>NC_139989.1:21721246-22342728 GCF_964263955.1 Coregonus lavaretus
GACACCTGTCCACAACCTCAAACAGTCACACTCCAAACTCCACTATGGCCAAGACCAAAGAGCTGTCAAAGGACACCAGAAACAAAATTGTAGACCTGCACCAGGCTGGGAAGACTGAATCTGCAATAGGTAAGCAGCTTGGTTTGAAGAAATCAACTGTGGGAGCAATTATTAGGAAATGGAAGACATACAAGACCACTGATAATCTCCCTCGATCTGGGGCTCCACGCAAGATCTCACCCTGTGGGGTCAAAATGATCACAAGAACGGTGAGCAAAAATCCCAGAACCACACGGGGGGACCTAGTGAATGACCTGCAGAGAGCTGGGACCAAAGTAACAAAGCCTACCATCAGTAATACACTACGCCGCCAGGGACTCAAATCCTGCAGTGCCAGACGTGTCCCCCTGCTTAAGCCAGTACATGTCCAGGCCCGTCTGAAGTTTGCTAGAGTGCATTTGGATGATCCAGAAGAGGATTCGGAGAATGTCATATGGTCAGATGAAACCAAAATATAACTTTTTGGTAAAAACTCAACTCGTCGTGTTTGGAGGACAAAGAATGCTGAGTTGCATCCAAAGAACACCATACCTACTGTGAAGCATGGGGGTGGAAACATCATGCTTTGGGGCTGTTTTTCTGCAAAGGGACCAGGACGACTGATCCGTGTAAAGGAAAGAATGAATGGGGCCATGTATCGTGAGATTTTGAGTGAAAACCTCCTTCCATCAGCAAGGGCATTGAAGATGAAACGTGGCTGGGTCTTTCAGCATGACAATGATCCCAAACACACCGCCCGGGCAACGAAGTGGCATTTCAAGGTCCTGGAGTGGCCTAGCCTGTCTCCAGATCTCAACCCCATAGAAAATCTTTGGAGGGAGTTGAAAGTCCGTGTTGCCCAGCGACAGCCCCAAAACATCACTGCTCTAGAGGAGATCTGCATGGAGGAATGGGCCAAAATACCAGCAACAGTGTGTGAAAACCTTGAAGACTTACAGAAAACGTTTGACCTGTGTCATTGCCAACAAAGGGTATATAACAAAGTATTGAGAAACTTTTGTTATTGACCAAATACTTATTTTCCACCATAATTTGCAAATAAATTCATTAAACATCCTACAATGTGATTTTCTGGATTTTTTCCCCCTCATTTTGTCTGTCATAGTTGACGTGTACCTATGATGAAAATTACAGGCCTCTCTCATCTTTTTAAGTGGGAGAACTTGCACAATTGGTGGCTGACTAAATACTTTTTTTCCCCACTGTATGTAAAAATTATGTATGCATGCATGACTAAGTCGCTTCGGATAAAAGCGTCTGCTAAATGGCATATATTATTATATTACGCTAAAGCCTTAGCAGTCTTGATATGAAAGACGAGAAAATAAATACAAGTAACGTGTGCTGTTGAAGTAGTACTCTGTCTACGTCCCAAGTGGCACCCTATTCCCTATATAGTGCACTCATTTTGACCAGAGCCCAATGGTTGCACTAGTATGGGCACTGGTCAAAAGTAGTGCACTATACAGGGAATAGGGTGCCATTTGGGAGGTACACCAAGTCAAATGTGCACATGCCCACCTGTCTGACTTTGGTATGGACAGGTGAGGTCCTGTGCAGGAGCACAGCGTGCTGCATGAAGTCCTGGATGCAGGTGCTCTCTATCTGCTCCAGACAGACCCCAGAGGCCTTCTTCCAGGCCCGGCAGTAGATCTCAGCTATGTGGTCAGTGAGGGAACTGGGAAAATCAACAAGAGTTCAACCAAGGAGTCAAAAAAACAGGTGTATCATCATGAATTGAATAGTAGAAAACCATTGCCTCCTGACAGCTACCTTAGAATAAGTAAGCCCTGACCGAGCCACAACGGACCATCTCCTGTTTCTGCAGCGGGAGGATGGTCGGGGGGCCGGAACATAGCTATAAATTATTTGTACACTGCAAAGTGACCGCAAGAAGCCCAAACAGACACAGTATTTGACAAAAACTGAATCATTTCAAACCTTGATTACATTGGGATACGTTCACATATGCCTCTATATTTATGTGTGGGAATACTTGGGAACAGATTTCATCAATTAAAATCACTTTTAGCTGCGATCCTGGTGATTTTACAGTCCTTTATGTTCAACAACAAAATAAAAAATGAATAATAATAATAATAATGTTTTTGCTCAGAAAACTTGGGAGGCCAAATAATATCACCCGCTGGACACCTTTTGGGGGAACCCTGCACGCTGAGTGCCAAGCAGAGGCATCGGGTCCCATTTCTTAAGAGTCTTTGGTATGACTCGACCGGGGATGGAACCTTCAGCCTCCCAATCTGGCTGACATTCTAACAAGGCCACGGAGTTGGTTGCTAGCTATCGTAGAATTGGAAACTAGAAATGCAAACACTTACTTTGCAAAGTAGGGCAACTGGTTTTTGATGGTTCCATGGATGATCCGGATGAAGTTGACATTCCAGCTAAAGAGGAACACCATCAGACGCTTTCCCTGCCCGAGAAAGTAAGGTTGTCAGAACAACAATGTGAGCATGATAGGACACACACACACACCAGACTTGGGTTTAAAATACTTCAAAAATCGATTGAAATACATTGAGCGTTTGCTTGAGTCTGTCTGGAGTTCCAGATGGGCAGGGTTTGCAGTCTTTTATTTTGTTATATTAAGCCAGGCAAGCTCAAATAGGCACAGACAAATAATACAATCAATTTTTCAAATATTTGAAACCCAGTTCTGACACACATACTTACATCTTCGTTTCTGATGTGATTGACACTGAGGAAGCATTGTAGCAGCAGATCGATCAGCTCCTTGCTGTCCTCCGATGAAAAATCCACAGTCAGCAGCACCTCATGGAAACCCCACAGCCTTTGGATCTCAGCCCCCTGAGAACATGCAGACAACGCAGCGACAACATTCAGCAACCCGAATACAAAACTGGTCGACACCACAAGACAAATGTGCCAAGATGAGACAAATGTGCCAAGATGAGACAAACGGTTAATACAGAGATAGACACAATTTGGAGAACAGCCAACAATGCAGATGGTTTGTTCCACCAATTCGGTGCCTTTTGAGAAGTGGCAATTGAATGCTTCACAACATGTTTTAAATTGTTCAAACATTTCTAGCCTGTCTTTCCATCTATGGGTAACAGGGTTGATGTGTTACGCTCGACCAACTCAGTAATCCACCACAAAACACCAGAAAATGGGCAAAAAGATTAGAACCAGCTCACCTGCTTTTACACTATGATTTGACTATTAGATGTTCAATGTTTCTTTTGAAAATTGACTATTAGATGTTCAATGTTTCTTTTGAAAAAAATTATTTAAAGGGATAGTTTCACCATATTAAAATGAGAGTTCAGTTCACGTAACAGGGTTGACCATAAAATGAGGGACAGACGTAAATGAATCACTAATCAACAAAATAACTATGGTGAAAACTTGGGAGAAATTTTGGGGTTGAGGGTTAAAATCTTCCTATAAGTCACAGAGCGTGCACGGAGGGACATGTCACACACAGCCCTCTGGTTCCATAGAGAGGTGGAGGGGCTTCCCACCATAATGGCTGCCCATCCTGTGTCTTCTCTTGACGCGTTGCGGTGCAGAATCAGGTTGCTGACCTACTCCCAACATGTTCTCCAGACCCTGAAGGGCAGGTTACTGCCTATAGCTGTTAACCGTGTGGTCGGTGTATCAAACTAAGCAGCTCATTCGCGAAACCCTGAATATTGTATTGAATGCAATTTGAAGAGATTAGTATGAAAATGTATGCACTAACTGTAAGTCGCTCTGGATAAGAGCGTCTGCTAAATGACAAATGTAATGTAAAAATGTATGTCAAAATGCAGAATTTTGGCACTTTAGCAAGTCTTTATTTGTATAAATAAAAATTTAATGTAGTGAATTATCCATGTGCTCTATATTCAAAGTCACCTCATTTAATATAATATAACAGCCTTTTAAAAATGCAATTCAGACAAAATATCAAAAGGCACTCTTTTCACGGAACCACCCAGATACTGCCTGCGACAAGAGCGGAATCCATCTCACTAAGGCAGAAAAAGAAGATCACAGACCATAATTGTAAATCACTCCAATGCAAATATCCACCTCTCTCAGATACACTAGTGTTGAAGAAGACTTCAGTGCTGACATAGAAATAAAATAAAGTACACATACTCTCTTTCAAATCAAATTCTTCAGATGATCACTGAATGAGAGTACCGGGTGATTAGAAAGCTCTCGTCTGTTGTCGAGACCAGGAAGTGGACATAAAACAGATTTAATGAGACCGGTCATTTTCTTTTTGACTCAGGCTCCTGGTGGAGATGATTAGGGATACAGGGGGCTTGACAAAACACAGAGGATGAAAGCCAATCAGATATGGGGCGAACAACAAAAAGCAAGCCCCCACAAAAAAGGAAACGTGAAACATTCTGTATTTTCCACCAAAATAACGGTGTTTTTTTTAAAGGATTCCTATAAAGCTTGCTAGAGAAAGCAAGACCAACAGAGAGCAAAACAGAAAAGCAACAACAGGCCATGTTGGTGCTAAAGGGTACGTACTGGTTTCTTCAGTATGAGAGTCTTCTCCAGGCATACGAGGAAGGCTGTGCGGCCCAGCTCTTCTTTCCCCAGGAGGCCTTTCTTCCACCAGGCCTCACACAGACGGTGGACAGCCTGCCGCAGAGGCATCTCAGAGGCAGGAAGGTAGGGCAAGACACCTGGAGTTGTTCGACAGAGACAGAAAGGAGAGTTGAGTTTGAAAAGCACTATAGAAGTTGAATAAATTAATATAATTATTATTATAAGTTAATATTCAATAAAGCTAAAACACTCACCATGTAATATGTTGGCGCACTCTAAGAGAGAGTTGTAGGTGTCACCATCATCAATGACTTCAACAGAAGCGGTGACCACTAGAGTCACTCCCTCGAAAACAGATATGGTGTGCGTCTGAACAAGAACGGAAAAGGAGACAACACTTACATTAGATGAAGACAGAGCGAGAATAAAACAATTTTTCTTGTCATGTCCAGTTTGGAACAATAGAGAATGGCCAGGATGTAGAGTTGTCACTATACCAGTGTCACGATACCCAATTTTCCATGGCAAAAAAAAAGAAATCCAGAGGCTCTTTGGTTGAACCTGCTTTATGTCAAATATTGTGTGCTATAGCATGTAAAATGAACAAATGTTACTCTGGGTGACAACATAATGCAGTTCCTTTCCAACATTAGGACTGTATCCCTCAAATTAAACCTGCTTCATGCTTTGTTTCCTTGCCACGATACTAGTATTGTGACAACTTTAAGTGACATAACTAACAAGTACTCACCAGGTCTGGGGACACCTCCACCTCCATGTCATTGTCCTCCTTGTCCTCCTCTACGCCAGCATCCCAGTGCTCTGGTGGGAAGGTTGCCAGCTGGTCACAAAGCAGTGTGACTAGTCTGGCCCACAGTGCCTCTCTCTGGCCCTTTGGCAGCTCCTGTAGGACCTCTTCCAAGTCAAAGGGCTCAGCCGTGTCCTTCTGTGGTAACATTACAGCCAACAATATGGGGTCAGAGGCAAGGCTCTCAGATAGATAGACCAGCATAACAAATCAGTGACATAGACAATACTCATTTCAAGATTCATGATATTGGTCCTATAAGATATATTTTTGAAGGTTGACAAAAATGACATTGGTTTTAGCTATACCCTCAGAAATGTAGGTAAACAGTTAGCTCACTTGTTGGAGCATACTTGCTAAATGCTAACCATGGGTGTATTCATTACATCTTTAAAGGAAACCGTTTACCGTCTCAGAACCAAAGAGAAGCAAATAGTGCAAACGGAACGAAATGGGCGGGGCCTAACTGAATATGTCCAATAGAAACTCTCGTTTTCGTTGCAAATCGTTTTCCGTTTGGAGTAAACGGTTTATTCTGGTGCAAAACGTTTCGCAACAGAATAGGCGTAATGAATACACCCCAGCTATAAACCTGACAGTACAAACTAGCTAACGTTAGCTAAGTGTAACGTTACTTACATGGAGTTTAGTGAAATTGAGAAATTCCCCCACATTGTCTTTGCAGACGGAGTTTAAAAATGCCTCTCGCTTAGACATGTTTAGCCAGTGCCGTGAAATAAGCAGTCAAATATCTGAATGATTGGGATAAAAGCAACATGTCATAACAACAACATAGCTAAGTTAGTTAGCTAGCTAGATTCGTGTTTACGATTTATAGACCGAAACATGACCTAAAGTTAATCAGAACATCATATACCACTAAGTGAAGTTAATGTTAAATACATATACATTTTTTATGTCGTTAGCCTTATAAATCATAAACGACTACTTATTATGATTTAGCTAGCTAACGAGCTAGCCACAAACTCACCCAGCAGCTTCCCCGCGCAAATTTAAGATTTAACGTCCAGAGTCACGTCTGTTCCAACGTCATTACGTTTTCTTGCACGCAAGCAATCGATTGTACTTTATTTTTGCAGCATTTTGTAGCGCACGCCTACTTATGTTATTGGCAGTAAATTGTAAATACATGTTTTCCCCTCACATGTTTGGTGTAATTGTAGTTTCTTAAAAATGTGGTTTTAACTTAAAGTAATCTGTAAACACACACACACACATTGTGTGAGTGTCTCTCAAATTTGTATTAGTTAATTTTAAATGCTATTAATGTAAAGTAACAGGATAGTAAATAATAATGAATTTAAATAACATCTCAACTAAAGTTGCGCCTGAACCACTAGATGGCTCTTACGTACAGCAAAACAAGGACCTAGCAGCTACATTCAGTAGGCTAACAGTCTCACAAAGGCTAACAATGAATTTAGGGCCAAGCTACTTTTCACAGGGAAGTCAAGTCATTGCAGTCAACACCTCAAAACAAGATACTTTTTTAATGAAAGAGAAACATTTGTTTATTATTCAAAACAAACCATGAATATACTTATTCCAAACTTGAAAACTATTGATGCCAAAAGGTTTCATGTAAATTTGTGAGTGTGAAGGTGTTTAATGTTAATAAGGCACAGGAAAGATAACTGACAGAGGATTTAAGATGTTTGTAATGCACAATAGGGAAGTGTTTCAAGATAAAACAGTATTCATTGTATGGCTTTACGTACAGGAGTAGCCTATGGCACATTCTGTCATCATTCAACAAATAAAAACAAATACTTCATACAATGTGTAGGCCCCGTGTAGCTCAGTTGGTAGAGCATGGCACTTGCAACACCAGGGTTGTTGGTTCGTTTCCCACGGGGGGCCAGTATGAAAAAAAATTTATGCACTCACTAACTGTAAGTCGCTCTGGATAAGAGCGTCTGATAAATGACTAAAAATGTAAAAATGTTGCTCAAAAATGACCATATCATCTGGTGTAAGAGACCATTAATATATTATCCTCTATTAATTTACAAATTATGTATTAAAATAATCAAACTCTTATCTCAGTTTAGATATAATGTACAGTGTCTTGCGAAAATATTCACCCCCCTTGGCATTTTTCCTATTTCGTTGGCTTACAACCTGGAATTAAAATGGATTTTGGGGGGGGGGTTGTATCATTTGATTTACACAACATCCCTACCACTTTGAAGATGCAAAATATTTGTTCTTGTGAAACAAACAAGAAATTAGACAAAAAAAACATAAAACTTGAGCATGCATAACTATTCACCCCCCCAAAGTCAATACTTTGTAGTCACCTTTTGCAGCAATTACAGCTACAAGTCTCTTGGGGTATGTCTCTATAAGCTTGGCACATCTAGCCACTGGGACTTTTGCCCATTCTTCAAGGCAAAACTGCTCCAGCTCCTTCAAGTTGGATAGGTTCCGCTGGTGCACAGCAATCTTTAAGTCATACCACAGATTCTCAATTGGATTGAGGTCTGGGCTTTGACTAGGCCATTCCAAGACATTTAAATGTTTACCCTTAAACCACTCAAGTGTTGCTTTATCAGTATTCTTAGGATCATTGTCCTGCTGGAAGGTGAACCTCCGTCCCAGTCTCAAATCTCTGGAAGACTGAAACAGGTTTCCCTCAAGAATTTCCCTGTATTTAGCGTCATCCATCACTCCTTCAATTCTGACCAGTATCCCTGTCCCTGCCGCTGAAAAACATCCCCACAGCATGATGCTGCCACCACCATGCTTCACTGTGGGGATGGTGTTCTCGGGGTGATGAGAGGTGTTGGGTTTGCGCCAGACATAGCGTTTTCCTTGATGGCCAAAAAAGCAAAATTTTAGTCTCATCTGACCAGAGTACCTTCTTCCATATGTTTGGGGTGTCTTCCACATGCCTTTTGGCGAACACCAAAAGTGTTTGCTTATTTTTTTCTTTAAGCAATGGCTTTTTTCTGGCCACTCTTCCGTAAAGCCCAGCTCTGCAGAGTGTACGACTTAAAGTGGTCCTATGGACAGATACCCCAATCTCCACTGTGGAGCTTTGCAGCTCCTTCAGGGTTATCTTTGGTCTCTTTGATTAATGCCCTCCTTGCCTGGTCTGTGAGTTTTGGTGGGCGGCCCTCTCTTGGCAGGTTTGTTGTGGTGCCATATTCTTTCAATTTTTTAATAATGGATTTAATGGTGCTCCGTGGGATGTTCAAAGTTTCAGATATTTTTTTATAACCCAACCCTGATCTGTACTTCTCCACAACGTTGTCCCTGACCTGTTTGGAGAGCTCCTTGGTCTTCATGGTGCCGCTTGCTTGGTGGTGCCCCTTGCTTAGTGGTGTTGCAGAGTCTGGGGCCTTTCAGAACAGGTGTATATGTACTGAGATCATGTGACGGATCATGTGACACTTAGATTGCACACAGGTGGACTTTATTGAACTAATTATGTGACTTCTGACGGTAATTGTTTGCACCAGCTCTTACTTAGGGGCTTCATAGCAAAGGGGGGGAATACATATGCATGCACCACTTTTCCGTTTGGAATTTTCTTGAATTTTTTGAAACAAGTTATTTTTAAAATTTCACTTCACCAATTTGGACTATTTTGTGTATGTCCATTACATGAAATCCAAATAAAAATCAATTTAAATTTCAGGTTGTGGTAATGCAACAAAATAGGAAAAACACCAAGGGGGATTAATACTTTTGCAAGGCACTGTACACCAGAGCAGAACATATCCCCGCCCTGACATATACCCCTCCATCTCAACATCCCGCCCTGACATATACCCCTCCATCTCAACATCCCGCCCTGACATATACCCCTCCATCTCAACATCCCGCCCTGACATATACCCCTCCATCTCAACATCCCGCCCTGACATATACCCCTCCATCTCAACATCCCGCCCTGACATATACCCCTCCATCTCAACATCCCGCCCTGACATATACCCCTCCATCTCAACATCCCGCCCTGACATATACCCCTCCATCTCAACATCCCGCCCTGACATATACCCCTCCATCTCAACATCCCGCCCTGACATATACCCCTCCATCTCAACATCCCGCCCTGACATATACCCCTCCATCTCAACATCCCGCCCTGACATATACCCCTCCATCTCAACATCCCGCCCTGACATATACCCCTCCATCTCAACATCCCGCCCTGACATATACCCCTCCATCTCAACATCCCGCCCTGACATATACCCCTCCATCTCAACATCCCGCCCTGACATATACCCCTCCATCTCAACATCCCGCCCTGACATATACCCCTCCATCTCAACATCCCGCCCTGACATATACCCCTCCATCTCAACATCATTCTATATTGCACTGAATCCCTCAAAATATACAGTATAGAATGTACTGAACAACAATTTCATCCTTTTTCGATGTGCATCCAGCGGTAGGACTTTTAATCACTGTACAAGTAATTGATTACCATTAGGATGAAGAAAACACATGGAAGTAAACAAAGACCAAATAACAATAATAATAATAATAATAATAATAATAATATGCCATTTAGCAGATGCTTTTATCCAAAGCGACTTACAGTCATGCGTGCATAAATTTTTTGTGTATGGGTGGTCCCGGGGATCGAACCCACTACCTTGGCGTTACAAGCGCCGTGCTCTACCAGCTAAGCTACAGAGGACCACACTGCATGACAAAAATATATAAAACAAATGAACTGATCATCCATGTTCACGGCTTGTAACTACCATAGTAGCCATATCTGTCCCTTTGATGAGAATTTGTTCACATCATCAATAGATATGGAGTCCATTCAATGTAAAATAAAAAATAAATAGGATTAACATAATTTCCTTCAATAGTAACAAATAAAAATGAAATCCCTGCAAATCTTAGTCAATTTTAGCCCAGTTATACATATATAAACATTGACAACTTAGGAAAAAAGGCAGTAAATGTGCTTTTTCACACATTAACCTAAATCTTCTGAAAAGCGTTTTGCTTTTAACAGGACAATTTTGCGAAACTTTGACGTTGTTGAATAGTGCAGGAACAGCATATTACAGTAAACCTGAAGTTTTATCTCTACATAGGTCGATATGATAAACACACAAATTAAATGAAAAAAAATAAAGGAAATGAAAATTATGTGCCCTTTGATAAGTGTTAACACCATATGACTGCAGAGTGGTATGTGTTTCTATGAATGTCAATTGGTGTTTATGATGATGGAGGTGCGGTCTTCCTGTGTCCATCTCTACCTCTCTATGCCTGGACTGTTTTGCGGTTGCCATCTTCAGTCAGATCATACCTACAAGACAAAACGAGGAGTTAAAAACACCAGTGGAGCAACAAATGGCAATGGCATAAAACTAAAATATGACAAACAAATACAGTCATAAAAGATACATAGGATTTTTTATAGCAATTGTCTCACACCCAAAGATGTACAGTGGGGAAAAAAAGTATTTAGTCAGCCACCAATTGTGCAAGTTCTCCCACTTAAAAAGATGAGAGAGGCCTGTAATTTTCATCATAGGTACACGTCAACTATGACAGACAAAATGAGGAAAAAAAATCCAGAAAATCACATTGTAGGATTATTAATGCATTTATATTAGCAGATTATGGTGGAAAATAAGTATTTGGTCAATAACTAAAGTTTCTCAATACTTTGTTATATACCCTTTGTTGGCAATGACACAGGTCAAACGTTTTCTGTAAGTCTTCACAAGGTTTTCACACACTGTTGCTGGTATTTTGGCCCATTCCTCCATGCAGATCTCCTCTAGAGCAGTGATGTTTTGGGGCTGTCGCTGGGCAACACAGACTTTCAACTCCCTCCAAAGATTTTCTATGGGGTTGAGATCTGGAGACTGGCTAGGCCACTCCAGGACCTTGAAATGCCACTTCGTTGCCCGGGCGGTGTGTTTGGGATCATTGTCATGCTGAAAGACCCAGCCACGTTTCATCTTCAATGCCCTTGCTGATGGAAGGAGGTTTTCACTCAAAATCTCACGATACATGGCCCCATTCATTCTTTCCTTTACACGGATCAGTCGTCCTGGTCCCTTTGCAGAAAAACAGCCCCAAAGCATGATGTTTCCACCCCCATGCTTCACAGTAGGTATGGTGTTCTTTGGATGCAACTCAGCATTCTTTGTCCTCCAAACACGACGAGTTGAGTTTTTACTAAAAAGTTCTATTTTGGTTTCATCTGACCGTATGACAGTCTCCCAATCCTCTTCTGGATCATCCAAATGCACTCTAGCAAACTTCAGACGGGCCTGGACATGTACTGGCTTAAGCAGGGGGACACGTCTGGCACTGCAGGATTTGAGTCCCTGGCGGCGTAGTGTGTTACTGATGGTAGGCTTTGTTACTTTGGTCCCAGCTCTCTGCAGGTCATTCACTAGGTCCCCCCGTGTGGTTCTGGGATTTTTGCTCACCGTTCTTGTGATCATTTTGACCCCATGGGGTGAGATCTTGCGTGGAGCCCCAGATCGAGGGAGATTATCAGTGGTCTTGTATGTCTTCCATTTCCTAATAATTGCTCCCACTGTTGATTTCTTCAAACCAAGCTGCTTACCTATTGCATATTCAGTCTTCCCAGCCTGGTGCAGGTCTACAATTTTGTTTCTGGTGTCCTTTGACAGCTCTTTGATCTTGGCCATAGTGGAGTTTGGAGTGTGACTGTTTGAAGTTGTGGACAGGTGTTTTTTATACTGATAACAAGTTCAAACAGGTGCCATTAATACAGGTAACGAGTGGAGGACAGAGGAGCCTCTTAAAGAAGAAGTTACAGGTCTGTGAGAGCCAGAAATCTTGCTTGTTTGTAGGTGACCAAATACTTATTTTCCACCATAATTTGCAAATAAATTCATTAAAAATCCTACAATGTATGCACGCATGACTGTAAGTCGCTTTGGATAAAAGCGTCTGCTAAATGGCATATTATTATTATTATTATTACAATGTGATTTTCTGGAGGAAAAAAATCTCAATTTGTCTGTCATAGTTGACGTGTACCTATGATGAAAATTACAGGCCTCTCTCATCTTTTTAAGTGGGAGAACTTGCACAATTGGTGGCTGACTAAATACTTTTTTTCCCCACTGTAATCATGGAATAAACAACAAACAAGCTAGTTTATTTCTCCAAATCAAATTTGTATCAAATGTTAACACAAATACAACACATAGCTGACAATACAAATTGGGTAAAGGAGCATCTTACCATTGTGTCCAGCCCTTGGATATATCCTCAACACTCAAATCCACCATCACCTATAATAAGTACAGTAGCATTGCTAGAGTCAACAACAATCAGATAACATTAATCATTAAAAAAAAGTCCTTCATTTTTAAAGTACAACAATGTTTGTATCCCAAATGGCACCCTTTTCCCAATATAGTATGCTAATTTTGACCAGGGCTCATAGGGCTCTGATCAAAAGTAGTGCACTATATAGGGAATAGGGTGCCATTTGGGACATAGACTATATTTTGTGAGGAGACACTACCTTCCCGAGGAGTCCTCTGTGTTTGGACAGTATACTCCCTCCATTCTTCACAGCGATGTCCAGAGTTCTCCTGTGCAGCTCCGCCATGGAAACACTGAACTCAAACCTGCAGATGAACAAAATACACACTTTCGGATTCTCCTTTGTTTATTTCTGAGTGATGATTTCCTACTGCAGTAATACTAGGTGATGAATGAATATAATACATGATGTGATGAATGGTTGCGATGGTTAATGGTTGTGAAATGGTTGCATAATGTAAAATAAAATAAAAAATAAAAAAAATAATGTAAGAGGTGGCCATAGAGATCATATACAGTATATTACTATTACTTATAAGTTCTATACATATTTCTATGGAGGTGGCCTACAGTGACAGTCCGAGTCAGAACTCACGTTTGATCATACACAGGGTTCAGGGTTTTCTTTATGGTGCTGGTCTTCCTCCGGCCTGTCCGGCTCTTGTCAGGGAGCAAGTAAACCCGAACGAAAGGATCTGATCCATCCTTAGTGAACGCAATGAGGTTTCTGAGGGAAAAATGTACAGGGGTCCGTCAGTCACATTGAAATCTGAACAGAGTAAGTCCTGATCTTGTGGTAATTGAAATGAACACAGAGGGGCGGTTTCCTGGACACACATTAAGCTTAGTCTTGGACGAAGAAGGCACTTTCAATGGAGAATCTCCATTGAGCACGCTTTTTAGTCCAGGACAAGGCTTAATCTGTGTCCGGGAACCGGGCATATACAGTATATGTGGCTAGTCTAGTGTTATACGTGAGGCCACTGACCGACAGGCGTGCACCACCACGATGAGCTTGTTCCTCTGGGAGCTGTGGCGGACAGTCAGCTGAATCTCCCCCAGGGGGTACGGACTAGGGGCAGACCCACTGAAAACGCAACACAGCAGAGATTAGGGATTTTACTTTACCTCATGATAGTGATTGTGTGTGTTTGAGTGCGTGTGTGTGTGCACGTGAGTGCGTGTGTGTGATTTACTTCTGCAGCTGCCTGAGCCTCTGCTGCAGCTCTTGGGTGGCGAAGGGCAGGGAGATGTCCGAGGCCAGGCTGGCCATGGAGTCCTTGTGGGGCAGGTGTTTCTGGGAGTTGGATATGGTGGTGCTCAGGTTGGAAGTGCTCCTGAGAGAGGTGCTCCTGATGGGGCTGCCTCCGTATGGCTCCTCCCTTCGCTCCTCCCGGCGATGGAGGGAGTGGGTGGAGGCCTCCATGAGTGGTGGTGGGGTGGTGGTGGCTGGGGGGAGAGGCAACTCTGATGCGGAGAGTCTCTGGGAGGGGACGGTGGGGTTGACCACGCTGGCTTTCCTCACCTGGACAGAGGAAAGCTGGTCCGCCGCACTTGTCTGCTTCTCCAGGCACAGAACCTACGACACAGAAGAGCAGAGCACAGTACCTTAAGAACACTGTACACTGTAACGGAAAACTGTAAATAATACGGTAATTTGGGGTCTACAGTAAAATACGTTTTGCTGCAGCATACTGTCAATTCTAAAGTATTGTGGGAAAATGTTGTGTGCGGGGCAAAGTATTGCTGTATTTCGAAAGGTACTGTAATACCACCCCACAGAATAACAGTACTGTACCGTATCTTTGGAGCGCCAAAAACCTTTTGACCACTAGTGGGTGCCTGGTATTGTTTCTGGCTCATTAACATATTTTGAGGATTGATAGATTTGTTGCAACCGTGATTGAGAATGCTGTACCAATTTAATTCCTATGTGATTATAGTGCCCCATCAATTTGTATAGGGGACAGATTGGAGTGGCAGCAAGTCTTCCAGAAAATTGGAACGGAAATGGAGCTCCACCAAATTGGAAGTCTTCCGACTAGCTTGGAAAGACAGTACCGTGCAATATCAAAAAGCTCTCACTGCTGCTCGATCAGCCTACTTTTCCAACTTGATTGAGGAGAAAAAAAAACAGTCCAGCTGCTTACTGGACCCTATTCCAACTAACTACTGAAAGAGCTACTTCCTGTGCTTGGCACTCCTATGTTGAACATAACAAACGTCTCCCTATCCTCCGGATGTGTACCAATCTCACTAAGAGTGGTAGTAATAAAGTCTCTCCTGAAAAAGCCAAACCTTGACCCGGAAAATTTAAAAAACGGAAAAAGCTGCTCAGCAACTCACTGCCTTCCTGAAGACAAATAATGTATATGAAACTCTCCAGTCTGGTTTTAGACTCCATCATAGTACTGAGACCGCACTCGTGAAGGTGGTTAATGACCATTTAATGGCGTCAGACCAAGGCTCTGCTTCTGCCCTCGTGCTCCTAGACCTTAGTGCCGCTTTTGACACCATCGATCACCACATTCTTTTGGAGAGATTGGAAACCCTAATTGGTCTACACGGACAAGTTCTTGCCTGGTTTAGATCTTATCTGTCTCTATGGATGGTTTGTCCATTAAGTTTCGGTGTTCCTCAAGCTTCCGTTTTAGGACCACTATTGTTTTCACAATATTCTACCTCTTGGGGATGTCATTCGGAAACACAATGTCAACTTTCACTGCTATGCAGACGACACACAGCTGTACATTTCAATGAAACATGGTGAAGCCCCAAAATTGCCTACCCTGGAAGCCTGTGTTTCAGACATAAGGAAGTGGATGGCGGCAATTTCTTTACTTTTTAACTCGGACAAAACAGAGATGCTAGTTCTAGGTTCCAAGCAACGAAGAGATCTGCTGTTTGATCTGACAATTAATCTCGATGGTTGTACAGTCGGCTCAAATAAAACTGTGAAGGACCTGCTCTGGACCCTGATCGCTTTTTTGACAAACATATCAAAAATATTTAAAGGGCAGCTTTTTTCCATCTTCGTAACAATGAACAAATCAGAAAGTTGTTGTCAAAAAATGATGCAGAAAAGCTAATCCATGCTTTTGTCACTTCAAGATTAGACTACTGCAATGCTCTACTCTCCGGCTACCCGGATAAAGCACTAAATAAACTTAAGATAGTACTAAATACAGCTGCTAGAATCTTGACAAGAACCCCCAAAAAATACCATAATAGTCAAGTGCTAGCCTCTAGCTTCCTGTTAAGGCTAGGGCTGATTTTAAGGTTTTACTGCTAACCTACAAAGCATTATATGGATTTGCTCCTACGTATCTCTCCGATTTGGTCCTGCTGTACATACCTACACGTACGCTTTGGTCACAAGACGCAGGCCTCCTTATTGTTCCTAGAAGCAAACAGCTGGAGGCAGGGCTTTCTCCTACAGACCCAGCTAACAAGGAGCATAACTGAGACATTTGTAACATTCTCCTTCAGTCTTCCAGAGGTACTGAATGTCATAGCCCGTTTGGGACATTATAGGCACATTCATTGGTCCTCTGTAGCTCAATTGGTAGAGCATGGCGCTTGTAACGCCAGGGTAGTGGGTTCGATCCCCGGGACCACCCATACGTAAAAATGTATGCGCACATGACTGTAAGTCGCTTTGGATAAAAGCGTCTGCTAAATGGCATATTATATTATTATAACATTTCTAATAAGTATTATAGAGGTTATAAATATCAGGTCGCTATACAGACATCATGGGAACATTAAAAACGTTCCTTGGTAGTCCATGAAAGGTTCTGAATATCATGTTATTTTGGAGATATCCTAGGAACATTTCATAACGTTACATTTAGAGTTATGGTTTGTCTTCATATAACGTTACAATCGGAATGATAGAAATACATTTTTGAACATCGTCTGTAAGTTTCACAATAACGTTATTATGACTTATGTGGGGACTAAAATAACTTTGTGGTCACGTCTTGGAACATAATTTTGTTAGCTGGGGAGCTCCATTTTTATGGAATGGTCTGCCGAACCAGAGAGAGACGCAGACTAGGTCTCAATCTTTAAGTCTCTACTGAAGACTCTTCAGTAGGTCCTATGTTTGAGTGTAGTCTGGCCCAGGGGTGCGAAGGTGAATGGTAAGGCACTGGAGTGACGAACCACTCTTGCTGTCTCTGCCTGGCTGGCTCCCCTCTCTCCACTGGGATTCTTTGCCTCTGACCCTATTACGGGGGCTGAGTCATTGGCTTGCTAGTGCTCTCGCATGCCGTCCCTAGGAGGGGTGTATCACATCGTGCCAGGCATTTTCCCGCTATACTCGACTTGAGTGGGTTGAGTCACTGATGTGATCTTCCTGTCCCCTGACCCCCCCTGTCTCTGTCTCCAGTATCTATGCTGCAATAGCCTATATGCCGGGGGGCTAGGGTCAGTCTGTCCTATCTGGTGTAATTCTCCTGCCTTATCTGGTGTCCTGTGTATTCTTAAGTATGCTCCCTCTAATTCTCCCATCTCTCTCTCGCTCTCTCTCTCTCCCCTCCCAGAGGACCTGAGCCCTAGGACCATGCCTCAGGACTACCTGGCCTGACGACTCCTAGCTGTTCCCATCCCCAGTCCACCTTGTCATGCAGCTGCTCCAGTTTCTGCCTGCGGCTATGGAACCCTGACCTGTTCACTGGACATGCTACCTTGTCCCGGACCTGCTGTTTCAACCTTATCTCTTCCTCTCCCTCTCTCTCTACCGCACCTGCTGTCTCGACATCTTGAATGCTTGGCTATGAAAAGCTAAATGACATTTACTCCTAAGGTGCTGACCTTTTGCACCCTCTTTAAACACTGTGATTATTATTTGACCCTGCTGGTCATCTATGAAAGTTTGAACACCTTGAAGAACGATCTGGCCTTAATGGCCATATACTCTTATAATCTCCACCGGGCACAGCCAGAAGAGGACTCTCTAGGTTTATTCCTAGGTTGCTGCCTTTCTAGGGAGTTTTTCCTAGCCACCGTGCTTCTACATCTGCATTGCTTCCTCTTTGGGGTTTTAGGCTGGGTTTCTGTATAAGCACTTTGTAACATCTGCTGATGTAAATAGGGCTTTATAAATACATTTGATTGATTGATTGAAGCATTTAGGCTTTCCAGCCAACTGTGTTGAAAATAGGTTTATTACTCAAGTCTTTGTTCAACACAGTGTACATTAGTGGCACCTGCTGGTCAAAAGAATTTAGAGCAGCCAAATTATTATAGATGACGTCCCATACGCCATAGCGCGTGCGCAGTGTAGCCTTTTTGTCTTCTACCGAAACCAATACCAAACCAATCAGTGGGTTGTTCAACGAAACAATGCTTCGGATGTCATTGATCATATGCTTCTAATAAAGTGATACAGGCATCGGCACACTGCTTTGAAGTACACTGCTTAGTGATTTCGACGCATGCCTCGGGGCTCCGATTTCAAACCTAACATCATTACTGTAATGTGTAAACATTTTACCTAGCAGTCAACCTGCTTGCACCAATCCCTTGTAAATACAGTAAAATACTGTGAAATACAAACCCCTCCCCTCAATGAATTTCATTAATTGATCCATCCAATCATTCATTCATTTTACGGTATTGTACTGTGTCATTACACAGTACTTGCTTTGATACCATATTTATATTACAGTAGTTTTACTGTAATATGAAATACAGAATTTTACTTGCCACCGAGCTGCCTGTAAGCTACTGTCAAATTCACAGTAACCCCTTTACAGTGTACATTGTGATGGGAAGTTCTATTTACACATTTCAATCAGTAACTTTTGAAAATAGACAGCAGGTCTATAATGGTTGCATCTGAAATGGCACCCTATTCCCTAAAACGTTGAGCTCTATGGGCCCTTGTCAAAACTACAGTAGTGCATTACATAGGGAATAGGGTGCCATTTGGGAGGCAGCTATACATATCCTTACCCTGAGAGTCAACTTCAGTTTGAGTGTGGAGCTGGGTCCAGAGTTCCTCAGGGAAAACTGCTGAGTAAACGTCATGTCTTCCTCCACCAACAGACCACTCAAGGGGACTGTAAGATTACCCAGGGTGCACTTGTGCTTGTCGTCCTTCACCTGGCCATAGACAGTCAACCCAACAAAGGGTTAACATAATAGAGATCCTATAATTCACATACGCTTACTGTAAACTCAATGTTTGACCCAAGCAAAAACATCTGTTATGTCTGAAGTACATACTGTATAGAAATACAGTGCATTCGGGAAGTATTCAGACCCGTTGACTTTTTCCAAATTTTGTTACGTTACAGCCTTATTCTTTTTTTTCAAAAGTTTTTTTAATTTGGCATTTTTTATGATTATACAGATAACAGACAGAACAGGTAGAGGGCAGAACACACAGATCCCTACCAAATCAAATGAAACCCACCCCAACCCCCCCCACCCATGCTCTAACAAAGCCCCACCCCAAAACCAGACTTAAAGCAGGCAGGATATACAATGAATAATATTTAAAAATATTTTTAAAAAATTTCAAATATATTATAAAACAAAAAGTTTTAAAAATGTAAAAATAATGATAGATAGATAGACGATTCTAATTTGGGTTGGTTTATGGAGTTGTGAAATTAGCTGGGTCCATGTCTTCTACAAAGGACAGGAAAGGTTGCCAGATATTATAAAATGTAATTGGAGATACCCTAACGGAGTAGCGTATTTTCTCTAGCTTGAGATGTTGCATAACTTTCTTTATCCAATGGTTAAAAGTAGGAGGAAACTGATCCTTTCACTTAAATAGTATAAGACGTCTAGCTAGAAGAGTAGTAAATGCCAGCATGTTGCCCATAAAACTGTTTAGATGGTCCTCCTGTGGTGCCACTCCCAATAATGCAATTCTATAGGTCTCTCCAGTATCTTAGAAAACATCAAAAAAATTGATGTAAAACATGTGTAATAAAGTAGCACGAGTCCGCTTACATCCGTCACAAGTGGGATCTATTTCTGGTCTAATATTGGATAATTTAGCCTTTGACCAATGCAGCCAATGAACTATTTTAAATTGAATTACAGCATGTCTTAGACATATAGATGAAGGATGTATTCTCTGAAGCATATTCTGCCAAGTTTTGTCTGAAAAAGGTTCACCTAAATCCTCTTCCCATTGGTTCTTAAGAGATTTCAGGGAATCCAGATTGTGCGAGTTTAATAATGTATAGATCAAGCTTATACCCCCTTTGATATAAGGGTTCACTTTAAAAATAGAATCTAGAAGGGAGGTAGGTGGGCGTGATGAGAAGTGACTAGAGTATGAAGATACAAAACTACGCAATTGCAGGTATCTAAAGAAATGGGATCTAGGAATATTGAACTTTTATACTAACTGTTCAAAAGATGCAAAATCCATATCAATGTACAAGTCGTTCCGTGAGGAGATCCCTTTTCCAGACCACGTATGAAACGCCCGGTCCAATAATGATGGAGAGAATGTATGGTTCTTTAATAATGGGGCAGGAGTTGAAAATTCACTGAGACCAAATTATCGCCTAAACTGTTTCCAGATTTTTTTTGAATTCCACAATGGGGTTTTTAGTGTATTTGGAAACAGGCTCAGCTAATGCAAGTTTTGAGCAGAGTAAGGCAGAGTAAGGCAGCTAAGGAGGTGGGGCCACAGGATGAGATCTCCAAGGTCAACCATTTCGGGCCTGTAACATCAGGGATTTATGTCATCCAATATAGAATGATTCTTATATTAGCTGCCCAGTCATAATATTGAAAGTTCGGAAGTGCTAGAACACCTTGGGGGCGATATCTCTGCAATACGCTCTTACGTATCCGAGGGTTTTTCTTGTTCCAGATAAACGCAGATATCATTACTATTGATTCTGAACTGAATAAAAGTCAAATTTAGACGCCATCATAGACTAAGGGAGTGGGCAGAGCGGTAGAGAGAGGGGACCTGAAGAGAAGGGTGGGGGAATCCAAGAGGGAGGGGCTTTAAACTAGGATGTATGTATGACTATATCAACAGGGAGCTGGGAGGTAGAGGGGAGGTGCTCTGCAGACCAACTCGGCTTTGTTGAATTGTAATAAAGTCCATCTCAAATTCTAAAAAAACTCTGGATAATTTTCCACATCAATCTCTGGAAGACCAGTTAAAGGGTTAGACATATATAATAGCATGTCATCCATATAGAGTGAAACTTTATGCTCTAAGCCCCCTCTTCGAATACCTCTGATAGTGGTGTTATTACGTATTGCTATGGCTAAAGGCTCAATTGCGATTGCAAACAGGGATAGAAGACAACCCTGTCTTGTCCCACTTTGAAGTTAGAAATAGGATGAAAGTGTATTATTTGTGCGCACTGCAGCCATAGGGGAGGAGTAAAGGATTTTGATCCAGGACATCAAATTGGGACTGAATACAATTTTATTAATTTTTTTCGCTCGGAAATTCGTCGAGTCCAGGGGATTTACCACACTGCATAGATTTAATTGCCAACACAATCTCTTCTACAGAGAACTGTTCTTCTAATTCAGCAGCTCAGGTTCAACTGTAGGAATATCTAAGTTCTCAAAGAAGGTGTCGAATAAGGTAGCATTACCAGCGGATTCCGAAGTCTATAATTGTGAGTAAAAGTTATGAAAGCATGAATTGACCTCTAAATGATCAACACATTTGTTACCCAGCCCGTCAGTTATCTCAGGTATGGTTTGATTTGCGGTTCTCTGACGCAGCTGGTGTGCTAGCATTTTCACTCATTTCTCTCCATGTTCATAATTTTTGTATGAGATTTACTCATTAGATTTTCAGCCTGTCGAGTTGAAAGAAGATCAAACTCTGTCTGAAGTGTCAAATGTTGTTTTAGTAAATCTGCGGATGAAGAGTGTGAATATGCCATATCCAAATCCAAGATTTTATTTGTAAATTCCCCTAGGCGTTGAATATTGCACTTCCTTAATAATTTGGCCCCTTAGATAAGACTTCATTGATTCCTATACTGTTGTAGGAGACATTCCAGCGGTTTGATTAAGCTCGAGAAATAGCTCAATTTGAGATGATATAAAAGCAACAAAAGGTTTCTTCTGATAGCAGTAGTGAGTTAAGCCGCCAAGGGCGATAATTAGGCTGTGTATTTGGTATAAGTAGTTTCATAGTAAGAGGAGAATGATCCAAAATGACTATAGCTTGGTAATCACACTCCGTAATAAATGGCAAAAATCTATTGTCTAGGAAAAAGTAGTCTATACGTGAGAAGGTCTTATGAACTGGCGAGAAAAAATAATACTCCCTAGCTGTGGGATTGCGGAAATGCCATGCATCAGATATGGCATATGTCTTAAGAAATAGCTGAATTGTGGATACTGTCTTTGATGAAGATGATACCTTAGGAGAGCTATGTTCCAGATTGGGCGACAGTACACAATTCATATCACCACCTAGTATTAGGAGGTGTGTGTCTATATTTGGTAATCAAGAAAATAAATGTGTGAAGAATGAACTGTTATCCCAATTTGGTGCATAAATGTTAGCCAAGATAACAGGTGTATTATCCAGTCTGCTGCGCCTGCCACTACACTTGACATTGCGAACGGTATGTTTTTACTAATTAAAATAGCTGCCCCTCTAGTTTCTTAATGAAAATTGGAATGATATGATTGACCGATCCACCCTCCTTTTAAACAAGAGTGGTCGAAAGTGCGGAGATGTGTCTCCTGAAGAAAGGCGATATCTACTTTAAGGCGATTTAAACGAGAAATAACCCTTTTACGTTTCACTGGGTGATTTAAAGATTTAACATTCCAGCTAGCAAAAGTGACCGAGCAACCAGCTGTCCCTCTCATGATATTAGGCCTAGCCATGTAAAGTCAGGTGGGAAAAGGATAGATGCCTGATTACAATAACAACTGATCCATTAAACATTTTCCCAAAAATAGCAAATAAAAAACCCAAAAATAGAAGAGGAATAAAAAACATAAACAAACAATACTCTAAAGTCTGGTATGAAAAAGAAAACCCACCTGGTCACCTAATAGAACAAGGTAACTGCTAATCCCCACGCAGCGATATCCACACGTAATGTGCTTGTAGTGGGGAACACTAAACCTGTCGAGTAGAGAGCCCTGCTGAAAGATATCCACACACTAAACCTATCGAGTAGAGAGCCCTGCTGAAAGATATCCACACACTAAACCTATCGAGTAGAGAGCCCTGCTGAAACTAGGCTGTTTTAAAATAAAGTATAAAACATTTTATAAATCACATCTTACAACAATACCACTAAGTTAGCAGCAACATCTTTAAAGAAATGACATAACCTAATAATAGAACTGTGCTTTATCTACCCTGGATTACGGGTACCATCGAGAAATAGACATGAGCAGCTTCATGGTAATAAAATAAAACGTTAAAACAAAAGGAGACTTGACTCACCCGAACTAAGGCACTAACGTTACCTAATAATAACAATATCAACTGATACCACTGACAACGTTATACAGTATCTACAAACGAGAGACTGAGTCATTAGTGGCAGACACATTCGTCCATTACCCTAATCGCCAAATAGGTGAACATTCAGCCATTTGCTTCATCCGACCTCGGTAGAATGTTCGCCTTTACGAAGGCCATCGCCTTATTAGGGTCTTGGAACTCTTTTTCGGTGCCGTTGTATGTTATAGACACACCATACCGAACGTCGGTCTGTTCACGGAGCAGACTCTCGACATCGTTGAAAGCGGCACGGTCACGAACAACGCTGGGGGCATAGTCTGGGAAAATAGAGACGGGTGCTCCGTTGTATCGAAGTGGGCATGCCAAATTCTCTGGCATGCCAAAGAACATCAATACAATCCTGATAGTAGTGTAGTTTAGCCACAATGACGCAAGGTTTTCCGCCAGGCTTTCTTGCTTGAAAGCCCCGATGTGAGTGGTCTACAAGGACATCTTTATCCAATTTGAGGAATTCCTTCAATAACTTTGAGACCGATGAAGTAGAACTTGAGCCCGGGTCCTCAGCTACCCCCATGATCCTGATATTGAATCTTTGCATATAACCTTGTAAATGTATGCATTGTTCCTTAAGGCTAGCCACATCCGTTTCAAGCTTCTTAACTGTGGTTTGTAGCGTAGTCGTGTCATCTGAGCAGGTTGACAGGCCTTGTTCCATGTCGGAGACAGTTTTCTTAACTGTATCCAGTTTAGTACGAACCATTGCTGTATGCTTTGCGAGTTCATTCTTGACTGCTTGTAACTCCGACTTAATAAAATGTAAGTCCTCACTGAGCGCCTCCTTGAGTTCTGACTTGAATATAGATTAAATGTCCGCTCTGAGTGCAAGAACCTCGGCCTTCAAATCCTAGGTGATATTTTTTCGCCGAGCCGAGGGGAGGAGCCGCTGCTCCCACTTGTTGAAGAACTCGAGCTCCTCGTCTTGGGCCTAGTGTTTTCTCTTTTGTCAGTGACTCCGGCGAATCTTAAACTTTTGCAGGTTATGCGCCATTTACGCATTAACACAAAAATAAAAGTTGAACAAAGTAAAGCACGTCATTCAAAGGCTGTGTTTCTTTGTTATTTTTGGGTCAAAGAGCAAAGAAAGTATTAAATAAATACAGTTTCAGCAGGAGCTCGGAATAACTTGATCTACTCCATGGCTTGCTCACTAGCGCCCCCGTTACAGCCTTATTCTAAAATTGAGAAAATAAAAAAATGTTCATCAATCTACACATAAAACCCAATAATTACAAAGTGAAAATAGGTTTTCTGAATTTTTTATATATGTCCCACAGTTGACAGTGCACGTCAGAGCAAAACTCAAGCCATGAGGTCGAAGGAATTGTCCGTAGAGCTCCGAGACAGGACTGTGTTGGGGGAGAAGGGCCTTGGTCAGGGAGGTGACCAAGAACCCAATGGTCACTCTGACAGAGCTCCAGAGTTCCTCTTTGGAGATGGGAGAACCTTCCAGAAGGACAACCATCTCCGCAGCACTCCACCAATCAGGCCTTTATGGTAGAGTAGCCAGACAGAAGCCTGCTTGGAGTTTCCCAAAAGGAACCTAAAGGACACAGACCATGAGAAACAAGATTCTCTGGTCTGATGAAACCAAGATTGAACTCTTTGACCTGAATGCACCATCCCTACAGTGAACATGGTGGTGACAGCATCATGCTGTGAGGATGTTTTCTGCGGCAGGGACTGGGAGACTAGTCAGGATCGAGGCAAAGATGAATGGTGCAAAGTACAGAGAGATCCTTTATGAAAACCTGCTTCAGAGCGCTCAGGGCCTCAGACTGGGGCGAAGGTTCACCTTCCAACAGGATAACGACCCTAAGCACACAGCCAAGACAACACAGGAGTGGCTTCGGGACAAGTCTCTGAATGTCCTTGTGTGGCCCAGTCAGAGCCCGGACTTGAACCCGATCGAACATCTCTGGAGAGACCTGAAAATAGCTGTGCAGCAACGCTCCCCATCCAACCTGACAGAGCTTGAGAGGATCTGCAGAGAAGAATGGGAGAAAATCCCCAAATACAGGTGTGCCAAGCTTGTAGCGTCATAACCAAGAAGACTCCAGGCAGTAATCGCTGCCAAAGGTGCTTCAACAAAGTAATGAGTAAAGGGTCTGAATACTTATGTAAATGTGATATTTCCATTATTTATTTTTAATACATTTGCAAAAGTTTCTAAAAACCTGTTTTTGCTTTGTCATTATGGGGTATTGTGTGTAGATTGATGAGAAAAAATAAACATTTTATCCATTTTAGAATAAGGCTGTAACGTAACAAAACGTGGAAAAAGTCAAGGGGTCTGAATACTTTCTGAATGCACTGTAGATCACCTACCAGTTGTGGTATGGTGAAAAATAAATATGAATGTACAGTATATAGTTGTTAACTAAGGTGTGTGACAGTACCTCCACTTCCAGCTCCTGCCTCCTGGGGTTATGGACGAGGAAGAAGAAAGCTTCCTCCCACATTGGCTCATTGGTCTTACAGCGGATCTGAAGACAACACATATAGAATAGAATACAATGGAATAGAATAGAATAACTGTATTTATTTATATGACCATGTCTATCGGATCAACACGAGAACAGAAGGTTTAAAACATCCTCAAAGTGCAAGTGAAATATGATGTTTCCAAATATCATTTCCAATTATCTACAGAAACCATGAACCACTGTAGTTTCTTACCTTACTCTCAAATGATTTGTTCCCAACTGTGAAATAAACGTAAGGACTTGGATCACTGCTCGTTTTCTTGCCGGACTGTGGGAGATGACCAGGAAAAGAGTGGCTCTGAATGAGTGTTACTAAGACATAAACACTGAAAACACTGTTATTCTTCAGCTAATTGTAGTAACATAGTTATTATACAGTAGAAACATACTGAATATCACTGATAAAATGGGTAGGGGTATCTATCCTGAGATAAAATAGAATATAATTTAGGCTGCATCCCAAATTGTTCCCTATCCTTATACGTTTTTTGTGTGAAAATGCACATTAGTTAGAAATGTCAACCTTGGTCTAAGTTCTTCATTCAGATTTCAAGCTCATTCTCAGCTTTGAAATCCAAGAACTTTCACTGTTGGCAACCGGTTTATAATAGATACCAAATGCCACCATATTCCCTGTCTAGTGCACTACTTTTGAGGAGGGCCCATACTCTAGGCTCTGGTCAAAAGTAATGCACTATATAGGGAATAGGGTGCCATTTGGGACACATCCAATGTATGAGTCTAAAGTTACCAGACTTAAGTGCATCCCTACCTCCTGAAGATTGCTTTAGGCTGATATAAAAGATTGGATTATAAAACAGCATGAGAGAGACACAACCCCAAACTATCACATGCCAGAATTGGTTTTTAGTCAGAAGTCAAAAGGAATGGTCAAATGCAGATTTACATTCAGGACAAATTATTGTATTAGACCAAGCTCTATATTAAAATGTGTACATGCTATATTAAAAACAACCCAGCGCTGGATAAATAGTGGACAGAACACATTTTGGGTTATTTTAACACATCCAGTTGGATCATTTAGTTGGGTTGCTTTCTTTGAAGACTGGAGGTGTGGCTTAGTAAGGGCGTGGCTTTCAGATAGTTATTTTTGGCCACCCGTGATAGTAAATGTCATTCTGGTTAATTTGTTCTGTTATATTGCCATCACATGTTAAGATTGAGCACTGACACTTTTGTAGCTTTAATGAGGTTAACAAAAGAGTATGAGTTCCTATGCATATTCCCATTTTGATATATTTACCACTTTGTTATAATATTTAAAAAGTAAATTGTTACATTTATATTAAGATATGTAATATGCAAAAATATTGAAGGAACATTTAGATTTGCAGTGTACGAACTTAACATGATGAACAGGAATTGCCTTTACTCTCATGGGTGGCCAAAAATAATTATCTGGAAGCTCCCCCCCCCAAGGCCATTTCTCCTTTTAATATAAATGTAATAACATCATTATTTAAATATTATAACAAAGTGGTAACCCTCCCAACATTGGGATATGCATAGGCACTTGAGGAACTCATACTCTTGTGTAAACCTCATAAAAGCTACAAATGTGCTTAACCTTAACATGTGATGACAATACAGAACATGAACCGGAATGACATTTACTCTCATGGGTGGCCAAAAAGAACTATCTGAAAGCCACAGCCTACTAAGCCATGCATCCAGTCTTCTGATCTGACAGGGTGGGTCATAGCTCAATAACCCAGAATCAATAACCCAAAAACCCAACTAAGTGACCCAACTGCTTGGGTCAAAATAACTCAATGTGTGTTCTGTCCAATATTTACCCAAATTGGGTTGTTTTTAAACCAGCATTTTCTGAGTGTAGAGGGTGAGTGAGGTTTTGATTTCTCCTCCCCATCTAGTTCTACCTCTCCCTCTTTCTTCATCCACCAAATGAACATGTTTTGAGCTTTGATTAACATTATAGTGCATGTCATTAAACATCTGTGGCCATTTGTATCAAGCGTCTCAGAGTAGGAGCTCTGATTTAGGATTTTGCATTTAATATCCCAATGAATAAGATTACATGACAGGGGGACCTGATCCTGGATAAGCTGTCCTATACTCTGAGATGCTTGATACATACGGCCCCTGGTTTGTAAAGGTCCAGGTATGTGAAAATCCAGTTCTCATTGAGTGCAGTAAATGAAATGCTATAAAGTGATGCCTGAGGCGATAAAAGATTACAGACAGACAAAGACAGAGTGATCATCCATCTCCAAGCATGAATAAACAATGACTCTCAATTAGGGCTGTGGCGGTCACGATATTTCGTCAGTCTCACGGTAATTGACCGTTAATTAACATAAACAAATGTTGCATCTCCTGGCTTCCACACATAGCCTACAAGCCACTGATTCAGACCTTTGGAACATGTACATTTTAAAAAGTCTAATAATCCATGTAATATAGCCTACACCTTCACAATAAATACATTATTTATTTTAGTCAGGTCTAAAGAGGCATGGTATGAAGAAAATGTATATTTCAGAAGAACAGAATAGCATACTCTGAGTTGTCCTTATGTTAGGTCCTGATGTGGCTATGCCAAATGGCTGTGGGCTACACTAGTACATTTAGCAGACAAGATTTGCTTAGAATTCCGTGGCATTATTTTATATTACTTTATAGTATGAAGAATACAATTGAACAAAGCTGAATAAAATATACATATTTTCTCCAAACGATTTGAGGGAGTGCGCACATGCGGCTATTCTGTGTTGAGCGGTTAACAAATAAATAGGTACTCCTATATGCTTAATTTAGAGTTATTAATGTAACTTTAGTTGTTCTACAAACGTTGGGCTATATGGTTTGATTTTTAATGCATTTTAAGGCTGCATGATGCGACTAATGATGATTTGAAAAAAAGTTGCTTGAAAGGCATGAGCTCTGCTTTGTTTTTTTGCGCAGGCTGTGCACACTTCATTAGTCTCTCATTCACAATTTCACAAGCACTTGATAATGCCTCAAATTTCACGGCAGCATCCCCTTGGTGGCCATAATACAACCTAAAAAAATCCATGCCTTTGTTGTGCCCTTCTCCCTGAGTGCTGCGCTCTCTCATCACGTGATCGGGTAATTTTCACAGGCTACAAGTGAAGACAGACATATCGGGGACACAACTGCGCGCGTCCTTATCCAATTCTGAGGTGCATATTGAAGATATTGGAAGAACTGTCCACATTTACTTTTCGTCAGCCAACAAGATGAGTAGGCCTAACGAACAGCAAAAGCACTAGCCTATGTCAATCTACTATCCACAATAGTACAAAAGTTGACCTATTCAATTCTGTGCAAGAAATAAATATTCCAAACATAGTCTGGGACAGTTATGGGATGCAATAGATCCCAAATTAATACAACCACTAGCACCAAAAAAAAAAACATTTTTTATGCATTGTGGCTGACACAACAGATCAGAACGTTTAGCTTAAAATGTTGACAAACTATTAGGCTATTTCTTCACATTATAAGCGCAGCAATGCGCACATGGCAGTAGGCTATAAGCGGGAATTTTCCACTATTATCAAAAAAGACCGCAAATGTGATTATGCATGTAATGCTTTTATTATAAAGGTGCATTTTTATGGTGAAAATTATCTTCCCCAAACTTGAAACTCACGCGCTGCTTATGTACAGTCCTGGTCAAAAGTTTTGAGACTGTCACCAAACTGTTCTTGGATGGTTGGGAGAAGTTGCTCTCGGAGGATGTGTTGGTACCATTCTTTATTCATGGCTGTGTTCTTAGGCAAAATTGTGAGTGAGCCCACTCCCTTGGCTGAGAAGCAACCCCACACATGAATGGTCTCAGGATGCTTTACTGTTGGCATGACACAGGACTGATGGTAGCGCTCACCTTGTCTTCTCCGGACAAGCTTTTTTCCGGATGCCCCAAACAATCGGAAAGGGGATTCATCAGAGAAAATGACTTTACCCCAGTCCTCAGCAGTCCAATCTCTGTACCTTTTGCAGAATATCAGTCTGCCCCTGATGTTTTTCCTGGAGAGAAGTGGCTTCCTCGCTGCCCTTCTTGACACCAGGCCATCCTCCAAAAGTCTTCGCCTCACTGTGCGTGCAGATGCATTCACTCCTGCCTGCTGTCATTCCTGAGCAAGCTCTGCACTGGTGGTGCCCCGATTCCGCAGCTGAATCAACTTTAGGAGATGTTCCTGGCGCTTGCTGGACTTTCTTGGGCGCCCTGAAGCCTTCTTCACAACAATTGAACCTCTCTCCTTGAAGTTCTTGATGATCCGATAAATGGTTGATTTAGGTGCAATCTTACTAGCAGCAATATCCTTGCCTGTGAAGACCTTTTTGTGCAAAGCAATGATGACAGCACGTGTTTCCTTGCAGGTAACCATGGTTAACAGAGGAAGAACAATGATTTCAAGCACCACCCTCCTTTTAAAGCTTCCAGTCTGTTATTCTAACTCAATCAGCATGACAGAGTGATCTCCAGCCTTGTCCTCGTCAACACTCTCACCTGTGTTAACGAGAGAATCACTGACATGATGTCAGCTGGTCCTTTTGTGGCAGGGCTGAAATGCTGTGGAAATGTTTTTTGTGGATTAAGTTCATTTTCATGGCAAAGAGGGACTTTGCAATTAATTGCAAGTAATCTGATCACTCTTCATAACATTCTGGAGTATATGCAAATTGCCATCATAAAAACTGAGGCAGCAGACTTTGTGAAAATTAATATTTGTGTCATTCTCAAAACTTTTGACCACGACTGTATGGCAGTTAGGCTTTAAATCCCTTGTAAAGCGGATTAATGTGCTTAATTTTAAGAAGTTTTTTGGCCACTTTAGTTGTGATACAAACCAAATCAAAACATATAGGCCTATGGGCTAGGCTACATGGGGTGTGCGACTATGATTCGATATATTGTCACCCATCAGACTATTCTTGATTTAATCTTGTCTTTACATATACTAAATAATATATGTGTGAAATATGTTTTGATTTAGAATGGACCATTATCATGCACCCGTCTCGAAACAGGGGCAGCGGGAAAAAATACATGTCATCTATGCACTTAAAATAGCGGATGGAGGACACTTTTCCCGTGATTCATTTTCATGCCAGCCAGGTAGGCTATACTCCTGTTGTAAAGATAAGCAATGTGATTAATATTAGGAAAGTTGAGAAATAAATATAGCAGGCCTAGCCTATAGAAAGCTGATGGGATCCTCCTATTTAGTAGAGGCCATCACTCTGTTTTCTCACGCAATTGCATAGCCTATAGTAATGTTGTTCAACATGAGCTCATGGGCTCTCATGAAGTGTTTGATTCGATTTTCGATTACATTTGCATTGATGTCAGAGTGATTAGAGGGGAAATAGAGTGCTCAGTACCACGCCGTTAGCAAGTTTGGTAGGCTACTAATGACCATGAGCAGCATCAAAGCTTGGAGAAGCCTAATTACCGTGACTAAGCGGTCACGTGGAATTTGAATGCCTTCATGACTCGTGACCGCCGGTGTGGCGGTAATACGGTCACCACAACAGCCCTACTCACAATGAATAAACAATGCATTTATCATAAATTATCAAAGTAAATTTGGATGGCACAAAGTAAGGAAGGGCACAGACTGAGAACATAAAAGCTGTATATGCGTGCTATCTATGCATGGCATGCATTATCCCACTTTCTTCCTTTACCTTCAGGGATTTATAGACAGAGGCTTGCTTCAACCTGTCCTGGTTGAAATTAAACAGGTCGCTCTTTTATCCAAAGGGGGGAGATGGGGAGAAAATCACACCCAGAGTTAGTAGGATGGGGGAACTGAGTATGATTAGGTTTAGCTTTGGTCCAGGACGTCGTTAGTGAGAACGCAGCCGAACAACGGGCTGGACCAGTGCTAGATTAGGTTGTATTAAGTGGTATGAAAACAACAACAATCCATAGAGAATGGAAAAGGAAAAAGGAAGGAGAGAGCCAATAAATAAAGAGAGAGGACTGTCCAAGATATAAATAAGGTATATATATGAACAATAGATAACAACGCAGACATTATAATGAATGGATAATGCAGTATAAAAGAAAAGCTGTATAGAGAAGGAGAATGAAAATTGTCCTTCTATACGGGAGAAGCTATAGAATGAGTTGCTGGGAGGAACTTGTGATAAGGGATGTTGTTTAGCTCAAGCAAATAAGAGATCTGACAGTATTTCAATATTCCCTTACTTAGACATAACTGTCCACTACACAGACACTAAAAGCAACAGCTGTCAACATATCCTTAAAGTAATGCGCCACAAATAGCCCCCTCAATTAAATACCCTGAGACCTTGAAATCAATAGTTCTTGGAAACCATATTTTCCCTGCCTGTACCTTGTTGTTGGATGAAAGATGAAGCACTATCCTCTATCCTGAGTTATTGGAATTATTATTTAGTCTATAAGATAAATATTCATGATCAACCGGGTTCAGAAATTATTGTATAATAATATTATTGGATTTAGAACCATGCAGCAGAGTCAATCGACATGCTTTATGATACAAGACTCACTGCAGCAGGTCTGTTACTTAGCTCTGGTGCAGGGCGTCATTCTGCTGCGCTCCCACTACCTTAGTGATAGTAAGAGCGCAGCCGAACGACGCTCTGCACCAGAGATAGTCTGTTACGGTTCAACCCCACCACACACTGCTAATGCTAACTCTAGGATGCAGAGTACCGGAGGACTCACGAATAAGGTTCTATACATTGAGGTATTGTTCTCACAAAATACTAGGCCAGATGCTCTCCTCTCTTTTAAGTTTCCGCACCCAAAGCTCCCTGTGAAGACGCTCTTTATAGGGAAAGAACAGGGAGAGAAGAAGTTAAATAAAGTATGGCTAAGACGCTAAAGAGGCTAAGACTCTGACAGGCTCATTTAGGAGTTGACTGTCTTGGGCTGATATTGACCCATATCTGTGGGTTAAGGTCAAAGGTAAAAGACAGTGTTGAAGGAGGAGACAAAAAGGAGTTTCAACAGACAGACACACAAATGAATCCATTGAGGTGCTCATGTCATGTTAAAGGTGTGTTGTCCATGTGGAAGACCAGATAGACAGGGTTGAGATGAAAACAGTAAACTATGGCATGTTGATTAAACTTCAGTGCAATGTTTGCACAACTACACCTGAAAATGTGTACTGAAAATGCTTGTTGAGCTGGGTAGAAAATATTTCAGAACATTATTTTCAAGTTCCATTTGGCGTGATTCACAATAGCTCCCTTGGGTGGAGTAGAATATGTCCAGAAATATATTACATTATTCTCTGTATCCTTATTCACATCATGTCATAGGCCAACATTTGTTAACATTAACATGAATGTGTATAGCATGGGGAAATGTTTTATATTCTACAGTAAATGTTATCATGTACAGTATGTCAAATCAACCGCCGTGTAATGTGCTTTTACCTGCAGCAATTCACCTTCAGCAATTCAATACTTTTGCGCCTCACTCCACCACCAGAGCACTCCTTCAACTCAAACCCCTTTAACTGAACAGTCCTGTCATCCAGCTCTACTCACCGGCAGGTTCTTTGCTGAGTCCAAGTACACCACCAGGAGAGCAGATGAGAGTCCATCATTGGCCAGGCTTCTGTCAGCTCGCACGCTCCTCAACACCTGATTGGATAGGAGAGACGGGGGGGTCACTACTGAGACAAACTGGACTAGGAGAAGTGGGCAGCCTTCTAATTCACTTCTAACTGTAATACACGTGACAATAGCAAGACAGAGAGACAGGCTAAGTCAACGTGTTTAAGCTAGCTTTCTAGTACGATGTCATTATAAACACCTGGGCTTGTCTTGAATTATCATACAATTGGGAAGGGGGATAAGAACCGAAATTGAAAAGATAAGGGTTTGCCTGTGTGTGCTATATGGGGCCGATTCCGACCCGATTTAAGCGCACGTAAATGGAACGTAATTCCCTTTTTATATTTATATTTTTTATTCTGACCTTTAACTTAAGCATGAGAATAGCATGCTATTCACCCGCTATTCGTTTCGGGGTGGAGATCTAAGAATTGAAGGTGTGGCGGAGGTGTAGCTACAGATACGCCGTATTCTGACCTTGACTTAATTCCCTCATAATTCCACCACCTTTACGGGCGATGAAATTATGAATAAGGTCGAGCGAACCAAGTGGAAAAATCATCTACTTTCTTTTATTCCGATAGAAATAACAGCATTCTCCATGCACTGTTATTTATAAATGTATAAGAGCATTTGATAAGAGCTAGGTATGTCACGGTTCAGACAGACGACCAGAGGACCACAATTGCGTCACACCAGAAAGTTTATTAAAACTTAAGGGAAAAGGGAAGTAGGGAGTGAATGAAGGCTCCAGGGGTAACAGGGATCCCGTCCAATGTGCTGGGTCTGTGCCCCCCCCAGTGGCAGCGATGCGTCCTATGAAGCCGGTGGTGGGTGGTCCAGAAGTCCTGGGGGGGGGAGACACAGACACAACAGGGCGGAATGAAACAAGGCAGCAGTACAGTTCAAGGGAAATCCAAAATACGTAGTAGCAAGGCAGAAGGCTGGTCAGAGTTACCGGGATTGAAGAGTAGTCAGGAGTCGTTATGGCAGAAGCAGGTCTGGATCTCCTGGGGCAGAAGAGTATCCAAAAATTCAGGCAGGTCCGGGGTCACAAAACCAGGGTGAGCCAGAAGCGCGAGCAAACAGGTTCCGGGTGTGAGCTTTGCAGACGATCTGACACCGGAGAGCTGAAAGACAGGGCCTTAAATACTGGGAGAGGTAGTGGGTAATGCAGCGCAGCTGGCAGAGTAATTAGAGCAGAGCAGAGTAGGGACAGGTGGAGCTAGTTAGGCTGAGTAGAGAGAGTGGTGAGCAGAGTGGAAGAAAATTAAGGTGGTAACCCGGTGGAGTGAGAGGCTCATGACAGAACCCCCCCCCCAAGGGACGGCCCCAGAAGTCCCAAGAGCAACACCACGCCGGGCGGGAGGAGGGGAGCCGGAGGAGGGCTAGAACTCCTCCGAACGGTCCGAGTGAACGTCCTCATCCTCGGAGGAAGCCGGAGGGCCGTGGTCGGGAGATGGGACAGGTCCCGAGACAGGATCAGGCACAGGACAGGAAGCCGAGCGGGCAGGACGGTTAGGGACCCCTCTGGGGCGGCCCCTACGGATTGCAGGTTGATCAGGATGCCGTTGGTGGAAAGCGGTGATGAGAGTCCTATCCACAATCCGACTAGCTGGCACCCAGGTCCTTTCCTCAGGTCCATAGCCCTCCCAGTCAATGAGGTACTGGAGACCCCTACCCCTCCGTCTGGACCGAAGCAGGCGGCGGACGGTGTAAACCAGACCACCATCGACGAGCCGTGGAGGAGGAGGACAAGGCGCAGCAGGGACCAGCGGACTCTCATGGATGGGCTTAATCTTAGACACATGGAAAGTGGGGTGCACCCTCAGGGAATTAGGCAGTTGGAGCCGGACAGCAGTTGGGCTAATCACTCTTATGATAGGGAATGGGCCAATGAACCGAGGTGCCAGCTTCTGCGACTCCACCCTGAGTGGCAGGTTCTTCGATGACAACCACACCCTTTGACCAACATGGTAGGTGGGAGCAGGAATTCTCCGACGGTTGGCCCCGGTAGTGTAGCTGGCAACGGATCTGAGGAGTGTGGCTCGGGCTTGTGACCAGGTGCGGCGACATCGACGGGCAAAAGCAAGTGCAGATGGGCAAGTAACCTCCTCTTCCTGGCTGGCAAATAGAGGAGGCTGGTATCCATAAACACATTGGAAAGGGGACATACCGATGGCAGAGCAGGTCAGAGAATTGTGTGCGTACTCCACCCATGTCAATTGCTGCGACCAGGAGTGGGGGTTGCGTGAAGTCATGCATCGCAGTGCCTTCTCGAGCTCCTGATTAGCCCGCTCTGACTGCCCATTGGATTGGGGATGGAATCCGGAAGTCAGACTGACTGTGGCTCCCAGCAGGTGACAGAACTCCTTCCAAAAAGCGGAGGAGAATTGTGGACCACGGTCAGAAACTACATCCTTTGGCAGTCCGTGGATCCGGAAGACGTGTTCCAGGACCACCTGGGCGGTCTCCTTGGCGGTTGGGAGCTTGGGGAGGGGAATGAAGTGTGCCATCTTGCTGAAACGGTCAACTATGGTGAGAATGACGGTCATGCCCCTTGAAGGGGGCAGCCCCGTGACAAAGTCAAGGGCGATGTGAGACCAGGGACGTCTGGGCACAGGCAGGGGCTGCAGCAATCCGGCTGGGGGCTGGCAGGACGACTTGTGTTGGTTGCAGATGGGGCAGGCTTGGACGAATTCCCGTACATCCTTTCTCAGAGAGGGCCACCAGAACCTCTGGGCGAGCAGGTTGTAAGTGCGGGTGGAGCCAGGGTGACAAGCTAGGCGGGAGTCATGTCCCCACTGAACGACCTGGGACCTCAGGTCTTCGGGGACAAAAAGGCGGTCAGCTGGGCAAGTGCTGGGACCTGGCTGGTTACGGAGAGCCTCCAGCACCTGTTCCTCAACAGCCCAGGTCAGAGCTGCAACGATGCAGGGACTTGGCAGAATCGACACAGGGTCCTTGGAGGGGGTGTCATCCTTCTGGAATTGACGGGAGAGGGCGTCTGGCTTGGTGTTACGTGATCCAGGCCGGTATGACAGAGTGAAATTAAACCTGGTGAAGAACAGGGCCCAGCGGGACTGCCTGGAGTTCAACCGTTTGGCCGTGCGGATGTACTCCAAGTTCTTATGATCGGTCCAAACGAGAAATGGAATGGTGGACCCCTCCAGCCAGTGACGCCACTCCTCCAAGGCAAGCTTCACAGCCAGCAGCTCACGGTTCCCTATGTCGTAATTGCACTCAGAGGGGGACAACCGACGTGAGAAAAAGGCACAGGGATGGAGCTTCCTATCCTCCGCAGCCCACTGAGAAATCACAGCACCAACTCCCACATCCGAGGCGTCCACCTCCACAATGAATTGCCGGTCCACATCAGGCATCTGGAGGATGGGAGCGGAGGTGAACCTCACCTTGAGGGTACTGAAGGCTTTGTCGGCTGCTGGGGTCCAGGTGAAGGGTTGCTTGGTGCTGGTTAGAGCAGTGAGAGGGGCAGCAACGGTACTGTAGTTCCGGATAAACTTTCTATAGAAGTTAGCAAACCCCAGAAACTGTTGCAGCTTCTTTCTGTTCTCCGGAACTGGCCATGAAGTGACTGCTGATACTTTGGCAGGATCCATTTGGATACTTCCCTCTGCCACTATGTACCCCAGGAAGGCCACTGTCTTGACGTGAAACTCACATTTCTCTGCCTTGGCGTAGAGGGAATTCTCCAGAAGACGATGAAGGACTTGCTGGACATGGCGGGTGTGTTCAGACAGGTTTCTGGAGTAGATTAAGATGTCATCCAGGTAAACGAAGACAAACTTGTTTAACATGTCCCGCAGTACATCATTCACTAGAGCCTGGAACACAGCAGGAGCATTGGTGAGGCCAAAAGGCATAACCAGATACTCGTAGTGGCCTGTTGGTGTATTGAATGCGGTTTTCCATTCATCTCCCTCCCGGATCCGCACTAGGTGGTAAGCGTTTCTGAGATCCAACTTGGTAAAAACAGTGGCTCCCTGGAGCAACTCAAAAGCAGAGGTGAGCAGAGGCAGAGGGTAACGGTTTTTCACTGTGATGTCGTTGAGTCCCCTGTAGTCGATGCAGGGGCGAAGAGATCCGTCCTTCTTCCCCACAAAGAAGAAGCCAGCACCAGCAGGAGATGAAGATGAACGGATTAATCCTGCGGACAGAGAGCCATTGATGTAGTCCTCCATGGACTTTCTTTCAGGAGCAGACAACGAATAAAGACGACCCTTTGGAGGGGCTGTTCCAGGGAGGAGGTCGATGGCACAGTCGTACGGTCGGTGAGGGGGCAGAGATGTGGCTCTTGCTTTGTTAAACACCTCTCTGAGACCATGGTAGCATTCTGGGACATTGGAGAGGTCAGGAGCGGAGTTAGTAGGTACTGGCCGAGGGGGTAGTGCGGCAGCAAGCAGGCAGGTTCGGTGTCAGTCCTCTCCCCATTCCCTGATCACCCCGGTCACCCAGTCGAGCTGAGGGTTGTGCCGGCGGAGCCATGGGTAACCCAGGATGAGGGGTTGGCCTGGAGAGGGGAGCAGGTGAAACTGGATAGTTTCTTGATGGTTTCCGGACAGACCCATCGAGACCGGGGCCGTGACATGAGTGACCGATCCGAGTAAGTGTCCGTCCAGTGCCCGGGCAGGAATAGGAGGTGTCAAACGGAGGTTCTCCAGTCCCAGTTGGCGTGCCAGCTTGATGTCCATTATGTTGGCTTCGGCGCCAGAATCCACCAGAGCAGCCAGGGTGTGAGTTGAGTCAGAGAGGCGGAGGTGAACTTGCAGCAGGGGTTTGCGGTCGGAGGACTGGATGGTCATTGAACTCAACCGGACTCCCCCTATGCCCGGTGAGCTTCGGCCCTTTAAAGGGCAGGTTACCACACGATGTCCATCACCTCCACAATAGAGGCAGAGGTTTGAGGTGAAGCGGCGCTGGCGCTCTGCAGGAGTGAGAGAGGCTCGCCCAATCTCCATAGGCTCAGACTGATCAAGCTGACCTGGGTGAGTGGCAGTAGATGACAGGAGCCCAGTCGGATCTCTCCGAATGCCGGTAGTAGGTGGACCTTGGCGCCCCCTCTCACGACGACGGGTCTGTATCCTTCTGTCGATCCTGACAGTCAGTGCGATGGCTTCATCAAGAGTGGAAGGCAGTTCATGGGAGACCAACTCGTCCTTGATATAGTCAGCCAAACTATGGAAGAACGCGTCCACCAACGATGGTGTGTTCCAAGAACTTCGTCTAGCCAGGGTTCGGAAGTCGATGGAATGGTCTGCGACTGTACGTCTGCCTTGTCGAATACTGAACAGTTCACGAGACGCCTCTGCGGTTGGTGAATCCAGGTCAAACACCTTCAGCATCTCCTCAGCAAACAGGTCGAAGGTTGCACATGCGGGGGTTTGACGTTCGAACTCTGCTGTTCCCCAGAGTCGAGCTCGGCCCGTCAGGTGAGTGATGGCATACCCAACTTTAGCCCCCTCCGTGGCGAAGGTCCTTGGCTGCAAGGAGAACTGAAGTCGGCAGCTAGTCAGGAATGGCCGGACCTGGGTTGAATCGCCGTTGAACCGCTCGGGGTTTCCAATCTTGGGTTCCGGAGCAGCGGCTGCAATGACCGGGGCAGGTAACTCGGGGGCAGGGCTGGTGGGCAGACTGGCTGGGGTAAGGTTGGTGAGGAGTTGAATGATCATGGCGAGTTGTTGTTGCTGCTGCTGGAACTGCTGCTCATGCTCATCGGTTTCCATGTCGGGGAAAGTGTGCGCTGAGTCCATAATGGTCAGATCGTACTGTCACGGTTCAGACAGACGACCAGAGGACCACAATTGCGTCACACCAGAAAGTTTATTAAAACTTAAGGGAAAAGGGAAGTAGGGAGTGAATGAAGGCTCCAGGGGTAACAGGGATCCCGTCCAATGTGCTGGGTCTGTGCCCCCCCCAGTGGCAGCGATGCGTCCTATGAAGCCGGTGGTGGGTGGTCCAGAAGTCCTGGGGGGGGGAGACACAGACACAACAGGGCGGAATGAAACAAGGCAGCAGTACAGTTCAAGGGAAATCCAAAATACGTAGTAGCAAGGCAGAAGGCTGGTCAGAGTTACCGGGATTGAAGAGTAGTCAGGAGTCGTTATGGCAGAAGCAGGTCTGGATCTCCTGGGGCAGAAGAGTATCCAAAAATTCAGGCAGGTCCGGGGTCACAAAACCAGGGTGAGCCAGAAGCGCGAGCAAACAGGTTCCGGGTGTGAGCTTTGCAGACGATCTGACACCGGAGAGCTGAAAGACAGGGCCTTAAATACTGGGAGAGGTAGTGGGTAATGCAGCGCAGCTGGCAGAGTAATTAGAGCAGAGCAGAGTAGGGACAGGTGGAGCTAGTTAGGCTGAGTAGAGAGAGTGGTGAGCAGAGTGGAAGAAAATTAAGGTGGTAACCCGGTGGAGTGAGAGGCTCATGACAAGGTAAATGAGTAATCCATTTGCATACGAGGATTGTAAATACACATAGCAATTGTTTTAGATGATTTTTCCTGATGATCCCTGGAGACAAATATGAAACCAGTCATATGGAAGCAAACTGAAAATATCGTATTGTCGACCCTTTTCCAAAGCGAAGTAGGCTATAAATAGCTGTGCTGATATTCCGAATTTTAATTATGTGCCCTCAATTTGAGTGGATGAAATTTGGAGACCCAAGCCATAGGCTTCTGTAGGGCTGAACCTACTGAGTTGATATATGCGCTTTAGAATGTTTTAATTATATACCCGGGCTTTTCTCCATTTTATTTTACTATTTGTATACATTTATAACAGTCACTTTAGTGTTTGTTTTCTTCAATTTGTAGCTTACATTTTGCATCATTCCATTCCGTTTACCTTTCTTTCCTCTGTCACGTCTGTGTAGTTGTCCCTGAGGGTCGCTAGCATAAGTGGATCATATTAGGCTAACGTTGTGCAATAATTTGGGACATGTAGCCTATTTGAATCATTATGGAACTCAGACCACACGTAGCAGGTTATACATGGAGCCTGGCGCACAGTTCACAATGACTAGAACATTGTCATACAGTTCCATGATTAGTGAGGGTTAGGGTAGATTTTTAGGTCTATTGTTCAACCCTTATTGTACACTGCTTTCTACCTTTCAATATTTAATGGATTGAACTTGAATATGACAACTTTTAGGATGAATCAAACACATATTTTGTGCATAAAGGCTCTCCAAACCAGTTTTTTTAATTATTCACACATACTTTCCTAACCCAAAAATGTGCCTAAATAATCTACAGAATCAGAGTATTCTTTTATCTACCAGTTGGTGCTGAAACGGAGACAAATATGCATATATTTAGATGGCTTTCTTTCATTGATCCCTATATTCTGAACCCGTTCTCTCAATGTATTCTAGTCTGTCGACAAAATTCTAATTAAAGGTAAACCATATTTAAAGGGATGGCTTAAGATAAACGTACTGAAAATCCTATTGAATGAAAATCACGAGAAAATCTGTGGGCCAGCAAGTGGGAGGGTTTTCAGCGGTTGAATTAAATGTATTCAGCGCGCGCAAGGGAACCACGCCGGCAAAGCCTGTTACGCACCTGCATAAAGGAATACCAACTACTGAGAAGTGTGTAGGAAAGGCATGCGTATGAAAGGTGTACATTTCAGCAATTTACTATCTGTGACGTGCTAGATGACTTGTTTAAGATTAATGGAAAAAATCTACTGGGACTGATATGCTTGATCCATTTTATCAAAGTGCACGGCACATTATTATGGGTGACAGTTTTAGCACTCATCTGCATTCTCTACCAGAAAGTTGGCCCTCTTTGATGTCACGTAGGTTGATACATTGCTATGTTTTCATATTTAAAGCCCTTTTACAAAAAGTCCCACTGTACCTAACATCATTACTAAACTTTAGACATAAGAGTTACTGCACCCAGTCTCAGGGATGGCTAACTCTGGAAATTCCTTTGGTCTCTACCGAGTTAGGTAAATCAGCTTTTAGTTTTTTTGCACCATATTTGTGGAACAATCTTTTAAATGTTCTGAAATGTGATGTTTTGGTGCCTCTAGGTCAATTCAGAACGCTGATTGAGGACCTTTTTACTGATGAATGTCTTTGTTTTTTATGACCGTGTTTTTCTTTCTGTTTGCTTTTTGTATTTATATTTTGATGTGTGTATTTTCTGTAATTCAGGGCTCATCTGTAAAAGAGACCTTGGTCTCAGTATGACTCACTGATAAAATAAAGGTTAAATAAAAAAAGTAAATAAATGTGTATTGTAGTGTATAGATTTTGTGTATTTTGTATGCTGACTAAATTAATTTCCATGTAAATAAAATCATTTCATATCGAATACTGCACCTGGTCCATCTTTTCAGGGGTGGAGAGCAGAGAGAGCCATTCCAGTTTCAAGTGTAGTTTCCCCGTGGAGACTTCTTCCAGGTCAAACCACTAGAACGACAGGATGTTCAAGGGTGCATTTCAAATGGCACCCTGTTGTATTTATAGTGCACTACTTTTCACCAGGGCTCATAGGGCTCTGGTAAAAACCTAGTGCACTATATAGGGAATAGGATTACATTTGGGACCTACATACCCTAAATCTCAACTGTAGTAGTGATGGATGACAACACAATATCTTCAAATGGACGAAGGCAGATAATATAGTAAGGCAAAATCACTATCCAAGTGCAGAACTGAAGCCAAGCCTCTTGTTCTATTTTCATGTTTTTTCTTCTTCTTTTAACCACATTTATTTGAAGATGAAAAAATATATCGGATCAGCTGGTGGATTTACCTCATCGACCTTCTGCTCTTTGTGAAGCTCCGTCATATCGATCATCAGGCTGCAATCGAAGACACAAAGATTGGATAAGAAATCAGTAGGCAGGATTAATCACAACAGAAGCCAAATTGGTTCACTGATACAGCATGTTGGCACTCCGACCCAGTCAGGGGCCAATAGGGCTCCGGTCAAAAGTAGTGCAATACATTGGGAGTAGGGTGCCATTTGGGACGCAGCCAGCACCCTGCTGGGTGCTATGCTATGCTATCCCCTTGGGATGAGGCCCAAGAAGCAGAGCTTTGATCCAACTCCTAATGTGACTATTGTACACTGATCACAGATACTTAGTACATCACAGATACTTCAATGTGTCTCTTCTCTCTTTCAATGGGCCACCCTTCACTGTGACATATAGGAGGGAGGTTGCGATAGTTCTGCTCCAGGGCGTTACGTGCTGTTTGCTAAAACTGAAGGCTCGGCATCAGCAAGCCGTACGTAACACTCTGGACCAGAGCTAAGTTTGTGATATATTTTCGGCTAGATAAGATAATTTGCTTGATATTGGATACATTAACTCACAATGCAGAGGACTAATAAGCCATTTGAGCATGGGGTGATGAGAAAAAGACACACTGTAAACAATTTCCTGTTGTTTTTACGGTACCTTACAGGCAACTGGATACCTGTAAGTTACTGTAAAACAACAGTACAGTGCAGTATATCACTTGCACTTCTAGAGGCCTTAACAAAGGTAGTGATGGGATGACTGATCCCGTAACTCTGACGCTTCGATGCAGTTTTCGACACAACGTACCGATGCTTGTATCTAAGTAATAATACCACGTGATGATGACGGTTGAAGCTTCGTACGTCACACTACCATCTGACAGGTGTCAGAACTCGGAACTGAGAGCGCCGACCTCTGCTGGAAGCTTTTTCCTTTATCTAGATATTTCACCTTCTTAGCAGGTGGAAAGATAGCTCGGGGCGTAGAGCCACACAGCAGACAAATCTATCATGAAATTGTAGCACACTAGTATTGAATCTTGAGAGAGCCTATTTCAATTTATTTTTATTTTTTTACAGTGATTGTAAATTAAACAGCTGTAGTAGTTGTTATTGGTAATCATCAAATTATGGATCCAAAGTTTTTTGTTAATCTGTAAAAGTGAGTCTAAAAAGTCTCATTCAATCCAAAAGCAAAGTTGACAAGAAGTTACCACGTGATAAATGATGTACAAAGCTTTGTTTGACCCCTTAGTCAGTGGATCCCGCTGTGGCTTCCAAAACGTCGACCTCTACTAGACACTACGTACAGACACTACGTACAGTGTTCTCTATTTCTCACCTTACAGTTGGCTCAGCCTGTAGAGCAGTGGTGAGTGAGTTTCTTGTCTTGTAGAGGCACAGGATTGAATCCCCATAAAGATGTGTTATTTTTGTAAATAGTTTTATTTGAAACACTGGCTACGTTGTACTTCTAACTTTTAAATTATGAGTTTCGATAGGCATAGGCAGTTTTTTATAAATCATACAATGGAGCCAACGTCTTTTGTAAAAAAAATCTTTTTTTTTTTAAACTACGTTGCTCGTTTCAAAGCATAGATGGATAGGTTCAAAGTAACATTACCACGTGATCAATGACATCAGAAGCTTTGTTTGATCACGTGCTCTTTTGAACCGTGTGTTGCAAAATCCCAACGATTTAGGTACTGTAAACTAAGCTACCATTTAGATACTGTAAACTGAAGACAATCTAAGTAAATTGGTAAATAAGGTGTCCAGTAGAGGTCGGTGTTTGAAAGCAACTTTGCGTCGAAGAACGCATCGGCACCGCAGCAAAATCAGTGGGATCTCGCATTTTGCAACACACGGTTCAAAAAAGCATGTGATCAAACGAAGCTTCGGATGTCATTGATCACGTGCTTTTTTTAACCGTGTGCTGCAAAATGAGAGATCCCACTGATTTCGCCATGGTGCCGATGTGTTCTTCGATGCAAGGTTGCTTTCTTGAGACTAGTTGAGTATCTGGAGCATCAGCAATTGTGGGTTCGATTACAGGCTCAAAATGGCCAGAAAAAAATAACTTTCTTCTGAAACTCGTCAGTCTATTCTTGTTCTGAGAAATTAAGGCTATTCCATGTGAGAAATTGCCAAGAAACTGAAGATCTCATACAACGCTGTGTACTACTCCCTTCACAGAACAGCGCAAACTGGCTCTAACCAGAATAGAAAGAGGAGTGGGAGGCCCCGTTGCACAACTGAGCAAGAGGACAAATACATTAGAGTGTCTAGTTTGAGAAACAGACGCTTCACAGGTCCTCAACTGGCAGCTTCATTAAATAGTACCAGTCTAAACGTGAAGAGGCGACTCCGGGATGCTGACCTTCTAGGCAGAGTTGCAAAGAAAAAGCCATATCTCAGACTGGCCAATAAAAATAAAAGATTAAGATGGGCAAAAGAACAGACACTGGACTTTTTCTTTGTAACTCTGCCTAGAAGGTCAGCATCCAGGAGTCGCCTCTTCACTGTTGACGTTTAGACTGGTGTTATGCGGGTACTATTTAATGGACAAGAATAGACTGATGAGTTTCAGAAGAAAGTTATTTGTTTCTGGCCATTTTGAGCCTGTAATCGAACCCACAATTGCTGATACTCCAGATACTCAACTAGTCTCAAGGCCAGTTTTATTGCTTCTTTAATCAGCACAACAGTTTTCAGCTGTGCTAATATAATTGCAAAAGGGTTTTTCTAATGCTCAATTAGCCTTTTAAAATGATAAACTAGGATTTGCATATACAACGTGCCACTGGAACACAGGACTGATGGTTGCTGATAATGGGCCTCTGTACGCCTATATATTCCATTAAAAAATCAGCCGTTTCCAGCTACAATAGCCATTTACAGCATTAACAATGTCTACACTGTATTTCTGATCAATTTGATGTTATTTTAATGGACAAATAAATTGTTTTTCTTTCGAAAACAAGGACATTTCTAAGTGACCCCAAACATTTGAGCGGTAGTGTACGTACCAACGCTCGCACCTATCCATTCCACCACAAAGTTTCAATGGATACAATGGAAAAACTAGTCTATATAAAAATCAAACATGCTGATATTTATTCCTGAGCAGCAGATGTCATTAATGTGCACTGTGCTAAAAGTAGTGATGTTACATTTGACACCGGAGCTCCAAGGTACACGTTGAAATCGCTAAGCAGTGTACTTCAAAGCAGCACTTTATCAGAAGCAGGTGATCAATGACGTCCGAAGCTTCGTTTTGTCGAACAACCACCTGATTGGTTTGGTATTGGTTTGGTCGAAGACAAAAAGGTTACGCTGCACACACGCTAGGAGGTGTGGGACGTCGTCTATAATAATTTGGCTGCTCTAAATTATTTTGACCAGCAGGTACCACTAGTGTACAATGTGTTGATCAAAGCCTTGAGTAATGAAACTATTTTTGACACAATTGGCTGGTAAACCTCAAGGCTTCAGGAAGCTTAGTTTCTCCATCACTAGCTAAAAGCTCAGAGTAATGAACTGTTTCTCGGCACAATTTGGTGTAAGCCCCAAAGGGTTCAGAAAGCCTCGGTTTCCCATCACTAAACAAAAGCTTCCAAACTGGCAGTGACTACAGACCAAAGGAGATGGCAAATACTCAACCATTAAAGGTTTAAGACTTGCTGCCACCAAATATAAGTTAAATTGGTACAGCACTCTCACTAATGGGTGGCACAAATGTAGCCTCATACTTGGCACGCCTCAAAATATGTTAATGAGCCAGTAACAACAATAACATGTACCCACTAGTGGTCAAAAGGTTTTTGTTGCTCCAGAAATACGGTAAGCTACTGTTTACTTTGGGGTGGAATTACAAGTCATTTGAAATACAGCAACAACAAAAAAATTATCTTACTTTAGAGGATGTGCTTTGATTTTGACCTTGTGCTTTTTGTGTGGTGTTCTATTTTGAACATTCACAAATACAGTAAGTGAACTTCTAATGTATTTTACATATAATATTTTACGGTAAAGTCCACAATACATCAAATATTTCCCGGCTGTTGAACATTTTCCCACAATGTATTGTAATTTACGGTAATCTATTGTATTCAGCTTATACAATAAGATACAGTCGATAAACAGTAATTTACCGTGAAAATAACAGGATGGTTTTACAGTGCAGGATATGAGCTTACCTCCCCAGGAAATCATCTTTGTCTGGGTCCTCATCAAACAACTCAATCTCCAGATGTTGACCTGAGTGCTCATATACCAGGGCCTGACAAGGACAAGGACATAACTCAATACAATCTCAGATACGGTAGTTCACATTGAATACAGCCAAAGGGCTTGTAAAAAATGACATGGTGGGTAAAACAGCATGAAAGCCAAAAATAAGAGGAAATATTGGACTGTTGGAAATATGTACACTACCGGTCAAAAGTTTTAGAACACCTACTCATTCAAGAGTTTTTCTTTATTTTTACTATTTTCTACATTGTAGAATAATTGTGAAGACATCAAAACTATGAAATAACACATATGGAATCATGTGGTAACCCAAAAAGTGTTAAACAAATCAAAATATATTTGAGATTCTTCAAATAGCCACCCTTTGCTTTGATGACAGCTTTGCACACGCTTGGCATTCTCTCAACCAGCTTCACCTGGAATGCTTTTCCAACAGTCTTGAAGGAGTTCCCGCATATGCTGAGCACTTGTTGTTGGCTTTTCCTTCACTCTGCGGTCCGACATCCCAAACCATCTCAATTTGGTTGAGGTCGGGGGATTGTGGAGGCCAGGTCATCTGATGCAGCATTCCAATACTCTCCTTCTTGGTAAAATAGCACTTACACAGCCCCACTAAGCCCAACCCAGATGGGATGGCGTATTGATGCAGAATGCTGTGGTAGTCATGCTGGTTAAGTGTGCCTTGAATTCTGAATAAATCACAGACAGTGTCACCAGCAAAGCACCCCCACACCATTACACCTCCTCCTCCATTCTTTACGGTGGGAAATACACATGCAGAGATCATACGTTCACCAACATCGCGTCTCACAAAGACACGGCGTTTGGAACCAAAAATCTCAAATTTGGACTCCAGACCAAAGGACAAATTCCCACCGGTCTGATGTCCATTGCTCGTGTTTCTTGGCCCAAGCAAGTCTCTTCTTCTTTTTGGTGTCCTTTAGTAGTGGTTTCTTTGCAGCAATTCAACCATGAAGGCCTGATTCACACAGTCTCCTCTGAACAGTTGATGTTGAGATGTGTCTGTTACTTCAACTGTGAAGCATTTATTTGGGCTACAATTTCTGAGGCTGGTAACTTATCCTCTACAGCAGAGGTAACTCTGGGTCTTCCATTCCTGTGGCGGTCCTCATGAGAGCCAGTTTCATCATAGCGCTTGATGGTTTTTGCGACTGCACTTGAAGAAACTTTCAAAGTTCTTGAAATGTTCCGTATTAACTGACCTTCATGTCTTAAAGTAATGATGGACTGTCGTTTCTCTTTGCTTATTTGAGCTGTTCTTGCCATAATATGGACTTGGTCTTTTACCAAATAGGGCTATCTTCTGTATAGCCCCCCTACCTTGTCACAACACAACTGATTGGCTCAAATGCATTAAGAAGGAAAGAAATTCCACTATTTTCTACATTGTAGAATAATAGTGAAGATGTCAAAACTATGAAGTAACACATATGGAATCATGTAGTAACCCAAAAAGTGTTAAACAAATCAAAATATATTTTATATTTGAGATTCTTCAAATAGCCACCAGAAACCCTTGACTGAGTAGGTGTTCTAAAACTTTTGACCGGTAGTGTACATGTAAGTTGTATCTGGTTCTACATACCCTATATTAATATCCCTGGGGTAGTTAGCACAGAAGGGGCAGATATCATTGATGTTACTGCCCCTGAGGCAGTTATTGTATAATATAACCATATTTTGCGGTTTTGGTTGATGTTCCATTGGAAGAGTTAATTTTTCAGTATATTTTGTTCACCTCGTAAACTTCGTTCCATTTGGGGTGCAGGCTCTCTTTGACCGTCTTGCTCTGGAAGAGCTGGTTGCCAATCTGGAGGACGCCGTAGGGGTCAGACTTCCCCTTGATCAGCCCGCCCAGGAATTTATCCTTCCCCTCCAGGTCCTGAGCCTCCAGGAAGTGAATCCTCAGGACTCCCTGGTGACACACACAGCAAAGGGACACTTCAGGAAATGGACACTTTAAAATAGTACACAGCGACACTGTAGCTCTTTCCTGTAGTCAATGACCGAATGCGCCCTCTTTGGCCTCATGGGTGGAATATTTTTAATATTTTTTCATAATTAATAAAGATTACTTAAAAAACCTGAAGAAAATCCAGTGTTTATGTCAAACAGTTTCGCTATATTTCAGTCTTCTGTGATGTATATAAAGTGTAATATTGGGATGCAAACTCAAAATTGAATACATTTCAACTCTATATCTGACATGGTACAGGTGTCTTCTTTTTTTAAGCCCATAACCATGTGTGAGGTGTATAAGAATCACTCTGTGTGACCCTGATTTAGCCCACTGCAGTAAAAAGGTTTTAAAGGGACATTGCACTTTCATATAAAAGTTTATCCAATGATTTCTGACCTCTAAAGTAGTCTTTAGTCAAGATGAAACCATGTACCACAACATCGGTTGTGTAGATCCATCTATAGGCCTCTACCACAAATGAATGGAAAAGATAAGCACTCAATAAAACCAGGGAATTAGAGGATGCGTATATTTTCTATTCATTTGGGGTGAAGGCAAATAGCTGGATCTACATAGAAACCAATTTAGTGGAAGATAGTTTCATCTTGACATTAGTCTACTTTTGAGGTTTGAAATAATTTGACAAACGTTATTTTATGAGTTAAATGTCCCTTTAAGACCAAACAGAGGAACAGAGGAACCATAGGCCTTGGAGCTGAGTCAAACGCAATCACTGCTTCACTGATAACCAAACAGCACAATAAGGATATAAGTAGTGATGTTATATTTGATACCGGAGCTCCGAGGCATGTATCGAAATCGCTAAGCAATGTACTTTGAAGCAGTGTGCCGATGCCTGTATCAATTTATCAGAAGCACATTATCAATGACGTCCGAAGTGTCGTTTCGTCGAACAACCACCTGATTGGTTTGGTATTGGTTTGGTAGAAGACAAAAACACTACGCTGCGCATGCGATACGGAGTGTGGGACGTCGTCTATAATAATTTGGCTGTTCCAAATTATTTTGACCAGCAGGTGCCACTAGTGTACACTGTGTTCATCAAAGCCTTGAGTAATTAACCTTTTTTTGACACAATTGGCTGGAAAACCTTAATGCTTCAGGAAGCTTTGTTTCCCCATCACTACCTATCAGGATCATCATACATGCAGAATATTTGGTATTTGGTATTTATTAGGATCCCCATTAGCCGCTGCAAAAGCATCAGCTACTCTTACTGGGGTCCACAAAAAATGTGATGATGGATTTGGTGGCAGACGGGTGTGCTCTGCTAATACGAACACTGTTAATTAAAGGGTTACTTTCCACAAAAACATATTTTAGTATTTTGTTTATTAGTCCACTGTTGATATGGTCTCAAAAATTGTGCATGCCATAACACTAAACAAAATCCGAAAAATATGTGTTCCTTTAATTAATGTGTGAAATATGATAATGATGTATGATTAGATATAGGATAGATGAAGGGCTGCAGTACCTTTGGCATAGGGAAGCGTAGCTGAGCCAGTTCTATATCTCCCACTAGTGGGATAGTGATGCGGTTGGGCAACACCAGGTAGCTGTAGATGATGTCCTGAATCAGACTGTCTGAGAAGCCACTGGGAAAAACAAAACACAACAAACCTCACAGTCAGTGAGTACGACCTTTGGATATAATTATTGGAAGGGGTTCAAGCATGTTGTTGGAGTAAATTACAAACCTCAAAATATCACTGTGATCCCCTGGGGAGTCAACACTTAGCAGTGAGGATGTCACTGAGCAGGAGGTCTTACGACCTGAGAATTACAATGCCTTGTAAGGGAAATCGATAGCTAAGAGTGGTCTAGTAACTGATGAGAGATTTTCTGTTAACCTTTAAGCTATCCACTTGGGTTTGATTCTGTAAACATAAATACATTTATGAGAGGGTTCAAGCAATCTGTAAAAATGAAACATATATTTTTATATACCCATTCCTTCACTCTTTCTCTCTCATTTCTCTAAGAAGGCTTCTCAAGAAACATATTTATCATTTTATCCTATAATTTCTCTTGCAGCTGAGCAGAAAGCTAGAGCACTTCTCTGGGGGCAGATTAAGCAGCATTACAGGGAACATGATTCTTCTTTAGTATGTGATCGTTCTTGTGTAACACATACACGTACACACACACACCGTGTAGAGAGCTTCATGCAGTATCAGCTGTTATTGTTCCCCTGACCTTGCGGTGGGACACAGAGCTAGGTCATACAAAAAAAATAATAACACTACACCACAACTGTCAGACAACCTGTGTTGAATAACATCAAGGGGATATGAGAGTGAGAGGGCGAGAGAGAGGGAAAAAGAGAGAGAGGGAGAGAGCGAGAGAGAGAGGAGGGGGGGGGGGGTCTTTGGAGGGGATGGGTGGTTTTATCTACTCTGTGATACAGTAGACTCCACCCCTCCAACATACAGCTGGCACTGTCTATCGCTTGTGGTTGAGAGCTTGTCTCTGTGACTGTCATTTCTCTGCTGCCCGGGCCTGTCCTGTCCTATCACTAACCCAGAGGCAGGCACACCTCCCCCCCATCCCCCACCCCCTAGCCCATGAACCGGGCATGTGCCACTGAGCCTCCACAAACAGGCTCACAGTGTACTGACTACACATATCTATTACACCCCTACAGAGAAATAGCAGTGGGGGGATGGGCGGTTATGCTCTGTAGAATCAGGGAGATGATTTCCATCACTGAGCTGCGGATGTGTCAACACCCGTGTCTAAATCAATAGACTGTGAGGAGGAGAGTGGCTGTATCATGAAATCTTTATTAGGGACATTTTCCACCGCCGCAGTAGCGTTAACATAAGGTTTAAACACCAGAAGCCACTGTCAACTCACAACAATATAAAAACTAAGAATTGACTGTGGATAATACAAATTATGCCTGGTCTGCAGAGAAGGCAAAGGTTATCTGCTCTTTGAATGCCATGAGAACATTGTATTGGTCTCTTTACCAGAAGAGGGAAATCTATTCTATTGAATCCATTATGGAAGTCATGAATTGTGCTTGTTTCACCAGCAATCAGTGCTCTATTTATTTACATTTTAGTCATTTAGCAGACGCTCTTATCCAGAGTGACTTACATGAGCAATTAGGGTTAAGTGCCTTGCTCAAGGGCACAGACAGATTTTTTACCTAGTCGGCTCGGGGATTAGAACCAGCGACCTTTCGGTTACTGGCACAACGCTCTTAACCACTAAGCTACCTGCCGCCTTTATGTGTCTATGTGACTCTGATGTGTTTGTTGTTGCTGTTTGTGTATTGCTAGTGAGTGGTGACAAATCCAATTTCCCCTTTTGGGATTCAATTCAATTCAATGCAAGTAGTAGCACTGCCATACCCCAAAACAATTTAAAGATAACACAAGAAAAGTGCAAACTTATTAGCCAATGCCTCTTTACAGTCTACTTTATTCTACACTAAAGTGTAACAGTTACTCTTAATAAGCAGATCATCCAATGTGCTCTTTCATTTAAATGAGCCCTAAGAAATCCCCAAGTCCCCTCCCCATTACCACATCATTTTAGAGTTGAGAGATGTGCGGATGAAGATTATTTTAGCAACCCCAGAGAGTTGGTGGAGTGGCGCAATTTAAATATCTATAAAGTCAGAGATTAGTTGCACAAATGAAAAAAACATAAAAACCATCTTGCTTTCTAAGCTGTGTGAGCTTTTTTTTAGCCCTGCCAGGCAGGCATGTGTTGCTATGAGCATTTCATGGACTGAAAGCCTAACAGCCATAGGGCGATGGTCACTCTAGCTGTCGTCCTCCTGCTACCTTAAAAAACGCTCCAATCACATACAACAACCCCAAGAGGAAAATACCTACTATAAAACCTGTATGGGTACTAATCACACCTGAAAGTAGTGAAAGCTTGGCCTGACAAAAGAGGGTGTAGAGTGAAGTTGCCCCTACATGTTGATCTTGGGTACGTTTTAGATTTTCCCCACACAGAAAATTCTCCAGTGTTAAAAAAATTGAAATTGACACTGAAAGTGTTGAGTATTTGGACTCATATAGACACCGGGACAGTGTTAAATTAACACACTGCTTTGTGTAAAGCCTTATTCCAATATTTCGCAGAGCGCCTTGCCTTACGAGTACATTTCAGAGTTGCCACCCATGACTGTATTTGTTAGTGACAGAGACATAGTTGTTGCATTCAAACATTTTCAGTCCTGTGGACTTCACCAAGTAAGATCCTAAATGAATATGTCATCATAAAAAATTTAACAAGTAACACAATACCATACGTATTTCATAAGGCCTAATTTTGAGGGCCTAGTTTACCCTAATACATGGACCTGAAACTCATAAACATCACTTTGAACCAAAACCATGCCAATCATTATCATATTTCCCAGCATGCTGTTTTGCAGGTAGGTTTCAATATTTATGTTTGTGCATTGATTTGTTGATTCATTAATTAATATTATGCTACTCAAATATAAATTACTAACATTTTCTAAACTAATCCAATATGTTACTTGGACTTATTGCACCCCTTACTGAAATGGTTGTTCCAGTTTAGATGCTTTAGGTAGTCTCATAGCTTATTCTTCCCAACACTGGCAGTATTCTGAATACAAGTTGAATATCCCCACATTGGCTCAGTTCCAATGGGAATTACACATCACCTTGCAAGCCAGCATATCTAAACCATGAGGTTTAGATTTGTTCCTGTAGGGGTACAAAAGCGTGTCACTGTAGCGGTAAAGTAACCCTTTATACCTTTAGTTAAAAGTGCAAGTAGGGTTGTAAAATTCCAGCGATTACCCCCAAAATACCAGATTTTCTAAAAATCCTGGTTGAAGGATTTCAGATTTCCTGCTTCCAGCTCCAAGAAACTTCCAACCATGTATTCTGGAAAACCTGGGAATGTTACCAGAATTTGGCAAACCTACCAGCAAGTCACATTATGCTGGGTTGCAAAGTGACAAGTAATTCCTATTTGAATCCAGACAGAGCTAAGCTATCTAACAGTTGGAATTTTTATTAACCTGCAACCAATCACAATGAGTGTCATGTTACAAACATTGTGAGGAGACTACCTAAGGCATTTAAACTGGAACAAACATTTCAGTTACGGGTGCAAAAAATATAACTAACTGATTGGATTAGTTTAGAAAAATGTATGTTATTTCTCTTTGTGTAGCATAAGATTTATCAATTAATCAATAAATCAATGTACATGCACAAACGGAGATATTGAAACAAACAAAACAACTAAAGCATTATGAAACGTCTATTCGATCAAATAAGTAGGAAATAAGCCATAAATGTTTTTGTTGACCAAATTCGACACTCATTGACCTCCATACAAAAACTCCTTGCTTGGTGGGCAAAACAATGAAAAAACACCACCTGCTGGAGGGAGACAGATTTTAAGCCGAGTTGGGCCTCTCTCTCAATAGTGTGCAACTGCAGCACGCCCTGCAGGAACGCCCCGAATTGCAGGCCGCAATTGCACCCTTCTCCTCTCTCTTCCTCTTCCTCTCTGACCACACCAAACAATTAATTGAACAGCAGCCATCATCTATGGACCAGCAGTATGCGTCATTGATCAAGTGATTTGTCTTCCTATGTACTTTGATTTTTTCTATAGTTTCTGGGTTATCAGATGATGTTCTTGAACATTACTTTTGATGCTCTACTGCCCTATTGCTTGCCTATGGCTACTTAGCTTCAGCATTTTACATATTGTTCATGTAAGTTTAAGCCATTTCAGTATTGCTACTTATAGCACCCTTTTGAGTAGCATTATATGGGAAATGTGTATTGATTAATTGTGCCAGGGTAATTGTAGCTTATTGTGGATTTATGTTTAACTGTCACTTCTTTCCATTGTTCCTAGAACCATACTAGATACTATTACATCAATGTTCTCTGATGACTGACCTCTGCCAAAATAAAACGGATCAAAGTGATCAAAGAGAAGCCCTTTGGCGGCCATCACCATTCCCACTAAAATCAGCCATACAGTCCTTTCAAAACTAGACCATTTCTTACACTGTCAGTGTTTTTCTTAACACTGGAGAATTTTCGGTGCACTAACGGTGGTTAGAATTGGGGGAGGGGAAGCTGATCCTAGAGCTGTACCTAGGGGAAACTTCACGCCGGAGCACAAAAGAGACTCAGTTTACTTACTTGAGCCCAGGAATGTCTAGTATATTGGTGAGGCCTGTCCAGTTGATTTCCAGAAGCTAGATGAAAACAAAAGAAAGGATTTAGCGGTCTGGAAACTGGAAGAACATGCTGTACATTGAAAGATTAATTAGCCACACCAGTGCTTTTCTTTTTACTTACTTAAGTGATCTAAAAACAAACCACATCTTTTAAAAGGGAAAAATGCAGACAGGGACACCAGGCAGAAAGAGTAGGGATTGATTCAAGCACGTAACTTTATTGTTGTGTGACTCAGTCATCAGAGTGAGGGACAGTGTGTCGGTGCAAAGCTCTTGATGATTAAAAACAGAAGATAGCATTCTGACAATGGTGGGTGCAGCAAAGTGAAACAGAAGCCAAGAAAGCTAATTGCTTTGCCTCTAGCTAAATAAACCAATTTCATCATAAACCTGACATTTTTACACACTAAAAACGACAAGATGGTGTGTCAACACAAGCATGTTTTTAGCTGCAATTGTACCCTATAGTTAGCCTGGTAGAACTAGCTTTACCGCTAAGTTCACCATTCTGTGGTGAACGCAGCAATCAGGTTGGTTCCACCAGGCTACCCTATAGTTAAATACCGTACCTAATTGTTTCACTTGTTTCAGCTGTCTCTTATCTCGCCTACTGTTGAAATGGGGACACACAGCCTTGTACAGTATGTATATGAGTCATACCCAGGTCACTGACACCAGAGATACCGGCCACAGATTGGACAAACACTTAACCTGCTGAAAGATGTATTACAAAAACAATCCTCTTGAACCACTTCCATATACAGGAGCTGTTGTCCCAAACTGCACCCTATTCCCTAAGTAGATTCCCTAGCGCACAACACAGGGAATATGATGCCATTTGGAATGCACACAGGGTCTATTGAGAACAGGGACTGTATTATTCCATGGAAAGTCTCTTACCTAAAGGTTCTGTGAATATAAAGTGTTATAACAATGTTAACATTGCTGCTTAGAGCAAAGGGGGACAATGCCTGTTTGAAATCACACTGCATATTTGGTAAAAGAGAGACACCACAGCTAAGGCAGAAAAAGTATCCTCTCTCTCTCTCTCTCTCTCATTGCAGCAGATATAGTTTTGAGCAAGGACTGACTGGAACACTGCAAGGTAATCAAAGTAGCCATATGGTGCATTTCCACTGCATGGATTGGTACCATTGTTTGGCCAAAATATGTTGCCTTTTGTGTATAAAACTGGTGCTGAGACCCCAAAAAGCCGGAGTCTCACCAGTGCTGCAATAGAGAAGCCGTATATAGCAGGTACTGTACTGTAGCAGTGAACAGGCAGAGCGCACTACAACAAAAAGGATGCTGGGATAAAAACAACCCAATTTGGATAAATATTGGACAGAACACACGTTGGGTTATTTTGACCCTGCAAGTTGGGTCACTTAGTTGGGTTATTGATGTGGGGTACTGAGCTATGACCCACCGGGTCAGATCAGAAGAATGGAGGCATGGCTTAGTAGGGGCGTGGCTTTCAAATATACTGAACAAAAATATAAATGCAACATGTAAAGTGTTGGTCCCATGTTTAATGAGCTGAAATAAAAGATTTTGTGCACTAATTTGTTTACAGCCCTGTTAGTGAGCATTTCTCCTTTGCCGCGATAATCCATCCACCTGACAGGTGTGGCATATCAAGAAACGGATTAAAGAGCATGATCATTACGCAGGTGCACCTTGTGCTGGGGACAGTAAACGGCCACTCTAAAATGTGCAGTTTTGTCACACAACACAATGCCACAGATGTCTCATGTTTTCAGGGAGAGTGCAATTGACATGCTGACTGCGGGAATGTCCACCAGAGCTGTTGCTAGAGAATTTAATACCATGAGTCGCCTCCAACTTTGTTTTAGAGAATTTGGCAGTACGTCCAACCGGCCTCACAACCACAGACCACGTGTAACCACGCCACCCCAGGACCTCCACATCCGGCTTCTTCACATGCGGGATCGTCTCAGGGGGGAAGGAAGTGGTGAGGAGTATTTATGTCTGTAATAAAGCCCTTTTGTGGGGAAAAACAAATTCTAATTGGATGGGCCTGGCTCCCAAGTGGATAGGCCTATGCCCACCCAGGCCCACCCATGGCTGCGCCCCTGCCCAGTCATGTGAAATCCATATATTAGGGCCTAATGAATTTATTTATATTGACTGATTTCCTTATATGAACTGTAACCCAGTAAAATCTTTGAAATTGTTGCATGTTGCGTTTATATTTTTGTTCAGTGTAATTCTTTTTGGCCGTCAGTAAATGTCATTCTGGTTCATGTTCTGTTGTATTGTCATCACATGTTAAGGTTGAGCACTGACACTTTTGTAGATACCTGCTCCCCAGGCACCGGATGTCAATTAAGGCAGCCCCCCGCACCTCTCTGATTCAGAGATAATTCCTTTCCTGGGACTCAAAAGAGGAAGCGACGGCGCAAGTGAGACTGACAAGAGTCGTGGCTGAACAAGGACATGGATAATATACATCTCACTGGTTTTTCCATGCATCGTCAAGACCGGTCGGCAGCCCTGGGTAAGGGGGAGGTGTGTGTGTCTTTCTTAAAAGTTTACACCAGGGTTCTTCAATTCCGGTCCTGGAGGGCCGAAACACCTCTGTTTTTCATCCTCTCCTTCTAATCAGGGGCTAATTCAGACCTGGGACACCAGGTGAGTGCAATTAACTACCAGGTAGAAATAAAAAACAGAAGTGTTTCGGCCCTCCAGGACCGGAATTGAAGAACCCTGGTTTACACTATTCATCTAGATCAGGGTTGCCCAACCCTGTTCCTGGAGAACTATCCTCCTGTAGGTTTTCGCTCCAACCCCAGGTGTTACTAACCTGATTCATCTTATCAACCTGCTAATTATTAGAATCAGGTGTGCTAGATTAGGGTTGGAGCAAAAACCTACAAGACGGTAGCGCTCCAGGAACAGGGTTGGGCAGTCCTGATCTACAGTCGTGGTCAACAGTTTTGAGAATGACACAAATACTAATTTTCACAAAGTCTGATGCCTCAGTTTTGATGATTTGCATATACTCCAGAATGTCATGAAGAGTGATCAGATGAATTGCAATTAATTGCAAAGTCTCTCTTTGCCATGAAAATGAACTTAATCCCCAAAAAACTTTTCCACTGCATTTCAGCCCTGCCACAAAAGGACCAGCTGACATCATGCCAGTGATTCTCTCGTTAACACAGGTGAGAGTGTTGACGAGGACAAGGCTGGAGATCACTCTGTCATGCTGATTGAGTTAGAATAACAGTGGAAGGTTTAAAAGGAGGGTGGTGCTTGAAATCATTGTTCTTCCTCTGTTAACCATGGTTACCTGCAAGGAAACACATGCCGTCATCATTGCTTTGCACAAAAAGGGCTTCACAGGCAAGGATATTGCTGCTAGTAAGATTGCACCTAAATCAACCATTTATCGGATCATCAAGAACTTCAAGGAGAGAGGTTCAATTGTTGTGAAGAAGGCGTCAGGGCGCCCAAGAAAGTCCAGCAAGCGTCAGAACCGTCTCCTAAAGTTGATTCAGCTGTGGGATTGGGGCACCACCAGTGTAGAGCTTGCTCAGGAATGGCAGCAGGCAGGTGTGAGTGCATCTGCACGCACAGTGAGGCGAAGACTTTTGGAGGATGGCCTGGTGTCAAGAAGGGTAGCGAGTAAGCCACTTCTCTCCAGGAAAAACATCAGGGGCAGACTGATATTCTGAAAAAGGTACAGGGATTGGACTGCTAAGGACTGGGGTAGTCATTTTCTCTGATGAATCCCCTTTCCGATTGTTTGGGGCATCCGGAAAACACCTTGTCTGGAGAAGACAAGGTGAGCGCTACCATCAGTCCTGTGTCATGCCAACAGTAAAGCATCCTGAGACCATTCATGTGTGGGGTTGCTTCTCAGCTAAGGGAGTGGGCTCACTCACAATTTTGCCTAAGAACACAGCCATGAATAAAGAATGGTACCAACACATCCTCTGAGAGCAACTTCTCCCAACCATCCAAGAACAGTTTGGTGACGACCAATACCTTTTCCAGCATGATGGAGCACCTTGCCATAAGGCAACAGTGATAACTAAGTGGCTCGGAGAACAAAACAATTTTTGGGTCCATGGCCAGGAAACTCCCCAGACCTTAATCCCATTGAGAACTTGTGGTCGATCCTCAAGAAGCGGGTGGACAAACAAAAACCCACAAATTCTGACAAACTCCAAGCATTGATTATGCAAGAATGGGCTGCCATCAGTCAGGATGTGGCCCAGAAGTTAATTGACAGCATGCCAGGGCGGATTGCAGAGGTCTTGAAAAAGAAGGGTCAACACTGCAAATATTGACTCTTTGCATAAACTTAATGTAATTGTCATTAAAAGCCTTTGACACTTACGGAACGGAATGCTTGTAATTACACTTCAGTATACCATAGTAACATCTGACAAAAATATCTCATAACACTGAAGCAGCGAACTTTGTGAAGACCAATACTTGTGTCATTCTCAAAACTTTTGACCACGACTGTAGATACTTATATGTTTCCCCTTTCATCTGGTGTTAGCTAGTTACTGGCTAGCTAGGTCTTCAGCCAGCATGGAACAAAAGGGGGGGAGGGTCTTTAAAAACTCTGACGCAGTTGTCATGTCAGCACATCCGTCAGTGCTGCTGTGAATGACAAAAAATTGGTTTACTTCATTGATGCAATTTCAATTTTTGAGTTGCTGTATGTATCACCAAATTTGCTTGAGATGATTTTACTGCAACACTGCTCACTATATCCAAGTTTCTTGATATAGCTGTGTCAAAGAGCTGTCACTCAAGTGAGCTCATGAATATAAGCTCCCCGCAAACTCAGCCTGTCTTTTCAAACTTCCCGGTAGTTAGCCATGAGAGAAAAAGTAATTTTTCGCAAATATTTAGAATTTCTATACCCCAAAAATATTATGGGTGGTATTTTAGTCACTCAAAAGGTTGTTTTACATGGGAACAGTGGCGGCTCCTGAAAAAATTCTCAGGAGGGGCAATTTTTCTGATGATTTAGGTGACCTACACACATTTAAAAAAAGATATGTCCAGCAACAACATGAAGACAGGGGCAGCATATAAGTCAATACCAGAAGCATTTATTGACTGATCTCAAAAGTGTTGGCTTACCAGGGTTGGTGGAGCCCTCAGTTTCATCTTTGCCTCGCAAAGCTAACTCAAACACTCCGCAAAACTTCACACACTGGATTAGCCGGCTGAGGATGTGGCGGTTCTTGCTAATGTCGTAGTAAATATATTTGTTATAGTGAATATGGAATATGATATGTTGAGTAAAATGTTGTGCTAAGATCTATTTAGGTCAGGAGCTGGTTATAAGTTCTGTTCCTATCCAATAACAATGGACAAAAGGGTCCTATCTTGTCAGCCTTGTCAGCAGGTGGCCAAGGACAACACCCACGCCATAGGCCTCTCAGTTCTTCCAACTCACGAGTTCTTGCTCTGAGGACACACACACACACAAACACACACACACACACATCATCACTGTTAAACACACACACACACACACACAAAAATCCCCTCTCTTAGGCTGAACATTTGAAGACAGAGAACCCGACTCAGAGCCAATGCAACAGTGACAGTAGCCTGCAGGGGACCTCGCCCAACTCATCAGGACCAATCAGAAGATCAGAACTACTAGATTGAACCTACTTCATTTATTGCATAAAATGTCTGCACACAATGTTTCGGGGCTCTCTTCAGATAATAATAATAATAATAATAATAATAATAATAATAATAATATGCCATTTAGCAGACGCTTTTATCCAAAGCGACTTACAGTCATGCGTGCATACATTTTTGTGTATGGGTGGTCCCGGGGATCGAACCCACTACCTTGGCGTTACAAGCACCATGCTCTACCAGCTGAGCTACAGAAAGTGGATACTCATGGATGCGCATTGCAATTGTAAAATGTCAACACAATTGGAGACACCACGTCATTTTTGGAGACATGTTATTGACAGTAAACTATTGTAGATGCGACTGCTAACTAACTAAAACATTTTAGCTGGCTAGCTAATCATCTTAGCTAAATGTGGGGCAAACAATTCAGTTATTTACCGTTAATTTGAGGGATTGGGGTGAAAGAAATCGAGTTACATAGTGATACTTTACGATATACTGTATTGACAATATCGCAATATTTTAGCGCTAGTTGGCTGTACCTGCACCAAAACACCATTATTGTTCCTTCATAGCTTGTTCTCAATCTTTTCACATTGGGAGCCAATTTGTTTTCAGCACTTTTATTTCCATGACTGATCAAAACTCGTTCTCATGGCTTTCTGATCCCTCTGCAACAGACATATGGTGCGCAATAAAATCACAGTATCGAATCGCAATACGTATAGAATCATGAGACTCGCAATGCTGATGCATATATCTTATCGTGAGGTTCCTGGCAATTCCCAGCCCAAGTTCATTTGCCACAACAAATCTCTTCGCTAGCAAACGCGATGTCTTCTCCAAAACGGCAATGTGTCTCCAGCAATGTTTACTTTTTTGACGTTCTATGGCATCTCCACTTTCCAAGCATATATGACCACATGTAATATTTTGGTAAGTGATGCAAATAGTGAACTATGTAGGGCCAGGATGTAAAATATATGTAGCTGCAGCAATTTCTCTTATCTGATATGGTAAGTAATGGGGCTTAATTTATAGCTCCCTAAGAGTTTGACGAACGGGTCCGTGAACGCGATTCCAGATATATTTACCTCTGAATAAACTGCCTTTATTACACCATATCCACATCCAGTAAACTTGTGATTATCAACACTAACCTCATCGTTGTGGCGGCGGACAGCTAGCCTGTATCCCTCGTCATCCAGTTGAGTGAGTGGCAATGTCTTTTTTCGTTCGTACCAATTTTTGGAAAATCCTCGGGTGTAGGACTTTCCGCCTTTAGTAGAAACCTGTTGAATTATTAAATTTGGTCTGGGAGGTCCTAATTGTTTCGTTGCCAATTTATCTTCATTTGTTCGCCGACAAAAAGGAACTTCTTTCAAACAATCCACTCTTTTCTCAGTTACGTTCATGGTTACGTAACGTATGACGAAAGCGCGTAAGTGCAAGCCCACAGACACCCATTGAGATTGTATTGAAAGCTCTGAAATTTGAAAAAAATAGATTTTACATGGGAGTCTATGACAGAAATTCTGGGCGATTTTCAATCTGACTGAAATCGCCCCAAAAGGGGGTGGAGCCATTTGAAGCACGACTTTAGCCTGATTCGACATTTAGTGGCAGTGTGGCACTGTGGCAGATCAGACGTATAGATTACAACACTGATAACTACTGTTGCCGTGATATAATTGATTAGAAAAAAAATCCCTTCCTTTTCCCGTTTGGCAGTGCGTCGCCCATATCGCCCTATTGAACAGGCCGTCCCTGCATGGGAATCAGAATGACTGTTTGGGACCTTTAACAACAGCTGGGGTGCGATCTCTACTGTTAAGGAAGTCTCAAGTTTTTGCTTGCCTGAGTTAGAATTCCTCATGATAAGCTGCAGAATATAATATTTACCAAGAGAGTTTTCATCTATATTTCGCATAGCAGTCTATTTACCACCACAAACCGATGCTGGCACTAAGACTGCACTCAACAAGCTGTATAGGGCCATAAGCAAACAAGAAAATGCACATTCAGGCACTTCTCGTGGCCGGTGATTTTAATGCAGGGAAACTGAAATCCGTTTTACCACATTTTTATGAGCATGTCATCTGCGCAACTAGAGGCAACAAAACCCTAGATCACCTTTACTCCACACAGAAATGCATACAAGGCTTTCCCTCGCCCTCTCTTTGGCAAATCTGCCATAACTATATCCTCCTGATTCCTGCTTACAAGCAAAGACTCAAACAGGAAGTACCAGTGACGCGTTCAATGCGGAAGTGGCCCGATGAAGTGGATGCTAAGCTACAGGAATGTTTCGCTAGCACAGACTGGAATATGTTCAGGGATTCATCTGATAACATTGAGGAGTTTACCACATCAGTCACCGGCTTCATTAATATGTGCATCGACGATGTCTTCCCCACAGTGACCGCATGTACATATCCCAACCAGAAGCCATGGATTACAAGCAACATCTGCACTGAGCAAAAGGCTAGAGCTGCCGCTTTCAAGGAGCAGGACACTAATCCGGACGCTTATAAGAAATCCTGCTACGACTCATGACGAGCCATCAAACAGGCAAAGCGTCAATACAGGACTAAGATTGAATCCTGCTGCGCCGGCTCTGACGTTCATCGGATAGGGCAGGGCTAGTAAACTATCAGGGATTACAAAGGGTAACCCAGCCGTGAACTGCCCAGTGACACCAGCCAGCCAGATGAGCTAAATGCCTTCGATGCTCGCTTTGAGGCAAGCAACATTGAACCATGCATGAGAGCACCAGCTGTTCTGGACGACTGTGTGATCTCGCTCTCCGTTGCCGATGTGAGTAAGACCTTTAAACAGATTAACATTCACAAGGTCGCGGGGCCAGACGGATTACCAGGACATGTACTCAGAGCATGCGCTGACCAGCTGGCAAGTGTCTTCACTGACATTTTCAACCTCTCCCTGACTGAGTCTATAATACCTACATGTTTCAAGCAGACCACCATAGTCCCTGTGCCCAAGAATGCCAAGGTAACCTGTCTAAATGACTATCGCCCCGTAGCACTCACATTTGTAGCCATTAAATGCTTTGAAAGGCTGTCATGGCTGACATCAACACCATCCTCCCAGACACCCTGGACCCACTCCAATTCGCATACCGCCCCAACAGATCTACAGATGACCCAATTTCTATTGCACTCCACACTGCCCTCTCCCACCTGAACAAGAGAAACACCTATGTGAGAATGCTGTTGATTGACTACAGCTCCCCATTCAACACCATAGTGCCCTCCAAACTCATCACTAAGCTCAGGACCCTGGGATTGAACACCTCCCTCTGCAACTGGATCCTGGACTTCCTGACCGGCTGCTCCCAGGTGGTGAGGGTAGGCAACAGCACATCTGCTAACACAGGGGGGCCCCTCAGGGTGCGTGCTTAGTCTCCTCCTGTACTCCCTGTTCACCCACAACTCCAAGACCATCATTAAGTTTGCTGACGACACGATGGTGGTAATAATAATAATAATAATAATAATAATAATAGGGACTTATATAGCGCTTTTCAAGGACCCAAAGTTGCTTTACAATTGTAGAAATAAAAAAATAATAAAAAAATAACAGGAGTCAAAACAAAACATCAGACTAAACAAAAATATGAAAAAAGAGACGGGTGGGCTCAAAGATGGAAAAGAGTGTGATGTATCAGTGTATGTATTTGTATTTATTACAGTCCATTAGCTGCTGCCAAGGATACTCTTCCTGGGGTCCAGCAAAATTAAGGCAGTTATACACAATAAAAAAAACATAACAATACATTTCACAACACATTAAGTGTGCCCTCAGGCCACTACTCTACTACCACATATCTACAAACAAAACCCATGTGTACGTGTGTGTATAGTGAGCATGTTATCACACGTGTGTGTGTTTCTTCACAGTCCCCGCTGTTCCATAAGGTGTATTTTTATCTGATTTTTAAATCTGATTTTACTGCTTGCATGAGTTACTTGATGTGGAATAGAGTTCCATGTAGTCATTGCTCTATGTAGTACTGTGCGCCTCCCATAGTCTGTTCTGACCCTGGGGACTGTGAAGACCCTGGGTGTCTGAGCTGTGTGCTAGTAGTTTAAACAGACAGCTCGGTGCATTCAACATGTCAATACATCTCACAAATACAAGTAGTGTGAAGTCAATCTCTCCTCTACTTTGAGCCAGGAGAGATTCACATGCATATTATTAATGTAAGCTCTCTGTGTACATTTAAGGGCCAACCGTGCCCTGTTCTGGGCCAATTGTAATTTTCCTAAGTCCCTCTTTGTGGCACCTATCCACACTGAGGAACTTGAAGCTCTCGACCTGCTCCACTACAGCCCTGTCGATGTGGATGGGGGCGTGCTCGATATGGGTATGGGGAGGGTAGGGTTGGGATTTGATATGCCTGATCACTAACGACTTTGAAACAGTCTATAGGGAGGAAGTCAGTGACCTGGCAGTGTGGTGCCCGGACAACAACCTCTCACTCAACTCAAGACAAAGGAGCTGATCGTGGACTACAGGAAATGAAGGGCCGAACACGCTCCCATCCACATCGACGGGGCTGTAGTGGAGCGGGTTGAGAGCGTCAAGTTCCTCTGTGTCCACATCACTAAGGAATTATCATGGTCAACACACACCAACACAGTCATGAAGAAGGCACGAAAAGGCCTCTTCCCCCTTAGGAGGCTGAAAAGATTTGGCATTGGCCCTCAAATCCACAAAAGGTTTGTACGGCCCAGTACATCACTGGGGCCGAGCTCCCTGCAATCCAGTACCTGTATACCAGGCGGTGTCAGAGAAAGGCCCTAAAAAGAAGTCATAGACTGTTTTCTCTGCTACCGCACAGCAAGCGGTACCGATGCACCAAGTCTGGAACCAACAGGACCCTGAACAGCTTCTACCCCCAAGCCATAAGACTGCTAAATAGTTAACCAAATAGCTACCTGGACTATCTGCATTGACCTTTTTTGCACAAACTATGTTGACTCATCACATACGCTGCTGTTATTGTTTATTATCTATCCTGTTGTCTAGACACTTTACCCCTACATATATGTACATATCTACCTCAATTACCTCGTACCCCTGCAAATCAACTCAGTACTGGTACCCCGTGTATATAGCTAAGTTATCATGACTTATTGTGTATTTATTCCTTGTGTTATTATTTTTCTATTATTTAAAAAATAATGTCTCTCTGCATTGTTGGGAAGGGCCCATAAGTAAGCATTACACTATTAGTCTACACCTGTTGTTTACGAAGCATGTGACAAATACAATTGTATTTTATTTTATTCACTTTCATGCTGGGATGACCCAGCAGTTGGGTCTTTTTAATGTAATCCATAGGTTATTTTTAGGAGGCATGGCCTATTGGGGGCATGGCTTTCAGATAGTTCATTTTAGACAGCCCTTGAGAGTAAATGTCATTCCTGTTCATCACGTTAAGTTTCACATTACATATTTTAATAGAAATGTAATAAGATATATATTTTTTGATTATACCAAAGTGGGGAACTCATTAAAGCTACGAAAGTGTCAGTGCTCAACCTTAACGCCTCCAGTCTTCAAAGAAAACCACCCAACTAAGTGACCCAACTGGCTGGATCAAAATAACCCAATGTGTGTTCTGTCCACTATTTACCTAGTGCTGGATTATTCCAGCATTTTTTGAGTGCATGGTGGGGCAATTAGAGCTTCTTCTCCAAGCATAACCTTAAGAGACCACGTACACAGGACTTTGCAGCTGTGCATTCCTGATCTTGCGTAGCCTTCCTAAGGCTGTTTTCCCTCCAGTTCTGGCAACACAGCACGGATAAGGGCTTCGCCTAATATGGTCTCCTCCTATCCACTAGTTGTGTCAGAATGTTTTTATTTTATTTGGCAGTCAAGATCGAACCATTTAAGGAGGAGAATGAAGGGTTGTCCCCTTCACTGTGATGCATTCTGGAGAATATTTTATATAGTCTGTCTCCCTACATAAATGAAAAGAGGGTCACTTATGATCTTTGCAATCCTTTTTATCCTTTACCTCAACCTTTCTTCCATAAATGTGCATAGCTGTTTTCCCATTTTTGGATGACAGATAACAGAGATATAGCATGCCCAAGGCTACAGAAACAGGAGTTGCTGTTCCAGAGTTTGTGGTCTGCTCTCACAGCACCATGTAACAACACTGTGATTTACAGTCTAGCCACTACACACTCTCCTCCTGCTTCCCCTCTCTGCTGTCTGCACTGAGGCTGGTGTAGGCAGTGATAAGAAATCCACCAAAGTAGGACTAGCCTGATCTGTGTCTATTTAAGGCTCCAGTGTCTCCGCTGGGGACTCGTATCTGACTTAAATCGGCCAAATGTTTAGGCAGTACAGAGGCCTGGAGGCTCAGCACTAGAGGAAGGAAGACAGTGATAAAATACCCATTGTCAAACAACTGTCCTGCAAGCAGCTGACGATGCAACTGGCCTGAAATCCAAATGATAGAAAGAGGAAGTGTGTGTCAAGTGTATACAAGGGCTAGAACTTACAGGTTTTTTCAGGAAGAACAGGGACAGAGCTCCGACAAGGGGCATGTCACCTAGCAATGGCTCCATGACTACTCTCAACACTCCATGGAGCTGTGAAACACAAAAGAGGCATTAAGATTAAAAGTACACTCGCTCGCAGTGATAAAACAGAATCACACACAAGACACAAGGTTAAGGTAGCTTTCAGTATCATGGAACTAACACTCTGCAGGCCCTTGACCCACCTAATAAGCTCTATCGGAACATTCCAGAGTGGAGGCCTGGACATTACAAAGATGGCCCCTTTACTGTCATTATTATCAGGCCAACATAACATAACTGCTCTATGTTATCCTCAACTTGCTAAACAAATATTGAGCTAATTATATCTCTCAAAGACAAGTGTTGTGTTGCAGTAAAATCATCTCAAGCAAATTGGTGATACACAAAGCAACTCAAACAACAATGAAATTGCATCAATGATATACATTTTTTTTTTTATACATCTTCCGTTTGGCATGTCTCTTGTGATCCGGTTCACAGCAGCACTGATGGATGTGTTGACTTGACAACTGCGTAAGAGTTTTGAACAACCCTTCCCCCGCTTTTGTTCCATGCTGGCTGAACACCTAGCTAGCCAGTAACTAGCTAACACCAGACACAGATGAAAGGGGAAACATAAGTATCTTTGCCATAGATGGAATTTGTAAAATATATGTTTTGCAAATTAGTAACATATTGTATGAATTGCAATTCGTAACATATTGTTTGAATTGCAATGCGTAACATATCATACGAAATGGAAATGGATGATGGACATCCACAAATTAATACATACCATACGAAATGGAACATAATCCATTTTACATTTAAGTCATTTAGCAGACGCTCTTATCCAGAGCAACTTACAGTAAGTAGTGAGTGCATACATTTTCATATTTTTCCGTACTGGTCCCCTGTGGGAATTGAGCCCACAACCCTGACGTTGCAAGCGCAACACTAATTGGAGTGTTTCGGATTTACTTTCACTATATTATGTCTACCCGAGTCCAGGTTGGTATAATAGGACCCTCCTTACTGACAATATTACAGCTCTTTGTCTCTAAGGAGACAGATTGATTGCTTTTCCTGTCAGCTATGTTTCACTGCTGCTATGCAATGGCCAGTGACATAATTTATTAACACTTGTATTGTTCTACCCTCTATTCTCTCCCACACACATAAGGTCACTGATCACATGGTATGTTGCTTGCAAGTCATTGCAATCAAAAACTAACTGAGCAAGCGGGCATCATAAAGCAACTTTAATATGCATTCACAACATTTATTTGGATTTAACTATCCTCCACTCTTCTGAACAGGGTTTTAGTGACAAAAACGACAATCAAATCAACCATTAGAGTTTTATAGTCCATTTCCGACTGCAAGTGAAGTGTATTTGTTAAAAAACTAAAACAAAAACGATTTTACATTCCTATGAAATAGAATGTATACATTACCTGTATGCTTTTAATACCAGCTTTGCAGTAGTATCTTTTGACGTCCACATCAATTTCAGTATTTCCAACGAAACTGAAAAAACACAATTATCAGCATCGTCAAAAATCCCATGAATGTGTTCATGTACAGTAGGTGTTATTTAATAAAAATAATACAATCACATGACTACTACACACAGTACATTCTATGACAAGCCAAAGGCTAAAATCAGTCCAAAATAGAGATAGTCAGGTCACCTGATCTGTAGGTCCATGATGATCTGACGCTTGTCCACATTCTCTGTGTAAACCTTGACCCCGTTAATCCTCAAAGGCTAAACACAAACACAAGACAAATTACATCACCACTAGGCCTCAGACCCCCCACTTGTGTTTTACCCAGCATGAACTTCGCCACTACTCTGTGACCCTTTCTGGAAACTATTTAGGAGACACCCATCCACCACAGGCACGTGAATAGATAGGGATCTAGGATGCTAAAGCCACTGCCCTTTTGCCCTCCAATAACAAAAGTTCAGCTGTGAGTTGAATAGTGTAAAACATCTCATAAACAGTAAGTATGAGGCAGGGTTAGGTAGAGACTCCTGCTGATAAGTCTTGATGCTCACCTTGTCCCCCATGTCAATCTTGCTGAAACAGAAGGTGCTGAGGTGGGAGTTGGCTCCCTTCACGGCCGGTTCGATAGTCTCGTGGAACAGCTTCTCTATGAACTGGCAAATATACGGCCACATCTGTCTCACAGTCTGCAGGGCCACAGGGAGGAGAACGGATCAGTGAGTTGGCACCGGCCCACATTCTGACCATCATCCAATAAGTAATCACAGAAAATGTAGGAAGCAGAGTGAAGGAGCTGAATTCACTGAATTAATTATTCAATATCAGGGCACATATTCAAAATGTGTCTCAGAGTAGGAGCGTTGATATAGGATCAGTTTTGCCTTTCCATCATAATGAAATAAGACAGGAGGGACCTGTTCCTAGATTAGCACTCATTCTCTGAGACTCTTTGTGAAAACAGGCCCAGCAATATTCTAAAAGTGATGCGAAGGCATTTCAATTAGCTCATCAGTTCCATAATTCACAATACTGGAGAAACTCAACTCATCTATGACATTTTAATCGTCACGTGTTTTATTTCGTTAATAATGTGTACACAATAAATATTTTAAACTTAGGTTTCAGGTCATTACCTTATGGAACGGCTTAAGGCTTAAAGTGGCAATCTGCAGTTGCTACATCTATTTTTGGACTTTTAAATTATAGATATATTATATAACCTTGAAGATTCCTTGAAGAATATAACTTATAAATGCCTCATGAGCTTAGCTCAACTGTCGTTCCCCATCAGAACCCAAAATATAAAAGTTTGCTTTATTCCATTGTTTGTAAACAATGTACGTGTAAACAAACACTGTATAGCCTCAAAACATGGTTAAAACTATTATTTGTATCTCATGGATGGTCAGTCCTTCTATCGATAGCTCTGTCTATGAATTTGAGATTGTTTACATTTCTCCAGACCTATCCCTCAGCTGTTTACCAAAAACAGTGGCAAGGTGACCACCCTGTTGACTGCAGATTGCCCTTTTAAGAGACTATTAAATCTGATTGACTTCCTGATTTATGCATAGAGTACGCTGCAAAAATAGAGCAGCTGTGTGGTTCAACATACGGCAGGGTACAGTACATCCCAATATATCTATATTTACAGCGCTGCAGTGAGGGAGGGGCTACAGTACAGATACTGTTCCAGCGGTATCTACACCGCAAAACCCAGCAGGAAAAAGTAGGTCTTCATCAAAATAGAAGTGGAACATCTGACAGTTCGTTTTTTTGGTGTTATTTTACCTTGTTCAGCCACTCTACTCTTTCTACATCCGGGAAGTTGACCTAAAAGGAAGAAAATAAGATACATGCTCAAACACTGTTTTATTTGCTCATTTTCAAGTACCACTACTCATACTGATTCCATCTTAACAACCACATTGTTGCATTGTTATTTTAACTTAAATAGCTGGTGGATATTCTGCCTTGGTTCAGCAGCAGTCTGGCTGCAGCCTGGGTTGCGTCCCAAATGGCAACCTATTCATATAGTGCACCAATTTTGACCAGGGCCCATAGGGCTCTTGTCACAAGTAGTGTACTATGTAGGGAATAGGGTGCCATTTGGGACACAGCTCTGCAGTCTGCCTGAACCTCTCCTGGCTATTATAAAGACATAACAGTACTGTAGCTGGAGCTATCCACTGAATACTGCACACAGTATGTGCTGTGCATCAGGGGGAGAGCCCTGAGCATACATACTGCCCACACAGCCCACATACTGTACCTACACGTGCACGCACGCACACACATACACACACACACCACATAACACCAGCTTTCATAGACCTACAACCATTATAGTCTAAAAGCAAAACGTTTCTATAGAGGCTGCCACACAGCCTTTTCAGAACAACACAGAGGAAGTGTGCTGTCATGTGTTATCCCCTTGGGAGAGGTGGCACTAGAGGTGTAGCCGTGGCAACAACATTGCATGCGACAGCTACAGGGGGCAGTAATGCCAATGCTAATGCTGGTGAGAAAAGCGCTGATCCAGCATTAGTGTGACAGCATAGAGGAGCGTAGGCTCAGAAAGTGAGAGGAATGGGAAGTAGGGAGATAAACTACGGCTGGGTTTGACAGATTCAGGCCTAGTTTTTTTACCAGCCACAAGTGCCGCTGTTATGCAATCAGGAGAACTCAAATTGACAGGCTTTCCATTAACCTGACACATACTGTAAAGCAACCAATTCACAAAATAGCAGGCAGGGGATAGAGCCTTGCAGATACATCATTTACTCAGATAATAAATTATGAGTGATATCAAATTACTGTGTAAGTGTCAAGAGGCTAGATGTGCATCATGCCTCACAACAGAAATTGAGATGTCATTTAAAATCCAGTACTGTCCATTTAAGTGAATTGAATAAAGATGCTGTTAGACAACTATGGAAATGTATTGGAAGCATTATGGAAGCAACTTGCATGTACTGAATAACATTACACACCTGCATGTATACAACTCCATTAGAGTGGATATCAATGTATCCTACCCCTTTAAGTGTCTCAGGGAAAGTATTTACTTGTTTTCCCGGACAGTAGCTACCTTGAGATGGTTGGTGCTTGTGTCTCATAGGAGACTGAATAAACAGCAGGATCTTACTATAGTGTAGGCAGTATTAAGCAGCGGTCTATGACTCACAGCAGATTTATTTCCCAAACAAACAGGAGCAGTCAGGAGCACTCACTATTTATGTATGAGAGAACAGCATATTTATTCCTGTTCTGTTCTGCTGCTTATCTCTAGGAGAAATCTTTAGGAAAACATTTTTAGATCAGGTGTTACACTGCTGTGTTACATGATCTATTCTTTCCTTTCCACTCACTCAAAGGTACAGTATATACACTGAAACTAAGGGGCACTGGTTGCAGGTAAACACAGATGCAAATGTGGAGATTGTGGACTGTGGAGTTCGATTCCAATCAAAAGAGCAGGATTAGAACACATTCTACTATCTTGACAAGGAGGTGGGCAACTATTACTGTACCTTCATGTCTATGAGATCATCCTATTGACCCTGGTCATTATATAGGGAATAGGTGTATTTCAGTGTGGTGGAAGAACAACTATGTCTGAGTGAGTGTGTCTCCCAGAGGACAGGAAGCTTTTGTATAGCTCCTTGTTTCAGATACCTCCTTCTCCTCCTCCTCCTCCTCCTGCTCCTCCTCCTCCTCCTCTTCAGAAACACAACCCAAGTGTCACGTTTAATTTTTTATTTAACCTTTCTTTTGACAGGGAAGTCACGCTGAGACCAAGGTCTCTTTTACAGATGAGCCCTGTAAATAAAAATATATACATTTCTATACAATAAAAGCACAAGGAGTTAAAAAAAACGAATCCACACAATCATACACACAAAACAATCATGCACAAGTTTTAGCATCTCAGTCTGAGTGACCAGCTGGGACTGTCCAGACTGAGGCAGCTGAGCACCAGCGGTCAGTCTCTCCTTCAGTGCCTGAGGCGTGCCTATGGCAGCCTGCCAACAACAGGGCACAACACAGTGCAGCCAGTCCAGCTCAGCACTGCTAGGCACAGTTTAGCACAGCACAGCACAGTAGTGACTAGTGAACTCTGATGAGAAAACTGTAATATACTGACTCACTGAATCGATGCTGCTGGCAGCTCCTTGTGTGGAGCAGCTCTGAGGCAGACATTTAATTTACTTCTAAATTAAATCATATTTCGAGAGACCTTCCGAGCTAGTTCATCACACTACCTCCAGCAGGCTTCTATACACATTAAAAGGTGCTGAAGTACCCACAAGGACTATTTTTACAGAGCCCTTTGGAAAATTGTGACTTGGAAACGAAGCCACAAGGCATGACACAGTGTGACAATGCCAAACATTTAGGATAAAAATAGGGTGAAAATTGGTCGTGTAACCCCATGTTTTTCCCCTTAACCAAATTAGTAGTCACCTTGGCAGCTGAAAGGGCAGAAGAGACAGACAAAAACTAAAGACTGTCCTAGTTAGACACTTGCTGAGCAACAGATCTCAAGAAGCATATCAATTATAAATCATATTCTCTTGTCATCAAGTATATGCCTAGTAGTATATGCCTAGTCTTCAACTTGATGGCAATTTGGTGACAAGGACCACTCAGATGGCATTATTGTAGGGTTTATCCTATGGCCCTAAATCTTGCTAGACTGAGTTCCAGTCTGTTTATGCCATCCAGTCTGTTTATGCCATCAGAGTGGTCCTTGTCACTCATTGTCATGCCAATGACAGCATAAACAGATCTGGAACCAGGCTAACAATAAGTGAGGTTAGATTGGGTGCATCTTTCAGGCATAATAATGCATGCAAAGTGTTGTTAGTTACCACAACAGTGGCAGGGCAATGTATCTTAAAATAACAGGGTTCCTCTGGGGCTCGGACATGTGTCCCTTCCACCCTGGTGTCCATTTACCATTGTGCCATGCTGTATTTAGAGGGGGCTTAATCTAATGTCACTGCTGGGGACAGCTGCTTGATCAGAGCTTTACAGGTCAACACTGTTCTGTCTTCTGATCAGGTGATGGTTTTCTAAGAAACTAAAAAATGATGAGTCACATTTGGGTAATAGAAAAAACACGTTAATTATATGACTACTACATTTGATTATATCAAATGTAGTAGTCATATAATAATCCACAGAGTGACTAATTTAATAGTGGGATTGTGAGAATATTGAATGCACAATTACAGTATCCCAAAGGCGCCTTTATAACGGCATCTTCATCTTACCCATGATGGCAAATCAGAAGTTGTCAGACTTTGTTGGACAGTTCTCTCCTCTTGTTCAAAGAAGGCCAAGGCTCTGTACATTCGGGTGTTCTTGCTTCCTGTGTTTCTCCTCCACCAGAAGAATATCACAAGCCCTATTAGAAGCCAACTAAAACTGAATTCAAAATATCCCAAAACATATATGGGGAAAATGAGCACGAATGTCTTTGTAAAATGAATCCATGTCTGGGTTAGGTCACCCGCAGACGACCCAGACGTGCCATTGCCGATGTCTGCATGTGGAACTACGTTGGTATTGGGGTCGGTGTGAACATGGCTCGGTGCGTTTTGTCCATTCTCCTTTGATCCAGCAGAGTTCCCATTATGTGCATGGGCACCTCGTACAGCCGTCATTCTGTCTCTTGACATTCCTTCCTTTGCGCACACAGTTTCGATGGATTTTAGAGTAAAGACCTAAACCGAGGATTCTTCTATTCTTTATTAAACTATCACCAATGTTCAACCTCCTGCGCGCAGCGCAAAGACCCCCTATCAACCCCAGATTACGTTCACGTTAGTTCACCCGCATCCAAGCCCATTTTGCCCTGCTTGCTTCCCTAATACCGCGTTGAGTTCGGGTAGTTCATTTGCCATAACTACTGCAGTCTCACTCTTCGAACACACGTGCTCCTCTCCCAGCGCACGTTCGCGTTCTGTACTTCTTCGCAGGTTAGCGTTTTTCGTCATGAATATTGTTCTGGTGGCAGCTCTGCACAGTGGTCACTTGCTGGCACAGCCACAAAGTCAGAAAATCTGATATTAAACCAGTGGAGGCTGCTGAGGAGAGGACGGCTCATAATAATGGCTACAACGGAGTAAATGGAATGGCATCAAACACATGGTTGTGTTTGATGTATTTGATACCATTTCGCTCCAGCCATTACCATGAGCCCGTCCTCCCCAATTAAGGTGCCACCAACCTCCTGTGTGTTAAACCTAACCCTAACCTTTAACCTAACCTTAACCACACTGCTAACCATAATGCCTAACCCTAACCTTAAATTAAGACCAAAAAGCTAATTTTTGTTTTCATAAATTTTTACAATATAGCCAATTTTGACTTTGCAGCTGGCCTAGGGGAAATCATTCAGTTCTGCCTCCAGGACAAGACTCCTGACAATAAACGTCAACTGCTACTCGTCAACTGCTACTCCTTCAGGGAACCGTAGGTCAAGGAAGCTCCATGCGATAGAGTCACAAAATCGCCAGCCTGTGACCGGCAACTTCAGAGACATGCTCATGTATGGACCACTATTTAATAATAATAATCATACTTATTATTATTATTTTAGCTAATTAGCTAATTATTATTATTATTATTGACAACAGTAATCATCTTCATCCATCATCATCTTCGTCACTTTTAATTTAGCCCATTGGTAAATGGCTTTTCAAAACATTATGCACAAATGACCAAAACACTCTCATTCAAAGGTTGACTGAAATAGGCCTAGATCAGGCTTCTTGCAAGTGGTTTGAGAATTATCTGTTAGATAGGACTCAACGCATGATTTCTGATGGGGTCAAGTTTCCTGGATATTACAAAAGGTGTACGGCAAGGGTCGGAAGTATGGGACCTGTTCTCTTTACTATTTATATAAATAATATTGGTCTATCTGTTAAAACGTGTAATATTCATCTGTATGCTGACAACATTGTTATGTATGCCATTGACCCAACTGTTGACCCGACTATGTTAGAGCTGCAATGTGACTTTGTTGCCTTACAGAAAGCCCTGGTTGGTTTCAAACGTGTACTTGAAGTTCTCTAATTCTCGAAAAAAATATCAGATGAACTACATATTTATTCATTGGATGGTTCTCCCATCGATCGGGTTCCCGCCTATAAATATCTGGGCATTTGGAATGACAAAGACTTCATGTTTTAAAAAACATGGATAAGCTAGTTAAAAAGCTAAGATTTAAAATGGGCTTATTTTTAATACATATATTTAGCCTCTCCCTAAATAGCAGGAAGCAGATTGTACAGTCAACTTTCCTTTCTTGACTATGGTGATGACACCTTTTACCAGAATGCAGCAGACACTACTCTTAAACCTTTGGATGCCGTCTACCATAGCGCCCTTCGCTTTATCACAGGGGACAGTTTTAATACTCACCACTGCATCCTGTATCAAAAGATTGGCTGGTCCTCATTAAAGTCCCATCATTATTCCCATTTTGTTTACAAAGCTCTACTACACAAGCTTCCAATTTACCTAACTTCCTTGCTAACAAATAAAATAATGAGCTACCAAACCCGCTTGCAGGATTGGTTAACTCTTGAGGTCCCTCTGGTCTCTACCAATTTAGGTAAATCCTCCTTTTAGTGCCCCCCATTGTTGGAATAACCTACACAATTCCTTTCATCTTGATTCCCTGGTGCCGCTAGGGCAGTTTAGGACTCAGGTATTTAATTAATTTATTGACGATTGCAGTTCTTTCGATTGATTGTAGTGGTTTATTTGTTGAAATTGTGACATTGAGGTTGTGCCTTGTGGTAATTTTTATCATTCTTGTTTTATTTTTAATGTTAATGTTCCTTCCTGTTTGTGAGAAAATATTTGTAGGCTACTCAGGGCACCATTTGGAATGAGACCCTGCTGTTGGTGCTTCTTCTTCTTCTTCAGGGGGGTTTATCGGCGGTTGGCATCCAACATTATGGTGCATTACCGCCACCTGCTGTACTGGAGTGTGGGCCAGCGACATGGAGAAACTAAATCCTATCTGCCAGCCCCGTTGCTCATAAAAAAGATAACAAAATATTTCAGACTTTATCTAATGACGTTCTACTCAATATACTCTTCAAACTAATTTCATCTATCCCCTTCTCCCTCATACTAGATCTCATCCTCTCTCTTTCCCTCTGATACTGCCCACGCTGTAGCAATACATGCTCCACGGTCTCTGTTTCCTGGCAATAATCACACTTTGTTGGATGCTTTCCTATCACATTTAAGGTCTTGTTCAACTGGCTGTGTCTCACCCTTAATCTTGTAAAAATAGCCTCCTCTCTTCTGTCCCTTCCTGCCGTCCTCCCCTCCCCGACTTTCCTCTGTACTTGAAATAAATGCCTGCCCGTAGTATCTCTATTCCACTGCTCCTGCCATCTCTGCACCATCACTATCCATTTCAGGCTTTTCCCCTATGCCTTGCTCATTGAAACTACAACATCAACATCCCCACTACTAAGTGCTTGTTTAGCCAGTACCTGGTTTTGGTAAAGTAGGGGTATAGCTTTAAAACACTAAAGTGCATTATGGGTAACGTAGTAAGTTAACTTTCGTTTTTGTTGCAATTGTTGGGGTGGCGGGGATGTGGGAGAAGCTTTTGTGTTGACTAGAAGGGTGGATTGGACCCAGGAGAGGGATTTTTGAAATCGTTGAAAAACAAACAAACTTTACTCGGTGTGGCGGAGGTTCGTCACGGCCGTGCTGTGAATGGGTCAGAGATGGTAGGAGATCGTGATGGAGAGGAAAGTGAAGCAAGTATGGAACATAGTGGTACAAATAAAGGAGGGAGTAAGAAAGAGAAAAATAAAGCGTGAGAGAAAGGGAGTAGGGGAATGAAGGGGAGCGAGAGGTCGACAGAGGCAGAGAGGAGGCAGAAAATGAAGTTTGAGGAGAGCAACCTAGCTTCCAACGCTAGCGGAAGTTCGGAGGTAGAAAGTTCAGAGGAAGGGCAAGATAAGACACGAGAGGAACATGGAGGTGAGGAGGAGCATAAAGTTATTATGAAGTTTAGGGAGGAAGGGGGAGTTGGGGCGATGAGTCCGATAAGGTTGACGGATGTGATAAAAGAGTTGATTGGGGAAGTTGTTAATGCTAAAGTGTTAAGAGATGGGAGATTGTTGGTGTGCTGTAAGGACATGGCACAGAGGGGAAAAGCTATCGGAGTGAAGCAAATAGGGAAGTGTAAGGTGGAGTCGAGCAGCTGGACTGATCAAGCAGGGAAGCAGTGGAGTAAAGGGGTGATAACAGGAGTGCCTGTGAGTGTTTGCACTAAAGAGGTAAGGGAACATTTGAGAGGAGGTGTTCTAGTGAATGTACACAGATTGCAAGCAACAAGGGGTAGATAGAACGTCTATTCTGTTACATTTCAAGGACCGGGTACTGCCAAATAAGGTAACAATAGGATATATGAGTTATTATGTGAGGGCTTATATACCGAAGCCTTTAAGATGTTATAAATGCCAGAGGTTTGGGCATATGGCAACAGTCTGTAAAGAGAAAAAGAGATGTGCCAGGTGTGGAGGAGAGCATGAGTATGGGAAGTGTGGAGATGGTGTACAACCAAAGTGCTGCAACTGTGGGGGTGCTCATAGTGTGGCATATAGTGGGTGTGAGGCTATGAAGAAGGCAGTGGAGGTGCAACAAGTGAGAGCGGAGAGAAGGGTGTCATATGCTGAGGCAGTGAGGGTGGTCCAGGAGAGAAGGGTGTCATATGCTGAGGCAGTGAGGGTGGTCCAGGTCCAGGGAGATACAGGTTCAAGGGAGAGATGGGTAGGAGCATCTAGACCGGGGATTACGGGGCAGGTGGGCAGCGATATGGTATACATAGAAAAGAGAAAGCTGGTGACGTTCATAGCAGGAGCTATCAATAGCACTGATAAAGTAGAGTCTAAAACGGAGAGGATTAAACTAATAGTGAAAGCTGCTGGGAGACATTTGAGTATGACAGGGTTGACATGGGAAGAGGTTCGAGATGACCTCAATCAGCCGATGGTGGAGTCATGTATTACTGGATCTTAGTTATTGTGGTAGTACTACAATGGAATGCTCCAAGCCTGTTGGCTAATGGGCAGGAATTCAAGCAGTTCATTGTTGATATGATAGCTAAGCCTGATGTGATGTGTGCAGGAAACATGGCTCAAACCGAATGTGGAGTTTATCATACAGGGATATGTAGTGGTTCGTAGGGACCAAGATATAGGGGGAGGGGGGGGGGGATGTGCCACCTTCATAAAGCAAGGAATTCCCTACAAGATGATAGGCAAAGGTATTGAACAGGAGTATGTGGTGGTGGAGGTGTGGCTCAGAGGAGGGGTGCTAGTGGTAGTGAATTACTATAATCCGTGTCAGGAATTGGAAATGGAAGTGCTGGAGAGGGTGGAGGGCCAGGAAAGAAGTAAGGTAATGTGGTGTGGGGATTTGAACACCCACAACACGCTTTGGGGGTGTTCAATTTGATAGAAAATAAAAATCTGGGGTGCCTGAATGATGGCCGAGGGACCAGGATTGATGTAGCCACAGGGAAAGAGTCTGCCTTGGACCTCACTCTGGTATCTAGTGCGATGGCAGGAATATGTGAGTGGGAGGTATGGGAGGAGTCGACAGTAGGGAGTGATCATTACCCCATTGTATGTACAGTAGGCCGGAGGGAGGAGGAGGTATCAGTGGATGGAGTAGGCAGGTGGGTGTTTGGAAGGGCACAGTGGGATCTGTTTCAGGAGCTGAGTGAGCAGGTGATGGCTCGGGTGGATATTTACATTTACATTTACGTCATTTAGCAGACGGTCTTATGTGGGAGGAGGGGAAACTACCAGGCAGTTGGAAGGAGGCAGTAGTGGTACCAATCCGGAAGCCCGGGAAGGGTCCAACGAAGCCATCAAGCTGTCAGCCAATAGCTTTAACATCACATGTATGTAAGATTATGGAACGTATGATTACGGAGAGGCTAACTTACTTCCTGGAGAGCAGAGGGCTAGTATCGCCACATCAGAGTGGGTTCAGGAAGGGTAGGGGAACTATGGATCCAGTGCTCTGCTTAGAAGCAGAGGTCAGGAAGGCTCAGGTGAACAAGGAAACTGTTGTAGCTGTCTTTTTTGATGTGGAGAAGGCGTATGATATGATGTGGAAGGAGGGGTTGTTAATCAAGCTTGATATTATGGGGGTAGGAGGAAGAATGTATAACTGGATAAAGGACTTCCTGTTTGGAAGGTCTATCCAGGTGAGGGTGGGGAAGTCTTTATCAGGCAGCTACTTGGTAGATAATGGAACACCGCAGGGGAGCGTGATTAGTCCTCTGTTGTTCTCAATCATGATCAATGATGTTTACTCTCAGGTACAGCCGGATATAGGGAGGTCGTTATTTGCAGATGATGGTGCCTTATGGAAGAGGGGAAGAAATGTGCCATACATAGTCAGGAAGGTACAGGAAGCAATTGATGAGGTAGAGCGGTGGGCATTAATGTGGGGATTCAGGTTCTCTGTAGGGAAAACTCAAACAGTGTTCTTTACCAGGAGGAAGGTGGGAGATGAGGTATGCTTGAGATTGTATGGGAGAAACTTGGAGAGGGTGGGGCCTTCAGGTTCCTTGGGGTATACTTTGATATTAGACTGACCTGAGCAGAACACATTGAGAGAGTGGTGGGAAAGTGTAAGAAGGTGCTAAATGAATGAATGAATGCGCTGTCTGACGGGGAAGGAGTGGGGGGCTGTGCGTTCCTCATTGAAAACCATGTATGTTGCATTGATCCGATCTGTAATAGACTATGGAAGTATAGCATATGGTTCGGCAGCCCAGACCTCACTGGAAAGGCTAGATGTCATACAGGGGCAAGGACTCAGAATATGTAGTGGGGCCTTTCGGACGTCCCCAGTGGCTGCATTACAGGTGGAGATGGGGGATATGCCGTTGCAGATTAGGAGACAGCAGCTGGAAATGAATTATTGGGTCAACCTACAAGGACATGGGGTGTCTCATCCTGCGAAATGGGTTTTACAGGCATGCTGGGAACATGAGCGAAGACCAAACACAAGCTTTGGGTGGGTGGGTAATACCCAGGCGAAGGAGATGGGACTATATGGAAGGGAGTTTACATTTACATTTTAGTCATTTAGCAGACGCTCTTATCCAGAGCTACTTTTTATTTTATTTTTATTTATTTCACCTTTTATTTAACCAGGTAAGCCAGTTGAGAACAAGTTCTCATTTACAACTGCGACCTGGCCAAGATAAAACAAAGCAGTGCGATAAAAACAACAACACAGAGTTACATATGGGGTAAAACAAAACAAAGTCAAAAATACAACAGAAATAAATATATATATACAGTGTGTGCAAATGTAGCAAGTTATGGAGGTAAGGCAATAAATAGGCTATAGTGCAAAATAATTACAATTAGTATTAACACTGGAATGATAGATGTGCAAGAGATGATGTGCAAATAGAGATACTGGGGTACAAATGAGCAAAATAAATAACAATATAGGGATGAGGTAGTTGGGCGGGCTAATTTCAGATGGGCTGTGTACAGGTGCAGTGATCGGTAAGGTGCTCTGACAACTGATGCTTAAAGTTAGTGAGGGAGATAAGTGTCTCCAGCTTCAGAGATTTTACAGACTTACAGTTAGCAAATACATTATTTTATCAAACCCACAACCCTGGCGTTGCAAACGCCATGCTCTACCAACTGAGCTACATCCCCTGCCAGCCATTCCCTCCCCTACCCTGGACCAATTGTGCACCGCCCCATGGGTCTCCCGGTCGCGGCTACGACAGAGCCTGGATTCGAACCAGGATCTCTAGTGGCACAGCTTGCACTGCGATGCAGTGCCTTAGACCACTGCGCCACTCGGGAGACTAGTCCAACAGTAGTTATTTCTGTAAATCCACCATGGCTACTACCTCCAGTAGTTGATCTAGAAGTGTTGGAGAGACTACAGAAAGATAGGGAGGGGGTTGATCCAGCTGATTTATTTAAGAGACGTCTGGAAACTGTGTATCAGGATTTTGTGGCCATTTACACAGATGGTTCAAAAGATCCAAGGACAGGACGTACTGGGTCAGCATTTGTAGTGCAGGAGTGTGGGGTGGAAGTCAGGAAACATATTACAGATAATCTGGCTGTATAGACGGCGGAGCTGATGGCCATACTGTTGGCCCTGCAGTGGGTGGAGGAAGTTAAGCCAGACAGAATAGTTATTTTCTCTGACTCATGTGCAGTGTTAATGAGTCTCCAGTCCTTTAGCTCACATAGCAGACAAGACCTGCTTTATGAGGTGCTACAAACCCATGGCAGGATTAAACAGGTATTCAGATAAGATTTACTTGGGTTCCAGCCCATGTGGAGGTGGAGGGGAACGAGGCAGTAGATGAACAGGCTAAACAAGCACTTAGTAGTGGGGATGTTGATGTTGAAGTGTCAATGAGCAAGGCAGAGGCAAAAGACTGATATATACAGTGATGGTGCAGAGATGGCAGGAGCAGTGGAATATAAATAATAAGGGAAGGAATTTATTTCAAGGACAGAGGAAAGTCGGGGAGGGGAGGACGGCAGAAAGGGACAGAAGAGAGGAGGCTATTTTTACAAGATTAAGGGTGGGACACAGCCAGTTGAATAAAACATTAAAAGTGATAGGAAAGCATTCATCAGGAAAGTGTGATTATTGTCAGGAAATAGAGATTGTGGAGCATGTTTTGCTACAAACGGGGTTGGCATGTAGGATTTAGTTTCTCCATGTCTCTGGCCCACATTCCAGGACGATAGGTGGCGGTAATGCACCATAATGTTGGATGCCAACCGCCGATAAACCCCACTGAAGAAGAAGGCTGGGCTGTAATGTTAGCCGATCTGTGAGCCCACTATTTTATTTTGTCATTGAGACTACCTGACATGGTGTACAGGTTTAATAAATGTCGACTACTTCAGTGGAATTCCAGACTAACTCGTCATTAGCAGCGGATAAGATCCCCAAATGTGAGAATTACCCCAGAGCATCCGTAAATTATGCTGGCCCAGGAGCTAGCAAGTGAAGGCTCCCCTGAGCCGTCCCGCCTACGGTCTGGAGGCTAGGCAGGAAAGGTAACACTGTTCTGAATTGGGCTACCCTGAATAAATAAAAGTTAATACACCATAATAATTAGGAACGTATTTTTTTGTGGTAGATTTTTTTGTGCCCTCTTGCCAACAGTTTGGCATGACAATTCCTATCCCAAGTGCCGGCAGATGGCAATAATAAGTATTTTCCATTTTACTGTCCAAACGCATTGTATGCAGCTGGCGATACACTCGTGTCCCCCTTGGACAGGTTCGTACCTAAAACATCATCCATTCAGGCTGCAAAGGCATTGATTTCCTCCTTAACTAGTTTTAATGGCGAAAAAACGGGAAAATATGCGTACTTGCTTTATGAAACATCACCATGCTAGAGTGGCTAATGCCTCTGAAAGCTAGTCCAGGATGCGCATCGCGTTCAGCCAATCAGGTTGCCTCAGTCTGTTGTTTACCACTGTCTTAAAGCAGGGCTCAACATCAGGAAGTAGGATTAGCCACTGTCAAGGTGCGCATATTTAACTCGTTTTTTTTCTTCTGCTTTCTCGCCATTAAATCTAGTTAAGGAGGAAATCGACACCTTTGCAGCCTGAATGGATAATATTTTAGCTACGAACCGGTCCACGGGGGATATGGGTGTATTGTCGGCTGCATACAGTGCGTTTGGAAGGCAAAATGAAACCATAAATACCAGATCAATAACCCCATTTGCTGGCCTTTGCTTTGTTTGGGCTAGACAATTCCATAAGAGCAGAAACTGACTGGCACCCAGGCTACACTAAATAAAGCATATTCATTTTACGGGCGGCAGGTAGCTTAGTGGTTAAGAGCGTTGTGCCAGTAACCGAAAGGTCGCTGGTTCTAATCCCCGAGCCGACTAGGTGAAAAATCTGTCGATGTGCCCTTGAGCAAGGCACTTAACCCTAATTGCTCCTGTAAGTCGCTCTGGATAAGAGCATCTGCTAAATGACCAATTATTATAATTATTATTATTTGTTTTAATCGGCATGATGATTATATGGCTTTACACATTTTTAGAAAGACTTGCCAATAAAAATTACATTTACATTTAAGTCATTTAGCAGACGCTCTTATCCAGAGCGACTTACAGGAGCAATTAGGGTTAAGTGCCTTACTCAAGGGCACATCGACAGATTTTTCACCTAGTTGGCTCGGGGATTAGAACCAGCGACCTTTCGGGTACTGGCACAACGCTCTTAACCACTAAGCTACCTGCCGCCCCACTAAGCTACCTGCCGCCCCAAAAATGGCATTTAGTAATTCCAGTACTTGAAAGTATTATTTTTTTAGGGGGTAGATCAACTTTAATATTTCAGATAGATTGTAACTTCCATCAATGTAATTGTCTGCATCACTTCCAATCCCCCATATGTTTTTTTTCTCGCAAATATATATATATATATATATATATATAGTGGGGGGGAAAAGTATTTAGTCAGCCACCAATTGTGCAAGTTCTCCCACTTAAAAAGATGAGAGAGGCCTGTAATTTTCATCATAGGTACACGTAAACTATGACAGACAAATTGAGGGAAAAAAATCCAGAAAATCACATTGTAGGATTTGTAATGAATTTATTTGCAAATTATGGTGGAAAATAAGTATTTGGTCACCTACAAACAAGCAAGATTTCTGGCTCTCACAGACCTGTAACTTCTTCTTTAAGAGGCTCCTCTGTCCTCCACTCGTTACCTGTATTAATGGCACCTGTTTGAACTTGTTATCAGTATAAAAGACACCTGTCCACAACCTCAAACAGTCACACTCCAAACTCCACTATGGCCAAGACCAAAGAGCTGTCAAAGGACACCAGAAACAAAATTGTAGACCTGCACCAGGCTGGGAAGACTGAATCTGCAATAGGTAAGCAGCTTGGTTTGAAGAAATCAACTGTGGGAGCAATTATTAGGAAATGGAAGACATACAAGACCACTGATAATCTCCCCGTGGGGTCAAAATGATCACAAGAACGGTGAGCAAAAATCCCAGAACCACACGGGGGGACCTAGTGAATGACCTGCAGAGAGCTGGGACCAAAATAACAAAGCCTACCATCAGTAACACACTACGCCGCCAGGGACTCAAATCCTGCAGTGCAAGACGTGTCCCCATGCTTAAGCCAGTACATGTCCAGGCCCGTCTGAAGTTTGCTAGAGTGCATTTGGATGATCCAGAAGAGGATTGGGAGAATGTCAGATGAATACAAAATATAACTTTTTGGTAAAAACTCAATTCATCGTGTTTGGAGGACAAAGAATGCTGAGTTGCATCCAAAGAACATCATACCTACTGTGAATCATGGGGGTGGAAACATCATGCTTTGGGGCTGTTTTTCTGCAAAGGGACCAGGACGACTGATCCGTGTAAAGGAAAGAATGAATGGGGCCATGTATCGTGAGATTTTGAGAGAAAACCTCCTTCCATCAGCAAGGGCATTGAAGATGAAACGTGGCTGGGTCTTTCAGCATGACAATGATCCCTAACACACCGCCCGGGCAACGAAGTAGTGGCTTTGTAAGAAGCATTTCAAGGTCCTGGAGTGGCCTAGCCAGTCTCCAGATCTCAACCCCATAGAAAATCTTTAGAGGGAGTTGAAAGTCTGTGTTGCCCAGCGACAGCCCCAAAACATCGCTGCTCTAGAGGAGATCTGCATGGAGGAATGGGCCAAAATACCAGCAACAGTGTATGAAAACCTTGTGAAGACTTACAGAAAACGTTTGACCTGTGTCATTGCCAACAAAGGGTATATAACAAAGTATTGAGAAACTTTTGTTATTGACCAAATACTTATTTTCCACCATAATTTGCAAATAAATTCATTAAAAATCCTACAATGTGATTTTCTGGAGAAAAAAAATTCTCATTTTGTCTGTCATAGTTGACGTGTACCTATGATGAAAATTACAGGCCTCTCTCATCTTTTTAAGTGGGAGAACTTGCACAATTGGTGGCTGACTAAAAACTTTTTTTTTTTTCTGTATGGAGGAGTGGGCCAAAATCTCTGCTGCAGTGTGTGCAAACCTGGTCAAGACCTACAGGAAGCGTATGATCTCTGTAATTGCAAACAAAGGTTTCTGTACCAAATATTAAGTTCTGCTTTTCTGATGTATCAAATACTTATGTCATGCAATAAAACACAAATTAATTACTTAAAAATCATACAATGTGATTTTCTGGATTTTTGAAAAAAAAAATGTACAGACCTCTACATGCTTTGTAAGTAGGAAAACCTGCAATGTATCAAATACTTGTTCTCCCCACTGTGTGTATATATATATATATATACACATATGTATATATATATACATACACACATATATATACATCCATACACACATATCCTTTTTAAAATTATATTTCCCTTCATTACATTTACATTTTAGTCATTTAGCAGACGCTCTTATCCAGAGCGACTTACAGTTAGTGCATAAATTTTTTCATACTGGAATCGAACCCACAACCCTGGCGTTGCAAATGCCATGCTCTACCAACTGAGCTACATCCCTGCCGGCCATTCCCTCCCCTACACTGGACGACGCTGGGCCAATTGTGCGCCGCCCCATAGGTCTCCCGGTCGCGGCCAGCTATGACAGAGCCTGGATTCGAACCAAGATCTCTAGTGGCACAGCTAGCACTGCGATGCAGTGCCTTAGACCACTGCGCCACTTACTTTCCAACCCAACCACCCCTTCCCCAATTGGAGTAAACTAGTGAACAACAACGCTTAGGCCTCTACTTCCAGCCCATTCATACTATATACATTTTATGGACACAGTCAAATTGTACAATAATTATATTTTGTTTGTTTTTACTCCTGAACTTCCGCCGATCATTTTCATGATGTCCATCTGGTTTGCTTCTATATGCCATATTTTTCTAACTGTGCTCTTTCACAAAAGCTCTCAACCTATAACCTATATACTTATTATGGACACAGTATGCTTTACATTAGTTATCTTGTTGTTGTTAGTTGTTGTTATTAGTCCCATCCTTCAGCTCCATTCAACACCTCCCATCTATCTCTTAACACCATCCATATTGGATTTCTATTTGCCATATATTTTTCAACTGTACTGTGATGTTGTTCTGAACCTTTCTATTCTCATTGTTTCTACAGATCGTAAATTGAAAATAAACATTTTTGCTAAAAGTATTATAATATTGATCAATTGACTATGACTTTTCAGATCACCCAGTAATGCTATCTGCAGGGTTAGCTCCAGGTAAATATTGCAATCCTTTAGCCATTCCTGGACCTGTGTCCAAAAACAAGCTACAAATGGACAGTACCAAAATAAATGATCTAATGATTCTGTCTCTTCGCAGCAAAATCTGCAGAGCTGGGAAGATTGTATCCCCCATATAAATAACATTCTATTGGTAGCAAGAATTTTATATAATAATTTAAATTGAAAGATTCAAAGTTTTGAATCCGGTGTCGTTTTGCGTATCAGTTCATAAACACTATGCCATGGGATCGGTACGTCAAAAATCTCTTCCCAACTATTTTGCAATCTATATGGGACGGCTGTCAATCCTTTGGTCCTTAAATGAAACTGATATACTTTTTTATTTATCACAGTTTTCCTTAACCAATTACAGTGAGCTCCATAATTCATTGGACAGTGACCATTGTTTTGTTATTTTGGTTCTGTACTCTAGCACTTTGAGTTTGAAAGGATACAATGACAATGAGGGTGAAGTGCAGACTGTCAGCTTTAATTTGAGGGTATTTTCATACATATCGGATGAACCGTTTACGAATTATAGAAGCTTTTGTACATGGTCCCCCCCATTTTTGGGCATCAAAAATCATTGGACAGTTTAACATAATGTAGAATAAAGTAATCATTGTTAATATTTGGTCGCATATCCTTTGCATGCAATGACTGCTTGAAGTCTGCGATGCATCGCCATCACCAGACGCTGGGTATCTTCCCTGGTGATGCTCTGCCAGGCCTGTACTGCAGCCATCTTCAGTTCCTGCTTGTTTCGGGGACTTATTGCCTTAAGTCTCCTCTTCAGCATGTAAAATGCATGTTCAATTGGATTCAGATCTGATGATTGACTCGGCCAGTCAAGGTTTTTCCACTTTTTGGCCATCAAAAACCCCTTTGTTGCTCTAGCAGTATGTTTAGGGTCATTGTCTTGTTGCGTGATTAAGTGCCGTCCAATGAGTTTGGAGGCATTTGGTTTTATCTGAGCAGATAAAATATTTCTGTAGACTTCAGAATTCATTGTTCTACTTCTGTCTGCAGTCACATCATCGATGAAGACAAGTGAGCCTGTTCCACTGGCAGCCATACAGGCCCAAGCCATAACACCCCCTCCACCATGTTTCATGGATGAGGTGGTATGCTTTGGATCATGGGCATTTCTTTTTTTTCTCCACACTTTTGTCTTTCCATCACTCTGGTACATGTTAATCTTTGTCTCATCTGTCCACAATATTTTTTTCCAGAACTCTTGGGGTTCTTTTAGGTGCTTTTTAGCAAACTGTAATCTTGCCTTTCTGTTCTTCAGGCTTATCAGTGGTTTGCATCTTGTAGTGTACCCTCTGTAGTCCTGCTGGTGTAGTCTTCTGCGTATGGTAGACTTTGACACATCTACACCTGCATCCAGGAGAGTGTTTTTGATCTGTTGGGCTGTTATCAGGGGGTTTTTCTTCACCATAGAGAGTATTCTCCGGTCATCCACTACAGTGGTCTTCCTCTGTCTACCGGGTCTTTTGACATAATTGAGTTCACCGGTTGTTTTTTTCTTGTTAATGATGAACAAAACTGTTGACTTGGGCATGGCCAGGGTTTTTGCAATGTTCCTGAATGATTGATTTTCATTTCTGAGCCTTATGACGGCCAACTTCATTTGCATCGACACTGCTGTCTTCCTCATGTTGTCACACCCCAATAACAACCTCCAAAGGCAATAGCAACGTCTAGAATCATTACTATTCATCAACAGCTCTCCTGCATTCACTAACGACACAAATGAATACACCTGCCTAACGACACACATCTGTGAAGCCAATTTAACAAATACTTGTAGTACCTTAAAATGGGGGGACCATGTACAAAAGGTGCTGTCATTTCTAAACGGTTCATCCGATATGTATGAAAATACCCTCAAATTAAAGCTGACAGTCTGCACTTCACCCTCATTGTCATTGTATCCTTTCAAACTCAAAGTGCTAGAGTACAGAACCAAAATAACAAAACAATGGTCACTGTCCAATGAATTATGGAGCTCACTGTATGTTCTTTAATGCAAGGCCGACAGACAAGTTCCTTACTTTCTCCCCCTTCCACTTTCCTCTTCCATTTTTGCGGTAAGGCTGCAATTATTTGGTTGTAATTTTGGGTAGAGCAGACATTTCCATATGTTTTTGTTAGCTGCATGTGCGACATAACTCCACCAGTCCTACCGATGATATCATTTACGAAGATTATACCTTTTATAAACATTTTGTCCCAACATTTTTTTGTTTTTATCAATTAGTATATTTGAGTTTAACCACAATATTTGTTGCATTATTTGTTCTGTCGTTTCTGGAGGATTAAATTGAAATTGCAACCAACTTTCTATGGCTTGTTTTAGAAATAATGATATTTGGGAGATGATTTCCTTTTCAAATAACTTAAAGTGAGAGGTTGTAATCTGAATAAAGGGAAAAAGGCCATTCTTGATCATTGGGTGAGACAATCTTACTAATTTGCTAGAGAACCACGTTCGGATTTAAGTATAACTTTTGTATGACTGAAGCTTTTAGTGATAGGTCTAATGCTTTAATATTTAATAATTTCTGTCCCCCGAATTCATATTCATTATATAAATAGGCCCGTTTAATTTTGTCTGGCTTGCCGTTCCAAATAAAATTGAATATTTTTTTCTCATATAATTTAAAAAACTGTTCGCTAGGCGTAGGCAAGACCATAAGCAAATAGGTAAACTGGGATAATACTAAAGAGTTAATCAGGGTGATTTTTCCACAAATTGACAGGTATTTACCTTTCCATGGTAGCAAGATCTTATCAATTTTTGCTAACTTTCTATTAAAATGTATTGGAGTGAGATCATTTATTTCATTTGGGATATGTATTCCAAGTATATCCACATCACCATCAGACCATTTTATTGGTAAACTACATGGTAATGTAAAAATTTTTTGTGATCCAATACGTAATATAGTACATTTATCATAATTTGGTTGTAATCTAGAGAGGTTAGAAAATGTATCTAGATCCTCTATGAGGCTGTGGAGGGATTCAAGTTGTGGATTTAAAAGAAAACATGAATCATCAGCGTACAATGACACCTTTGTTTCTAATCCCTTGATATTATTGTTGGATCTGATTTTAATAGCTAACATCTCGATGGCAATAATAAATAGATACGCCGATAGTGGACAACCTTGTTTCACTCCTCTTGACAGTTTAAAACTTTCTGAGAAATAGCCATTATTTACTATTTTACACATAGGGTTACTATACATGATTTTAACCCAATTTATAAGAGATTGTCCAAAATTGAAATGCTCCAGGCATTTATATATAAACCCCAGTCGTACTTTATCAAATGCCTTTTTCGAAGTCTGCTATGAATAGTAGGCCTGGTTTCCCAGATTTTTCATGGTGTTCTATTGTTTCCAGTACTTGCCTTATATTATCTCCAATGTATCACCCATGTAAAAAACCTGTCTGATTAGAATGAATAATGTCCAACAATACCTTTTTAATTCTATGCGCTATACATTTTGCTAGAATTTTTGCAACACAACACTGAAGTGTAAGGGGCCTCCAATTTTTTTAATGGACTGTATCTTAATATTTTCCACTTGTATCCTGTTTTAGTAATAATGAAATCAGACCTTCTTCTTGAGTGTCTGATAATCTACCATTTACATAGGAGTGGTTAAAACATGCTAATAACGGTCCTCTGAGTATTTCAAAAAAGGTTTGGTATACCTTGACTGGTATGCCATCCAACCCTGGAGTTTTCCTGGACTTAAAGTATTTAATTGCATCCAGAAGTTCCTCCTCTGTAATTTCACCTTCACATGAGTCTTTCTGTATGGCAGTTAATTTTACATTATCAATAGAAAAATCTCTATAATTTGCTTCAGTTTGAGGAGATGGAGGTGACTGAAATGAAAACATATGCTTAAAGTACTTTGTTTCCTCCTTCAAAATATAATTTGGTGAATCATGGGTGACTCCATCATTTGTAACCAGTTTCAATAAATTATTTTTGGTATCATTCCTATGTTGAAGATTAAAAAAGAATTTGGTGCATTTATCCCCATATTCCATCCAGTTTGCTTTATTTTTATAATATATTACACTTGATCTTTCTTGAATAAGTTTCTCAATTTCTTTTAGTTTTTCCTCTAATTTATTCTGAGCCTCTATGTTACAGTTTTTATTGCTATCTATCTGTTCTGTTAGACCTTCTATTTCCTTTGTTAGTGTGGACTCTTTTAACCTAAATTGCTTTTGTTTTCGAGATGAGTACTGAATTGCATGGCCTCTAAAGGCACATTTAAAGGTGTCCCATACAGTAGGGGATTTGCTGTACCTATGTTATGTCGGAAAAAATCAGTTATAAATTCCTCTGTCGTAGTTAAAAACAAGTTATCATCCAATAGGCTTTGATTACATTTCCAATATCCTCGCCCACGCGGAAATTCAGTAAGAGTAATGTATATGCCAATTATATGATGGTCCAACCTTATTCTGTCCCCTATCAACACTTTTAAAACCTTTAGTGCCAACGAGAATGACATAAGAAAGAAGTCAAGACGACTAGCTTGATTGAGTCTCCGCCATTTATATCTCACTAGATCAGGATATTTAAGCCTTCATATATCTACTAGTTCTAATATATCCATGACATTCATGATTTCCTTAAGAGCATGAGGGTGATTGTTTGTAGTGTGATTTCGTTTACGGACCATTGAGCTATTTAAAATGGTATTATAATCTCCCACCATAATAATAGAGTCTTGAATTGCTTGCAGAGTTGATAATTTATTATATATATTGTCAAAGAAGTGTGGATCATCATTATTTGGTCCGTAAAGGTTAATGAGCCATATCTGTTTATGGTCCAATAACATATTTAAAATAATCCATCTACCTTGCGTATCTGTTTGGACAATTTGGACATATCGGATCGAAATTACTGTTAATTAATATCATCACCCCTTTTGAGTTTCTTTGCCCATGGGAGAAGTATATTTCGCCCCCCCCCATTCCTTTTTCCACGCAACTTCATCTAGAATTGTTGAATGAGTTTACTGTAAACAATAGATATTATATTCCTTCTCTTGGAGCCATGTAAATATTGTTCTTCTTTTGTTATTATCTGCTAAGCCATTACAATTATAACTGGCTACAATTATTTCACCACATACCATCATTGGATACAAGTTTACATTTACATTTACATTTACGTCATTTAGCAGACGCTCTTATCCAGAGCGACTTACAAATTGGTGCATTCACCCTATAGCCAGTGGGATAACCACTTTACAATATTTTTTATTTTTTATTTTATTTTGGGGGGGGGGGGGGGGGGGGGGTAGAAAGATTACTTTATCCTATCCCAGGTATTCCTTAAAGAGGTGGGGTTTCAAATGTCTCCGGAAGGTGGTGAGTGACTCCGCTGTCCTGGCGTCGTGAGGGAGCTTGTTCCACCATTGGGGTGCCAGAGCAGCGAACAGTTTTGACTGGGCTGAGCGGGAACTATACTTCCGCAGAGGAAGGGGAGCCAGCAGGCCAGAGGTGGATGAACGCAATGCCCTCGTTTGGGTGTAGGGACTGATCAGAGCCTGAAGGTACGGAGGTGCCGTTCCCCTCACAGCTCCATAGGCAAGCACCATGGTCTTGTAACAGATGCGAGCTTCAACTGGAAGCCAGTGGAGTGTGCGGAGGAGCGGGGTGACGTGAGAGAACTTGGGAAGGTTGAACACCAGACGGGCTGCGGCATTCTGGATGAGTTGTAGGGGTTTAATGGCACAGGCAGGGAGCCCAGCCAACAGCGAGTTGCAGTAATCCAGACGGGAGATGACAAGTGCCTGGATTAGGACCTGTGCCGCTTCCTGTGTAAGGCAGGGTCGTACTCTCCGAATGTTGTAGAGCATGAACCTGCAGGATCGGGTCACCGCCTTGATGTTAGCGGAGAACGACAGGGTGTTGTCCAGGGTCACGCCAAGGCTCTTCGCACTCTGGGAGGAGGACACAACGGAGTTGTCAACCGTGATGGCGAGATCATGGAATGGGCAGTCCTTCCCCGGGAGGAAGAGCAGCTCCGTCTTGCCAGGGTTCAGCTTGAGGTGGTGATCCGTCATCCATACTGATATGTCTGCCAGACATGCAGAGATGCGATTCACCACCTGGTTATCAGAAGGGGGAAAGGAGAATATTAGTTGTGTATCGTCAGCGTAGCAATGATAGGAGAGGCCATGTGAGGATATGACAGAGCCAAGTGACTTGGTGTATAGGGAGAATAGGAGAGGGCCTAGAACTGAGCCCTGGGGGACACCAGTGGTGAGAGCACGTGGTGCGGAGACAGCTTCTCGCCACGCCACTTGGTAGGAGCGACCGGTCAGGTAGGACGCAATCCAGGAGTGAGCCGCGCCGGAGATGCCCAGCTCGGAGAGGGTGGAGAGGAGGATCTGATGGTTCACAGTATCAAAGGCAGCAGACAGGTCTAGAAGGACAAGAGCAGAGGAGAGAGAGTTAGCTTTAGCAGTGCGGAGAGCCTCCGTGACACAGAGAAGAGCAGTCTCAGTTGAATGACCAGTCCTGAAACCTGACTGGTTTGGATCAAGAAGGTCATTCTGAGAGAGATAGCAAGAGAGTTGGCTAAAGACGGCACGCTCAATGGTCTGGAGAAGAGAGGAGGGGATGGGGTCAAGCGGGCAGGTTGTTGGGCGGCCTGCAGTCACAAGTCCCAAGATTTTATCTGGAGAGAGAGGGGAGAAAGAAGTCAAAGCATAGGGTAGGGCAGTGTGAGCAGGACCAGCAGTGTCATTAGACTTAACAAACGAGGATCGGATGTCGTCAACCTTCTTTTCAAAGTGGTTGACGAAGTCATCCACAGAGAGGGAGGAGGGGGGGGGGGTGGGGGGGAGGATTCAGCAGTGAGGAGAATGTGGCAAAGAGCTTCCTAGGGTAAGAGGCAGATGCTTGGAATTTAGAGTGGTAGAAAGTGGCCTTAGCAGCAGAAACAGATGAAGAAAATGTAGAGAGGAGGGAGTGAAAAGATGCCAGGTCGGCAGGGAGTTTAGTTTTCTTCCATTTCCGCTCAGCTGCCCAGAGCTCTGTTCTGTGAGCTCGCAATGAGTCATCAAGCCACGGAGCTGGAGGGGAGGACCGAGCCGGCCGGGAGGATAGGGGACACAGGGAGTCAAAGGATGCAGAAAGGGAGGAGAGGAGGGTTGAGGAGGCAGAATCAGGAGATTGGAGGGAGAAGGATTGAGCAGAGGGAAGAGATGATAGGATGGAAGAGGAGAGAGTAGTGGGAGAGAGAGAGCGAAGGTTGCGGCGGCGCATTACCATCTGTGTAGGGGCAGAGTGAGTAGTGTTGGAGGAGAGCGAGAGAGAAAAGGATACAAAGTAGTGGTCGGAGACATGGAGGGGAGTTGCAGTGAGATTAGTAGAAGAGCAACATCTAGTAAAGATGAAGTCAAGCGTATTGCCTGCCTTGTGAGTAGGGGGGGACGGTGAGAGGGTGAGGTCAAAAGAGGAGAGGAGTGGAAAGAAGGAGGCAGAGAGAAATGAGTCAAATGTAGACGTAGGGAGGTTGAAATCCCCCAAAACTGTGAGGGGTGAGCCATCCTCAGGAAAGGAACTTATCAAGGCGTCAAGCTCATTGATGAACTCTCCAAGGGAACCTGGAGGGCGATAGATGACAAGGATATTAAGCTTAAATGGGCTAGTGACTGTGACAGCGTGGAATTCAAATGAGGAGATAGACAGATGGGTTAGGGGAAAATTGAGAATGACCACTTGGGAGAGATGAGGATTCCTGTGCCACCACCCCTCTGACCAGATGCTCTCGGGGTATGCGAGAACACATGGTCAGACGAGGAGAGAGCAGTAGGAGTAGCAGTGTTTTCAGTGGTAATCCATGTTTCCGTCAGCGCCAGGAAGTCGAGGGACTGGAGGGTAGCATAGGCTGGGATGAAGTCAGCCTTGTTGGCAGCAGAACGGCAGTTCCAGAGGCTGCCTGAGACCTGGAACTCCAGGTGTGTGGTGCGTGCAGGGACCACCAGGTTAGAGAGGCAGCAGCCACGCGGTGTGAGGCGTTTGTGTAGCCTGTGCGGAGAGGAGAGAACAGGGATAGGCAGAGGCATAGTTGACAGGCTGTAGCAGATGGCTACAATAATGCAGAGGAGATCGGAATGAAATGAACTAAACATCTGGGAAAGGAGAGAGCAGGGCCTCCCTCACCAAAAAAATATAACTCTCCCAACTTCCACCTCAGAAACTATAATTGTTTCACTGAACCACCCGAATAAAACTCTCCCAACTTCCACTTTAGAAATTAGAATTGTTGTAAACTACAGCGGTTCAATGTTTCAAGGAATAGACTCAACTTACTTTATTCAGCTAGCTAACTATGACGCCATAGCTAACTAGCATGCTAGCATCCAATAACACACAGTTTAGCACCAATACTTGGTTACAACAAACTACCAATAGTGTGTTAACACACTAAACAGATAATTCGTGTCCGTGTCTAGTTCTTTCATAACGCAGCAATAATTAAAAGTAGGCTAGCTAGCACAAAGATATATATATATTTTTATTTTTATTTTTTTATTTCACCTTTATTTAACCAGGTAAGCCAGTTGAGAACAGGTTCTCATTTACAACTGCGACCTGGCCAAGATAAAGCAGAGCAGTGCAATAAAAACAACACAGAGTTACATATGGGGTAAAAAACATAAAGTCAAAAATACAACTTGTGGATATTGTATTTAGCTACTACAGTACAGCTAGCTGGTAGTGTTGGCTAGCTAGCAATGGCTGCTGTGTTGACTTTGTTTGAAAAACGGCGTCGCTGCGAACGAATGTAGCTGGCTAAAAGGATATTGTATTTAGTTGCTACCGTTGCTAATAGCTACTCGCCAGCTAGTCCAGGAGGTGAGTTAGCTAGCTAGCTTCGTGCTACACCCGGCACCGCCGAATACAAAAGTAACCTACAATAACTACATACAACAACTACCCACAACAACCCACGATGCCTAGCTACAATACCCAACTACAATCTAAATACATTGTTTAAACCTTACTCGACAAAGCCCAAGCTATGCATAAAGCCAAACTTACCCGACGCCAGCTGTCTGGGTGGCAGACAAGAAGACATTGGTTTTCTGCAATCAGTGGCTGTAATTAAGTACAGTAGCTACTAACTACCTAACGTTAATGCTTCAGATAATGAGGTTAGAAAAACAGCTGAATGGTAGGTAGCTAGCTGGCTTAATTACAGGTACTCTTAAGCGTGAAATAACATTGGAAACAACTATCCACCGTTGCTAAAAGTTACCAGTAGCTACCCGCTAGCTAGCTAGCTCTATCGGTCCAGGCAGTGGGTTAGCTAGCCTCGTGCTTCACCGGGCTCACTCGAATACAATACTTACCTACAATAATTACCTACAATAACTACCTAAATAAACTACATACAATACCTAACTACAATCTAAATACATGGTTTAAGCTTTACTACAGTTGCTAAAAGTTACCAGTAGCTACCCGCTAGGTTAGCTAGCCTCGTGCTTCACCGGGCTCACTCGAATACAATGCTTACCTACAATAATTACATATAATTACCTACAATAACTACCTAAATAAACTACCTACAATAACTAACTACAATACCTACCTACAATCTAAATACATGGTTTAAGCTTTACTCAACACCATATAAGAAGCCAAGCTTACCTCCTGCTAGAGAAAACACAACCTCACCCGACGTGATACTACTCTAAGTTTCAAATCTATTTATCATTATATATGTTTGTAAATTCACCAATAAAAAAGACCATAGCGATTGACTGTCCATATAGCTGTACCATGATATTTGCATTGCTACTAAGTAACCCTCCAATTGTTCTCCACTAATTCCCCCGCTAAAGCCCCTCCCCATCCCAAGTTGGGCCGTCATCCCAGTGATCAGCATACCACCCCCATCCCCCCGAATCCCTAAGCCCCCGAGAGGCCAGGACCCATCCATCGAAAACAGCATTTCCAATGCTCTCACCTCAATATATACAGTGGGGAGAACAAGTATTTGATACACTGCCGATTTTGCAGGTTTTCCTACTTACAAAGCATGTAGAGGTCTGTAATTTTTTATCATAGGTACACTTCAACTTTGAGAGACGGAATTTAAAACAAAAATCCAGAAAATCACATTGTATGATTTTTAAGTAATTAATTTCAATTTTATTGCATGACATAAGTATTTGATCACCTACCAACCAGTAAGAATTCCAGCTCTCACAGACCTGTTAGTTTTTTTTAAAGAAGCCCTCCTGTTCTCCACTCATTACCTGTATTAACTGCACCTGTTTGAACTCGTTACCTGTATAAAAGACACCTGTCCACACACTCAATCAAACAGACTCCAACCTCTCCACAATGGCCAAGATCAGAGAGCTGTGTAAGGACATCAGGGATAAAATTGTAGCCCTGCACAAGGCTGGGATGGGCCACAGGACAATAGGCAAGCGGCTTGGTGAGAAGGCAACAACTGTTGGCGCAATTATTCGAAAATGGAAGAAGTTCAAGATGATGGTCAATCACCCTCGGTCTGGGGCTCCATGCAAGATCTCACCTCGTGGGGCATCAATGATCATGAGGAAGGTGAGGGATTGGCCCAGAACTACACGGCAGGACCTGGTCAATGACCTGAAGAGAGCTGGGACCACAGTCTCAAAGAAAACCATTAGTAACACACTACGTCGTCATGGATTAAAATCCTGCAGCGAATGCAAGGTCCCCCTGCTCAAGCCAGCGCAAGTCCAGGCCCGTCTGAAGTTTGCCAATGACCATCTGGATGATCCAGAGGAGGAATGGGAGAAGGTCATGACCATCAGACCACATGCAACCATTTCCTTTTCTCACTCACTTAACTCCACACTTATTCAAACACAAAAACACTCACCACACCTTCCATCACAATTAATCCACACATACTGTGCCTTCTATATCTTCTGTTTGCTATGTTTTTATCTCCACTATGTTGATTGAGTACATGTGTTCTAATTAGTTGTATTTGAAGATGTATTATTTTGCTTGTTATCTTTTCTTGTAATACCGTTTTATCCTTTTATAAAATACTATACATACTATAAATGTTCTTTATTATTACAATCCCTACCATGGCTAGTATTGGGTGCTCCATTATTCGACTCCTCTATTAGAACTTTCAGAATAGCCATGGAGTAGTCTTTGTGTCACGGTACATTTGGTTGTCAATATACAGTTTATCGACAGTGAGAGCAACATGCTTCCCTTTTAATCTATTTTCCTTGAAGTTTGGGTACAGAACTTTGCGCCGTTCTGCAATCTCCCTCGGGAACTGATCATTCATTCCTATTTTGGTGCCAGCAAGTCTTTTACCTAGGCTTTTAACCATTACTTTATCCTTAAAAACAGCAAATTTGGCAACGATTGGACGCTCATATCTCTGTCCTCTTTGTCCGAAACGGTGTACACGTTCGAGTTGGATTTTATCGACAGCCTCGAGTGGGATTTGAAGCGCTGTTAGAAAGAAGTCATTCACAGTAGTCTCGGTTACCTCTCCCTCTTTTTCCTGGATACCCTTAAATACTAGATTTTCTCTCATCGATCTAGTTTGCATGTCTAGTAAGGCTTCTCTTAGAAAGTTGTTCTCCTTTTTAAGTTCCTTAATGTTTTTTTGTATCTTTCTCCATTATCGCAGCTTTTCCGTCACTCATTTCAAGACTCGCCTTCAACTCATTTACATAATTACTGACCAACTCTAGTTGGCCAGTTTGTCATTTATCGACTTCAACAGGTCGCTTTCCACACTTACCAGTCCCAGTGGTGAAAAAATCATCTGTATCAGTCGACGAGTCACGCTTTCTCTTGGAGATTGATTCTCCTTGTTTATCTTCCGTCATGTTTGGGTGTTGCATGTTGTTGTAATATTTGTCGATACATTTCTCTAGCCTTATAATTTGTTTTGTGTTATTATCCAGATTGAATGTTATTACCCTTGAATATATGAAGTGCTAATATTTAGTCTAACTTACTGATATTGAATATTATGTTTTTATCTTGAGGGGATTTTTACCGCTGTGTGTTCAATACTTGAAAGTACTACTTAAGTAGTTTTTTGGGGTATCTATACTTTACTTTACTATTTATATTTTTCACAACTTTTACTTCACTACATTCCTTAAGAAAATAATGTAAATTTCCCGGACACCCAAAAGTACTTTTGAATGCTTAGCAGGACAGGAAAATTGTCTAATTCACGTACTTAAAGACAAAATCCCTGGTCATCCCTACTGCATCTGATCTGGCAGACTGACTAAACACAAATGCTTTGTTTGTCAATTATGTCTTAGTGTTGGAGTGTGCCCCTGGCTATCCGTAAATTTAAAAAACAAGAAAGTCGTGCCTTAAAAAACAAGAAAATCGTGCCGTCTGGTTTGCTTAATATAAGGAATTTGAAATGATTCATACTTTTAGTTTTGATACTTAAGTATATTTAAAACCAAATACTTTTAGACTTTTACTCAAGTAGTATTTTACTGGGTGACTTTCACTTTTACTTGAGACATTTTCTATTATGGTATCTTTACTTTTACTCAAGTATGACAATTGGGTACTTTTTCCACCACTGAGTAATTCTAGAGTAGGGTCTGGACTTGCCATGATAAATAGATGTATCTGCTATTAATAAATATGGACTGTGTATCCATGGTGATTCGTTCTTTGCGTATAGAGATTGCTCTTGGATCGATTGAAAATCCTGTTGTCAAGAGAACATGACGCACTTACCTTAGTTTCAGTCAAGTGCGCTTGCGCAATCGAAATCTGGTGTCAAGGGGCTGAATAATGTCAACACAAATTCGGAAGCTTTATTTCTGATATAAGTTGAATATTTCATGAGGAAGAGACGGGCCATAACATGCCTACCGATAAGGTAAAATGGTGACTAAATACGCAACAATTGTTCACATATATGCGTGCAAATGTAGAGATAGGTAACGTTAGACTAGCTAATTTAGCTAACTAGCCACATCTCACCGTTACAGTAGTAGCTTGCTAGAAAGCTAACGCCAACGTTAGTTATTCCAGCCAGGAATAACCAGCTTTAGCTATCTATCTAACTAACTTAGTAACGTTAGATAGCTAGCTATATTGCTAGCAGACAATCTGCAAGTAAGACTAGTTAGTTGACTGGTTATCAAACTAGTTGATAACTAGCTAGCTAAAGTTAGCTATTCACCAATGTTCTTTGCAGCAAAGTCAGTCTTGGTTATTGCTGTGCGTATTGTCAGTGAGAATAATGATGTATTCCTTGTCTATTATTTAGAAAATAACAAAGGAAGATACATGGAAATCAGATGACCTTAGGAGGCACATAAGGGTACGTTCAGTCACGTGATAAGGGTAGCACTTTTTTTTAAAATGATAAGCTTGTCCTGATTGTATTAAGTGCAATGAATAATGTGTCTTATTGTCAGGGTGGAGGACATGATGAAGACTCTAGCAGGAGGAGAGATGATGAGAGAAGACACAGGATGGGGGAGTCAGTAGAGCGACGCCACAGAGACCCAGAGAGGGAGGCCAGAAGGGAGAGAGAGAAGAACAGAGAGCGAGATGGTACCCGAGAGAGAACAAAACCCAGAGATATAGACAAGGACAGACATCAAGACAGAAGGAAAGACGGCTCGAGAGACAGGACGGGCGAAAAGGAGGCGAGAGACAAAGAAAGGAGCAGAGAGCAAGATAGGGTTAAAGGCACAGAGAATGTTAAGCACAGGGATGGGGACAGAGGCAGTCGGGACAAAATACATGATAGAGAAGAAAAAGAAAACAGGGATAGGGAGAGGGTAAAGGCCAGAGAAAGGGATACGGAGAGGGAAAGAGATGAGCTGAGGAAGAGCGACAGGGATAAGGAGAAGGACAAGGAGAGAGAAACAGGTGAGAGGGACAGGGAGCGATGGTCTGACAGAGCTAGAAAGAGAAATGAGGAGAGGGGGGAGGGAGGGAGAGACAGGGATAGAGAGCATGATCGTGAGAAGAGAGATAGACATAAGGAGAGGGAGTATCTGAAAGAGAGTGAACGCTACAAGGACAGATCGCAGGAGAAGCAGAAAGACAAGGAAAGAAAAGAAAGACACCCGGACAGAGAGCATTCAGGACAAAAGGAGGACAGAGGTAAAGTTATCCAGGTGAAAAATATGTCAACATCTTACTCACTAATCATAGTATGTCATTAAATGTTTATTTTGATTTCAGAATACAGGGAGCAACATAGAAAAGAAAAGGAGGAGAGAGAAAGGAGACACAAAGAGAGAGCACAACACGTAAGCGTCTTCGATATTGTCCAAACATATGTTCTTTATTCCCTAAATTAAATATAAGGCAACAACACCACAATGGTCTGACTGGTTCCGCTGGCTCACACTCAAGGGTGAAGTTTCCCCTAGGTACAGATCTAGGATCAGCATCCCCTCCCCCAATTCTAATCTTAACCATTAGTGGGGGAAATGTAAAACGGATCCAAGATGTAAATGTAAGATCAGAATCCAGGGGCAACTTCACCCTACACCCTGGCTCACATCCTGGGGTATATTTTTGTTACAGGATACAGGTGAAAGTCGGAGACATGACGGTGAATCCAGAGAAGTGGATCGTGAGCGAGTGCACAGGGAACGGAAGGGGTCGGACAGAGAGAGGGAGGGAAAGAGGGATAAACATCGAGAGAGGAGGCACAGAGAAGAAGCAGGTCCTGAGAGGGATCCCACAGAACGGACCAGCACCAAGAAATCATCATCCTCAGACCTCAGAGTTCACAAGGAAAAGACAGAGCCTGTTAAAACTAAGGTTTGTACCACTGCAAAGTCAAGTCAAGAGTTTATTCAAAGTGCGTTTTACAACACACTTTACATCATTAAAAAGGAATATAATAATATAGGAAAAGGGAATATGGAAAAAACAGCAAGTGATAAACAGTCCCTCTCCCTTTTCAATATATGCTCCTCATATAAAGTATATGTGTTTTCATGGCTCTTTTTTCCTGTGTGTTTCTCCTGTGTGAGCCAGGAAGTAGTGATGCGATCTGAGTCAGCGTGGAGGTCTAGTCAGAAACAATTAAGTGACACAGAGGAGCCCGTAAGACTTCTTTTCATGATGGGGTTTTTCTCATGGCCATATATGTCTACCGTCAATACCTCTGCTAGCATGAGAATAGAGCATGGTTATTTGGACCATAGCTGCTTAATACACACCCAATTCAGACCAAGAGCATTGCATTTTGAATTGGGGATGATCAAAATTGACTGAGGCAATTTGTATGTTTCAGTGCATCTAACATCAGATAACTGGACAAGCCTTGTCTATAGATATACAGGGGCCATACTTGCAAACATAAGCAAGCATTTAAAGTTCAATGGGTTCTCACGCACAAAATGCGTATCAGCCAATGAAAAGCATTGATTTACTTGCATGTGACCGAATGCTAAATTGTAGCTGGTCCCATCAGATAGCATGTTAAAAGTTAGCCCTACGCTAACTTCAACAGGTGGTGCTGATTGTATCCTGGCACAGGTGCATCAGCCAATTAAAATTGTTGAAGTAGTTGGACGTGTTCATGGATGGAAGTGTCGTTAACATACCTAAGTCCAACAGCATGTTCTGATAATCAAAGCAACTCTGTATTTGACTCACTGGTCAAATTACTTTCTGTGTAAAGTGCCTACCACGTAATTGTCGCAGATTGTGCCAAGGGTTTGAATCGCACATTAGTTTCCCCCCCCCCTGTTGGTTGACATGTATTGTGTTAGTGTGCAGTGCTTGACTTGGACTAAAATATGTGCCTGCCCCCGCTACTCATTTTGGGTGCCGGTACTGTTCATATTTAGGTGCATGAACTGTACAATACTTTTGAGCTAATATTTTATAAGAGGAGCAGGAACTCAAGCAGTAGAACATTTGAGGTGTTGGTGCACAGTTCTGGTGAGCTCCTGCCCAAGTCAAGCGCTGTTTTTGTGTTGAAAAGGGACACCAACAGCTTGAAAATGAAGATTATGAATGAATTCAATAAAGAGCTACCTCTTTATTCAGCCTTGCACACAAAACGGGGGGCCAGTATGAAAATAAATTATATATATATATGCACTCACTAACTGTAAGTCGCTCTGGATAAGAGTGTCTACTAAATGACTAAAATGTAAAAATGTAAAAAATGTTAAACACTATTATTGCCTAATATTCATATTGCATAGGCTATATTACATGTACCTGTACACCTAAATCTAAGCCTACAATGTTTTATATGCATTTTTATAATCATCCACTTTGTCACATGCGTTTTCAATCGAGCATCAAGGACCGGCAGTGGACAGTTTCTTTCCTCAACAAAAACGCTTGCTGCGAGGGGGGCTCAATTCGAACCCACAGTTAAATGCACAATCGATTGCAAGTCAACCGCTTTAGCAGTATGTGCCATGAAAATGTGAACATTTTGTTTAACATTAGTAGTAGCTAGTAGCCTAGTCAAGGATACATCCGTGCAATATTGGCACACAACATTTTGTTACAGACCAACAGAACAAGTAAACCTTGAATTTGTGGGTTTAAAATATCCCTCTAGTGGCCAGGGTTGACCTATTTTAAGAAATGCCATTGGTTGGTGGATATAAAGTCTAAGATCTTTTCATAGGCTGAAGAAGTTCTGCCAGGATATAATTAGTACCACCTGTTGAGGTTAGCATAGGGCTAATGTGTCTGATGGGACCAGCTACAATTTAGTGTCACATGCATATAAATCACTGCTTTGCATTGGCTGATACGCATTTGGTGTGTGAGTACCTATTTAACTTTAAAAGCTTGCTTATGTTCACATGGCCCCACAGTATTCTCCATTCTGTTCTGATATTTCTCTTCCATTAATGGCAAATGTTTGCAGTGGCACCTTTTGTTGATGGCTTCATTGCTTTGCTTGCCTTCACATACAAAGTATTCCGACCCCTTGACTGTTTCCACATTTTGTTACGTTACAGCCTCATTCTAAAATGGATTAAATATTTTTTTCCCCTCATCAACCTAAACACAATACCCCATAATGACAAAGCAAAAACAGGTTTTTTGAAATATCACATTTACATAAGTATTCAGACCCTTTACTCAGTACTTTGTTGAAGCACCTTTGGCAGTGATTACAACCTCGAGTCTTCTTGGATATGACGCTACAAGCTTGGCCCAACTGTATTTGGGGAGTTTCTCCCATTCTCAAGCTCTGTCATGTTGGATGGGGAGCGTTGCTGCACAGCTATTTTCAGGTCTCCAGAGATGTTCGATCGGGTTCAAGTCCGGGCTCTGGCTGGGCCACTCAAGGACATTCAGAGACTTGTTCCGAAGCCATTCCTGCGTTGTCTTGGCTGTGTGCTTAGAGTCGTTGTCCTGTTGGAATGTGAACCTTCGCCACAGTCTGAGGTCCTGAGCGCTCTGGAGCAGGTTTTCATCAAGGATCTCTCTGTACTTTGCTCCGTTCATCTTTCCCTAGATCTTGACTAGTCTCCCAGTCCCTGCCGCTGAAAAACATCCCCACAGCATGATGCTGCCACCACCATGCTTCACCATAGGGATGGTGGCAGGTTTCCTCCAGGCGTGACACTTGGCATTCAGGCCAAAGAGTTAAATCTTGGTTTCATCAGACCAGAGAATCTTGTTTCTCATGGTCTGAGTCCTTTAGGTGCCTTTTGGCAAACTTCAAGCGGGCTGTCATGTTCCTTTTACTGAGGAGTGGCTTCCGTCTGGTCACTCTACCATAAAGGCCTGATTGGTGGAGTGCTGCAGAGATGGTTGTCCTTCTGTAAGGTTCTCCCATCTCCACAGAGGAACTCTGGAGCTCTGTCAGAGTGACCATCGGGTTCTTGGTCACCTCCCTGACAAAGGCACTTGTCCCCCGATTGCTCAGTTTGGCCTGGCGGCCAGCTCTAGGAAGAGTCTTGGTGGTTCCAAACTTGTTCCATTTAAGAATGATGGAGGCCACTGTGTTCTTGGGGACCTTCAATGCTGCAGGCATTTTTTGGTACCCTTCCCCAGTTCTGTGCCTCAACACAATCCTGTCTCTGAGCTCTACGGACAATTCCTTTGACCTCATGGCTTGGTTTTTGCGCTGACATGCACTTTCAACTGTGAGACCTTATATAGACAGGTGTGTGCCTTTCCAAATCATGTCCAATCAATTGAATTTCCACAGGTAGACTCCAATCAAGTTGTAGAAACATCTCAAGGATGATCAATGGAATCAGGGTGCACCTGAGCTCAATTTAGTCTCATAGCAAAGGGTCTGAATACTTATTTAAATAAGGTATTTCTGTTTTTTATTTTTAATACATTTGCAAATATTTCTAAAAACCTGTTTTCACTTTGTCATTATGGGGTGTTGTGTGTAGATTGATGAGGGGAAAAAATAATTTAAGACATTTTAGAATAAGGCTGTAACGTAACAAAATGTGGAAAAAGTCAAGGGGTCTGAATACTTTCAGAATGAACTGAATGCTTCTGGTTGTTGCATGGTAACATTCACATGGATTTACTATTTCTGTAAATGCTCTGTATATTTGTCTATGTATTTAACTAACAGGGGTGCGTTCAGTACGACTGAACGGTGTTCAACGTTTAATTCAACGGAAGCACGGCACGATTATGGTGGCTCAGAGGGTGATTGTGTATGGTGTGCTGCACGAGTTTTATGATTTCAAATGGTCATACCCATATTGATCAGGCCACACCTACCAAAAGAGAGCAAATGTACCTGAAAGGACGAACGGTGAGCACTGTTTTGGGTAAACGTGTCATTAAGTACAAACCGCCACGCAACGTAGCAAACGTTGAACCAAACTGAACGCACCCAGGTCTCACATGAAGTTACATATGGGAAATACAAGCTATTGACTGAAATGAACTGCATCAGAAATTAACTGCATCTGAAATAAACTGCCATCTGAAATGAATTGCATCTGAAATGAACTGCATCTGTAGGTGGAAATCGACGAGGCTCCGGCTGAGAACCATGGCTATGATGAAGCTCAGGACTATGAAGAGGACTTTGAGGTGAGAAGAGTCAAAGCCTATAGACTGTGAATTTTCTTAGTAACTAATTTGTATTTCAGTTTTTTTCTTTTGTTTCATTATATATCACACATGCTCTAAATGGATTGCTTTTCCAGAAAATGGTGAGTGATTAAATGTGTTCAAGCACTGACAAGCAGCATTGAGATAGCAAAAAAAATAGCACATCCATTACTTTCAATTACTAAAGTACTGTTGTTGTTACTAATGTAATTACATTGTTACTACACCATTATAAGAGCAACTTAAAACTGTTTTTTTTATCTCCAAAGGATTATCAGGAGGATTTTGAGGATGTGGATGAGAGCGAGGGAGAGGATGAAAAGCAGACACACAGCCATGAAGAGAGAGAAGAGCGGGAGGAAATGAGTTCACAGAGGAGGGAGGAGATCGAGGCCATTCAGAGAGCCATGGATGAGGAGAACGAGAGAGTGGGCTCTGCCCAGCCCAGGCTAAGCACAGAGGAGGACGACAGACCCAAAAGGTCAAGAGGTATAGTCAATGCTCAACACTACTAGGTCGTATTCAAGAGTGCATACCGTAGCGAAACGTTTTGCAATGGAAAACAAAAACAATTGTTTCTTATTGGATCATTCTGGTAGGTCCTTCCCCGTTTCAGCCTGTTTGGTTGATACAACTCTGGTATGAACAATAAAGACATGTTTATTATTTAGGACTGTCTTTTAGGACTCATTTTACAAAGACTGTTTGAATAACGAAAACATTTCTTGGCCATAGATTCTGAAACGCTTCAAAGTAAAGGTTCACAGCACGGGAGGTTCATGGACTTTGTTGCTGCGAAGCATCGTGAGGTCAGCAAAAAGGTTGCCAGCAAACAGAAGTAAGTCTACTGGAACTAACTGTGAGTGTGAGCAGTATTTAAAGAGAGGGAAATGCAGTTAAAATTGACAGATTTAGAGCCTGTGAGTCAACTGAAGTGAAGAGTAAATTCAGCAACGCTTGGAGGACAGTGGAAGTTTACAATAGTGCTTTTTTATTGTTATTAGGGGTTCACAGCGAAGCTGTGAAACCTATTGTTATTCTCTGAATTCGTCGATTTTTTCCCCCCCTTGACATGGTCAAATAACTCAAATATATGAGAGAATGCCAAGAGTGTGCAAAGCTTTCATTAAGGCAAAGGGTGGCTATTTGAAGAATCTCAAATATAAAATATATTTTGATTTGTTTAACACTTTTTTGGTTACTACATGATTCCATATGTGTTATTTCGTAGTTTTGATGTCTTCACTATTATTCTACAATGTAAAAAATTGTAAAAAATAAAGATAAACCCTTGAATGAGTAGGTGTGTTTAAACTTTTGACTGGTAGTGTACATCTAGCCATCTTTGAAAAGCAAGTCAGGTAAAGAGCATTTTCTTTATGTCTTAAAGGGGCAGTGTTGTATTTTGAGACAGGCTTGAATAAGCTAAGTAGCCAATAGGCAGAGGGTAGCATAATTTGTCTGATTCTCTGTAATAATGGTATGGGAATAATAATGAATATTATTTTGTAAAGTGGTTTCCTGCATCAAACAACACAACAAAACGTACAGTCACCTCCTTGTCTGAAGGACAAGTGGATAAACAGGTTAATGTCAGGCCCTGCATGTTTTTTTTCAAAAGTCTCATGGAATGTAGGCCTACATTGAACACCACACAGTATTGGCTGATACTGTAGGCTGAATGATAGAACCGCTATTTCCATGTTAAAATGTTATGTGATGCATTTTCTCCATTGTTTTTTATGGTAGGCCACTCTGGTAGGCCTACATTATCCAGGCTCTGTCGCAGCCGGCCGCGACCGGGAGACTCATGGGCGGCGCACAATTGGCCCAGCGTCATCCAGGGTAGGGGAGGGAATGGCCGGCAGGGATGTAGCTCAGTTGATAGAGCATGGCGTTTGCAACGCCAGGGTTGTGGGTTCGATTCCCACGGGGGGCCAGTATAAAAAAAAATATGTATTCACTAACTGTAAGTCGCTCTGGATAAGAGCGTCTGCTAAATGACTAAAATGTAAAATGTAAATGTAAATTATGATCAAATAGCCACAGTAGCCTGATTGGCCACTGTTAAAACAGTAAATTAAAGCGGGTACCACCTCAGTGTTCACAGTAAACGCGCGCCAGAAGTTGCACAGAAATTTCATAAGGTTCAAGTTTGCGCTCAGCAGACCTGAAATTTGCTCAGTGCAGAAAAATATTAGAGGGAACATTGGTCACGACCCCATGTGGGGTTGCCTGATTTGAAAATTCTGTTGTGAGAGAACATCGGAAATCAAATAAAAAATAGTTGCGGTTTCTGTTTTCTTCCTACAAATGTTGCTCAATCATTTGAACGGTTTAAGCTACAAAATATTATGACCCCATCACTGAAAGATTCTCAGGAATATGTATGTATCTTGTCTTCTGTTTCCCTCAAGCCGAGCAGGGCTCATTAGAACAGAGTGGACAAGACCAGGCACTTAATCAGACTGGGGGGGAAAATAACATCATCAATAACATAGAATATCATACAAAATTATTGCTTAATGATCTTCTGAACATCCCAATACCTTTCTGATGCATTTCAGTCACTTCAAACCATACTCCCTTCAGATTAAAAAGTACTGTCAGACTGATTTGTAATAGACTGTCAGAGTCCCAATTAAAAAAGTAAACATTGGCCTTTTTTTTACATGGTGGGGTTGCGAGAATGTTTTGATATTAAGCTAAGGGATTGGTGAAAAGATGGCTGCGTTATATCAAAAATCTTAGGTGTCCATTTAAACCACAGATATCGAACTCCACAATGGCCTATCAACTTGAAACTTGTCACCGCTATCATGGATATATCCATAAGATGAACCACACTGGATTTGTTATTGATATTTAAAAAAAAACAAGGAAACTATTAACAACTCATTCTTTGCATATGTAACACTAATGCTCAAAATCATCTGCATTCATCTTCTCCTCATAAACCATAAGTTAGATTGACTCCAGATGTGGTATATAGACTCAATGAATTAGCCTCTAATGAATTAGAGAATGATTAGTTGCTGCATTCAATGTCGGCCACGGCACACCGCTAGATGGCACTATGTCACACCAGGGCAATAAGAACTGAACAGATAGACAAGGGGCCATGAAATATGTGGTATGTAAATCTTATGTATATGTCCTTAGAAACTGTGTGAACATAAAGCCACTGCATCCTTAGATGGCTGCACCAGACCAGTTAGTTGCACTATAGATGTAATTGGCACCAGTGGCACCATAGGATACTAGTGCAATAACTATTGATCAAGTGGACTTTGTTTCATGCAAATTAATGTTCGATTTAAATTATGCAGACAAACAATGTGAAATATCGTGATTAGTATATCTGTATAATCACATATTGTTGGCCTTTTATGTGGTCTGAACGTAGTGAAAAGTGGATATTTTATTCGGGAAAATTAGAAACCGGAAGTCCTGGTGCTTGCGCAGTCAGTGTATTACAACTGTGAGAGTGTATTGCAGTATTTTGTAATGGTAATGTTGAGTGTAACAACTGAGATTTAAACCATTTACACAAACAGATTTAGACAAAATAAAGGCCCAGAATTCATAGATGACTGCAATATATCAAAACACTAACGCTGAAAAACTATTTCACAAATCTTAACTTAAACCATTAGTCAAATTGACCCCAGAATTGGTATATAAACTCAATACATGAAGTAATGACTTTAAGAATGACTACCTGCTGCATTGAAAGATGACCAACCTACTGTACAGCACTAGACTAAACTTCACTTGTGTCATCCTTGTGGTATTGAGAGATAAACATGGTAATGCTTTCACTGATTGCACATAAAGGAAGATATTTCCCACAGGATGGAGTGCTTGCTTTGTTATCCAACTGATCTCGAGTTCTTTCTGTCATCCTGTGAACCCTGTTCATTGCTGCTCGCAGCTATATTTGTTCTTTATTGTTAAAGAAGCACTTTTATCAACTTCCACTGTCCTCCAAGAGTTGCTGAATTTCCTCTTCACTTCAGTTTGCTCCTCAATTCATGCACCTTGGTTGGAGAGTGAGATAGCTGCTGTTTCCTTCCCTAAACCTGCTCTATAATATCTCCTACTCTGTGTATGTCATATGGGCCCAACCCAGGAAACGCAGTACAGAGCTGCTTCGCCTGATCGACCTGGACTTCTCCATCACCTTCTCCCTCCTGGATCTGCCCCCTGTCAATGAATATGACATGTACATCAAAAACTTTGGAACAACAAACACTAAACAGGTTTGCCTATGCTTATGCTTAACAGATCTGGGTACAAATACTATTCGAAATAATTTCAAATACTTTATTTGGGCTTAATTGAGCTTGACTGGTGCAAAGGAACCAATAGAATAGTCGCAAATAGTACAAACGCCACCCGTCTGGTACTCCAGACAGGCTACCGCAAACGCTAAAAGTATTTGAAAGATTTCAAATAGTATCTGAACCCTGGTCTGATGATTAATGACATCATTGTGACAGTAAGCTTGCTTGTCTTTTTATTCATATAAATGTGATAAACCCAATGCATCCTCACTTTCCAGGCTTATGTCCAGTGCAACGAGGACAATACTGATCGAGACATTCAAACAGAGGAGATCGAGATGAGCGAGAAGTGGACACAGCATCCTGCGGAGAGGAACGTAGGCTGTGGAGGTGAGGAAACATGTACTGTGATCTGTATTCTATCAAATCTATGACTATATCCCAAATAGTACCCTACTCCCTTTATAGGGCACTACGGTTGACCAGAGCAAGTAGTGCACTATATAGGGAATGTGCTGCCATTTGGAATGTGCTTTTTTCCCACGTTGCAACAGGTCCCAACCTTTCCCACGATACGTCTGATGAATCTGTGACCAAACTGAGCATCGATTCACAGCGCCTAGCAACATTTCTGCGCTCAGCCTCACAGGTATAGCCTATGATAGTACATTTTTCTTCGAATCAAAGTAACCATTTTGTCGTCGCCATACTGCAGATACTCCCTCTTCTTGCCGTTACTAGTGCTTTGAGCTCTCTGTTTTGGTGTTAATAGGTGGTTGCGGTACTGTTGGAAGAGGATAGGGCTGAGAAGCAATCACTGAAGAAGCTGAGGACTCAAGCAGACACTCTCTCTTTCAGCGACGGGTGTTTACAGCTCAATACCAAGCTTCCATTTCTATGTGGCAAGTTACCTCACACTTAAAGCCCAATAATAATAAAGTCCTTACTTTGTGTTGAGCCATTCACCTTGCTGTCATTGCAGTGCAGAACAGTCCCTAATTAGCTCATGCCATGCATTTTCAATCAACAACTTGTGTCTTGCCACTGTCCTGAACTGAAGGTCTGGCCCGTGTTCCCAAAGGCAGCACCCATAACAATCAATGCTATTTTGGCATGTTTGTATATGAGCTAGCTTGTCTCGGTTCTGTTGTTGTCCCTACTTGCAGGTCGTCAGATCAGCCTGGTTAAATTCTCCCAGGTGCAGAGGCAGACCATGCTGTCCGTGCACAGCCCCTCGGCCAAGCCCAGCGCTGTGCGCCTCGACAGCAAGTCCATCATCTGTATCTGGAACATCTGGGAGCCCTCCCGCCCACAGAAGATTCTTGTCTACGAGTCCGAGGTGCCACAAAACCACTGCAACTCAGAGCCTAGTTTTAGATGTGGTTTCAAAATTCTGGTAACTTTCCCAAAATTCCCAGGTTTTCCAGAAATCCCGGTTGGAAGAATAAGCAGGAAACCGCAACCAGGATTTCTGGAAAATCTGAGAAACAAGACTGCAACTCACTGATTTTACTCTTCAGGTGCACTGCTGCTGTTTCAGCCCTGGGAAAGCCACGCTGGTGTTTGCGGGCACGTCCGTGGGTTCTGTAGTCTTGTGGGACCTGAGGGAGCACGCCAGTGCCCACTACACTTTAAGGATAGGGGAGAATGACTGGACTCTCCGCAACCCAACCTTCTCCACAGGTCAGCAATCAAAGGATTTTTCCTCTGGCTCCATTTTTTAAAATGTTCAGCTCCCCAAACTGTTCAAGTTTACCAAGTTTCATGCTTTTATGAAATGTTAAGGATTTTTTTTTCAGCTCCGGGACAACTCATCTCTTTCTGTTTCTTATTGTATTGTATGTAATATATACATCAAGGCAGCCATTTTGACTTGGCTAACGCTCATATGAAAATACTTCATCTGCACTTTCATATGTACTCTAAGAATATCTTCTTGAACTGAAAGAGATGCTTATCAACTCCTAGATTCCAGGAGTGTCGTCTCCTGTTTTTGAGTAGGTTGATGATGTCTGTTAATGTCATCACCTCTGTCACCCTGTCATCAGATGCCGTGCTGGTAGCGTCGGGCCACATGTCATCAGTGAGCTCTGTGGAGGCCGTCCCTGCCACCGTGGCTGAGGGCCTGAGGCCAGAGCTTCCCCTTTTGGCTTCTGATGAAGGTACTCCGACTAGACATTGTGTGCGTCCCAATGATATCTCATTTTTCCTGAATTGTGCACTCGTTTACTACTTTCCACAAGTCTAAAAGCCTTGGATTGGTGCAGGCATGGGCTAGTTGGAGTTTTCACCATATTTTATATACCAGTAATTTTCTTTTAAATCAGTGAAGGGAAGTAAAGCTAAATGACGTAAATGTAAATGTAAATGTAAGTAAACAAGTGCACACTTTGGGAGTAAGGAAAGATAATTGGGACATAATCTATGAAAAACACACAATTATAGTAGCATTTTTTATGGTGAGCTAAAGTCTTCCTTTAATTTCAAACTTAAGAGTCATCAGGATTGTCATTCCAGTTGGCTTCTCTTGATGAAAATGGGGTTCTGAATCTATGGGTAAGTGTCTATCTAGTATGCTACAACACCGTCCCATGTTTTTGCATCACCACTATAACTGCTTATACACTAACTGAATAACTGGTCATCTTGAATTATGGGTTTGGTCTGTTTACTGACGGCACTGACTGATCATTATTAAAGTGTAGTGTGTTTTTCTGCAATGCTGTTGTTACCATCTCTGTCCCACAGGTGGTACTGGAGCTCCCTAAAGCCAACGATGCCGGGTCGCACACAGACCTCGGTGAGTCAGTCACGTTTAACATGTTTCCTCCATTACTTTCAATGTTTATTTTTTCTCCCACTCAATTGACCCTGGCTGTTTCTCTTGCAGGGCTCCGGCCTGGGGGCAAAGTGAAACTGCTCCACAGTTCCACAGTCCTTACCACCAGCGAGAGGTGAGACGGATAGATATTTAATTCATCACTGCCAGTCAGCGGGCCAAAAATACCCACAATGTGTGCCCCGCGGAACACAACAAGCTTGTTTTACATGTCGTACGGACAGTTGTTGTTGTTGTCGGCTGACTAGACTGACGTGACTCAGTGTTTAAATAGGTATCTGTTAACGTGCAGCTGGTGTCGTGTGTGGTTTTTTTGCCTGGAATCTCGTGACCTACTGATACGACTGGGTATTTATTTCCGTCTGTCTCTCTCTCTCTCTCTCTCACCAGGTCTTCAAAACGAGGCGCTAAGAAAACAACACTGTTACAGACGCTGCTGTTAAAATTTCTGCCCTCTGATTCCAACCATTTTTTCATTGGCACAAATATGGTGAGCAGTATCAAATCAATGAATCATCTTCTCTCTCTGTTTCACTGTTTGCGTTTTTAGACATCCTGGATATGCCCAACATAGCGGATGCGTCTCAAATGCTTGTTAAAAGTAGTGCACTGTATAGGGAATAGTGTGCCATTTGAGACGCATCCATCCAGTATGTCCAGGATCATGTGGACAGAATAAACAAAAGTCACACTGTGTCGTATGGTATGTATTGGTCAATGTGTGTTGTTCATAGGGTCTTGTGAACCATGGGACCAGTCACGGGTTAAAGGCTCCTCCAAAGTTCTACCGGCCTCAGGTGGTTGGATTCAGACCTGTTGATGTCACCTCCATCAACTTTTCTCCCTTCGGAGAACCCATTTTCCTGGTGAGATCAGTACTGTTGAGATTCATGTATCTGAGTGCAATGTATGAATAGTTTACATGCTTGTGTGTGTGTGTGTGTGTGTGTGTGTGTACACAGTCACAGATTAGACTGTTTTAGATCATATAGATCACTACTATTAGATGTGTGTGTGTGCTTCTCTGCTCCGGACAAGGGGGTTTTCATTGTTGTGTGCGTTTGTGCATGTTTGTGTGTATGTGAATGTTTTACGTATGAACTGTGTGTGTGTGTTTCTCTGTGTTCCAGGTGGGCTGTGGGGATGGCAGTGTCAGACTACACACAGTGCTGAGTGAGCAGCCTCTGATGGAGTGGACCAGCAGTACAGCAGGGCAGCCGGTGGTGTCAGTACAGTGGGCCAAGACCAGGCCAACAGTCTTCTGTGTTCTGGATGCTGCCTCCTGCCTTCACATATGGGACCTGCTGGAGAAAGACTTTGAGCCTGTAATCACTGAAAAGATTGATGCTGACAGGTAATTATGAATGACTCTTCTTTAAAAAACTCACAATTACAAAATTATTGAATGATGTATTTCAATGTTTGTCAGACGATGGCCCAAGACAAAATGAAAGCATGCGGAGGGTTCTGTGTAATAAACAACTTATTAATATGGAAACAACAAAGTGCAGGTGTCATTTGTATAACTACTGCATAACTAATGAAGAGCAGAATGCAGAGAACTGGATTTAACTGGATGGAATATAAGTGATGTATCACCCAGTTAGTGATTGGGGGCAGGTGTTTTTTATTCTCACATCAATAATACATTTTATGATGCATGATTCATCTTTCTGTTTCTTTCTCCTCAGGGTAACAGCCATGGCTGTTTTTGGTGACCCTGCAAAGCAGAACACATATTCAGGAATATCACTGGCAACGCAGTCGGGGAAGATAGAAATTCAGTATTTCAGCAAGAGATTTACAGTGCCTGAATCTGCTGACCTGGAGAAACTACAGATCATGATGCAAGAGGCCTTTTGAAGTTATATGTCAGGAGTGTATTAATTTGTGCAAACGGTTGAAAATGTTTTTTAACCGTTTTTTTTCGGGCCTGTTTGCTTCCATTTGGTTCCTAGTGGATACAACCCAGGGGCACACTGTGTTGGGCAAAATGTGTACATACAGTGGTAATCGCAGTCATCTCTAGATCAGTAAAGAGATCAACTTCAGAATGTAAGCAGATATAAATAATATGGACCATCTATTTCATTCCTCATTCTGTTATTTTGTGTATTCTATATACAGTAGATGCCATAATGGCATGATGTTGAAACACAATATTGAAAGAAAAATTGCTTTATTTTAGCATATTTACAGATGAACAACTTTTTTTTTGTATATTGAGAATGTCTTACTTTTCTGTGTGTTTTATAAAAAAGATAAGGAAAGAATGGACTTGGTGTTTTCTTCCCATCCAACTTACTCAAAGTGTGACACCAAACTTTCAGGGCTAAGCAACATGATGAATGTATAGATGCTACTGTTCATTTAATTGATGTGATGTTAATACAATTACATTATTTTGTCTATGAGAGAACTTTTGTTACTTCATTAAATAAAGTATTTAATGTATTTCTCTGTCTTTTTTATGATTCTCTATGCCCTGGTTTGCAAAAGGTTTTTCTGTGGGTAAACTCAGTGCCCCAAATAATATGGCTTTGGGTAGGCCTAAAATAAATCTAATTCTTGAAATCATTCCAACATCAGAGAAGCGTCCAGACAGAAACTTTCACTCAAGCGAGTGACCAGTATCCTAGCAACGAACGGTATGCGCTAGCCAATAAAGATTTTCAACAATGTGGGAAGAGTTTTAGCTACAATGTGGTTGTAACTTGACACTCTGACAACAGTCCTTGGTGTGAGAAATAACTACTGTTTAGAACTACGGATGCTACCATGGTCACGGTTAGTGGTGTTTTTCATCTGTTTCATAAATATTGACACTGTCGACGGATTAGAATTTTTTTTTGATCAAAATGTCTCATGTCGGTGCCGGTATCATAGTCGTTCAGGTAGACAAGGTATAGGCTACGTTAGAAAGCAATAATAGAGAAAAAGTACTAAACATGAACATCTGCTTAGATAATGGAAAACTTACAAATAATGTAGTTATCTATCAACAAAATGCAATAATTTCAAAGGTGTTGTCTTGATAGAGTGCCTTGAAAGCGACTGTCTAATCTGGCAAATAGAAAATCGGCTGGAGACTGAAATAAAACAAATCCTCTTCACCAGAAAATATTTCAACTGAACTAAAGCGTCTGACACTTAAACTGAGCTTTAGGCCTAAAGACATATGCGAGTGCCAAAGAACCTGGGGATGGCCTCCCTTCCCCCCGCGGACGAAACCGACCTGGACAGGAAGAGCATGCTGCGGGTGGAGGAGAGCACCAAGGGGAAAGCTCGCAGGATGTGGAAGTTCCTCAGCACTGGAATGAAGCAGAATGTGGACAAGGTAAAGAAAATGTCTCTATACATCCCAAATGGAACCCCATTCCCAATATACCCTATATAGTGTACTATATAGGGAATAGGGTGCCATTTGGGATGCATCCACTCTCTCTTTGGTTGGAGGCGTTATATTTGGTAGGCGACATCAGCAAAGACGTTTCTATTTACCCTAACTCTCTCCCTCTCTCCTAGATAAGAAACTTTGATGTCAAGAGCGCTGTTCTCACCCATGGCCTGCAGCACTTACGTAATTTCCCTTGCAACGACCCTGTGCGCCACATGACCTACGGCAAGGGGGCGGCAGGGTTCATCAGCCTCCACAGGGAAGGCAGGGTCGTTATGTACCACCCAGACGGGCGTCTCCGTGACCCCCCACCCTCCTCTGTCTCTGTCCCCTACATGGGCCTAACCTCCACTCAGCTCCCTGGGCGTCTGGTGGGCTGGGGGCCCGGGGCAAGCCTCATGCTGCTGGACAGTGAGCTGCGGCCCCTTGCCGCCGCTCTGGACCCTCTGGATGTGCAGGTTTGCCAGGTCACAGAGCAGTCCCTGGAGCTGGTGACAGCGGGGGCGGGGAACGTGTGTGTGTGGTGTCTGACTCACATGGTGTGCCGGGTGAGAGTGACGGAGGGTCTTGGGCGCCACAGCATTTTTACCCAGCTGGCGTTGGCCCCACCGGGCCACGAGAGGCCTCACAGGGCCTTCGTTGTTTACGGGAGAGCTGTGGTTGTCGTTGACCTCACTGCTGGACGTGTTCTGGAGCACAAAAGGAACCTCCACCTACGGTAAATGTGTGGGTGTGTGTCTGTGTGTTCATGATTGTTGGAAAGTGGGCAGTTTTAGGCAAAATGTCACCTCAACTGATCTGCTGACAGAGTGAACATGTCTCTTATCTTCAGGGATATCACTGCACTGGTGTACAGCTTTCATCTGGACTTTGTGGTCACTGCGTCCAAAGATGTTTCCATCAGAGTGTGGGGTCCTGACTGGGGGCTTTGTATGGCGTTTGTAGGACACACTGGTGAGATAACCACTTGGTTGGGGGAAAAACCTTCCCTATGATTCCAGCTAGTCAAGTCAAGTGCATTTAACAAAGGTCACAACACACTTTGCGTGTGTGTGTATGTGTGTGTGTGTGCGTGCGTGCAGGTTTGGTGACCTCTCTGGCTTGCTGTCCGGAGTCTGGCTTGCTGCTCTCTGCCTCCCTGGATGGGACGCTGCGTTGCTGGAGCATGGAGGGGGGGGACCAGGTCCAGTGTGTCCCCATCGAGGGAGGGGAGCCCCCTCTGGCCCTGGGGGGTCCGATGAAAGGGGGCAGCTTCTTTACTTTCTCCCAGCAAGGAGTGGACTTCTGGACCATCAGCAACCTGTATAACCTGCACTGCAAGCTGGGAGGGGACCTGGGTGGCCCCGTGAGACAGATAGTAGTTCTCTCTTGTCCTCCGCCCTACCCCACCCGGGTGCTTTGCGTCAGCGGCCACAGTAACGTCACGCTAGTGGCCGCCGAGACAGGGGCGGTCCTAACCTCCTTTGACGCGGGGCAGAGGGTAAGGTGCGCCGATTACTGCTTGCCCAAAGAGATTCTATTGGTCCTGACGGAGGGCGGAACATTGATCCGGGCCAGCACGATGACCAATCCAGCGACGTGTGTGGATGAGTGGAAGGGACGAGGACAGGGTCCATGGCAGAGGGAGGAGCAGACGGATGGGGAGGGGGATCAGTGTATCGCAAGGCCAGGCCCAGCCTCCTGCATGGTGCTCTACAGCAACATAGCCGACAGACAGAGAGCGCTAGAGGAGTGGAAGAACCTGCAGGAGCAGAGAGGCCAGAGACCCACAAACAAGAAACCTCTTCATGATGCCAAGAACCGGTAAGATCCCTCCTGTGTTCCTAATTTAGACTTGTCTTGATATTATTGACAGTCCCTTTATATTTGATCATGAATCCCTCTATAATTACCCAACCAAGCACTCAATGTTTGAATCTGTTAAATCTGTTATAGTCTGTTACTACATTAAGACAGGATGTTGGGTGAAGTTTCCCCTAGACGCTGTTCAATTTTGCATTTTTCGAGGTTAGGATTGGGAGAGGGGTAATCTCGCAAGATTTGAGTTCTGGGTTAACCGAGATTAGGGGAGGGGAAACTGATCCTAGATCTGAACCTAGGGGAAACTTCACCCCGGAGCTCAAAACAGTGTGCCAACCATCCAAAGTAGTGATATGGTATGACTCCCTATGACTACCCCTGGGACAGGTTCCTGGTAATGCTGGGGCACAATGGTGGCTGTGTGAGTGTGCTGATACTGGATACAGGAAAGGTGCAGTACAGGACCCCCGCACACAACGGCCAGAAAATCACCTCCATGCAGGCAGACCCTGAGAACAGCTACCTACTCACAGCCGGTATGCAGCACTCTATTGGCTCTATGAGATGATGATGTTGGTGGTGATGATAATGGTAATAATGATGATGATGATGGTGATGGTGGGGATGATGGTGATGGTGATGATGATGATGGTAGTGGTGGAGGTGATGATAATGATAAGGATGATGATGACACGGGGGGCCAGTATGAAAATGTATGCACTCACTAACTGTAAGTCGCTCTGGATAAGAGTCTGCTAAATGACTAAAATGTCAAATGATGATGGTGATCATCATCCCTTTCTCTCCCTTTCATCAGGCGAGGACAAGGCAGTGCTGGTCTGGAGGGTGTTTCCCTATGCCCAGGAGTGTCTCAGCCTGCACTTAAACCTTTTCTGTGGGCATCCTCCGCTCTACTTGGCCCTGCTGGGGCCTCTTCTGGCCCTAGCCTTCCAGGATCCCGATAGCGCCACCTATAGCCTGGTGCACTTCAGCCTGCTCAACCAGAGTCGCACTGACCATCCGCCCAGTGAGGACCATCTGGACTGTATTACGGGTGAGACAGAATACACTGTGTTTTAGATACTATAGATATGGGACCGTATGTATGAAACGTCTCAGAGTAGGAGTGCTGATCTAGGATCAGGTCCACCTTGTCCATGTAATCTTATTCATTGTAATCTAAAAGGCTAAACTGATCCTAAATCAGCACTCCTACTCTGACACAATTAATACATATGGCCCCTGAGACGCTCAACAAGTTAATGTAGCTCAAACTATACTGAACCAAAATATAAACGCAACATGCAACAATTTCAACTATTTTACTGAGTTACAGTTCATATAAGGAAATCAGTCAATTGAAATAAATTCATTAGGCCCTAATCTATGGATTTCACATGAATTGGCAGGGGCGCAGCCATGGTGGGCTTGGGATGGCATAGGCCCACCCACTTTGGGGCCAGGCCCACCCACTGGGGAGCCAGGCCCAGACAGTCAGAACAAGTTTTTCCCCACAAAAGGGCTTTATTACAGACAGAAATACTCCTCAGTTTCATCAGCTGTCCGGGTGGCTGGTCTCAGACGATCCCGCAGGTGAAGAAGCCGGATGTGGAGGTCCTGGGCTGGCGTGGTTACACGTGGTCTGCGGTTGTGAGGCCGGTTGGACGTACTGTCGAATTTTCTTAAACGACGTTGTGATAGAGAAATAAACATTCAATTCTCTGGCAACAGCTCTGGTGGACATTCCTGCAGTCAGCATGCCAATTGCACTCTCCCTCAAAACTTGAGATATCTGTGGCATTGTGTTGTGTGCAAAACTGCACATTTTAGAGTGGCCTTTTATTGTCCCCAGCACAAGGTGCTCCTCTGTAATGATCATGCCGTTTAATAAGCTTCTTGATATACCACACCTGTCAGATGGATTGATTATTTTGGTAAGGGAGAAATGCTCACTAACAGGGATGTAAATACATTTGTGCACAGAATTTGAGAGAAATAAGCTTTTTGTGCATATGGAACATTTCTGGGATCTTTTATTTCAGCTCATGAAACATGGCACCAACACTTTACATTTACGTTTATATTTTTGTTCAGTACCAGTCAAAAGTTTGGACATGTACTTATTCAAGGGTTTTTCTTAATTTTTACTATTTTCTACATAGTAGAATAAAAGTGAAGACATCAAAACTATGAAATAACACATATGGAATCATGTAGTAACCAAAAAAGTGTTAAATCAAAATATATTTTAGATTTTAGATTCTTCAAAGTAGCCACCCTTTGCCTTAATGACAGCTTTGCACACTCTTGGCATTCTCTCAACCAGCTTCACCTGGAATGCTTTTCCAACAGTCTTGAAGGAGTTCCCACATATGCTGAGCGCTTGTTGGCTGCTTTTCCTTCACTCTGTGATCCAACTCATCCCAAACCATCTCAATTGGGTTGAGGTCGGGTGATTGTGGAGGCCAGGTCATCTGATGCAGCATTCCATCACTCTCCTTCTTGGTCAAATAGCCCTTACACAGCCTGGAGGTGTGTTGGGTCATTGTCCTGTTGAAAATCAAATAATAGTCCCGCTAAGCGCAAGTCAGATGGGATGGCGTATCACTGCAGAATGCTGTGGTAGCCATGCTGGTTAAGTGTGCCTTGAACTCTAAATAAATCACAGACAGTGTCACCAGCAAAGCATCATCACACCTCCTCCTCCATGCTTCACGGTGGGAACCACACATGCAGAGATCATCCGTTCACCTACTCTGCGTCTCACAAAGACACGGCAGTTGGAACCAAAAATCTCAAATTTGGACTCATCAGACCAAAGGACATATTTCCTACCTGTCTAATGTTCATTGCTGGTGTTTCTTGGCCCAAGCAATCTCTTCTTATTATTGGTGTCCTTTAGTAGTGGTTTCTTTGCAGCAATTCGACCATGAAGGCCTGATTCACGCAGTCTCCTCTGAACAGTTGATGTTGAGATGTGTCTGTTACTTGAACTCTGTGAAGCATTTATTTGGGCTGCAATTTCTGAGGCTGGTAACTCTAATGAACTTATCCTCTGCAGCAGAGGTAACTATGGGTCTTCCTTTCCTGTGGCGGTCCTCATGAGAGCCAGTTTCATCATATCGCTTGATGGTTTTTCCGACTGCACTTGAAGAAACTTTCAAAGTTCTTGACATTTTCCGGATTGACTGACCTTCAGGTCTTAAAGTAATGATGGACTGTCGTTTCTCTTTGCTTATTTGAGCTGTTCTTGACATAATATGGACTTGGTCTTTTACCAAATAGGGCTATCTTCTGTATACCACCCCTACCTTGTCACAACACAACTGATTGGCTCAAAGGCATTAAGAAGAAAATAAATTCCACAAATTAACTTTTAAGAAGGCACACCTGTTAATTGAAATGCATTCCAGGTGACTACCTCATGAAGCTGGTTGAGAGAATGCCAAGAGTGTGCAAAGCTGTCATCAAGGCAAAGGGTGGCTACTTCGAAGAATCTCAAATATAAAATATATTTTGATTTGTTTAAAACTTTTTTGGTTACTACATGATTCCATATGTGTTATTTCATAGTTTTGATGTCTTCACTATTATTCTACAATGTAGAAAATAGTAAAAATAAAGAAAAACCCTGGAATGAGTAGGTGTGTCCAAACTTTTGACTGGTACTGTATATAGGTGATCCTCGGACAAGGTTTTTTTCATTGTCTTTGTGTGTTGGTGTTGGTGTGTGTGTGTGTGTGTGTGTGTGTGTGTGTGTGTGTGTGTGTGTGTGTGTGTGTGTGTGTGTGTGTGTGTGTGAGAGAGTGCAGGGCTCTGTGTGTGCCGTCAGCTCCGAGTGTTTGCCTCCAGCAGTAAGGATGGAACCGTTCGCATCTGGGATGAAGAGAACCGCCTCCTCAGGTCAGTCAATGTGTTTGTGTGTGTCCCTTATGGAAAAAAACACATGAATTTCACATGTGAACACGTGTGATCACATCTTATGTGAAGTTAATGTGATAACGTGAAGAGTTCCAAAAACACATTTTCACGTGATTTCACATGTGATTTTCATGTGGTTTTTCTGTAAGGGGTGTGTGTGTGTTAGTAATTTCTGCAGTCTTTGTCCCTCTAAGAACCCTCCAGCTGAGTGCGGAGCCTGAGTGTCTGGCCTACAGTGGGGAGAGGGGAGATCTGCTGCTAGGCATCAGAGGGGACCTGTATAGGATTCGCTGCGCCCACCTGCTGCCACATGACTTCCAGCTACGGGTATACTGACTGGGGGGGAAGAGATGGTGAAGTACTGGGGAGAGGTGGTGAGGACAGACTGGTGTTTTGTGGTGGTCCTAGTGTGGCTCAGTTGGTAGAGCATGGTGCTTGCAATGCCAGGGTCATGGGTTCGATTTCCGCAGGGGCCACCCGTATGAAAATCGATGCACGCACTACTGTAAGTCGCGTTTGATAAAAGCGTCTGCTAAATGGCTTATGTATGGGTCTTGGAGGGTGAATACGTGTTTAGGCATTTTCAGAGAGAAAATGTAGTTAGGTTTAGCTAAATGTTTTCGATTAAGTGTGCTTACTGTGTAATGATACCTTGCTGTGCTTATGCTCTGTATACATCCAAAGCTCCTTTGTACTGAGATGTCAGATCCTATCCCTGACTTGCCCATATCTCACACCCCAACAAGGACAAGCAAGACCAAGTAAGCTACCCTCCGTCTCTACATAATGTGACATAATGAACATCATAGACAAGTTATAACTATATGTTTGTTACAGTAAATGTGTATAAACAGTAAATCTATAGATTCCGTTCGCGCTGGTAAATCTACAGATTTACTGGGAATCTGTAGATCTCCCAGTAAATGTGTAAAGAGAGACCTTTTGAGCAATGGTAGGATATCATGCCGAGTAGCTTGTGTGTGCACAGGGCGAAAGTGACATTTTGGGCCAAAATGTGTTATCTATAGATTTACCGTTTTTATTTACATTTATATAATATTCATGTTACATTAACCGTAACCTATACATTATAGAGTGTGTGACATGCTTTTGTCTACCTTCAGGACTGTGGTCTCCCCCATACCAGAGAAACAACCCAACGGAAAGCAGGACATGACCAAAGATCCAGTGAGTTTACCCAGAATATGAAAGAGAGAGAGAGCGCTTTGCATGGAAATGAGTGTAGAGGAGAGTGGGGTAAGTTGAGCCTTTTTTACATTCAGCATCACTTTTATTCTCTGGTATGGGGGAGACCACAGTCCTGATGGTAGGCAAAAGCATGTCACACACTCTATAATGTATAGGTAATGGTTAATGTAACATGAATATTATATAAATGTAAATAAAAACGGTAAATCTATAGATAACACATTTTGGCCCAAAATGTCACTTTCGCCCTGTGTGCGGCTGCGTGCACACACAAGCTACTCGGCATGATATCCTACCATTGCTCAAAAGGTCTCTCTTTACACATTTACTGGGAGATCCACAGATTACCAGTAATTTTCACACCCTTTTTCGATCTTGTCTCATCGCTGCAACTCCCCAACGGGTTCTGGAGGCGAAGGTCGAGTCATGCGTCCTCCGAAGCATGACCCACCAAACCGCGCTTCTTAACAACCGCCCGCTTAACCCGGAAGCCAGCCGCAGTAATGTGTCAGAGGAAACACCATTCACCTGACGACCAAGGTCAGCCTGCAGGCGCCCGGCCCGCCACAGCCTGATGAGCCAAGTAAAGCCCCCCCGGCCAAACACAGACGACTCTGGGCCAATTGTACGCCGCCCTATGGAACTCCCGATCACGGCCAGTTGTGATACAGCCCGGGATTAAACCCGGGTCTGTAGTGACGCCTCTAGCACTGCGATGCAGTGCCTTAGACCGCTGCGCCACTCGGGAGACTCATATTCAGCATCACTATATCAAGAGAAATAAAGTATTCTTTCTAACAAATATACACTACATGCGCAAAAGTATGTGGACACCTGCTCATCGAACATCTCATTCCAAAATCATGGGCATTAATATAGAGTTGGTCCCCCTTTGCTGCTATAACATCATAGATCCAAGATGGCGTAGTAGTGCAGTTGTGTTTTTATCGTCTGTCTGTAAATAGCCTGTAAATACCCTATTTTTCGTACATATTTCCCTATCAGACTTTTCATCCTTCTACAAGATATACTTTCCTGCAACCCGCCTCACTCAATGTGGAACGGATTCTATTATTGACTTACCTTTATCTAGAATCTAGAATCTCCAGTTGAAACTAGCTAGCCAGCTAACTAGCTACTTGCTATTTGCTATTAGCCACAGCTAGCGGTGTTTCACCCAGAACATTGGATTTTTTTCTGCGGGATTAATTTTAATCACTGGACATTGATCACCGGATATTCGGCCAGTCTGCACAGCGCGTTATCGACCCAGAACATATCAGTTTTTCCGCCGGAATCACTGAATCACTGGACCTTTAACTCCGGATTCATCGCTACCAGCTAGCTACCACCAGCCAGCTACAACAAAACGGACGCTGTGGTCTGGCTAATCATCCTGAGCTAGGCCCATCGCCCATCTCCCGGCTATCTACCTCTCTGTCAACCGGACGGGACCACCTAGTGTTGACACGGAGCCCCGCCGATCCTACACGACTGGTCTGCCGACGAAATCGTCTGATGTGGTTACGACGTTAACCACGAAGATTCCATCCATCTGCTAGCCCTGGCCCGCTAGCACACGCTAGCCGTGGCCTCTTACTAGTGCTTCACCACCGGACCTTATGATAACTCAGCTATACAGCTGATATCTGCTGGACTGTTCCTTTTTACGGTACTACATCCTGTTTATGTTTAGCCTCAGCCCAAACATGGTTAGTTTATTGTTGTTTCGGTTATTTCTAATTGTACTATATCACTGTAGACCCCCCAGCCTAGCTAAACCTGCCTTAGATAGCTCCTTTGCCCCTCCCCCTATACACGCGGAGACCGACTCAATTGATGCCTCCAGCGATGCTATCTCTTTCATTGTTACCCAACGCTTAGGTTTACCTCCACTTTACTCATATCCTTCCATATCCTTGTCTGTACATAATGCCCTGAATCTTTTCTATAACACCCGGAAATCTGCCCCCTTTATTCTATGTACCCAACGCACTAGAAGACCAGTTCTTAAAGCCTTTAGCCGTATCCTTATTCTAGTCCTCCTCTGTTCCTCTGGTGATGTAGAGGCTAACCCAGGCCCTGCAGCCCTCAGTATCACTCCTACTCCCCAGGCGCTATCATTTGATGACTTCTGTAATCGCAAAAGTCTTGGTTTCTTGCACATAAATATCAGAAGTCTACTTCCTAAGTTTGAGTTATTCACTGCGTTAGCACACTCTGCCAACCCTGATGTTCTAGCAGTGTCTGAATCCTGGCTCAGGAAGGCCACCAAAAATTCTGAAATTTCCATCCCCAACTATAACATTTTCCGTCTAGATAGAACTGCCAAAGGGGGTGGAGTTGCAATCTACTGTAGAGATAGCCTGCAGAGCTCTATCATACTATCCAGGTCTGTGCCCAAACAGTTTGAGCTTCTACTTCTAAAAATCCACCTTTCCAGAAATAAGTCTCTCACTGTTGCCGCTTGCTACAGACCCCCCTCAGCCCCCAGCTGTGCCCTGGATACCATATGTGAATTGATTGCCCCCCATTTATCCTCAGAGTTTGTACTGCTTGGTGACCTAAATTGGGATATGCTTAATACCCCAGCCATCCTACAATCCAAGCTAGATGCCCTCAACCTCACGCAAATTATCAACGAACCTACCAGGTACAACCCTAAATCCGTAAACATGGGTACCCTCATAGATATCATCCTGACTAACATACCCTCTAAATACACCTCAGCTGTCTTCAACCAGGATCTCAGCGATCACTGCCTTATTGCCTGCGTCCGTAACGGGTCCGCGGTCAAACGACCACCCCTCATCACTGTCAAACGCTCCCTAAAACACTTTAGCGAGGAGGCCTTCCTAATTGACCTGGCCCAGGTATCCTGGATGGATATAGATCTCATTCCGTCAGTAGAGGATGCCTAGTTGTTCCTTAAAAGTAATTTCCTCTCAATCTTAAATAAACATGCCCCATTCAAAAAATACAGAACTAAGAACCGATATAGCCCCTGGTTCTCCTCAGACTTGACTGCCCTTGACCAGCACAAAAACATCCTGTGGCGTACAGCATTAGCATCAAATAGCCCCCGCGATATGCAACTTTTCAGGGAAGTTAGGAACCAATATACACAAGCAGTCAGGAAAGCAAAGGCTAACTTTTTCAAACAGAAATTTGCATCCTGTAGCACTAACTCCAAAAAGTTTTGGGACACTGTAAAGTCCATGGAGAATAAGAGCACTTCCTCCCAGCTGCCCACTGCACTGAGGCTAGGAAACACTATCACCACCGATAAATCTACAATAATCGAGAATTTCAACAAGCATTTTGCTACAGCTGGCCATGCTTTCCATCTGGCTACCACTAACCCGGCCACCAACTCTGCACCCTCTGCTGCAACTTGCCCATGCCCCCCCCGCTTCTCCTTCACACAAATTCAGACAGCTGATGTTTTGAAAGCGCTGCAAAATCTGGACCCCTACAAATCAGCTGGGCTAGACAATCTGGACCCTTTCTTTCTAAAACTAGCTGCCGAAATTGTCGCTACCCCTATTACTAGTCTGTTCAACCTCTCTTTCATAACGTCTGAGATCCCCAGAGATTGGAAAGCTGCCGCGGTCATCCCCCTCTTCAAAAGGGGTGACACTCTAGATCCAAATTGCTACAGACCTATATCCATCCTGCCCTGCCTTTCGAAAGTATTCGAAAGCCAAGTTAACAAACAGATCATCGACCATTTCGAATACCACCGTACCTTCTCCGCTATGCAATCCGGTTTCCGAGCTGGTCACGGGTGCACTTCAGCCACGCTCAAGGTCCTAAACGATATTATAACCGCGATTGATAATAGACAGTACTGTGCAGCCGTCTTCATCGACCTGGCCAAGGCTTTCGACTCTGTCAACCACCGCATTCTTATTGGCAGACTAAATAGCCTTGGTTTCTCAAATGACTGCCTCGCCTGGTTCACCAACTACTTCTCAGATAGAGTTCAGTGTGTCAAATCGAAGGGCCTGTTGTCTGGACCTATGGCAGTCTCTATGGGGGTGCCACAGGGTTCAATTCTTGGGCCGACACTTTTCTCCGTGTATATCAATGATGTCGCTCTTGCTGCTGGTGACTCTCAGATCCACCTCTACGCAGACAACACCATTTTGTATACATCTGGCCCTTCATTGGACACTGTGTTAACAAACCTCCAAACGAGCTTCAATGCCATACAACAATCCTTCAGTAGCCTCCAACTGCTCTTAAACACTAGTAAAACTAAATGCATGCTTTTCAATCGAACGCTGCTGGCACCCGCCCACCCGACTAGAATCACCACTCTCGACGGGTCTGACCTAGAGTATGTGGACAACTACAAATACCTAGGTGTCTGGTTAGACTGTAAACTCAACTTCCAGACTCACATAAAGAATCTCCAATCCAAAGTTAAATCTAGAATCGGCTTCCTATTTCGCAACAAAGCCTCCTTCACTCATGCTGCCAAACATGCCCTCGTAAAACTGACTATCCTACCGATCCTTGACTTCGGCGATGTCATTTACAAAATAGCCTCCAACACTCTACTCAGCAAATTGGATGTAGTCTATCACAGTGCCATCCGTTTTGTCTCCAAAGCCCCATACACTACCCACCACTGTGACCTGTACGCTCTTGTTGGCTGGTCCTCACTACATGTTCGTCGTCAAACCCACTGGCTCCAGGCCATCTATAAATCACTGCTAGGCAAATCCCCGCCTTATCTTAGCTCATTGGTCACCATAGCAGCACCCACCCGTAGTCTGCGCTCCAGCAGGTATATCTCACTGGTCATTCCCAAAGCCAACACCTCCTTTGGCCGCCATTCCTTCCAGTTCTCTGCTGCCAATGACTGGAACGAATTGCAAAAATCTCTGAAGCTGGAGACTCTTATCTCCCTCAATAACTTTAAGCATCAGTTGTCAGAGCACCTTACCGATCACTGCACCTGTACACAGCCCATCTGAAATTAGCCCACCCAACTACCTCATCCCTATATTGTTATTTATTTTGCTCTTTTGCACCCCAGTATCTCTATTTGCACATAATCTCTTGCACATCTAGCATTCCAGTGTTAATACTATTGTAATTATTCTGCACTATAGCCTATTTATTGCCATACCTCCATAACTTGCTACATTTGCACACACTGTATATATATTTTCTGTTGTATTTCTGACTTTATGTTTTTTACCCCATATGTAACTCTGTGTTGTTTTTTATTGCACTACTTTGCTTGATCTTGGCCAGGTCGCAGTTGTAAATGAGAACCTGTTCTCAACTGGCTTACCTGGTTAAATAAAGGTGAAATAAATAAAAATAAAAATAACAGCCTCCACTCTTATGCGAAGGCTTTCCACTAGATGTTGGAACATTGCTGCGGGGACTTGCTTCCATTCAGCCACAAGAGCATTAGTGAGGTCGGGCACTGATGTTGGGGCGATTAGGCCTGGCTCGCAGTCGGCGTTCCAATTCATCCCAAAGGTGTTCGATGGGGTTGAGGTCAGTGCTCTGTGCAGGCCAGTCAAGTTCTTCCACACTGATCTCGACAAACCATTTCTGTATGGACCTCGCTTTGTGCACGGGGGCATTGTATGCTGAAACAGGAAAGGGCCTTCCCCCAAACTGTTGCCACAAAGTTGGAAGCACAGAATCGTCTAGAATTTAATTGTATGCTATAGCATTAAGATTTCCCTTCACTGGAACTAAGGGGCTTAGCCCGAACCATGAAAAACAGCCCCAGACCATTATTCCTCTTCCACCAAACTTTACAGTTGGCACTATGCATTGGGGCAGGTAGCGTTCTCCTGGCATCCGCCAAACCCAGATTTGTCCGTCGGACTTCCAGATGGTGAAGCGTGATTCATCACTCCAGAGAACGCGTTTCCACTGCTCCAGAGTCCAATGGCGGCATGCTTTACACCACTCCAGTTGACGCTAGGCATTGCGCATGGTGATCTTAGGCTTAATCCACTAATTTCAAGGTTGTCCACATCTACATATATATCAGAATGTTGTGTGTCCCTGAAAATAATCAGAATTCATGTAAACAAAACCGTTTTGAAAACATAGCTTGTACAAAAAAAGTGGTCTCTTGGCACAACTTACCCCGGGTATGGGGTAAGTTGAGCATAGGGACTGGGTAAATTGAGCCGCCTTGGGGTAAGTGGGTGATGGTGCTGGTAGGTCAAAGTTTAATTCATGGAATGGGGGTGTGGTATATTGTATATCTTAAATGTAGGCTTACATTCAGATATACAGTGGGGAGAACAAGTATTTGATACACTGCCGATTCTGCAGGTTTTCCTACTTACAAAGCATGTAGAGGTCTGTCATTTTTATCATAGGTACACTTCATCTGTGAGAGACGGAATCTAAAACAAAAATCCAGAAAATCACATTGTATGATTTTTAAGTAATTAATTTGCATTTTATTGCATGACATAAGTATTTGATACATCAGAAAAGCAAACAAAGGTTTCTGGTACAGAAACCTTTGTTTGCAATTACAGAGATCATACGTTTCCTGTAGGTCTTGACCAGGTTTGCACACACTGCAGCAGGGATTTTGGCCCACTCCTCCATACCTTCTCCAGATCCTTCAGGTATCGGGGCTGTCGCTGGGCAATACGGACTTTCAGCTCCCTCCAAAGATTTTATATTGGGTTCAGGTCTGGAGACTGGCTAGGCCACCAGGACCTTGAGATACTTCTTATGGAGCCACTCCTTAGTTGCCCTGGCTGTGTGTTTCGGGTCGTTGTCATGCTGGAAGACCCAGCCACGACCCATCTTCAATGTTCTTACTGAGGGAAGGAGGTTGTTGGCCAAGATCTCGCGATACATGGCCCATCCATCCTCCCCTCAATACGGTGCAGTCGTCCTGTCCCCTTTGCAGAAAATCATCCCCAAATAATGATGTTTCCACCTCCATGCTTCACGGTTGGGATGGTGTTCTTGGGGTTGTACTCATAATAAATTATAAATTGGTCATTTAGCAGACGCTCTTATCCAGAGCGACTTACAGGAGCAATTAGGGTTAAGTGCCTTGCTCAAGGGCACATCGACAGGTTTTTCACCTAGTCGGCTCGGTGATTAGAACCAGCCACCTTTCGGTTACTGGCACAACGCTCTTAACCACTAAGCTACCTGCCTCATCCTTCTTCTTCCTCCAAACACGGCGAGTGGAGTTTAGACCAAAAAGCTCTATTTTTGTCTCATCAGACCACATGACCTTCTCCCATTCCTCCTCTGGATCATCCAGATGGTCATTGGCAAACTTCAGACGGGCCTGGACATGCGCTGGCTTGAGCAGGGGGACCTTCGTGCGCTGCAGGATTTTAATCCATGACGGCGTAGTGTGTTACTAATGGTCTCTCTTCAGGTCATTGACCAGGTCCTGCCGTGTAGTTCTGGGCTGATCCCTCACCTTCCTCATGATCATTGATGCCCCACGAGGTGAGATCTTGCATGGAGCCCCAGACCGAGGGTGATTGACCGTCATCTTGAACTTCTTCCATTTTCTAATAATTGCGCCAACAGTTGTTGCCTTCTCACCAAGCTGCTTGCCTATTGTCCTGTAGCCCATCCCAGCCTTGTGCAGGTCTACAATTGTATCCCTGATGTCCTTACACAGCTCTCTGGTCTTGGCCATTGTGTAGAGGTTAGAGTCTGTTTGATTGAGTGTGTGGACAGGTGTCTTTTATACAGGTAACGAGTTCAAACAGGTGCAGTTAATACAGGTAATGAGTGGAGAACAGGAGGGTTTCTTAAAGAAAAACGAACAGGTCTGTGAGAGCCGGGATTCTTATTGGTTGGTAGGTGATCAAATACTTATGTCATGCAATAAAATGCAAATTAATTACTTAAAAATCATAGAATGTGATTTTCTGGATTTTTTTAGATTCCGTCTCTCACAGTTGAAGTGTACCTATGATAAAAATTACAGACCTCTACATGCTTTGTAAGTAGGAAAACCTGCAAAATCGGCAGTGTATCAAATACTTGTTGTCCCCACTTTAGATCTCTGTGTTCAATATTACTTACGCTTCCATTTCTTGACCAGTTGTCTGGGACAGGGATGTTGTTTTGATGTGCCAATTCGTAGGCAAGTTCTCTGCATTTGAGGCTACTAAACCCATGAAAGTGGTCAGCGAAATTCTTGATATGTTTAGCAAGCCCAGACTCCATGTAAATAAACGCATATTCGTCTCCTTTTCAGCACCAATTGGTAGATTTTTAAATACTCTGATCTTGAATATTATTTAGAGTTAGGAAAGTATTTATGAATAATAAAAAAACAGGTTTGGAGAGCCTTTACCCACAAAATATATTGATGAATCTTGAAAGTTGCCATATTAAATTGTTCAATCCATGAAATATTCGAAGGTGAGAAAAGTGTACAATAGGGGTTGAAAAGTAGTCCTATAAATCGACCCTAATAATCCTCACTAATCATGGAACTGTGATGACAATGGTCCAATCGTCGTGAACCGTGCGCCAACTCCAGGTTTAAACTGCTACCTACAGTACGTATGGTCTGCCTTCCATAATGATTGAAATAGGCTACATGTCCCAAATTATTGCACAACTTATAATGCGTTAGGCTAATATGATCCACTATTGCTAGTGATCCTCAGGAACAACCACACGAACGTGACAGCGGAAAGAAAGGTAAACTAACGATGTAATGGAATGATGCCAAATGTAAGGAAACTGACACTAAAGTCAGTGACAGTTATAAATGTATGTGAGTATAACTGACGGTGGCTACCGATAGTGGCTAATATTTAACACGATACAAATTGTTTAAAAAAATACAGTGAAAAGTCTGGGCATATAATTAAAACATTCTAGAAATCATAAATCAACTCTGTAGGTTTGGCGCAGTATTGTCATTTTCACATGGCTACAGAAGCCTATAGTTTGCGTCTCCAAATTTCATCCGAAGTTATAAGGCCAGCATTTCAGAAACTTCACTGTGGAAAAGGAGATATGTTGATATGATTCAGTTTGCTGCCATATGACTGGTTTCACATTTGTCTCCAGAGATCATAAGGTAAAATAGATCTAAAACAATTGTAATTTATATTTACAATCCCCTTATCCAAATGGCTTACTCATTTACCTAGCTCTTATCAATAGCTCTTATCAATTTATAAATAACAGTGCATGGAGAATGGTGTTATTTCTATCGGGAAAAAAATAAGTAGATGTTGTCCCACTTGGAACCGACAGGTTAGTACACATTATTCATAATTTAATCGCCCGTAAAGGTGGTGGAATTATGAGGGAATTAAGTCAAGGTCAGAATACGGTGTATAAATAATAAATAATTAGTCATTTAGCAGACGCTCTTATCCAGAGTGACTTACAGGAGCAATTAGGGTTAAGTGCCTTGCTCAAGGGCACCGACAGATTTTTCACCTAATCAGCTCGGGGATTAGAACCAGCGACCTTTCGGTTACTGGCACAACGCTCTTACCCACTAAGCTACCTGCCGCCCTTGGCGGAGGTGTATCTGTAGACACACCTCCGCCACACCTTCATTTCTTTGATTTTCACCCCCAACGAATAGCGGGTGAATAGCATGCTATTCTCATGCTTAAGTTAAAGGTCAGACTCTTACTCAGTACTTTGTTGAAGCACCTTTGGCAGCGATTACAGCCTCGATTATTCTTGGGTAAGACGCTACAAGCTTGGCACACCTGTATTTGGGAAGTTTCTCCTATTCTTCTCTGCAGATCCTCTCAAGCTCTGTCAGGTTGGATGGGGAGCGTCGCTGCACAGCTATTTTTAGGTCTCTCCAGAGATGTTCGATCGGGTTCAAGTCCGGGCTCTGGCTGGGCCACTCAAGGACATTCAGAGACTTGTCCCGAAGCCACTCCTGCATTGTCTTGGCTGTGTGCTTAGGGTCATTGTCCTGTTGGAAGGTGAACCTTCGCCCCAGTCTGAGGTCCTGAGCGCTCTGGAGCAGGTTTTCATCAAGGATCTCTCTGTACTTAGCTCCGTTCGTCTTTCCCTCGATCCTGACTAGTCTCCCAGTCCCTTCCGCTGAAAAACATCCCCACAGCATGATGCTGCCACCACCATGCTTCACAGTAGGGATGGTGGCAGGTTTCCTCCAGACGTGACGCTTGGCATTCAGGCCAAAGAGTTCAATATTGGTTTCATCAGACCAGAGAATATTGTTTCTCATGGTCTGAGAGCCTTTAAGGTGCCTTTTGGCAAACTCCAAGCGGGCTGTCATGTGCCTTTTACTGAGGAGTGGCATCGGTCTGGCCACTCTACCATAAAGGCCTGATTGGTGGAGTGCTGCAGAGATGGTTGTCCTTCTGGGAGGTTCTCCCATCTCCACAGAGGAACTCTGGAGCTCTGTCAGAGTGACCATCGGGTTCTTGGTCACCACCCTGACCAAGGCCCTTCTCCCCCGAATGCTCAGTTTGGCCTGGCGGCCAGCTCTAGGAAGAGTCTTGGTGGTTCCAAACTTCTTCCATTTAAGAATGATGGAGGCCACTGTGTTCTTGGGGACCTTCAATGCTGCAGAAATGTTTTGGTACCCGTCCTTAGATCGGTGCCTGACACAATCCTGTCTCAGAGCACTACGGACAATTCCTTCGACCGCATGGCTTGGTTTTTGCTTTGACATGCACTGTCAACTGTGGGACCTTATATAGACAGGTGTGTGCCTTTCCAAATCATGTCCAATCAATTGAATTGACCACAGGTGGACTCCAATCAAGTTGTAGAAACATCTCAAGGATGATCAATGGAAACAGGATGCGCCTGAGCTCAATTTCGAGTCGCATAGCAAATGGTCTGAATACTTATGTAAAAAAGGTATTTCTGTTTTTTATTTTCTATAAATTAGCAAACATTTCTAAAAACCTGTTTTTCGCTTTGTCATTATGGGGTATTGTGTGTAGATTGATGAGGTAAAACATTTTTTTATTCATTTTTGAATAAGGCTGTAACGTAACAAAATGTGGAAAACTTTCAGAATGCACTGTATATTAGCCCATACAGCTACAAGGATGCACTTTCATGCTAGGTTTAGGACCTCATATTGTAGCTTATAGAGACCCCAACTGATGTATAAAACAATCTTAAAACGATCTACTTTGGTTTAGATACAAGCGTCATGAAACCTATATCACAATAAATGCATTTGACTTTGTGAAAACGTTTTTGGGACGTAACTTGCTTACCACTTTTTCCATGTAGTTTCTTTCTTCACAGACTCCATGAAATGATGACCCCTTCCTAAATATTTGGTCACATTAATTTTGTGCATGGTTTCCTAGAAACAAGGTGTGGCTCAACTAACCCTTTGGCTCAACGTACCCCACTCTCCACTATTATTTTTTAGATTTGATCCGTTTGTTTGATATATTTGTGTGTTCCCATACCTAATGTACCAGTGGTGTAATGACAGTTTCTCCTCCCTGTTCCTGTCCATCAGGAGTATGAGGCGCTGCTGGCTCGGAACAGAGACCTGGCCTCCCTCCAGGAAGGCACCACAGAGAGAAGGAAGAGGAAACCTCCCACCATGCTGAAAACCAGGAAGGAGGCCTTCGACCACTATATGAGGATCATCTACAGCCAGCCCCTCAACATTAAGGTTCCTTAAACTGAGAACAATTAGCTACAAGATGATTGGGGTAGGAATGTACTCTGTGTCACGACCGTCTATAAAGGGAGCAGACCAATACGCAGCGCGTTGAGTGAACATGATGACTTTAATTGATAAAGCACGTAACTACAAAACAAAAGACGATAGTGAAGTCCAACAGTGACAAATACTGAACCTGGAACAAAAACCCACCCCCTCATGAGAACACAAATAGTTTAAATATGGCTCCCAATCAGAGATAACGAGCCGACAGCTGACACTCGTTACCTCCGATTGGGAGTCACACGACACCACAATTAACTCACCCAAAACACAACCAACCGAATACACCCTATACAACAAACCCCACAACAAAACCCAACAAAACAAATACACCCTGGCTCAAATACAAAAGTCCCGGAGCCAGAGTGTCACAGTACCCCCCCCTAAAGGTGCGCACTCCGGGCGCACCAGCATACAGTCTAGGGGAGGGTCTGGGTGGGCGTCTGTCCACGGTGGCGGTTCTGGCCCTGGTCGTGGTCCCCACCCCACCTTAGTCACCACCCGCTTCCCTAGCCTCCTCCACATGACCACCCTCCAACTTACCCCACCTGGATTTAGGGGCAGCACCGGGCTAAGGGACAGCACCTGGCTAAGGGGCAGCACCGGACTAAGAGGCAGCACCAGGATATGGGGCAGCACCGGGCTAAGGGACAGCATCGGGCTAAGGGACAGCCCCGGACTCAATGGCGGATCCTGGCTGGCTGGCTCTGGCGGATCCTGGCTGGACGGCTCTGGCGGATCCTGGCTGGACGGCTCATGGCTGGCTGACGGATCTGGCTGCTCATGGCTGGCTGACGGATCTGGCTGCTCATGGCTGGCTGACGGATCTGGCTGCTCATGGCTGGCGGAAGGCTCTGGCTGATCCTGTCTGGCGGAAGGCTCTGGCTGATCCTGTCTGGCGGAAGGCTCTGGCTGATCCTGTCTGGCGGAAGGCTCTGGCTGATCCTGTCTGGCGGAAGGCTCTGGCTGATCCTGTCTGGTGGAAGGCTCTGGCTGATCCTGTCTGGCGGAAGGCTCTAGCGGCTCCGGTCTGGCGGACGGCTCTGAAGGGTCATGGCAGACGGGCGGCTTATGCAGCGCTTGGCAGACGGACAGTTCAGACGGCGTTGGGCAGACAGGCAGTTCAGGCGCCGTTGGGCAGACGGGCAGTTCAATCGCCGTTGGGCAGACGGGCAGTTCAGGCCCCGTTGGGCAGACGGCAGACTCTGGCCCCGTTGGGCAGACGGCAGACTCTGGCCGTCTGAGGCGCACTATAGGCCTGGTGCGTGGTGCCGGAACTGGTGGTCCCGGGCTGAGGACACGCATCTCAGGGCTAGTGCGGGGAGAAGGAACAGGCCGGACCGGGCTGGCGACGCGCACCGTAGGTTTGGTGCGAGTGGCAGGAACAGGCCGGGTCGGGCTGGCGACGCGCACCGTAGACTTGGTGCGGGTGGCAGGAACAGGCCGGGTCGGGCTGGCGACGCACACCGTAGGGTTAGTGCGTGAAGCAGGAACAGGCCGGGCTGGGCTGGCGACGCACACCGTAGGTTCTGTGCGTGGAGCAGGAACAGGCCGGGCTGGGCTGGCGACGCACACCGTAGGTTCTGTGCGTGGAGCAGGAACAGGCCGGGCTGGGCTGGCGACGCACACCGTAGGTTCTGTGCGTGGAGCAGGAACAGGCCGGGCAGGGCTGGCGACGCACACCGTAGGTTCTGTGCGTGGAGCAGGAACAGGCCGGGCTGGGCTGGCGACGCACACCGTAGGTTCTGTGCGTGGAGCAGGAACAGGCCGGGCTGGGCTGGCGACGCACACCGTAGGTTCTGTGCGTGGAGCAGGAACAGGCCGGGCTGGGCTGGCGACGCACACCGTAGGTTCTGTGCGTGGAGCAGGAACAGGCCGGGCTGGGCTGGCGACGCACACCGTAGGTTCTGTGCGTGGAGCAGGAACAGGCCGGGCAGGGCTGGCGACGCACACCGTAGGTTCTGTGCGTGGAGCAGGAACAGGCCGGGCTGGGCTGGCGACGCACACCGTAGGTTCTGTGCGTGGAGCAGGAACAGGCCGGGCTGGGCTGGCGACGCACACCGTAGGTTCTGTGCGTGGAGCAGGAACAGGCCGGGCAGGGCTGGCGACGCACACCGTAGGTTCTGTGCGTGGAGCAGGAACAGGCCGGGCTGGGCTGGCGACGCACACCGTGGGCTTGGTGCGTGGAGTAGGAACAGCCCGGTCCGTACTGGGAACACACACCACTGGCCTTAACTGAGGATCAGGAACGGGCCGGACCGGACTGGTAACACACATCAGTCTCTCACGCCGTGCCGCAACAACTTCCCTTCCTCTACTCGCCAATGGCTCCCGTAATCCGATAGCCTTCTCTCCACGTCTCCCTGTGGCAGCCTCCTGCTGCCCAGCCGCCCAAGCCATGTGCCCCCCCCAAAAAACTTTTTGGGGTTGCCTCTCGTCCCTCCGACGATGGCCCTGCCGACGCCGTTGCTCCTCTCTCCGTCGCCTCTCCACTGTCTCGCTCCATGGACGGCGATCCATCCCCTCCAGGATTTCCTCCCAAGTCCAGGACCCCTTTCCGTCCAAAATCTCCTCCCATGTCCATGAATCCTTTGGAGCTGGGTCCTGTTGCCGCTTGACACGCTGCTTGGTCCTCTTATGGTGGGTTTTTCTGTCACGACCGTCTATAAAGGGAGCAGACCAATACGCAGCGCGTTGAGTGAACATGATGACTTTAATTGATAAAGCACGTAACTACAAAACAAAAGACGATAGTGAAGTCCAACAGTGACAAATACTGAACCTGGAACAAAAACCCACCCCCTCATGAGAACACAAATAGTTTAAATATGGCTCCCAATCAGAGATAACGAGCCGACAGCTGACACTCGTTACCTCCGATTGGGAGTCACACGACACCACAATTAACTCACCCAAAACACAACCAACCGAATACACCCTATACAACAAACCCCACAACAAAACCCAACAAAACAAATACACCCTGGCTCAAATACAAAAGTCCCGGAGCCAGAGTGTCACACTCTGCCAAGTGGAGTCAGAGTGATGATAAAAGCTGTATGTGCCCATTTTTTTGAATGTAGAGAGAAGAACCCATAGCCTCACCTATAATGTAATGTTTTATGTGAAAGGACAAATGTCTTTACTTGAGAGTGGGAATGCATTGTGGATATGCAGACTAATGAACGTTTGTTCTGATTATATCTCAGATCGGGGATGAGGACATATTTGATCTTCATGCAGTTCTGTTTCCTCCAAAACTACCTGACCGTCGACCATTCACCCCACCCACCTTCAGGAAGGGCTTCTTCCCAAACCCCAACTTGGCCAAGCCCCTGCCACCCATAACCAAGCCAGCGCAGGTGAGGGCCACTGGTTCAGTTTAGCATATATGTCTGTTGTCCTCTACTTCCTGAAGCTAAGTAATAGATAGATTGAGACAAAGTAACCACACCTCCCTTAGTCCTCTGTCTGTCCCCTTGCAGGATGAGGAGCTAGAGCCAGCCCCAGCGCAGAGCAATCCGGTGGGCTTCATCCCTAACTCAGTGCTAGTGGGCCAACTGTGGCCAGACGTTGTGGTGGAAAACACAATCCCCAAGCAACCATTCAAACTGAGGGACGAGCTGGACTATGAGGAGGAGGTGAGAGGATGTTTACAGAGACCAGATTCAGCATCGGTTTTGCCTTCTAGATCACAATGTATAAGATTACATGGACATGTGGAGCTGATCCTAGATCAGCACTCCTACTCTGAGATGCTTGATACATATGGCCCCAGAAGAGGAGAATCTGTGTATGTTATGTGATAAGATTGAGAGAATCTCAAACAGGTTGTTGGTTTGGTTTTCTTCACAGAGTGATACTGAAGAGGTTCAGTTGCTGGTGTATGAGAGCGATTACGAACTGGACATAGGTTCCCCCATACAGCTGGTGAAGACCCCTCCGAAAGAGGAGAGCCCCCCACCTCCAGAGAAGCCAGCCTACGTAATGAGGGTGAGTGGTTTATTAGCAACGCACATGCCCCTCCCACCTTTGGATCTCTTCTTTTCAGCCATCCATTTCCTGTGTTTGAAGGGTGCAGAATCCACTTATCGCTGAAATCCCGCTGGATTGATGGCTTTAATTTTACTCTTGCGACTCTTTCCCACTCTTGCCTGCGGCATTTGTTTTTTCCCGTTCACGTAGCGACCGCGGAAACGTTTGTAATGACCTGTCAAACACACTCCCATAATGGCTGAAATGGAATCAATGGAATACATTGGCTTTCCGTGGCATCTATAAGAACTCTAACGCTTCGTTAGGGATTTAGTGCACTGTCTCGACACTTACATCACAAGAAAGAGAAGAAGGATAACTTTATTTTGGTGAGTGTTCATTTTTTGTGCAATTGAAGAAGTAATGATTTCGTACAGTTGAAATGTTTACAAATATGATGCGCTGAAATGAAAGCAACTTCCAAAAATGACCACTGATTATGGTGATACTATGTCTGATCTCACAACAATGTAAAGTATGTTTAGATAGATGTCAACTAGAGCCAAGCGTTTTGAAAAGGAGAGCAAGTTTTTTAAATTGTGTGGGTATCCTTCTCTTGACACACTTGTTGAATTATGCAAGAGAACATGACAACAGTATTAATGAGGAAGTCTAGAAAGTGCAGGTGAGCACAGGTAGGCCTAGACAGAGCAAGTTTTTGGTGGTGGCAGCCCTGTTCCACCCCTTTCTATACATTTATTCATGAATGCAAAATACACCTAGTGTATATATGCAAATCAGGCACATACAATTTTCTTTATTTGATCACAAAGTAATAAAACAATACCAGATATACAAAGAAAATGTATATACTGCATGAGTGCATTATAAGAAAATAAATAACATTTGTACAATAAATTGAATACCTGAATTCCCACCAAAATGCCTGAACTCCATTATTTGTCTGTGCAAGTACAATGTTTTATGTGCTATAATTCAGTCAATATGTAATGGTTTTTTTAAATTCTAAAAGTTTAGAGTATCTTCATTCAACTGTTGCACTTATTAGAATTGTTTTTTAAAAACAATTTAGATGACCGTTGCTAGTGGTGTATGGTTATATGGCAGTGGTGCCCGGAAATATCGGAGGACGGCTCATTGTAATGTGTCACGATCGTCATACACAGTGGACCAATGCGCAGCGTGATTTGCGAACATACTTATTTATTTCCACACGGAACAAAACAACAAAACGATACGTGAAGTCCTAGGTAACAGACACAAAACCAACACGGAACAAGATCCCACAATACAAAAGTGCCAACAGGCTGCCTAAGTATGGTTCCCAATCAGAGACAACGAGAATCAGCTGCCTCTGATTGGGAACCACCCTGGCCAACATGGAAATACAACGATCTAGAACAGAAACCTAGAAAACTACAACATAGAAACTAACACCCTGGCTCAACATAAGAGTCCCCAGAGCCAGGGCGTGACATAATGGCTGGAATGGAATATGGGATGGTACCAAACACATGAAAACTGTGTGTTTGATACTTTCCATTCATTCGATTCCATTCCAGCCATCATTATGAGCCTGTCCTCCCTTCACCAGCCGCCTCTGGTATGGGGGCTGTATGAAGGGTAGCTGTCTTGTGTTTGTTGCCCGTATCCACAAAGAGTCTCAGAGTAGGAGTGCTGATCTAGGATCTTTCCTTATAATGTTATTTATTATGATCTAAAACACAAAACTGATCCTAGATCAGCACTCCTACTCTGAGAGGCTTTGTGCATACAGGCCCAGGTCTGATGAATGTTATGTGTTCCCCTTCTAGCCTCCAAAGGCTGTCCCTCCCACTAAGATACCCAAACCGCCGATCCCACCTCCCCCTAGAACCCCAACACCTCCCCGCACACCCACCCCCGAGATCCCAGGATTCCTTAAACAGTTTGTGGAGGAGGACTGGTTCAAGGATATCTACCCAGACCAAAGGGTGAGTCTTATAACTGAAGCAAGCACACCATTTTTCATCCCAAAAATTACCCTTAGTTCTAACTCATTATTCTACTGGGGAAGATTCCTTAGAAACCCTGTAATTCAGTGGTATTCAAAGTCAGGGTCGCGCTGTGGAACTGGGACAATATACAAACGTTTTTGAGAAAGATAATGAAAATACAATTTTATTGAGTAAATGTATTAATTGGTTTCTTTTCATTTTGATAAGAGATGAAAATGTAATGAATTGAAGGTTATTTGTTGATGTAAAAATCGAAATGTACCGATTTTAAGGTTGTGTCATTATTTGGGGAGGTGAATACCACTGCTGTAATTTATCAGCTGCTCCTATAGGTTTTTGTTGTCTGTATTTTCTCTTTCAACAGGAAGTTTGCATCCCAAATGGCACCCTATTCCCTATTTAGTGCACTATTTTCGATTATGAGAGCCCCCATTGAGCTCTGGTCAAAAGTATTGCACTATATAGAGAATAGGGTGCCATTTGGGACTAGGGCAATGAGACTAATGTTTTGGTGGTGTTCCTGTGTTTGTGAAGCGTATCCGGCAGTCCCTGTGCCCTGAGGAGTTCTCCATGCAGATGCTGGACTACATGCAGAGTTGTGGCGTCCAACAAAAGATGAGGATCCTGAGCGCGCTGCTCACTCTACGCAGACAGGGGGAGCTAGGTAACACAGACAAGCTCAGAAAGGGGCTTATGGGTTCTCTACGCAACAACACCTCATCAGATATGGTATGTCCTCTCTTGTGGAATTTGGTATGCTTTGTAATGTTGAATCTGGGTTTATTTCGCCATTGTGAATTTGGATTTTAAACTGTCTTTGGGTTTGTGTGTATGTGTGTGTTTCAGTCCGATGAGGAGCAGCGAGTGGTGAGTGAAATACTCAACGTGTTGGTGTGTCTGGGTCCCGAAAGCCATGAGATCATTGTGGAGCTCCTCAATCTACTGGCTCACAAAGAACTGGGGCTACAGTGAGTCTATGCCGCACCAGTCTTTGTCTATACACACTTTCATTAAGGTCACCATAGTAAGTCCTCAACTCTGCTTCCCTGTAATGGTGAATGCTGAGCTCTGATTCATCTGGCTGTGATAGTGAGTGCCCTTGTCAAACGTAGTGCAATATATAGGGAATAGGGTGCCATTTGGGTGGCAACCAGTGAATGGTGACCTCTGTGTGTCTGGTCCTCCTGTTGGCAGGAAAACAGTGATGTGCCTGCTGCAGGTGATGGGCGTGGAGGATGCTGACCCGTGGCTGGCCATGGAGATGGATCCCTGGGACTCCATGGTCCAGGACCAGCCTGATTCCTGGAAGAGCCTGGGAGAGATGGCTGCAGAGTGGCTGGACTCCTGGACCTCAAAATACAAGGTAATAATTTATTAGATTTATATAGTGCTTTTCCAGACGCTCAAAGCACTTAGAAACTCACCTCAACCACCGCCAATAAAAATAAGTAGAAGGAGAAGATCAGGGGCAGGAGGAATTAATCAGCAATGCACTGCTCTGGGCTGCCAATGTCCTTTTAATTGACCCTAACACCTCTAAATATGAGCATATGAGAACTAATATGAGCATATGAGATTACTGGCAAGCGCAGCGTGGCGCAACTGCTTCCCAAACTGGTTCTTGCCTGTTTAACATGGTAGGTCTGCCAAGCAATATCTGGAAGAGGAGGCTGGTGAGGAGAGGATGGCTCATAATAATGGCTGAAATGGAGTTAATGGAATGGTATCAGACATATGGAAACCATGTTTGACACCATTCCATAATTCCATTACAGCCATTACTATGAGCCCGTCCGATTTCAAGTACCACCAGCCACCACTGATAGCTGGTCTCCCCTCTCTCTGATCTGCAGGGCCAGAACAGGTCTATGTTCCTGAAGAACGCTGGGAAGAAGAACCTCTTCACCCCAGTGGATGTGCTCAACTACTTCTGTTCTGTGAAAAGGGATATGTTTTTGAAGGCACAGACTGTCCCACCAGAGGGGCGCAAAGACACAGTATTGCGGCTCCCTGAATCCTTCAGGTACCAGACAGATGTACCCCCCACACACATAAACAAATGTCACATACCTCACCTTTCTGCTCGTAACGCAATATTCTGACACATTGCTTCGTTGTGTGTGTGCGTTCTCATCTAGATCTGAGCCAATCCAGCGTCTTGGAGAGACCTACAGCATGTCCAGGATACGCAAGCCTCCAGGTAAGGTTTAGCCTTCACTGTAGTATGGTAAACAGAATATCCATTCAATCAATAGCTCTTAACAACCATTTCAGCATAGAGCTTGTGCATTCGGAAAGTATTCAGACCCCTTGACTTTTTCCACATGATGTTACATTACAGCCTTGTTCTAAAATTGATTAAATGTATTTATTTTTCCTCATCAACCTACACACAATACCCCATAATGACAAAGCAAAAGTAGGTTTTTAGACATTTTTACAAATGTATAAAAATTCTAAACTGAAATATCACATTTACATAAGTATTCAGACCCTTTACTCAGTACTTTGTTGAAGCACCTTTGGCAGCGATTACAGCCTCGAGTCGTCTTGTGTATGACGCTACAAGCTTGGCACACCTGTATTTGGGGAGTTTCTCCCATTCTTCTCTGCAGATCCTCTCAAGCTCTGTCAGGTTGGATGGGAATCGTCGCTGCACAGCTATTTCCAGGTCTCTCCAGAGATGTTTGATCTGGTTTAAGTCCGGGCTCTGGCTGGGCCACTCAAGGACATTTAGAGACTTGTTCCGAAGCCTCTCCTGCGTTGTCTTGGCTGTGTGCTTAGGGTTGTTGTCCTGTTGGAAGGTGAACCTTCGCCCCAGTCTGAGGTCCTGAGCGCTCTGGAGCAGGTTTTCATCTTTCCCTCGATCCTGACTAGTCTCACAGTCCCTGCCGCTGAAAAACATCCCCACAGCATGATGCTGCCACCACCATGCTTCACCGTAAGGATGGTGCCAGGTTTCCTCCAGACGTGACGCTTGGCATTCAGGCCAAAGAGTTCAATCTTGATTTCATCAGACCAGAGAATCTTGTTTCTCATGGTCTGAGAGTCTTTAGGTGCCTTTTGGCAAACTCAAAGTGGGCTGTCATTTGCCTTTTACTAAGGAGTGGCTTCTGTCTGGCCACTCTACCATAAAGGCCTGATTGGTGGAGTGCTGCAGAGATGGTTGTCCTTCTGGGAGGTTCTCCCATCTCCACAGAGGAACTCTGGAGCTCTGTCAGAGTGACCATCTGGTTCTTGGTCACCTCCCTGACCAAGACCCTTCTCCCCCAATTGCTCAGTTTGGCCAGGCGGTCAGCTCTAGGAAGAGTCTTTGTGGTTCCAAACTTCTTCAGTTTAAGAATGATGGAGGCCACTGTGTTCTTGCAGACCTTCAATGCTGCAGACATTTTTTGGTACCCTTCCCCAGATCTGTGCCTTGACACAATCCTGTCTCGGAGCTCTACAGACAATTCCTTCGACTTTGGTTTTTGCTCTGACATGCACTGTCAACTGTGGGACCTTATATAGACAGGTGTGTGCCTTTCCAAATCATGTCCAATCAATTGAATTTACCACAGGTGGACTCCAATCAAGTTGTTGAAACATCTCAAGGATGATCAATGGAAACAGGATGCACCTGAGCTCAATTTCGAGTCTCATAACAAAGGGTCTGAATACTTATGTAAATAAGGTATTTCTGTTTTTTATTTTTAACAAATGAGCAACATTTCGAAAAACCTGTTTTCGCTTTGTCATTATGGGGTATTGTGTGTGTACATTGATGTGGATTTTTATTTATTTAATCCATTTTAGAATAAGGCTGTAACGTAACAAAATGTGGAAAAGGTCAAAGAGTCGGAATACTTTCCGAATGCACTGTATATCATCTCATCTTGGTCTCTTTTCTTTCAAAATAGGTGTGATCTTGCCCCCTCTCCCAAACCGCCCTGTCCTCATGGGCTTCACCCCGTTCCTCACCCTGCCCCTGCCGAGGGTCAGCCTGTTCCCCTTTCCATTCCCCGTGGACCAGCACTGTTTGAAGGCCTCGCCGCGACGCTACTTCATCCTGGAGCGCTCCTATGTACACTACTACAGATGACACAGCCTCCCAGGCAGCAAGATATTCTTCCCTCACCCAAGACTTTTCCCTTTCCCTGACAAAGACCAGCCAAACAGGGATACTCTTGTTTGAATTAAACATCTCTTGTATAGATATTTTTTAGAAGTTTGAATGACTGTAAAAGTCTGTAAAAATTGGTTGTGTGTTGTTCCATGGACAATATGGACACGATATGAACTGATATGCCAGAGATATGTTTATATTAAAGCAAACAATAAAAAAATAAGCTTATATTGTAGTTTGGAAAATATATTTCAAAGCGATTCACCTTAAAGGATAAAAAGCAACATTAAGCAGAAGAATACATGGAAAAAGCTCGGAATAGCTAAGGGACAGATAAAAAGTTACTGGGGGAGGGGTGGTCCAAAATAGGGGAGGGTGTCAAACTTTTGGGGGGGCTTTGGGGAGGGTTGGGTGTTTTTTTTATTGGGCACATGGGAGGGAATTGCGTTTTTTCCCTGGATTACATTCACTCTTCTGCTCGTATATTCCCTATAAACAATGGCTTGACTTACTTTTGATATTACCCTAATAAAGTTTAGAAACGTTTGCAGTAGCGGTGCGTGGGTAAAATCACTGGGGAAGTCAAGCCAGAAAAAAAACCATATTACAACCTATGTGTTGTGATAATTGCGTTGGTTGCTCTTAATCTGTTAGTTCATATGCCTAGCGACCGTGATACATGCCTAAGGCCGAGACAATAAGAAGAGACAGTGGTAGAATAAATTCAACCGCACCTTAGTTTCATCACAAAACCGTAGACAACCTCTGTCCGGTGAAGTCCTCAAAGCATATTGCATGTAACAAACAGTTACATGACCTGCAGCATGGTCAAGAAAGTTAATGTTTCCGACATTTTCGGACTACTAAACAACTATTGATTTAGAACCACAGAGAGTTACGGCAAGTCGCAAAGAAAACAGGAGCTGCCTCCACTATTCCACCACCATTTCAACTTCAACATCATCAAATCACCTATGCTCAGTCTAATACAGTGACAACTAAAAGATACCAAAAACAATTTAGTCCAATCAACGTAAGCTAAATATGATGTGGCTGTCCATGGTTCTGATTTGTTTGTTTGTTTGTTTGTTTGTTTGTTTGTTTGTTTGTTTGTTTGTTTGTGTGTGTGTGTGTGTGTGTGTGTGTGTGTGTGTGTGTGTGTGTGTGTGTGTGTGTGTGTGTGTGTGTGTGTGTGTGTGTGTGTGTGTGTGTGTGTAATTAGAAAAAACATGTTGACTCACCCTACTTGTAAACGCCAATGCCATCCTCCTCTCTTTCATGTTGATGAAACGGTCTATGATTCTGTCATACAGTACACACTTTTATTTTTTGTTGTCCTAGGCTACCTGGCTAAAATGCTTGCTCGCTAGGTCTAACGTCCTTTCATTGACAACGTTAGCTAGCTACATATTGAACTTCCATCCTCTCAGTCCAGGGGCACAATGTATTTTATGCTTGGATCAGAATCGTCGTTATAATCATTGGCCAGTACGGAGAATGAAGTTAAACCACATGTCCAAATCCCTATCTCCATCCATGGCTTATTTAGGAAAGGGCCGATTTTAGCAAGCTAGCTAGCCACCGGAGGACAACAACACAACGAGATGCAACAATTCAAGTTGTTTTTATCGATGACGTATTTCTCTGTGATAAGTGTGAAGCCAAATCCAAACTGGCTTCCCTTGACACTTTCTTTTTGGTGCGCCAGGACCATTCACAGTTGAGCTCACTCAGTTTAGCTCAACGCTGATTGTCTATTAGTTTATACTTTTTTTTATCAAGGGAGGCCAAGTGCTTGCTGGCTTCCCTTGCATTCAATACTACTAGCGGCAACAATGTCATACTCTTTATGACCAGACCGCATCAGATAGATGGCCTACACATACAGAGACGGGCGCTGTTTCGCTCGCTCGGATGCTTTCTCCGGTGAGATACATTCAGCCTCTTGCAAATTTAAGGAAAATTAAGAAAACACAGCCCCAGCTGTTTTGAGCCCCACCTGTTTAGCTAAAGGTTTTGCCTGTTTTGCATGTTATTTTGCCATTAATACGTGTCACTTATTAGTTTGCAAACAATGTAAAAAAATTAATAATCATTGAGTTAATAAAGTTGCATGCAAACGTGGTCTATTTTTTGCTTTCTTGAGTAAGGTAGCTCCAAAATGCAGGTGTTTCAGCCTAGCTCAGTGCTTTCTGTGGTGGTGGGACAGCCAGCGGAAAATACAGAGCGTAGGGGTTGGTAATGTTCTCTAGTTGCGCCGTGATTGGCTCAGTGTTCTATCACTCATGGGGACACTACGTCACCGCAAAATCTACGGGGAGAGCTCGAAAATTCAAGCCCCTTGGGTGCTGCCATAGAGTTACATTAGAAGTGACCATCCAAGAAGGCTCAAGGTCATTGGCCACAGATAAAATGATGTCAAATCACGTTATATCTACAGTAGCTTTGATTGGACTGATCATGTCAACATCATACTTTCAAAATCTTAGCTAGCAGTCATCATCATGAATCAAGTTGACAATCTACTGGCAAATCCTTTTCAATCCTTGTATGAAGAGAAATTATAGATAAAATGTATCGGTGCTCAGCGGCCATTACACGACAAGTTGGAAATCGCAAATTCAACAATGAGTGATTTGGAAGGAATCAGTGGCTAACTGCATTGCAAAGAAATCACTAGCCCGCTATTCAGTGGAGTGGGTGTGTGGTCCAAGTCTGGGTTTAAGGGTATCTTTTCCAAGCTTAGAGTAAAAGGATAAACATTCAACATTGGCCATGATGTCAATCCAGCATGATTTCTGCCGAGTTCAAAAGAACTGGGAACTGGGAAATCTCAGATTTCAGTGAGTTCAAGACAACTGGGAACTCTGAAAAAAACGAGCTCCGACTGGGAAAATAAGTTTTGAACGGTCGTCCAACTCAGAATTCCAAGTCGGTAACTTGGGCCTATTTCTAGAGCTCCGACCTGAAGATCACTGACGTCATGATTCAACCTTGTTTTTTTCAGAGTTCCCAGTTGTCTTGAAAGCACCATAAATCCAGAGAATGCCAGACTTTGATGACAAAGTTTGATGACAGAATTTGCCCATGAAGGCCCGCCGCGCCACCTCCTGTTCAAGTGAGCACAGCACAACAAGGTGAGTCCAAAAATGTATTGTATGCTGCTGCATAAATGATGTAATATGCCAGGGAGATACAGTGGGGGAAAAAAGTATTTAGTCAGCCACCAATTGTGCAAGTTCTCCCACTTAAAATGAGAGAGGCCTGTAATTTTCATCATAGGTACACGTCAACTATGACAGACAAATTGAGAATTTTTTTTCCAGAAAATCACATTGTAGGATTTTTAATGAATTTATTTGCAAATTATGGTGGAAAATAAGTATTTGGTCACCTACAAACAAGCAAGATTTCTGGCTCTCACAGACCTGTAATTTCTTCTTTAAGAGGCTCCTCTGTCCTCCACTCGTTACCTGTATTAATGGCACCTGTTTGAACTTGTTATCAGTGTAAAAGACACCTGTCCACAACCTCAAACAGTCACACTCCAAACTCCACTATGGCCAAGACCAAAGAGCTGTCAAAGGACACCAGAAACAAAAGTGTAGACCTGCACCAGGCTGGGAAGACTGAATCTGCAATAGGTAAGCAGCTTGGTTTGAAGAAATCAACTGTGGGAGCAATTATTAGGAAATGGAAGACATACAAGACCACTGATAATCTCCCTCGATCTGGGGCTCCACGCAAGATCTCACCCCGTGGGGTCAAAATGATCACAAGAGCGGTGAGCAAAAATCCCAGAACCACACGGGGGGACCTAGTGAATGACCTGCAGAGAGCTGGGACCAAAGTAACAAAGCCTACCATCAGTAACACACTACGCCGCCAGGGTCTCAAATCCTGCAGTGCCAGACGTGTCCCCCTGCTTAAGCCAGTACATGTCCAGGCCCGTCTGAAGTTTGCTAGAGTGCATTTGGATGATCCAGAAGAGGATTGGGAGAATGTCATATGGTCAGATGAAACCAAAATAGAAATTTTTGGTAAAAACTCAACTCTTCGTGTTTGGAGGACAAAGAATGCTGAGTTGCATCCAAAGAACACCATACCTACTGTGAAGCATGGGGGTGGAAACATCATGCTTTGGGGCTGTTTTTCTGCAAAGGGACAAGAACGACTGATCCGTGTAAAGGAAAGAATGAATGGGGCCATGTATCATGAGATTTTGAGTGAAAACCTCCTTCCATCAGCAAGGGCATTGAAGATGAAACGTGGCTGGGTCTTTCAGCATGACAATGATCCCAATCACACCGCCCGGGCAACGAATGAGTGGCTTCGTAAGAAGTATTTCAAGGTCCTGGAGTGGCCTAGCCAGTCTCCAGATCTCAACCCCATAGAAAATCTTTGGAGGGAGTTGAAAGTCCGTGTTGCCCAGCGACAGCCCCAAAACATCACTGCTCTAGAGGAGATCTGCATGGAGGAATGGGCCAAAATACCAGCAACAGTGTGTGAAAGCCTTGTGAAGACTTACAGAAAACGTTTGACCTGTGTCATTGCCAACAAAGGGTATATAACAAAGTATTAAGTATTGATTTTTTTTCTCATTTTGTCTGTCATAGTTGACGTGTACCTATGATGAAAATTACAGGCTCTCATCTTTTTAAGTGGGAGAACTTGCACAATTGGTGGCTGACTAAATACTTTTTTTCCCCACTGTATATGTTTGTTTTTTTACTGACAAATACAATCAATCAATCCAAACTGTGCAGCGGCCATTTTATGAATAGAAAGAGACTTCTGTTACAAAACACCAAAAAGTTTAATGACATTTAGAGATTGTCAAGTCAAGCCTTCGATACTAGGTAAGCCTACATGGTAGGGAGGGATGTATTTCTGTTTGTCGAGATTGACATAGTCTATTTATTGTGGTGAAAATGCAAACCATGCTATTGAAGTGCCCGAAGTCAGTATGCTTTGTTTATTGGTTGTGTGGTGCATTGGCACAGAAACCTGTTGGTGGAAAATTCGTTGCATATATTTTATATAATTATAAATACGGCATCAAAATGTTGAACATCTGATTTCCCCCTAGCTAAGCATTGTCTGCAGCTCGCTCTGATCGTAGTGTAACGAAACAGGCAAGGAGAGTGAGTGAGCTCGTATGTGGTGGTTGGCGAACCCCTTAACCTTCTAGTCCGTAGCCCTGCGTGGGATCGACTGTGCCACAAAAGCATGCTGAAGTGGCAAAGTCAATATCCACGTTTATAAACACAGGGTCGCTACAGTTATTGTTATTTTTGGTCATAAACATTATTTTGAGTTAATTCTATGAGGGAGGATGGTATTCAATTTATTTTACAGTACAAGGGGAGGGTCATGTGAAAATATTTGTAATGTTGGGGAGGGGGGTGAATTTTTTCTATCTATCCCTAAGGAAACTTCTGCAGCAAAGAAGATAATGCCATAGAAAATATATACATCTAATTTTCATAAGAAATACCCGCCTCGTCTGAATTTTCAGTTGAAGTCGGAAGTTTACATACACCTTCGCCAAATACATTTAAACTCAGTTTTTCACAATTCCTGACATTTAATCCTAGTAAACATTTCCTCTTTTAGGTTAATTAGGATCACCACTTTATTTTAAGAAAGACATTTTGCCACAACTTTGTAAGTATGCTTGGGGTCATTGTCCATTTGAAAGACCATTTGCTACGAAGCTTTAACTTCCTGACTGATGTCTTGAGATGTTGCTTCAATATATCCACATAATTTTCCTTCCTCATGATGCCATCTATTTTGTGAAGTGCACCAGTCCCTCCTGCAGCAAAGCACCCCCACAGCATGATGCTGCCACCCCCGTGCTTCACGGTTGGGATGGTGTTCTTCGGCTTGCAAGGCACCCCATTTTTCCTCCAAAAATAACTATGGTCATTATGGCCAAACAGTTATATTTTTGTTTTATCAGACCAGAGGACATTTCTCCAAAAAGTAAGATCTTTGTCCCCATGTGCAGTTGTAAACCGTAGTCTGTCTTTTTTATGGCGGTTTTGGAGCAGTGGCTTCTTCCTTGCTGAGCGGCCTTTCAGGTTATGTCTATATAGGACTCGTTTTACTGTGGATATAGATACTTTTGTACCTGTTTCCTCCAGCATCTTCACAAGGTCCTTTGCTGTTGTTCTGGGATTGATTTTCACTTTTCACAGCAAAGTACGTTAATCTCTAAGAGACAGAACGCGTCTCCTTCCTGAGCGGTATGACGGCTGCGTGGTCCCATGGTGTTTATACTTGCGTACTATTGTTTGTACAGATGAATGTGGTACCTTCAGGCGTTTGGAAATTGCTCCCAAGGATGAACCAGACTTGTGGAGGTCTTGGCTGATTTTCCCATGATGTCAAGCAAAGAGGCACTGAGTTTGAAGGTAGGCCTTGAAATACATCCACAGGTACACCTCCAATTGACTCAAATGATGTCAATTAGCCTATCAGAAGCTTCTAAAGCCATGACATCATTTTCTGGAATTTTCCAAGCTGTTTAAAGGCACAGTCAACTTAGTGTGTGTAAACCTTTGACCTACTGGAATTGTGATACAGTGAATTATAAGTGAAATAATCTGTCTGTAAACAATTGTTGGAAAAATTACTTGTGTCATGCACAAAGTAGATGTCCTAACCGACTTGCCAAAACTATAGTTTGTTAACAAGAAATTTGTGGAGTGGTTGAAAAACGAGTTTTAATGACTCCAACCTAAGTGTATGTAAACTTCCGACTTCAACTGTATATAAAGCTCTAAACGCACTTATAAAGCTGACAGCTTCCACACAGGTAGCTTAGTGGTTAAGAGCGTTGTGCCAGTAACCGAAAGGTCGCTGGTTCTAATCCCCGAGCCGACTAGGTGACAAATCTGTCGATGTGCCCTTGAGCAAGGCACTTAACCCTAATTGTTCATGTAAGTCGCTCTGGATAAGAGCGTCTGCTAAATGACAAAAAAAAAAGAAGATGTATGCTCTCATAATCAGATTGCTGTATTTCCAATAAGCTGTTAACATATCACACAATTAAATGTTTTCCAAAAACAAGCAACTAGATAGGGATAATCGGGGTCTGTGTGACCACCATTTAGACTACCATTTCTGGAAAACAGCCATGCACGGGCACTGGTGGCAGACAGGAATACACATGACGGTAGGGTAAAAGCTGTAATCTTAGCTCAGTGGGAGTGGGACTGGGGTGATGATCTCTCTCTATCCGAACTGTTACCCCTTCTTATACTTAAGAGAATATCCAATAACTTACTCCCTGGCATTTGGCACAAATGAATGTACAGTGTATCCAACAACAGTATAAGTAAATAAGTACATAGTATTTGAGTTGGCTTGTTAGTAAGTACCTGTTGAAGTATGTTTTTCTGTAAGATCCTAATGCTCCTCTGAAACGGTTGAATAATCAGTTTGTAACACAAATGTAGATGACTGAATAGTATAACCAGAATTATTGTACCTGTGGTAGCTGGTGGCACTTTAAATCAGAGGCCGGGCTCATAGAAATTAATGGAACAGAATCAATGGAACGGTTTCAAACACATCAAACAGATGCTGTTCCATTTATTCCATTCCAGCCATTACTATGAGCTGTCCTCCCCTCACCAGCCTCTGTTCTACATTTTAAAACGCATTGCCAACAATACTGAGGTATAAAAACATTGACAATTTCGGATGAATTATTATGAATGATTGACAGTAGGCAGGCACGTGTACAGTCGTGTGGTTTTAAAATAGGAGGGGGTCATTCTTCCAATGACCTCACTGCTCCACCAAGTCTTTGTTGTAGTTGAGCAGGTCGCAGGTCAGGAACAGGTCAGAGCGACCACTCTCCATCACCACCCTGTCCAGTTGGAGACTAGTGGCCTCGTGGACCTCCACCAGCTCATCCAAGGGCCAGTCCAGCAGCTGGGCACTGGAGGGCATGGGGGGCAGCCCAGGCTGGTAGTCCTCCAGGGGATTGGGGTACAGCAGCTGTCGGAGGGAGGGCATCCTGACCGCTGTCCTCACCAGGTCCAGGAGCCCAGCCAGGGAGAGCGGGTTCAAGGCGAGGCCCAGGCTCTTCAGGCCCCGGCAGCAGCTGAGCGACGGGAGCATCGCCGCCAACAGGCTGTCGGTGAGGCCACAGCCGCTCAGGGAGAGTTGCATGAGGCAGCTGGACGCCTGGGAGAGGAGGCGACGCACCGAGGGCAAGGCCGACTCATCCAGCCTGTTCTCACTCAGGTCCAGTTGCTGCAGCGAGGAGGCGTGCGGGCTGCAGGATAGATAGGAGAGGTCGGCATGGGTCAGGCTCAGGTAGGGAAGCTCCAGCACCTCCAGCGGCTGGGAGAAAGAGCTGGGGAACAAGTAGGAGGATGGGGAACAAGTGGGAGAGGGAACAAATACATGAGACACAGTTCAAGCTGTTCATGAGAATATGCAAACACAACCTCCATCTTTACAGACCACATGCTGGAGACAGTGGAGAGCTTGTCCTACCTGAGCAGCATGCAGAGGTGTCCAGGCAGCCGGAGGGCAGTGAGGCTGAGGCGGCGCAGCTGACTGAGCTTCCCCAGCCCCTGGGACAAGTCCTTCATTGCCCCCTCCTGGCCGGCCATGTCTCTGCGGATGTCCAGGTTGCAATAGTGCAGGCGCAGGGAGCTCAGCATGGGGAACATGGAGAGCTGAGGGAGGAGGAGAGCCAGGCCGGCCACCCCCAGGCAGCTGTAGCGGATGTCCACCCCCAGGAGGACATGACGGGGTAGGAGGTCCAGCAGAGATCCGATGCTGGAGACGGAGAGCTCCTCCACACGGACATACCTGCACAGTAACTTGAGGGGGTCTGCCGTGCCAAGGGCTGCGCGCACACGCTCCCAGGAACGGGCGTTGACAAAGAGGTCAGCCCTCACACACACCACCACCTCGCTATCTGCCTCAGAGTCTGCCTCCCCCTCCCCCACTTTGCCACCTGCCAGACCTGCCACTGCTGCACTCACCTTTCTCCTCTCCATTTCCATCCTCCTCCTCACCCCCTTCACCTGCTTGTCCTCCCTCAGACACCCCGACGTCTCCTTTTTCTCTCTTCTCACAGACTCCACCAGCAGCCCGCCTCCCTCTCCTTCTTCTTCCTCCTCAAAGTCTCGCTTTTCTCCTCCTCCTCTTTCCCGTTTGACCACGTCTCTCTCCCTTTCCATGGCCAGCACTCTCTTCCTTTCCCGTTCCCCCTCTCTCCTGAGGGCCCTCTGAGCTCCGGCCCTGGCCTGTACAACCATGGTGCAGAGGGCCACAGTCAGAGACCAACCACCCATGGGGTCTCCCACTCCTCCTTCCTCACACTGCAGCCCACATAGGTCCAGCACCTGGAGAGCACACCTTTGGAATAGAGAAGAGGAATAGAGAAGTGATTACATGGACAAAGATTGTCTGGTGCCCATGGATGTCTACCATCTTAGAAGTGAGCTATCTCTATGACATTGGGAGATTGTAGGCTGCAGTGGCGGCTCCTGAAAAAAATCTCAGGAGGGGCAATTTTTCTGATGATTTAGGTGACCTACACACATTTTAAAAAAGATATGTCCAGCAACAACATGAAGACAGGGGCAGCATATAAGTCAATACCAGAAGCATTTATTGACTGATCTCAAAAGTGTTGGCTTACCAGGGTTGGTGGAGCCCTCAGTTTCATCTTTGCCTCGCAAAGCTAACTCAAACACTCCGCAAAACTTCACACACTGGATTAGCCGGCTGAGGATGTGGCGGTTCTTGCTAATGTCGTAGTAAATATATTTGTTATAGTGAATATGGAATATGATATGTTGAGTAAAATGTTGTGCTAAGATCTATTTAGGTCAGGAGCTGGTTATAAGTTCTGTTCCTATCCAATAACAATGGACAAAAGGGTCCTATCTTGTCAGCCTTGTCAGCAGGTGGCCAAGGACAACACCCACGCCATAGGCCTCTCAGTTCTTCCAACTCACGAGTTCTTGCTCTGAGGACACACACACACACACAAACACACACACACACACATCATCACTGTTAAACACACACACACACACACACACACACACACATCATCACTGTTAAACACACACACACACACACACACACAAAAATCCCCTCTCTTAGGCTGAACATTTGAAGACAGAGAACCCGACTCAGAGCCAATGCAACAGTGACAGTAGCCTGGAGGGGACCTCGCCCAACTCATCAGGACCAATCAGAAGATCAGAACTACTAGATTCAACCTACTTCATTTATTGCATAAATTTCTGCACACAATGTTTCGGGGCTCTCTTCAGATAATAATAATAATAATAATAATAATATGCCATTTAGCAGACGCTTTTATCCAAAGCGACTTACAGTCATGCGTGCATACATTTTTGTGTATGGGTGGTCCCGGGGATCGAACCCACTACCTTGGCGTTACAAGCACCATGCTCTACCAGCTGAGCTACAGAAAGTGGATACTCATGGATGCGCATCGCAATTGTAAAATGTCAACACAATTGGAGACACCACGTCATTTTTGGAGACATGTTATTGACAGTAAACTATTGTAGATGCGACTGCTAACTAAATAAAACATTTTAGCTGGCTAGCTAATCATCTTAGCTAAATGTGGGGCAAACAATTCAGTTATTTACCGTTAATTTGAGGGATTGGGGTGAAAGAAATCGAGTTAATAATAATAATAATAATAATAGTTACATAGTGATACTTTACGATATACTGTATTGACAATATCGCAATATTTTAGCGCTAGTTGGCTGTACCTGCACCAAAACACCATTATTGTTCCTTCATAGCTTGTTCTCAATCTTTTCACATTGGGAGCCAATTTGTTTTCAGCACTTTTATTTCCATGACTGATCAAAACTCGTTCTCATGGCTTTCTGATCCCTCTGCAACAGACATATGGTGCGCAATAAAATCACAGTATCGAATCGCAATACGTATAGAATCATGAGACTCGCAATGCTGATGCATATATCTTATCGTGAGGTTCCTGGCAATTCCCAGCCCAAGTTCATTTGCCACAACAAATCTCTTCGCTAGCAAACGCGATGTCTTCTCCAAAACGGCAATGTGTCTCCAGCAATGTTTACTTTTTTGACGTTCTATGGCATCTCCACTTTCCAAGCATATATGACCACATGTAATATTTTGGTAAGTGATGCAAATAGTGAACTATGTAGGGCCAGGATGTAAAATATATGTAGCTGCAGCAATTTCTCTTATCTGATATGGTAAGTAATGGGGCTTAATTTATAGCTCCCTAAGAGTTTGACGAACGGGTCCGTGCACGCGATTCCAGATATCTTTACCTCTGAATAAACTGCCTTTATTATACCATATCCACCCTGTCCAAAGTCTCTACTTGGTCTCAGTTCTCCAGTAAACTTGTGATTATCAACACTAACCTCATCGTTGTGGCGGCGGACAGCTAGCCTGTATCCCTCATCCAGTTGAGTGAGTGGCAATGTCTTTTTTCGTTCGTACCAATTTTTGGAAAATCCTCGGGTGTAGGACTTTCCGCCTTTAGTAGAAACCTGTTGAATTATTAAATTTGGTCTGGGAGGTCCTAATTGTTTCGTTGCCAATTTATCTTGATTTGTTCGCAGACAAAAAGGAACTTCTTTCAAAGACACAATCCGCTCTTTTCTCAGTTACGTTCATGGTTACGTAACGTATGACGAAAGCGCGTAAGTGCAAGCCCACAGACACCCATTGAGATTGTATTGAAGGCTCTGAAATTTGAAAAAAATAGATTTTACATGGGAGTCTATGACAGACTTCTGGGCGATTTTCAACCTGACTGAAATCGCCCCAAAAGGGGGGGGAGCCATTTGAAGCACGACTTTAGCCTGATTCGACATTTAGTGGCAGTGTGGCACTGTGGCAGATCAGACGTATAGATTACAACACTGATAACTACTGTTGCCGTGATATAATTGATTAGAAAAAAAATCCCTTCCTTTTCCCGTTTGGCAGTGCGTCGCCCATATCGCCCTATTGAACAGGCCGCCCCTGGTAGGCTGTGAAGTTGTCGATTGATCTTACTATTAAACAGTATTTTGTTTCCATTATTCAAAGACTCATTAACATTGCTGGATAATGTTGTTTCAGAGAAGTAAACTAACAAAGATTCATTATGTGTTACCTTTTGTCCGACAATCCTCTGACCACCGCGAGCAAGAGAGCCTGGACACAGAGTCGATTTGGGGGACTCTGCCCCTGCCTCTTCCGGCCGCCAACACGCAGAGTCCGCTCGGGCCATCGCTGAACCAATTCTCCGACAGCCAGCGGGCGGCAGTTTGTGAAGGCAGCCTCCAGAAGCGGTCTGTACAGTTCCCTGGGTACACAACCAAGCCAACCCGGAGAGGAACTGTGATCACTCACAACCTCTTTGGCACAAAGATTCACCAAGGGAAGCACCATCACTCTTGTTTTGAGCTGTTGAAAGATTATCCCCAAATTGTTGAAGTAAATAACCAAAGAATAACGATCGTTAGCTACTTTCCGGAGAGAATTAAACGCAATATGTATATTTTGCAACTTTGCTGACTATTTAGCTGGTTAGTTAACTATCTTCTATGCCTGTGAACATTTGCTGGTAGCACTAACGTTAGCTACAGTACTGTAGCTATTAAGTAAAGGTCGCGAGTAGATCGTTTGATAGCATAAAATACTAAAAATAGACTTTATATGTAAAACCGATATCTAGATAATAAACATCCAGAAAGTAGTAAACGATTGCTGGAAATGTCTCGGGTCAAAAAGATAGTGTTGCACATCATGTTAGCATGACATGACCACAGGACCGATGGATTACCTCCTCCGAATCGTATTATGTTATTTACGGTTACTTATTGATGACGTTCTATATGATGACGTTGTCGATACGCGCCCCATTTAGATTTAAACGCATTATTTTACTTACTAATCTTTGTCATCAAAGATGGCAAACGGCTTGCTTTATAAAATAATAGTTGTTTAATTCTATAGGGTCAAAAATGTGTAGTCTAATTATTATAGGATCTTTATATTTGTGCATATAGCGTTGATAACTGAGGAAATAGCATATGCACGAATGTAGGATGGCTATGCCCTATTCAAAACAACTGGGAACTCGGAAATCCTCGACTTCCGACTTCAGTGCATTCAAGACAAATAGAAGTTTCAAATCTGCAATATTTTTTTGTAAGGGTTGTATGTGTATTAAAGTAGTAAAACGTGAAGTATTTGGTGCTATATGCATTGCACACAATGAATACATCAAGTTTGTGACTCTACAAATTTGTTGGATGCATTTGCTGTTTGTTTTGGTTGTGTTTCAGATTATTTTGTGCCCAATAGAAATGAATGGTAAATAATGTATTGTGTCATTCTGGAGCCACTTTTATTGTAAATAAGAATATAATATGTTTCTAAACACTTCTACATTAATGTGGATGCTACCATGATTACGGATAATCCTGAATGAATTGTGAATAATGTTGAGTGAGAAAGTTACAGACACACAAATATCATACCCAAAAGACATGCTAACCTCTCACCATTACAATAACAGGGGAGGTTGGCATTTTTGGAGGGGTATGATATTTGTGTGTCTGTAACGTTCTCACTCAACATGATTCACAATTCATTCAGGATTATCCGTAATCTGAGCTTGTTTTTACCTAAATTCCCAATTGTCTTGAACACACTGAAGTGGGGGGAAGTTAGAGATTTTGAGTTCCCACTAGTTTAATTGGGCCTATTAGATCTGACTTTGATGGTTGCACACTTGCAAAATAGCCTATAGGCCTACAACAAGTTAGGATAGGCTACCATTTGTCCCATCTCTCATTTAATTGGACCCACTTCCATAGCCACGGGAAGGAGGGGTGCTGAGAGTGCTGCAGCACCCTCTGAAAAATCAGAAGAAAAAAATAAAATATGAATACATTTATTTTAATTACTTAGAAGAAGAAGAAAAAATCACAAAAGTAGTGCACAGGGCCTTTACTAGTCCTGTATTATCTCTCATTTAATTGGGCCTATTAGATAGGCTATTATAATTTCAAGTTTTTGTTCTATGTATCTGAAAGAGAGTGCGGTTTATAACATACAGTAGAATTCAACAGGTGAACAGACAGTTGATATTTTGCATTGAAGTGTGTAGGCTACCACTAAGAAGGCCTACTGTAGTTATCATTTTTTTTCAGAGTAGACAATGTTTCAGAATTCGTGGGCAGTGCAGCATATTTAGGTTTGGAAGAAAGTAAATGCAAAACATTACTGAATTCAAACTATCTGTTTACAGGTCCACAACAAGTTCTGAGAACAATAGCATGTCTACAACTTCATCAGCTGCAAGCTGTCAAACTACTGTAAATAAAGCTACGGCTACACACTTTATCAGTGCACAAAATCACTTGCTAGCTAGATAAATGATCATACTTATTTGTCATTTAAGCTAGAAAGTAGTAGCTAGCAGGCACATTGAGCAGCCAAGCTACAATCAGCATATTAAGTCATTGGCGAGTGGCGATTTGTGTACTGTGCTTCTGCATGCCCCATTCAAATGGCATTACAGAACTAAGAACCGATATAGCCCCTGGTTCTCCTCAGACTTGACTGCCCTTGACCAGCACAAAAACATCCTGTGGCGTACAGCATTAGCATCAAATAGCCCCCGCGATATGCAACTTTTCAGGGAAGTTAGGAACCAATATACACAAGCAGTCAGGAAAGCAAAGGCTAACTTTTTCAAACAGAAATTTGCATCCTGTAGCACTAACTCCAAAAAGTTTTGGGACACTGTAAAGTCCATGGAGAATAAGAGCACTTCCTCCCAGCTGCCCACTGCACTGAGGCTAGGAAACACTATCACCACCGATAAATCTACAATAATCGAGAATTTCAACAAGCATTTTGCTACAGCTGGCCATGCTTTCCATCTGGCTACCACTAACCCGGCCACCAACTCTGCACCCTCTGCTGCAACTTGCCCATGCCCCCCCCGCTTCTCCTTCACACAAATTCAGACAGCTGATGTTTTGAAAGCGCTGCAAAATCTGGACCCCTACAAATCAGCTGGGCTAGACAATCTGGACCCTTTCTTTCTAAAACTAGCCGCTGAAATTGTCGCTAACCCTATTACTAGTCTGTTTAACCTCTCTTTCATAATGTCTGAGATCCCCAGAGATTGGAAAGCTGCCGCGGTCATCCCCCTCTTCAAAGGGGGTGACACTCTAGATCCAAACTGCTACAGACCTATATCCATCCTGCCCTGCCTTTCGAAAGTATTCGAAAGCCAAGTTAACAAACAGATCATCGACCATTTCGAATACCACCGTACCTTCTCCGCTATGCAATCCGGTTTCCGAGCTGGTCACGGGTGCACTTCAGCCACGCTCAAGGTCCTAAACGATATTATAACCGCGATTGATAATAGACAGTACTGTGCAGCTGTCTTCATCGACCTGGCCAAGGCTTTCGACTCTGTCAACCACCGCATTCTTATTGGCAGACTAAATAGCCTTGGTTTCTCAAATGACTGCCTCGCCTGGTTCACCAACTACTTCTCAGATAGAGTTCAGTGTGTCAAATCGGAGGGCCTGTTGTCTGGACCTATGGCAGTCTCTATGGGGGTGCCACAGGGTTCAATTCTTGGGCCGACACTTTTCTCCGTGTATATCAATGATGTCGCTCTTGCTGCTGGTGACTCTCTGATCCACCTCTACGCAGACGACACCATTTTGTATACATCTGGCCCTTCATTGGACACTGTGTTAACAAACCTCCAAACGAGCTTCAATGCCATACAACAATCCTTCAGTAGCCTCCAACTGCTCTTAAACACTAGTAAAACTAAATGCATGCTTTTCAATCGAACGCTGCTGGCACCCGCCCACCCGACTAGAATCACCACTCTCGACGGGTCTGACCTAGAGTATGTGGACAACTACAAATACCTAGGTGTCTGGTTAGACTGTAAACTCAACTTCCAGACTCACATAAAGAATCTCCAATCCAAAGTTAAATCTAGAATCGGCTTCCTATTTCGCAATAAAGCCTCCTTCACTCATGCTGCCAAACATGCCCTCGTAAAACTGACTATCCTACCGATCCTTGACTTCGGCGATGTAATTTACAAAATAGCCTCCAACACTCTACTCAGCAAATTGGATGTAGTCTATCACAGTGCCATCCGTTTTGTCTCCAAAGCCCCATACACTACCCACCACTGTGACCTGTACGCTCTTGTTGGCTGGTCCTCACTACATGTTCGTCGTCAAACCCACTGGCTCCAGGCCATCTATAAATCACTGCTAGGCAAATCCCCGCCTTATCTTAGCTCATTGGTCACCATAGCAGCACCCACCCGTAGTCTACGCTCCAGCAGGTATATCTCACTGGTCATTCCCAAAGCCAACACCTCCTTTGGCCGCCATTCCTTCCAGTTCTCTGCTGCCAATGACTGGAACGAATTGCAAAAATCTCTGAAGCTGGAGACTCTTATCTCCCTTAATAACTTTAAGCATCAGTTGTCAGAGCACCTTACCGATCACTGCACCTGTACACAGCCCATCCGAAATTAGCCCACCCAACTACCTCATCCCTATATTATTTATTTTGCTCTTTTGCACCCCAGTATCTCTATTTGCACATAATCTCTTGCACATCTAGCATTCCAGTGTTAATACTATTGTAATTATTCTGCACTATAGCCTATTTATTGCCTTACCTCCATAACTTGCTACATTTGCACACACTGTATATATATTTTCTGTTGTATTTTCTGACTTTATGTTTTTTTTACCCCATATGTAACTCTGTTGTTTTTATTGCACTACTTTGCTTTATCTTGGCCAGGTCGCAGTTGTAAATGAGAACTTGTTCTCAACTGGCTTACCTGGTTAAATAAAGGTGAAATAAAAATAAATAAATAAAACCGTCATTTTTATATTTATTTTTTACAACATTCTCACTATATCTATTACCAGAGTGTGTGTCTGTCTTATCTATTACCAGAGTGTGTGTCTGTCTGGTAGTGTTTCATAGCGAATCATGTTACAAAACAGGTCGCAAGGGACACAAGATGCTGACAAATAGGTTTTGGAATATTGAGAAGTTGCAGTTGGGATACAAGTCTCAATGCTCGTTTTGCCCCAAAAAGTGGCAGACTCCAATGATCACTATCAAACACGTGGCCACTCTATAAAGGGCTTAGGGCTAACTGATATTTTAACATAACATTGCCGTGTGTTGTCTTATGTAAACAAGACTGAGACGCTGCATAATGGTCATGTCTGTCCCACTGTCTGAAGGTTCTGGCTGCTATGATTGGATAGAGCATGTGCAGCTGATAGAGGGCAATCAGAATAAGCACAGCTGCTTGTCTCGTAACCCTCAGTAAATCGTGATGAACTCACTTACAAAAATCTGTTTTGGACGACACTAACTTTATGACGAAAATTATCCTATTAATACTTTGCAGTCAATTTTGACACAACAATTTATGTTTCTGACTCATATCGATGCCACATACATAGACCGTTTCAAACCAGAGAAGTTGGTTGTAATGGGCAATTGACCTTTAAGGAAATTGTTTTAGATATTTGTTTATTTTTATGTTTAGCTCACATAATATAATTTACAAGTATGCATTAAGGTGTCTGTAATATAATCAACGTGCCAAAAACACGAATAAAAGCATTTTTATAGCCCCCCCCCCCCCCCCCCCCCCCATTTTTTATATTTTTTACAATTGTGCAGGATTGCCAAGATGGTGGCGCAGTAGCTTAACAGTGCCCCCTGTCAGTCAGCTAGTGTATATATAAATCATTGAAACGCACCCTACCACAAGATGGCAATACCGGCCAATGTGGCTTTCTTATTTTGCGAAAGAGCAGATGGAAGACAAACCATTGAACTTCATTCATCAACACTGTCGACACTGGCCCAGTTTAGTCCCCATACCCCCTGTGCCTGGGGTAAACAACCGGGATAGCAAGCCCAGTGCAGACTTTGTTGATAATGGTGGAGAATGAATATGAATGAATGTCTCTTGTGGTTTTAATGCAAGTGTTATTAATTTACTAATATTAGGCTATTATAGTGTTATATAATGTCTAACATTATATTCATGTACAATATTAAATATTATGACCAAGTCTTAAGTCATTTTCGAATAATAATATGTATTATTATTATTGTCACTATTATTGTTATTGTAATTAGTCATTACTATTTGTTATTACTCAAGATTAATTTAGTAATAAGTAACATGTGTCATTACCATGTCATGGCATACTTTTCATATTATATTATACTATAGATATACGTTCAACGCTTAAAGTGGCCCTTTAAAGGGCCTAGTAGCCTTGCCTGGTCCCAGATCTGTTTATGGAGTCATAGCCTGCTAGATCGAAAGTAAAACAAACATTTGTTGCTCCGTCTGCTGTTTTACCGTGAGGGTAAATCCTTTCAATTGTCTACTTCGGGGAAGCTGAAAACAAAAAGAACAGGTTTGCAAGATTAGATTTTTTTTCAGGGTATTGTCATTTGTCCTATTCGTTTAGGTCAGTAATTCATGCATGGTTTTTAACGCCCCATTTTTGGTGCTGCGAAATTGCGCATAGGCTTTCCCACTAGCCTACAATATTCGGCATAGACCTGTATGTATAGCTAGTCTGGCAGACGCGACAAGAGCTGGTGTCAGCCAGACTACTTTAGAGCTACTAAAGGGCCTAATCGTTTTTAAAGGCATTTTTATGTTGACGTTGTCCTGTAATGTAATATGACTACTATGGTCAGAGGACGCCATAAACAGTGAGGTCCAGGCAATGGAGACCCTGCCTGCTGGGACTCCCCAGGACAACGAGAGAGGTGTTGGTGTCCAGAAAAAAACGCTCCCAACCTGCCATAAAGGAGGTCCATGAGGAGCCTCTTGAGAAAGAGAATGGGGATGCCCGTGATCAGGAAGACAGTGAGCAGCCAGGGAATAGGGAATAGCCTATCAAGAGTTGGTGAAGGAACAGTATGAGAATAGGCAACAACTTTGAAAGTGAGTATTGAGAATACTGCATACCGGTACATGCTTCAGATAGTGAATTATAGATGATTTGAATCCCTGATATGTTCTCTTCCAAATTCAGATTATTCCACAGATCCAGGTGTACATGCAAGTCTAGTGTCATATGAGTTCACTGTGGATAAGGTGAGCTGAATTTAAGATTGCTGATAGCGGCTTTATTGAGGAAAATATTTACTTAATATTTATATTTATTTTATTTTTATTTCACCTTTATTTAACCAGGTAAGCCAGTTGAGAACAAGTTCTCATTTACAACTGCGACCTGGCCAAGATAAAGCAAAGCAGTGCGATAAAAACAACAACACAGAGTTACATATGGGGTAAACAAAACATAAAGTCAAAAATACAACATAAAATATATATACAGTGTGTGCGAATGTAGTAAGTTATGGAGGTAAGGCAATAAATAGGCCATAGTGCAAAATAGTTACAATTTCGTATAATACTGGAATGATAGATGTGCAAAAGATGATGTGCAAATAGAGATACTGGGGTGCAAATTAGCAAAATAAATAACAATATGGGGATGAGGTAGTTGGGTGGGCTAATTTCAGAAAGGCTGTGTACAGGTGCAGTGATCGGTAAGCTGCTCTGACAACTGATGCTTAAAGTTAGTGAGGGAGATAAGAGTCTCCAGCTTCAGGGATTTGTGCAGTTCGTTCCAGTCATTGGCAGCAGAGAACTGGAAGGAATGGCGGCCAAAGGAGGTGTTGGCTTTGGGGATGACCAGTGAGATATACCTGCTGGAGCGCAGACTACGGGTGGGTGTTGCTATGGTGACCAGTGAGCTAAGATAAGACGGGGATTTGCCTAGCAGTGATTTATAGATGACCTGAAGCCAGTGGGTTTGGCGACGAATATGTAGTGAGGGCCAGCCAACAAGAGCGTACAGGTCGCAATGGTGGGTAGTATATGGGGCTTTGGTGACAAAACGGATGGCACTGTGATAGACTACATCCAATTTGCTGAGTAGGGTGTTGGAGGCTATTTTGTAAATGACATCGCCGAAGTCAAGGATCGGTAGGATAGTCAGTTTTACGAGGGCATGTTTGGCAGCATGAGTGAAGGAGGCTTTGTTGCGAAATAGGAAGCCGATTCTAGATCTAAATTTTGATTGGAGATGCTTAATGTGAGTCTGGAAGGAGAGTTTACAGTCTAACCAGAAACCTAGGTGTTTGTAGTTGTCCACATACTCTAGGTCAGACCCGCCGAGAGTAGTGATTCTAGTCGGGTGGGCGGGTGCAAGCAGCGTTCGGTTGAAGAGCATGCATTTAGTTTTACTAGTGTTTAAGAGCAGTTGGAGGCTACGGAAGGAGTGTTGTATGGCATTGAAGCTTGTTTGGAGGTTTGTCAACACAGTGTGCAATGAAGGGCCAGATGTATACAAAATGGTGTCGTCCACATAGAGGTGGATCCGAGCGTCACCAGCAGCAAGAGCGACATCATTGATATACACAGAGAATAGAGTCGGCCCAAGAATTGAACCCTGTGGCACGCCCATAGAGACGGCCAGAGGTCCAGACAACAGGCCCTCCGATTTGACACATTGAACTCTATCTGAGAAGTAGTTGGTGAACCAGGCGAGGCAGTCATTAGAGAAACCAAGGCTATTTAGTCTGCCAATAAGAATGCAGTGGTTGACAGAGTCGAAAGCCTTGGCCAGGTTGATGAAGACGGCTGCGCAGTACTGTCTTTTATCGATCGCGTTTATAATATCGTTTAGGACCTTGAGCGTGGCTGAGGTGCACCCATGACCAGCTCGGAAACCAGATTGCATAGCGAAGAAGGTACGGTGGGATTCGAAATGGTCGGTGATCTGTTTGTTAACTTGGCTTTCAAATACTTTCGAAAGGCAGGGCAGGATGGATATAGGTCTATAACAGTTAGGATCTAGAGTGTCACCCCCTTTGAAGAGGGGGATGACCGCGGCAGCTTTCCAATCTCTGGGGATCTCAGACGTTACGAAAGAGAGGTTGAACAGGCTAGTAATAGGGGTTGCGACAATTTCGGCGGCTAATTTTAGAAAGAAAGGGTCCAGATTGTCTAGACCAGCTGATTTGTAGGGGTCCAGATTCTTTAGCTCTTTCAGAACATCCGCTGTCTGAATTTGTGTGAAGGAGAAGCGGGGAGGGGGGGGGGGCATGGGCAAGTTGCAGTGGAGGGTGCAGAGCTGGTGGCCGGGGTAGTGGTAGCCAGGTGGAAAGCATGGCCAGCCGTAGCAAAATGCTTGTTGAAATTCTCGATTATTGTAGAGTTATCGGTGGTGACAGTGTTTCCTAGCCTCAGTGCATTGGGCAGTTGGGAGGAGGTGCTCTTATTTTCTATAGACTTTACAGTGTCCCAAAACTTTTTGGAGTTAGTGCTACAGGATGCAAATTTCTGTTTGAAAAAGCTATTTTTTGCTTTCCTAACTGATTGTGTATATTGGTTCCTGACTTCCCTAAAAAGTTGCATATCGTGGGGGCTGTTCGATGCTAATGCAGTACGCCACAGGATGTTTTTGTGCTGGTCAAGGGCAATCAAGTCTGAGGAGAACCACGGGCTATATCTGTTCTTAGTTCTGAAATATTTGAATGGGGCATGCTTATTTAAGATTGAGAGGAAAGCCCTTTTAAAGAACAACCAGGCATCCTCTACTGATGGAATGAGGTCAATATCCATCCAGGATACCCGGGCCAGGTCAATTAGAAAGGCCTGCTCGCTAAAGTGTTTTAGGGAGCGTTTGACAGTGATGAGGGGTGGTCGTTTGATCGCGGACCCATTACGGACGCAGGCAATAAGGCAGTGATCGCTGAGATCCTGGTTGAAGACAGTGGAGGTGTATTTAGAGGGTAAATTTGTCAGGATGATATCTATGAGGGTGCCCATGTTTACAGATTTAGGGTTGTACCTGGTAGGTTCGTTGATCATTTGTGTGAGATTGAGGGCATCTAGTTTAGATTGTAGGTTGGCCGGGGTGTTAAGCATATCCCAGTTTAGGTCACCAAGCAGTACGAACTCTGAGGATAGATGGGGGGCAATCAGTTCACATATGGTGTCCAGGGCACAGCTCGGGGCTGAGGGGGGTCTGTAGCAAGCGGCAACAGTGAGAGACTTATTTCTGGAAAGGTGGATTTTTAGAAGTAGAAGCTCAAACTGTTTGGGCACAGACCTGGATAGTATGATAGAGCTCTGCAGGCTATCTCTACAGTAGATTGCAACCCCACCCCCTTTGGCAGTTCTATCAAGACGGAAAATATTGTAGTTGGGGATGGACATTTCTGAATTTTTGGTGGCCTTCCTAAGCCAGGATTCAGACACTGCTAGAACATCAGGGTTGGCGGAGTGTGCTAACGCAGTGAATAACTCAAACTTAGGAAGGAGGCTTCGGATATTAACGTGCAAGAAACCAAGACTTTTACGATTACAGAAGTCAACAAATGATAACGCCTGGGGAGTAGGAGTGATACTGGGGGCTACAGGGCCTGGGTTAACCTCTACATCACCAGAGGAACAGAGGAGGAGTAGAATAAGGATATGGCTAAAGGCTTTAAGTACTGGTCTTCTAGTGCGTTGGGTACAGAGAAAAAAAGGGGCAGGTTTCCGGGCGTTGTAGAATAGATTCAGGGCATTATGTACAGAAAAGGATATGGAAGGATAGGAGTACAGTGGAGGTAAACCTAAGCGTTGGGTAACGATGAAGGAGATAGCAACACTGGAGGCACCGATTGAGTCGGTCTCCGCGTGTATGGGGGGGTGGGACAAAAGAGCTATCTAAGGCAGGTTTAGCTGGGCTGGGGGATCTACAGTGAAATAGTACAATAAGAAATAAGCGAAACAGCAATAAGCAAGGCATATTGACATGGGAGAGAGGCATAAAGCAATTACAGGTGTAATTTGAGAGAGCTAAGACAACAGCTGGTAATGCGACAAAGTTTGGGCTGAGGCTAAACATAAACAGGATGCGGTACCGTAAAATGGAACAGTCCAGCAGGCATCAGCTGTATAGCTGAGTTATCATAAGGTCCGGTGAACAGCAATAGGAGAGTTCGGAGGTAGTTCGGGGGCTTCTACAGCACTGGTGAGCAAGAGGCCACGGCTTGCATGTGCTAGCGGGCCGGGGCTAGCAGATGGATCTTCGTGGTCGACGTCGTAACGGGAAGGCTGTTGTAACCACATCAGACGATTTCGTCGGCAGACCAGTCGTGTTGGATCGGCGGGGCTCCGTGTCGACACTAGGAGGTCCCGTCCGGTAGACAGAGAGGTAGATAGCCGGGAGATGGGCCTGACATATGACTGCGATATGTGGTTGTCTTACCTAGCTACCTTAAGATGGATGCACTAACTGTAAGTCGCTCTGGATAAGAGTGTCTGCTAAATGAATAAAATGTAAATGTAAGATCTTCAGGAACTTAAAATGGTCATAACTGTCTCTGTTTCGTATTTTTCGAGTACAGGTGGATGGATAACTTTCTGTAGGAGCAGGGACTGGATGGAGATGGATAACTATTTAGCAGCTTTTATGGTCAAACCACATTGAACACCATCAGCAACCACCGTAGAACTGTTGGTAACTTTCTGTATCAATAAAGCTTAACCCCACACAATTAAAGCATTGGCCAATCAGATTGCAGATAATTAGTTACCAGATAAATAACAACTTAAGACACAACTGAAATGTATAGAAGTGCTTTATAAAATAACAGAGCCCAATAATAATTTTCATGTAATAATCTTGCACAAGTAAAACCAAAAATGACTTTCTTCCAAATAGTAAAAGTGGGTATAACCATCACATAAACATATAATTTAAAAAAACGTTATTCCTTCCAAATAAGTATTTAAATCTCCCACTTTGAGCTGGATGTGTCAATGTGTAGTTCATACATGCATAATTTATGAGCAGAAATACTGTCTTACCTCAATTAGCCACGAAATCCCTAGTTTGAAAGTTACTATTTTCTGGAAGCTGTGTCGTGTCAATGGGCGAGTTCGTTTTGCATGGCCCGGTGCCCCAGGTGGGTGGAGATTTCACTTAAGGACCAATGGAATGGTCTAAAATGTACAATCTCTGTGTAAAAAAGGCCATCCTCTCCTCTCTACCTAACTTCCCCTCACAGTCCCTTCAGTTTCCCTTAAGTCACGGTAGTTTGGCTGCTCAGCCTACCTAAATTATCCCTCACCCATCATAGCCCTGCCCTTCCCAACCAATTAGAGCGCTTGGAAATGCGCATCTGGACACTGCACCTGCCCACTCAGGTCAGAGTGTTATCGTCGTCCGAAGGGAGGACTTTTTATTGTTGACAGTAACATGAATGTCTGAATGTTGTACGTGCATCGAGATATAACCACAACAATAAGATTCCAAGTCATTCAGATTACCAAAATCATATAAACATCTTCAAATGGAAACAGCTGTGTCTGCGTGTATGTGTGTGTGATGGTGACTATCAAGAGTACAGTGATGGGCCTCAACATCATGTTCTAACCGGACAGCACTATAGAGGGTAGAACCAAACCAATCAGTTATAAGTATATAGCGGGTGAGGGCATTCACAGCCGACCCCGCTCAGACGGGTGAGGGCATACCAGCCAACCGTTTTTACTTGGTCAACCAACTCGGAATTAAAAGTCGGACACTCTAGGACCTTTCTAGAGCTCTGACTTTCCGATCATAATTTGACCTTATTTTTTTGTTTTGTTTTTTTAGTTGTCGTGAAAGCACCAAAAAAACAACTATGCAAGGACCACAGCTCGTGAAAAAAATTATCTTCACAATAATTTAAGGCTTTCTTTGTAGTCTCTGTCCGCTGAAGAAGTGTTCAGAAGGGCATGAGACAAAGGAATGTGTAGCATTGGGGAAAGTAGTGGTATGTGTTAATTGTAGGGGTGCCCATGGGGCTGGGGATCAGAAATGTCCGGTGCGAGAGAGGCAGGTTGAGGTTTCCAGGGTTAGAGTAGTGCAGAAGTTGTCGTATGCTGAGGCAGTGAAGAAAGTAGAGGAAGATGGGTCAAGGGGGAGGGATCCTGAGAGGAGTGGTGTGAGTAGTAGAACTGTACCAGTACAGAGGGATAGGCCAACAAGTGATATATGTTTCAGTAAGATTTGATTTTTTGCATTTATAGCAATGGTTATCAACTGTACTGCAGCTGCAGAGAGGTATTTGGGTGTGCGAGACTTGACGTCAGAAGAGTTACAAGGTGTGTTAAGTGGTGGTGTCCCATCCTTTCAGGCTATTGGCCTGAGGTAGGATTAAATAGATTTAAATTAGTGGAGTAGGGTGGTGGGTTTTTAGTGAGTGTAGGGGTAGATGGTAGGTTATTAGGTTATTAGTAAACATTTGTTTTTGTTTTTATGTATATTTTTTATTTTTAAGCAAAGTATAAGGGCTCCCGAGTGGCGCAGCGGTCTAAGGCACTGCATGTCAGTGCTTGAGGCGTCACTACAGACCCCATGGTTTGATTCCAGGCTGTATCACAACCGGCCACGATTGGGAGTCCCATAGGGCGGCGCACAATTGGCCCAGAGTTGGCCGGTGTAGGCCGTCATTGTTATACTCCAGTCTAGTAGGTGGCGGTAATGCAAAATGTATTGGATGGCAACCGCCTTTAAACCTCATCGAAGAAGAAGGTCTACAAGGCCTCAGGTATGGCGGTACCTTACCGTTTTTTGACCACTACGCCACACCACTCTAAGACTTGGAACTAAGAAAGCTGCTAATAGTCTATATATTTTGTTTACAGTTGAAATGTGATCACCTTGACTTTGATCTTGACTTTGATCATCAATGGAAAAATTACCTTTTGTATGGAAAATGTTTGTCGGCACTTTGGATTCCCTGTTCTGTGGTTGCTTTGGAAGCGCGTCTGACTGTGGCATCATATACATGTGGCCTCAAGGCAAGGTCCCTGAGAACACAGTGGCCTCCATCATTCTTAAATGGAAGAAGTTTGGAACCACCAAGACTCTTCCTAGAGCTGGCCGCCCGGCCAAACTGAGCAATCGGGGGAGAAGGGCCTTGTTCAGGGAGGTGACCAAGAACCTGATGGAGATGGGAGAACCTTCCAGAAGGACAACCATCTCTGCACCACTCCACCAATCAGGCCTTTATGGTAGAGTGGCCAGACGGGAGACACTCCTCAGTAAAAGGTACATGACAGCCCATTTGGAATTTGCTTAAGGCACCTAAAGGACTCTCAGACCATGAGAAACAAGATTCTCTGGTCTGATAAAACCAAGATTGAACTCTTTGGCCTGAATACCAAGCGTCACATCTGGAGAAAACCAGGCACTTCTCATCACCTGGCCAATACCATCCCTACGGTGAAGCATGGTGGTGGCATTAACATGCTGTGGGGATGTTTTTCAGCGGCAGGGACTGGGAGACTAGTCAGGATCGAGGGAAAGATGAACGAAGCAAAGTACAGAAAGATCCTTGATGAAAACCTGCTCCAGAGCGCTCAGGACCTCAGACTGGGGCGAAGGTTCACCTTCCAATAGGACAACGACCCTAAGCACACAGCCAAGACAACGCAGGAGTGGCTTCGGGACAAGTCTCTGAATGTCCTTGAGTGGCCCAGTCAGAGTCTGGACTTGAACCCGATCGTACATCTCTGGAGAGACCTGAAAATAGCTGTGCAGTGACACTCCCCATCCAACCTGACAGAGCTTGAGAGGATCTGCAGTGACGAATGGGAGAAACACCCCAAATACAGGTGTGCCAAGCTTGTAGCGTCATACCCAAGAATAATTGAGGCTGTATTCGCTGCCAAAGGTGCTTCAACAAAGTACTGAATAAAGGGTCTGAATACTTATGTAAATGTGATAAAGTTATTTTTTAAATATATTTCTTTATGTCTAAAAACCTGTTTTTGTGAAGGGGTCTGAATACTTTCCGAATGCACTGTATCAGCATTAACACACCTGATACAGCTAATTAAAGTCTTGATGAGAGGTTGATATGTTGAAACAGGTGTGTAAGTGTTGGGTACAAAATGCTAAATGCTCATTCTGATCAATAGTTTTGCATCATGTGCCATTCAATCTGTCACACGAAATAAAAACAAGAAATGCAATTCCTATCATATCTAAAGCATTCCTTTAAAACAAGTGCTTTTTCGAGATCGGAAATACGGAAGTCTCCTTGATATAAACAGCGTCGGAACTGACCAACGGCAGTTTCCTGATATTTACATTTTAGTAATTTAGCAGACACTCTTTTCCAGAGCGACTTACATGAGTGCATACATTTTCATTCATACTGGTCCCCTGTGGGAATTGAACCCACAACCCTGGCATTGCAAGTGCTATGCTCTACCAACTGAGCCACACGGCACCATGAAACTATGTTGGAGAGCATACTTAGCACAGAGTTTACTAACATTAGCAAATGGCTTGGAGATAATAAGCTATCTCTGCACTTAAGTAAAACTGAGGCAATTATTTTTGGGTCCAGACCTAAATTGTGTAGGTCCTCTGAAATCCGAGTGGAGTTAGGGGGTGAGGTGTTGACTACTAAAACCTCTGTTAGCTACCTGGGATGCATCCTTGATGAAGCTTGGGAGGTGTGAGCATGGCCACTAAAGTGCTTGGGAAGGTTAATGCCAGTACGTTTTTGGCTAGAAAGTCCAAGCTGCTTGATAAGGACTCCATGAGAGTGCTAGCCACTGCCCTCATTCAATGCCATTTTGATTACGCTAGTACTTAATGTGTTGGGGGCTTATCAAAGCTTCTGAAGGGGAAGCTCCAGATAGCCCAAAATAAGCTGAACAGGGTAGTATTGAAGGTGAGTCACGTACTCACATATGCAGGAGCTGCTTTCAGGAACTCAACTGGCTGCCTGTTGAGGCTAGGGTGTCCAAGATTAGACTGGGTTTGGTTGACAGGAGTATTTATGGTTCTGCGCCCAGATATCTAACTGATTACTTTCCCCATGTTAGGGATGCACACAACCACAGCACCAGATCAGGTGTTGCTAATGTGTGCTTATACAGGTTCAGGAGTAATGCTGGGAAAGGTACTTTCTTGTATACTGGATCCTCAGAGTGGAATGTGTTGCATCTGCCCATAAAAACGACATCCTCTCTGGGCAGCTTTAAAAATAAAGTAAAAAACTGTTTGATGTGTTCTGTGCCCATTTGAATGTACCTTACGATGCAACTGCAATGATGAGATAGATGTTCTTCTTCTTTGTTTTTATGTTTTATTATCTCGCTGTCATACTGTGTGCAACCGTGTTGGATCTTGCCTAGCCATCTTGTCTCAAGAGGACCACAATGTAAATAAGTCCAAGACTTTATTGGGTGTTATCCTCAATGATTTTACTCATGTGCATGTATGGCTTTTCAAGTTTTGTGTGCTTGTTTTTTTTTTAATGGTCGAATTAATAAACTAAACTTAACTACAAGTTTGAACACTGGAATATGAGATGTAGTCTACAACTCTGTTAGGATCATAGAAATCCTCATTATTTTGTTTAATGATTTTTCCATTTCAGCGTAATTATGTCTATATAGCCTACACTTTCTCGTGCTGAAATTCTCACGCAAGTTGGGCGGGGTGGCTTTGTGACAATGATCACAAGAGCAGCTGCTCACCTATTTGAAGGCTCCAAGCAGTTCCACCTCCAACACCGCCAAAACATCCGCTATGCAGAGGTGTGTTCAGTTTGCTTGAACATTTCCTACATTCCAGGACAATTTGTACTGAATGACACGTTTCCACAAAACTTATTGAATGGACTTTGAGGTACGTTTGCTTCCATTTGGTAGGTGTGGCGAGGTGTGGCTTGAAGCAATGAGTGACGTATTTAAAGGGCAGTGGCTATGCTGACAGCGTTCCCCAACCCACAACCCAATCCCTCCCCGTTTTTCAACTGGTCGTTCAGTACAGCACCGGTTCCTTTCAATTGAACGTACCAGAACGTAAAAACATAGCCCTGGGCTCCTGGCATAGAGGGAGTTATTTTATGCTGGCCCGGGTTGAACCGGGCAGAGGCCCTTCAAGTCATCGGGCGAAAGCAGGGAGGACAGAGCGCCCTTCTCAAATCGAACAGTAATCTGCACCGTTTGGTAATTTTGTCAACAAGGCAGCATGGTGCATTGTCCAGAAACATAAAACATCAATTTTCCATGAAATAAATGATTGAATTTTCTAACTAGTTTTTATTGGGAAAGCATTTTTATCAAAAACAATCACTTTTGCATGGGAAAAGACAGAATCCTACTAATTACTACACATGCTTAATTACATTACTTTTGTTTTGAGCCGACTTTGCCATTGGACAGAGCGGGGCACCTGGCTCAAGCCGAGGAGGCAGCCCGGTTCCAAATTGAATGCAATCAACTTTCAGAAGTTGCGAAACATGCCTACACGGGCGCCCTGGCGAGATTAATCGAACTCCCTCATAGATACACATGGCAAGGCATGGTTTAACGTGACCACGCCCCAGACTAGGGTACAGCCGTACGGTACTCCCGTTACTCCCATGTAATTAGCCTAACTTTGGCATCATCCTAAGCAAACTACTGACACTTATTTGTCATTTCAATAAATGTTTCAGCAGCCTCTCGTGTCGTTATTAACATACTTAGCTGTCACAACAACAGATGGTTTGCATGATACTTCTTCTGCAATTTATTACATGACCTTCTAACACTGACAGTAAAGCTAATAAAGCTGTCGCAATATACTTACGTAACTGTTTGTTAAACTCTAGCTTTTTCGCTGGTTAGCTGACGTTAGCTGGCTGGCTAGCGAGAGAAGTTAATCTCGATATAATTCGCAAGGTCGGAGTTGCCCCCCACCCTAAAATAAAATAAATAGAATGTGTCAGCCAAACAGCCACTCACAAAGTATAAGACTACCGATCACTGTCCATGGTGCTGAAATTACGACGTGCCTATCGAATCGATGATAGGCTTTCTGTGGTGCCAGGGCATGTTTATCTTTGCTTTAGCTAATTGATAAATGTTTATTGTTAGGCCTATTTGGTCATCATTTTCTCATGTAAAGCCTAACATTTCACAAAGATATACACAGTGTCGCAATTCTGCCATTTTTAGACTGCTGGCTGGTGGCAGTAATGTAATTAAGTCAAAAACATTTTCGATTCAACAGCATACTAATCAGCTACCAATAGATTTCTTTGAATATACAACTGTCCTGTATAGGCTACCTGAACCAGCATGACATGAGCCGTCCTCGCGCTCTCTCCCAGCTTGGATAGAAAGTTGTTGTGTTTAAAACCAGTCTATTAATAACAAATAATACAGTCAGTCCACCATCAAAACACTAGCTTACAAGGGATTGTTTCATTATGCAGTGTACTATCTATAGCTACAGTATATACCGTATTTAGCTGTTATTTAGCTGCTATTTATACACTTTTTTTATAAGAATTACACATCAAATAGCCTAACAATGAGGAAAAAAGTAGTCGGCTTGAGAATAAATTCAGCCACTATTTATTGTTGAACTCAGCATGTTTTTTATGGCTAATAGCCTACATAAATGGGCTGTAATATTCAAGGTAAATTAAATCAAATCCAACTTGAGAGACTCTCCTGGTCTCCTGAAGCTCCTTTTTTTTGTGCAAATGTTTTCACCCCGGCCTGTAGGTCCAGGTTGCGGGCCCGACTGTTTTCGGAGTATTGCCAACCCAGTCTTTGAAACATTGTTCATTAGATGTCCATTGCGCTGCACACAATTTAAACGTAGTCTTGAATTATGCATGCCAATATATATCAGAGATAGACTGTTGATATTGCAACCAAACAACTCAAACGCCCGTTCACCAGTATGAACAAAATCGCAAACCGCTTTTTTTGTTCAAGCCCTCAAGAACTGTTGTCCTAAAGATGATAATCTGTTTGCATCTGCCGATGTATTGGCTTTCCAGTATCCAGTCGACCTGTCCCCAGAGCAGGGGCGGACTTAGTGATTTGGAGGCCCCAGGCAGAGGCCAGTCAGAGGCCCCACCCCAGCTCTGCCTAAAACTTTTTTATGGGATTTATAGTAAAGACAATGTAACTGTAAAAAACTGTAAAAATGTATTACCTTTTAATGTTCCATGAACACAACCCGTCATGATGTTTTCATCTAATTGTCAAACAAATCACTTCAAAAAGTAGGTTACCTTCGCACTTTCATCCAAAATAATTCCAGCATCCGAACAGTGCACCGTGCACCTGCCAACTTTCCTTAAATTCGCTAGTGGCTGAAACCATCTCACTGGAGAAAGTATCGGAGCGAGAGCGAAACAGCGCCCCTCTGTCTTACTATATGTAGCCCATGTATCTGACGCTGTCTGGCCAAAAAGAGTATGACATGACATAATCCTTTCGGCCAGACAGCATTAGATACATGGGCTGCACATGTCCACTGCCTCGACAACGATGGCAGTATTATCAGCAGCACCTGTCTTTTTTACTAAAGAAATGAGTATTATATCCCCCTAGTCAGGACCGTACACAGACCTTTTAGGGGGCAGGTGCTCAAAACGAAAAAAGGGCACCCCCTGCTTGAAAGAAATGCAATACTTTCATAATTCATATCTTGAAAATCATAACATACCAAATGCCTCTGTAGTGAAACCATGTTTTGTTTTGTTGCATAGGCCTATTTATTTCTGCAAACAACACTCACTCATCATCACAAACTGTAAGCAAGCTAGTTCCAGTCCCTCCTAAAGACATGTTTGACATTGGGAAATGTCAGATGTTCATTGATGTTGATGATTGATGTAAATCTGCTAGTTAGCTAGCTTGATTTTTTTACTGATTGTGATTTACCTCTCTGTCTTTCTGCCTCTCTCTGCTGCACTTAGCCAAACATACCGAATATTGATGATGATGTAAGCTAAATCAAGTGTCATCAAATGTTAATCAAATGTTATGCTGCTGTGGCAGTACTGTTCATAGTTAAACTAGGTCGCTACACACACTCGACCGGTGAGCGCATTTCTCAAGCCATGCATGTTTGGATACCGGGCGCGTGCAATTCCATACAGGGCACTGGGAAAAAAGCACAACTGGCTGTGCCCAAACTCCGTCAACAGGCGCAACCAACGCACGGAGTGGGGGTGGCAAACTTGATGAGTACTTGCAGGCAGTGGGTTCTGAACAACAATGCCAAAAAATTTATTAAAAAAATATAAATTTGGGGAAAATTATACCACTACCCAAAAGGGGCACTTTGGAGGCTGGAAGGGCAAAGGGGCATGTGCTCTGCACAGGTAGAGCCCGTGCCTGCCCCTAGTCTAAGGGCCCAGGACTGGGTTTCTACTAAGCTAACATATGGAATTGTTTTAGCCCTTTCCTGCACTCAATGACCAAAAGTGTCCTCTTTGGCCTCATGGGTGGAATGTTATTCATATCTTTCATAATTTCATGATGAATAAATATTTATTTTTTAAAACTGAATTTTAGGACCCCTGCAGGTATAAAACATATATAATAATAATAATAATAATAATAATAATAATAATAATAATAACAATTTGATGAAACATTGAATTTGGCCTTACTATTAGCCCATATAAATGCATTTAATAACAGATTTAAAACATGAATCAAAAGGAAATATGTTTTGAAGTGTCTATCCTATATGTGAGAGATATGTGTGGAATTACCAGTATACCTTTGATGTGGAAATGCCCTATTCACCTCCATACATTTTTCGGCCTGGTACCGGGTTACCTTCAGATGAGTCTCATGACACTTGTGGGCGTGAGAGTCTCATCTTTCCATAGAGGGGTCATATTATTGTGTAGCCCAAACTGTTCGGACAGTACAGATGTTCTCGTGAGAAACAGATTTTCAGAATTGCTCCTGGTCTGATAAACACTGCTGTAGCTCGGCCACCTTCCACCGCAGATGCAGAAGGCCGACATCGTTGGATGCGGTGGATTGAGATACAGCCCATGCAAAAAAAGTATATCTCGTGCTAAAACAGACAGATTTTGATGGGGATTTCAAGCTGAGAAATTAGAAGTATTATTTATTTTATGCCCAGCTCATGAGGCCCCTTGATGATGTGAGGCCTGAGGCAATTGCCTCTTCTGCCTAATGGTAAGTCCACCAGTGCCCCAGTGTGGAAGCATTTAGCTAGATGTTTGCAATTCCTTTTCCTAAATAGGTATGCATTTTTTGTGACAAAATTCAAATTGAAATGCAAAAAAAGATCATGATTGAGTATACATAATGTCTGCCAATTTGAAAAATAAATAGCTAAGTGTGTTTGATATTTCATTTCCATTGTACTATCCAGTACAACACTGACATTTAAAAATCTAATGTAAATGCTTAAATGACAAGCTATTCCCCATGTTTGCCATTTCATTTCCTTGTTGTGATAGCATGAATTGTGACAAAAATAAAAATAATTCTCAATTGGCAATTGACAATGCTTTCCCATACTCTTGTGTGGTATAAGACTGTCAAAATTCTAATGATCAATCAAATTCAATAAATCAATTGCAATGCTTCATTTTGCTATTTAGTTTCCTCATTTGCGTTATTGTTTTCGACCTGTATTGATTGTCAATCAAACACTGTGGACAGGGTTTTGGTAACTTAAGGCAGAAGAGGTTGCCTGTGCTTGCTGGTCGTCACTAACCCTAACCTCAACCCTAACCTTAACCACACTGCTACTTATGCCTAACCCTAACCTTAAATTAAGACCAAAAAGCACATTTCTGTTTTCATTAATTTTTACGACATAGCCAATTTTGACTTTGTGGCTGTGGACACGTTCGGTTATAGCTGTATCGATGTGGTATGTTTTTAGGCTGTCCCGGCAACAACAACCAGTGTGAAACCCCACAGAAGAAAAAGAACAGCCAGTGTGTGCAAGGAGTTTGCGAGAGGGGACTATAAAGCTCAGTGGAGGGCATAGCCGCGGAAAGTAGGGGTGCTGAGGGTGCTGCAGCACCCCCTGATAAATAAAAAATAAAAAAACGGGGAGCTAGTAGCTAGTTAATTGGCAATTATATGTAGCTAGCTACCGGTAGGTTAGATTGCTAGCTAGTAGCCAGCTGGCTAAGAGTATGCACTACTGGCTAAAATTAGCTAGCTAGCCCACCGGCATTGGCTAGCATAGCTAGCTAGCTAGCGTCACAACAAGACACTATCGTGGAACACCTTTAGCTACTGTAAGTGGCTTTTTTGTCTTGTGATTTCACATTTGGAAGGTGCATTGAAACAATTAGCTAAATAGTTTGTAAAATATGTCCTGATACCTAACCTAACCATCCTGTCCCAAATAGACACTTGATAGGTTACCTGATGGTATGTTGGGGAGATGAAGCCTGATGCCCTCACAATCTTCACATCTGACGCCCGTCCTCCCCATCTTTTAGTCAGGAATGAGATGCTTCCTGACATGCTGCACACAATGAAATACTTGACAGAGGTGGATTTCTTGTAGCTAGAGTAGGTCTTTGCTCTGTCAAAGTAGTAACGTGAGGTATATTACCATTACTTTTTAGTAACCATAATATGTTATTATACATTTGTTAACAAAATGTAAGTGTTCCAACATGTAACATGCCATTAAGCACACTTGCCAAAACATTTTACAAATCAGTAGATCATCATCATTACTATCTGTCGTCATTTAGAGTCAACATTTTTGACAGACACAAGAACACATCAGCAAGAGCAACAATGTACCAATCTGGAGGCACTTAAATTCGAACAGGGGGGCTATTCACCTACCTAGCCTTGAGATTCTTGGGGTACTTTATACATATTTCAAAGCAGTCCACAATAGATGTTAATTTAGGGAACTGTTTTTTTCATGCTTGGTGGCGTAGTGGCACCAAGGCACTCCTTGTCTGGCCGGTGAATTAGAAAGCTGATCTTGGAGTAGAGGAGGTTTATCAAGCATGCAAACATGTCACGCAAAGTTGTCTTCCCAATCTGCATCATGTGGCTGACCAAGGCGTTGGAGGGGTTCTGCCTGAGCCTGACTAGAACGACGAACAGCTGGTCTTCGATCAGGAGTTTTAACTTCTGTATTTGGAAGTGGGTAATGAACTGAGCAAGGTAAGTATTAAGGCATTGGAAGAAATTCCAACTGAGGCCAGTTAGCTCCTTGCACTTCACATCATCCCCTCTTACACTGTCTGCAGTTAGAGTGCATTGCCTCCAAGCATGGGCGGTGTGTTCAATAGGGCGATATGGGCGACGCACTGCCAAACGGGAAAAGGAAGGGATTTTTTTTCTAATCAATTATATCACGGCAACAGCAGTTATCAGTGTTCACGTCTGATCTGCCAGCCACTAAATGTCAAATCAGGCTAAAGTCGTGCTTCAAATGGCCCCGCCCGTTTTTGGGGCGATTTCAGTCAAGTTGAAAATCGCCCAGAAGTCTCTCATAGCCTGTCATGTAAAATCTATTTTTTTCACATTTCAAAGCTTTCAATACATTCTCTATGGGTGTCTGTGGGCTTGCACTTACGCGCTTTCGTCATACGTGACGTAACGTTGAACGTAACTAAGACAATGGCGGCTAGAAGCGTCTCTGTTGCGACCTGCAGTGCGGCGTTATTTTATGTTTTTAATTTGTAGACTTAGTTTACAAACATTCTGCCAACCATGGATTTCCAGTGGTTGGTTTTGGACTGATCTTGTTGATCGTGTACATACCCGCTACGAACGGACTAAATAATGAAAACGCTGCTGGCAGCTGAATCCCAATACAGCTGGGAGACTTGGCTGGATGAGTCCCGGACAGAGAAGTGGAGCCGGCCACCTTCACCCTGGTCAGAGCGGACCGCGATCCTGGTAAGAGAGCGACTCTGTACCCCGACATTGAACTGCTTTCTGTGTCATTGCGACCTTACTATCAATTCAATTCAATTTAAGGGCTTTATTGGCATGGGAAACGTGTGTTAACATTGCCAAAGCAAGGGAAGTAGATAGTAAACAAAAGTGAAATAAACAATAAATATTAACAGTAAACATTACACTCAGAAGTTTCAAAAGAATAAAGACATTTCAAATGTCATATTATGTATATATACAGTGTTGTTACAATGTGCAAATAGTTAAAGTACAAATGGGAAAATAAATAAACATAAATATGGGTTGTATTTACAATGGTGTTTGTTCTTCACTGGTTGCCCTTTTCTTGTGGCAACAGGTCACAAATCTTGCAGCTGTGATGGCACACTGTGGTTTTTCACCCAGTAGATAAGGGAGTTTATCAAAATTGGGTTTGTTTTCGAATTCTTTGTGGATCGCTGTAATCTGAGGGAAATATGTGTCTCTAATATGGTCATACATTTGGCAGGAGGTTAGGAAGTGCAGCTCAGTTTCCACCTCATTTTGTGGGCAGTGTGCACATAGCCTGTCTTCTCTTGAGAGCCAGGTCTGCCTACGGCGGCCTTTCTCAATAGCAAGGCTATGGTCACTGAGTCTGTACATAGTCAAAGCTTTCATTAAGTTTGGGTCAGTCACAGTGGTCAGGTATTCTGCCACTGTGTACTCTCTGTTTAGGGCCAAATAGCATTCTAGTTTGCTCTGTTTTTTTGTTTGTTCTTTCCAATGTGTCAAGTAATTCTCTTTTTGTTTTCTCATGATTTGGTTGGGTCTAATTGTGTTGTTGTTGTTGTTGTTGTCCTGGGGCTGTGTGGGGTCTGTTTGTGTTTGTGAACAGAGGCCCAGGACAAGCTTACTTAGGGGACTCTTCTCCAAGTTCATCTCTCTGTAGGTGATGGCTTTGTTATGGAAGGTTTGGGAATCGCTTCCTTTTAAGTGGTTACTATCTGCCCCGTGAGTTCCCCCAATTGTTTGTTACCGTTGTGTACTGTTGATAATCACAAGTTTACTGGAGAACTGAGACCAAGTAGAGACTTTGGACAGGGTGGATATGGTATAATAAAGGCAGTTTATTCAGAGGTAAAGATATCTGGAATCGCGTGCACGGACTCGTGCACGTGTGTAGGTCACCTAAATCATCAGAAAAATTGCCCCTCCTGAGAATTTTTTCAGGAGCCGCCACTGCCTCCAAGTGTCTCTCTCTCGCCTCAGAATATCAATCTCCCTCTTCAGCCTCTCAACCTCCCTAGCTTGGTCCTCGTCACCATCCTCACCCTCTGACTTCTCGCTCTCTCTGGCTGAACTCTGATTAAGTACCGCACTAGATGGTGTTTGAAGCTCGTTCATTTTTGGACGTTTGGCTGGCGGCGGCCCTACTAGTCTCCTCTTATATCTGTTCAATTTAGAAGCAGCATCAGGTGCTACTCTTGCTGGGAAGACTAATGGAACATAGTCTGGGTGCATTGGATCTGTGCTAGGAATCTCTACAATACAAGATAATATTATAGCTGTTATTTGGACGGATACAGCTCTCTAGTCCTTACTACAAGCTAACTAGCAAGCTTTATACAATACACATAGCTTGTTAGATACAAACAAGAGTTAGCTTGCGACTTACCACTGATGAAGTGCTTCGAACATACAGTACATAAATGTATCGAGTAACCAGAGCTCATAGCTTTACATCGCGCCGTATACCCCATTCATAGACGCTAACTGCTTTAGCGCCTACTGACAATAGTATCGTCTGAATGAAAGACTTTTGTTCTTTTGTTTTTAGAAGTCTTTGCAAATGTATTGAAAATGAATTACAGAAATATATAATTTACATAACTATTCACACCCCTGAGTCAATACATGTTAGAATCACCTTTGGTAGCGATTACAGCTGTGAGTCTTTCTGGGTAAGTCTTCTAAGAGCTTTGCACACCTGGATTGTACAATATTTGCCCATAATTATTTTCAAAATTCTTCAAGATCTTTCAAATTGTTTGTTGATCATTGCTACCATTTACAAATCTTGCCATAGATTTAAGTCAAAACTGTAACTAGGCCACACAGGAACATTCACTGTCTTCTTGGTAAGCAACTCTAGTGTAGATTTGGCCTTATGTTTTAGGTTATTTTCCTGCTGAAAGGTAAATTCATCTCCCAGTTTCTGGTGGAAAGCAGACTGAACCAGGATTTCCTCTAGGTTTTTGCCTGTGCATAGCTCCATTCCATTTCTTTTTTATCCTGAAAAGCACCCCAGTACTTAAAGATTACAAGCATACCGATAACATTATGCAGCCACCACTATGCTTGAAAATATGGAGAGTGGTATTCAGTAATGTGGTGTTGTATTGGATTTGCCCCAAACATAAGACTTTGTATTCAGGACAAAAAGTGAATTACTTTAGTGCCTTGTTGCAAACAGGGTGCATGTTTTGGAATATTTTTAATCTGTACAGGCTTCCTTCTTTTCACTCTGTCAATTAGAGTCCTTTAGGTGCCTTTTGACAACCAAGTTAGGAAGGACACCTGTATCTTTGTAGTGACTGGGTGTATTTATAGAGAATCCAAAGTGTAATTAATATCTTCACCATGCTCAAAGGGATATTCAGTGTCTGCTTTTTGTATTTTTACCCATCTACAAATAGGTGCCCTTTTGTGCGAGGCATTGGAAAACCTCTCTGGTCTTTGAGGTTGAATCTGTGTTTGAAATTCACTGCTCGACTGAGGGACCTTACAGATAATTGCATGTGTGGGGTACAGAGATGAGATAGTTATTCAAAAATCATGTTAAACATTACTATTGCACACAGAATGAGTCCATGAAACTTATGTTACTTGTTAAGCACATTTTAACTCCTGAACTTATTTAGGCTTGCCATAACAAAGGGGTTGAATACTTTCAGCTTTTCATTTTTAATTAATTTGTAAAAACTTCCTAAAACATTACTCCATTTTGACACAATGGGGTACTGTGTGTAGGCCAGTGACAAAAACATCTCAATTTTAAAATCAGGCTGTAACACAACACAATTTGGAAAAACTCAAGGGGTGTGAATACTTTCTGAAGGCACTGTAGCTGGCCACCTGTGCTAATTAGCTATCTAGAGTGCTCCGAACACCTGTGTGTAAGCGTAACTGGGAAGGAAGTGTAGTTCGTCACCTGGAGGCACACACATCTTGTGAATTTGTGCAAAACTGCTACAGTAAGTGCATATTTTTTATTACAAATATTATCTCTCGCTGATATGAAAGATAAGTGGCATATCAGCATGTTTCGAAAACCGGTTTGAAAGCTATGATTATTGACTTTTCGCAGTGGTGTAGTGGTCCCTGGAGAAGTGGGTATACTCTCAGTATTCACCTTTTTTTTTTTTAAGTAGTCCAGAAAAAAGCCCTGTTTTAGAAACAGTGACATGTAAGACTATGATTTAGTTTACCCAAAAATATGTAATTTCTACTTGCACACTATTATAAAATGATCATGACTTGATTAGGAGCAGTTTGTAGTTACTACTGGTCACAAGAGCAGCCTGGATGAATGTAAAATGTATTTATCATGAGGCAAACAGGAAATGGTGTTTCGATTATTTTTTGCACATTTATTTAAATAAAATACTTCAAATCTGAAGGTGACAATGCATCCTTGTTCATATTGCTATATGCTTTGTTTTGAACATGTTCATTTACCGGTAAATCATTCAACAAAATATGTTACAACAATATTTAGTTAACAATTAACAAAAATATATGCATTAACAACACATCAACAGTGATATACTCTCTCAACCCAGCACTGGGTTTCTGACCTTTGCTCATACTACAGTATATTCCAGACAAATTTGCTTTCTGCAGGAGCTTTCACACTGCACTGTCTAGAACGCACCGAAGAGGCAGCACGATGGCTCTTCAACCAGGTCCTTGTATATTTTCTAGGATCAAACTTGGAAGTTGGTGGGCCGTTGATATTAATCATCATCAAGTTTGATATGTTTGAGATCAGAAGGACAGCCCTCTTGTCTGAGCTTATATTGTTCATAAGGCTAAAATTCCTCTCACACTCTGCTGTACCGACAGGGAATGTTTTCATACAGTTCATAAGTGGTTTTAGGTCCTTGGGCTCACTACTGGGCTCTTCCAGTAGGTCCCGCATCCCATTCAGTGCTTGGTCTGTGCACAAGTTAAATCGATTGCACAGTCGCTTAACTTGTTCTTCACCATGGCGGATGCTGGGCTTTGATGGCCACTTACTCTGATCAAGGATGCTGAGGTCCATGATGGTCTCATCTTCAAAAGACAAGCGTTTCTCCAGATTGTTCACAAGGCTTTGTAAGAACTGGCCTGGATTGATAGACTTCAGCTTTGCATTTGTTTTCAGGGCTATAGACCGATACTCCCCAGTCTGTTTTGCTTCTAAAGCCTCACTATATTTCTCACCTGGACTCTCTTTGAATGACTGGATCACTCTGATTGAGCGTTTCAGCAGATGCTCTGCTCTGAGGAGCGTTATAGAACGAGACTGAAGCTCCTGTGACAGGAGACTTAGTTCATGGAGAGTGTCGTACATGAGGCCAAGGTCACAAATGAATTCTGGACTTTGAACACGGTCTAACAAACCTCTGTACATCTGCCTCTCTTTGGTGGACCTCATCTCATCACTGCAAGCATTTTTAAAGTGCTGCACAAGAGCTCCCAGGGATGTCCAAACAGCACGAACAGTCCGAAAGCTACTGGCCACCCAGCGTACATCCAAGATTCTGCCAATGCGAAGAAGTTGTGAGCCTACTTCAGCTGCTGCATTAACAAGTTCACGTTCATTTTTGTTTGACACACTATACAGAGAGTATAGCTTCTGGATAAAAGTTTTAAAGTGATTGACAGAGTTTACCTCATCAACTGCATCTGACACAGCAAGTTCAAGTCTATGGTTCATGCAGTGCCATACAAAAAGCTTTGGGAATCTCAAAGTCAGTCTGGTTGCTACTCCTGACTTCTTTCCTAGCATGACACTGGCTCCATCAGATACAAATGTTACCCAGTTTTCATGAAGCCACTCTTCTGTAAAGCCAGCATTAGTTAAACAGGTGAGTAACGCCTGTAATATGCCATCTGCTCTCTGATTTTCCAGTTCAACAAGTTCCAGGAATATGAACTCAGGGCTTTCTTCTTGAATTGATGCTTTAATAGAAACTGTCATGACAGCTTTGTGACTTAAAGAAGATGCCTCGTCAATTAGGACAGCTAACTTACTGGATGATGCTATAATGCTACTGATGATTTTGCTCTGCATCTCACTAGCAACATGTTGTATTATTTGTGTTGCACTGTAACGTGAATGAAGTATTGAGCCCATTTTTACACCATTCAGTTCCTGCAGCTCAATGAGGCTCTCATGGTCAGAAAAGGGTCGGTTCTTTTTGGCCAGATGGTAGGCTGTTCGAAACACAGCTTCAGTTTCCTTCATGTAGGACTCAGTCATAGTCTCCACTGCATTCTCAATGGCAGCTTCTTTCTGTTGCTCTGCCACCTTCACAGCCTGAGTGTGGGCCTTGGACAACGCATGTTTCCTCACCTTATTTCTCAAGATTGACAAACTTGTTGTTCTACTTCCCTGGCCAGACACTTGAATTTCAAAGTTCATCCATTCTCTTGAGAGCGATACACCTTGTCCTTGCTCCTTGTCGATCCCAATGGAGTTCACACTGCTACAGACCAGACATCCTGCGAAGCATAAACAAACAATGTAACTACTCCTGTATCCACAGCTGTACGTGTGCATGGTCCTTTACACACACACACACACACACACACACACACACACACACACACACACACAAAGTTATCTGTGCCCACTGTTTCAGAAGTTACCCAAACTAGCAATCTACCTAAACTTACCCAATTTTTTGTTTTTGGATCCCAACCAGGGGTTCTTGGATTTGAAGTCTTCTGTTTGTTTAGCACTCCACAGGTCTGGCCAGTCATTATTGATGTCTACAGACAACAACAAAACTAATTATGCATCTCCCTGTCTCTCTCTCTCTCACACACTTACACACACACACACACACACACACACACACTACTGTGATCACAATAGTCATCAGCAAGACATGGGTCCCCCTCTTTACATTAACAATCTGCATAACCAAGTGGAAATATTTTCAGCAAGTGAAGCTGAAGCATACAGGAGATTAGTGAGTGAAATACTTGGGAGAGTTTATTTAACAAAAAAACAACAAATTTAACACAAAATGTACAAAATGTTATATAACAGTAGCATTGTAAAAAACAAACATGGATACAGACAAAATAAATAGAAGGGCAATAAAATAAATAACATCACACAGAAATTCAAAATGAGGCTTAATCTGTCAAAATCACCTTTTGTTACAGTGTGAGGCTTCACTTTTCAATAAACTGGAGATGCAATTTACTGCCTGTGTGTTCTGACCTGGTGGTGGTAGACTGGATCCTTCTCTATGCTCACACTGACTTGCCTGGCTAGCTCCCGGTTGAGAGCTGCCAGGGCTGCTGGTTTTAGGGGTGGGGTCTGCCTGGGCCTGATCTGGGCCTGATTTGTGCCTCTTTACAAAAAAGTCTGCAATATCTCCCTTCCTTTTCATGGTTACCTGTCCCTATACAAAATAAGACAGCCTGATTAGACCTCAATATTGTTTTAGGCTGAATCTTAAACTATTTGTCCCCATTCTTGTGTTTTAACTTACTTAAAAATCAACTACCAGCTTAGCTACTATGCAATTAAACTAGATCATATAGGTTAGTTAGGGCTAAGTAACTTGGCTAATGTTATAATTTAGGGCTTAGTAACTTGGCTAACGTTATAATTTAGACCTTTACAATAATAAACAAGCTTCATAAACATTGAGATAATCAGTTTCATCAGTCTGGTATGAAATTCTTATGAACTGGGTTGATTAAACACTTACTGAAAACCAACAATGCCCCGGTTTCCCCACATTATCCCAATCTACGTAGCTAGCTTCATAACGTTAGCCGACTCGCACTAACTATTGGCGGCAACATCTCTTCTCCTCTAAATGTGCAGTCACTGGCAATTTGCCAGTAGTTTAAAATAATGATTCATTTGGAAACCACCTTAAAACTTACCTCAGAATGATGTCTTCCATCAACTGGGGTGGCACACCGCCGCTTGTGTCCTTTCTTCATCCGTTGTTTGGTCTGCTGCCGTTATCGTAGTCAAGTGGCACCGGCACCTGAGTTTTTTTTTTTTTTTTTTTCACTGGCACCTGAGGTATTAGCGATATTTTCCTCGGCATGACCCGCCCTACTCTGCCTCTGATTGGCTCATCAGTCCTCATGCCTAAAGTTAACCAATCTAATCAGTGAAAGCAGCGAGTACCAGCCAATTAGAGGCAGAGGAGGGTGGGTCATGGCTTCACTATCCCCGAGGAAGAAAATAGGCAATCTGACTCACAGATATTACTGAATGATGCGCATCAGGGGGGATTTAGAAGTGGGTATACGCAATGCTGACTGAAAAATAAGTAGGTATACGCCGTATACCAGCGTATACCCTGGACTACACCTCTGACTTTTCGAAACGTTAAAACACAGCGTCGGAATTGAAGTTCACATGGAGCCAAATGTGGCCGAATGTAATCGCTGAAAACCCTTGTAGAAGGGTTTTTAAGAGCTATGTGGTGTATATCCTAAAACCATGAAGTTCGTCTAACCTGGTCCTTGGGCAGTTGATTAAACTTAATTTGGTGGTCTTTTCTCCTACTATTGTTCAAACAAAACGGTACGCAACAGCTTTTTGACAACTCAGCTATAACAGTTAGTTAGTTAGCTAACGTTAGCTAGCTGAAGAAAGTCTGTTCAAATTGACTCTTTGGCTGATAATCGTGACGTACATTACATGTGACAGTCTATCTGTTCATAAATAATAAATAAATAATATGCCATTTAGCAGACGCTTTTATCCAAAGCGACTTACAGTCATGTGTGCATACATTTTTACGTATGGGTGGTCCCGGGGATCGAACCCACTACCCTGGCGTTACAAGCGCCATGCTAACATTTTTACGTCGAGAATGAAAGTGTTTTTAGGTATGATGTAGTTTGTTACGACGACATAGAAGTATGTTAAAAATTACCAACCAAGCATATCCATTGTTTATATAATAATAAAACAATATATAAATATATATATATATATAATAAAGCCAATGTCGGGTTATGAGTAAAGTAGGCAATTTAACATGGGAGGAACGGGAGTACCCTATGGCTGTACCCTACTCGGGGGCGTGGTCAAGTTAAACCATGCCTTGTGTATCTATTAGGCTAATACGAAAGCGGACATTGCCATTGGCTGCACAGAGTTGCATTAAGAGACATCCTATGCACCCTTGTTTACAAGTTAACACTGGAATGTGAGATGTAAACTACACCTCAATTAGGATAATATAAATCCTCATTATTTAGTTGAATGATTTTTTATATTTGTGCGTAATTATTTCTATATAGCCTAAACTTTCTCGAGCTGAAATTCTAAGGAGTGTGTGGTGGGTGTGGTTTCTTGGCTATGATTGCCAGAGCCATGTTCCATAATGTTGTCATGGAAAATATGAATGTTGTTTCCAGCTACCAATCAGCAACTCAGCCGTAAATCCGTCTGCATACTAGACATTAAGATTGCCGAAATGCCAGTCCAAAGACAGGACAGTATGAAGATAGGCTTAAACTGCTTCTCCAAAAGAAATCCCTGATCACACTTGTTGGCTAGCTAATCTCATCGGGTCTAAGGGTCGTCTCGCGCCGAACTGTGCATGTGCAGGCCATCAAATCAAAGGCACTCCTTCCGTATAAAGTCAGTTTGTCACTCTCACGAGGTTGGAGTAATAACAAGTTCAACTACTTAAGACATTGGCTCGAATCTAGGTTGTGCCTTTAGATTTCGAAAAAATTATAAACTAAGGAAGAATGTTTCACTCTCTCATTGACTGGTCTAACCCCAAACCCCGGGCTGGTTTGCTTCGCAATCGTTCCCGGAAGTCTTGCGATGTTGCGCCTCTGGGTTTAGAAACTCTGTGGCCAGTCTCTTTAGCAATGACAAGTAGTGGCAAATAGTATCTTACGTCAGATGGCGTCACTCATACGCGATGCTCGTCCCGATCTGTCTTGAAGGATGTGGAATTAATCTCAAAAAGTTCAACTGTCATTCCCAATCAGAACCCAAAATATAAACTTGTTTTACTCCAACGTTTGTAAACAAAGAAAATGTAAACAAACACTATATAGCCTCAAAACATTGTTAAAACTATAATTTTGATAACATGGATGGTCAGCTTTTGCAGTCATAGCCAGTGGCGGCTCCTGAAAAAATTCTCAGGAGGGGCAATTTTTCTGATGATTTAGGTGACCTCCACACATTTAAAAAAAGATATGTCCAGCAACAACATGAAGACAGGGGCAGCATATAAGTCAATACCAGAAGCATTTATTGACTGATCTCAAAAGTGTTGGCTTACCAGGGTTGGTGGAGCCCTCAGTTTCATCTTTGCCTCGCAAAGCTAACTCAAACACTCCGCAAAACTTCACACACTGGATTAGCCGGCTGAGGATGTGGCGGTTCTTGCTAATGTCGTAGTAAATATATTTGTTATAGTGAATATGGAATATGATATGTTGAGTAAAATGTTGTGCTAAGATCTATTTAGGTCAGGAGCTGGTTATAAGTTCTGTTCCTATCCAATAACAATGGACAAAAGGGTCCTATCTTGTCAGCCTTGTCAGCAGGTGGCCAAGGACAACACCCACGCCATAGGCCTCTCAGTTCTTCCAACTCACGAGTTCTTGCTCTGAGGACACACACACACACAAACACACACACACACACATCATCACTGTTAAACACACACACACACACACACATCATCACTGTTAAACACACACACACACACACACACACAAAAATCCCCTCTCTTAGGCTGAACATTTGAAGACAGAGAACCCGACTCAGAGCCAATGCAACAGTGACAGTAGCCTGGAGGTGACCTCGCCCAACTCATCAGGACCAATCAGAAGATCAGAACTACTAGATTGAACCTACTTCATTTATTGCATAAAATGTCTGCACACAATGTTTCGGGGCTCTCTTCAGATAATAATAATAATAATAATAATATGCCATTTAGCAGACGCTTTTATCCAAAGCGACTTACAGTCATGTGTGCATACATTTTTGTGTATGGGTGGTCCCGGGGATCGAACCCACTACCTTGGCGTTACAAGCACCATGCTCTACCAGCTGAGCTACAGAAAGTGGATACTCATGGATGCGCATTGCAATTGTAAAATGTCAACACAATTGGAGACACCACGTCATTTTTGGAGACATGTTATTGACAGTAAACTATTGTAGATGCGACTGCTAACTAAATAAAACATTTTAGCTGGCTAGCTAATCATCTTAGCTAAATGTGGGGCAAACAATTCAGTTATTTACCGTTAATTTGAGGGATTGGGGTGAAAGAAATCGAGTTACATAGTGATACTTTACGATATACTGTATTGACAATATCGCAATATTTTAGCGCTAGTTGGCTGTACCTGCACCAAAACACCATTATTGTTCCTTCATAGCTTGTTCTCAATCTTTTCACATTGGGAGCCAATTTGTTTTCAGCACTTTTATTTCCATGACTGATCAAAACTCGTTCTCATGGCTTACTGATCCCTCTGCAACAGACATATGGTGCGCAATAAAATCACAGTATCGAATCGCAATACGTATAGAATCATGAGACTCGCAATGCTGATGCATATATCTTATCGTGAGGTTCCTGGCAATTCCCAGCCCAAGTTCATTTGCCACAACAAATCTCTTCGCTAGCAAACGCGATGTCTTCTCCAAAACGGCAATGTGTCTCCAGCAATGTTTACTTTTTTGACGTTCTATGGCATCTCCACTTTCCAAGCATATATGACCACATGTAATATTTTGGTAAGTGATGCAAATAGTGAACTATGTAGGGCCAGGATGTAAAATATATGTAGCTGCAGCAATTTCTCTTATCTGATATGGTAAGTAATGGGGCTTAATTTATAGCTCCCTAAGAGTTTGACGAACGGGTCCGTGAACGCGATTCCAGATATATTTACCTCTGAATAAACTGCCTTTATTACACCATATCCACCCTGTCCAAAGTCTCTACTTGGTCTCAGTTGGTTCTCCAGTAAACTTGTGATTATCAACAATAACCTCATCGTTGTGGCGGCGGACAGCTAGCCTGTATCCCTCGTCATCCAGTTGAGTGAGTGGCAATGTCTTTTTTCGTTCGTACCAATTTTTGGAAAATCCTCGGGTGTAGGACTTTCCGCCTTTAGTAGAAACCTGTTGAATTATTAAATTTGGTCTGGGAGGTCCTAATTGTTTCGTTGCCAATTTATCTTCATTTGTTCGCCGACAAAAAGGAACTTCTTTCAAACAATCCACTCTTTTCTCAGTTACGTTCATGGTTACGTAACGTATGACGAAAGCGCGTAAGTGCAAGCCCACAGACACCCATTGAGATTGTATTGAAGGCTCTGAAATTTGAAAAAAATAGATTTTACATGGGAGTCTATGACAGACTTCTGGGCGATTTTCAACCTGACTGAAATCGCCCCAAAAGGGGGGGGAGCCATTTGAAGCACGACTTTAGCCTGATTCGACATTTAGTGGCAGTGTGGCACTGTGGCAGATCAGACGTATAGATTACAACACTGATAACTACTGTTGCCGTGATATAATTGATTAGAAAAAAAATCCCTTCCTTTTCCCGTTTGGCAGTGCGTCGCCCATATCGCCCTATTGAACAGGCCGCCCCTGGTCATGGCTGTATATGAATTTGACAGTGGTTACATTTCTCCAGCCCCATCCCTCAGCTTTTTACCGAACCAAAGGGCAGGGAATAAGCCTTGTTATTTATCTCCGGTGTGATCTGCAGCAATCGCCATAGCCGATAATTGTCCTCCTGGCACTCTCAACTGCCCCGAAAATCTCCACAGCAGCCGCCGTTAAACGCTCATTTAAAAACACACGAAAGGAATGTAGTTTAGACATGTTTCTAGCGACTGAAACTCTGTGGTTGGATTTTCAGCTAGTTCTGCTTCGTCCACGAGGAAAGAATGGGGGCCACAAACAAAACTAACCCGCTAGCAATTTAACTTCTGCATTGTCTTCTTTTGTTAGTATGAGCGGGTGGCGAGCCCATAATCACAACACAGCGCCCCTATGTGGATGATCCGTGCTATCCGGGATCCTTGGGACGTCCCTAACGAATTGAAGTTGACATTTTAAATGGTTAAGGGTTAAGGTTAGGTAAGGGTTAAGGTTGGGGTAGGGGCGTCCCAAGGATTCCAGATAGCAGGGAATTATGAGGTTTTAAAGACCATTGATAATAATGGGCGAGTTCGAGCGGATCACTTTTGTCAAGTTGGTGGCCATTGTGGATAACTGCCTTTCAAAGTGTGTTGCATTATGGGGATAAATAAATGTCAGATTTGCGCCTACATGTCAACTGCATGAACTTTACAACAACCATGTTATCAAAGGTTGTGAAGTTTCGACTGCCGTTGACGTACATTTTGACGTACATTTTCTGCTAGCTGCAACTTGCAGCCATGGCCTGCATTGTAGGAGGCACTATTTGTCAGCCAATCATTTGTGTTTTTGTTTGACCCACGGGAACGGGACCAAAGACGCAGTAGTGGTGCTGGGTAAAATCACTGGGGAAGCAAAGCCCCCCCCAAAAGCCATATTACAACCTATGTGTTGTGATAATTGCGTTGTTTGCTCTATAACCTGTTAGTTCACATGCCTTGCGACCATGATATACAGTTGAAGTTGGAAGTTTACATACACTTAGGTTGGAGTCATTAAAACTTGTTTTTCAACCACTCCACAAATGTCTTGTTAACAAACTATTGTTTTGGCAAGTCGGTTAGGACATCTACTTTGTGCATGACACAAGTAATTTTTCCAACAATTGTTTACAGACAGATTATTTCACTTATAATTCACTGTATCACAATTCCAGTGGGTCAGAAGTTTACATACACTAAGTTGACTGTGCCTTTAAACAGCTTGGAAAATTCCAGAAAATTATGTAATGGCTTTAGAAGCTTCTGATAGGCTAATTGACATCATTTGAGTCAATTGGAGGTGTACCTGTGGCTGAATTTCAAGGCCTACCTTCAAACTCAGTGCCTCTTTGCTTGATATCATGGGAAAATCAAAAGAAATCAGCCAAGACCTCAGAAACAAAATTGTAGACCTCCACAAGTCTAGTTCATCCTTGGGAGCAATTTCCAAATGCCTGAAGATACCACGTTCATCTGTACAAACAAAGGGGCTGACACTCTAGATCCAAACTGTTACAGACCTATATCCATCCTGCCCTGCCTTTCGAAAGTATTTGAAAGCCAAGTTAACAAACAGATCACCGACCATTTCGAATCCCACCGTACCTTCTCCGCTATGCAATCCGGTTTCCGAGCTGGTCATGGGTGCACTTCAGCCACGCTCAAGGTCCTAAACGATATTATAACCGCGATCGATAATAGACAGTACTGTGCAGCCGTCTTCATCGACCTGGCCAAGGCTTTCGACTCTGTCAACCACCGCATTCTTATTGGCAGACTAAATAGCCTTGGTTTCTCAAATGACTGCCTCGCCTGGTTCACCAACTACTTCTCAGATAGAGTTCAGTGTGTCAAATCGGAGGGCCTGTTGTCTGGACCTATGGCAGTCTCTATGGGGGTGCCACAGGGTTCAATTCTTGGGCCGACTCTTTTCTCCGTGTATATCAATGATGTCGCTCTTGCTGCTGGTGACTCTCAGATCCACCTCTACGCAGACGACACCATTTTGTATACATCTGGCCCTTCATTGGACACTGTGTTAACAAACCTCCAAACGAGCTTCAATGCCATACAACACTCCTTCAGTAGCCTCCAACTGCTCTTAAACACTAGTAAAACTAAATGCATGCTCTTCAATCGAACGCTGCTGGCACCCGCCCACCCGACTAGAATCACCACTCTCGACGGGTCTGACCTACAGTATGTGGACAACTACAAATACCTAGGTGTCTGGTTAGACTGTAAACTCTCCTTCCAGACTCACATTAAGAATCTCCAATCCAAAGTTAAATCTAGAATCGGCTTCCTATTTCGCAACAAAGCCTCCTTCACTCATGCTGCCAAACATGCCCTCGTAAAACTGACTATCCTACCGATCCTTGACTTCGGCGATGTCATTTACAAAATAGCCTCCAACACTCTACTCAGCAAATTGGATGTAGTCTATCACAGTGCCATCCGTTTTGTCTCCAAAGCCCCATACACTACCCACCACTGTGACCTGTACGCTCTTGTTGGCTGGTCCTCACAACATGTTCGTCGTCAAACCCACTGGCTCCAGGCCATCTATAAATCACTGCTAGGCAAATCCCCGCCTTTTCTTAGCTCATTGGTCACCATAGCAGCACCCACCCGTAGTCTGCGCTCCAGCAGGTATATCTCACTGGTCATTCCCAAAGCCAACACCTCCTTTGGCCGCCATTCCTTCCAGTTCTCTGCTGCCAATGACTGGAACGAATTGCAAAGGGACCAGGACGACTGATCCGTGTAAAGGGACTGGAACAAATTGCAAAAATCTCTGAAGCTGGAGACACTTATCTCCCTCACTAACTTTAAGCATCAGTTGTCAGAGCACCTTACCGATCACTGCACCTGTACACAGCCCATCTGAAATTAGCCCACCCAACTACCTCATCCCTATATTGTTATTTATTTTGCTCTTTTGCACCCCAGTATCTCTATTTGCACATAATCTCTTGCACATCTAGCATTCCAGTGTTAATACTAATTGTAATTATTTTGCACTATAGCCTATTTATTGCCTTACGTCCATAACTTGCTACATTTGCACACACTGTATATATATTTTCTGTTGTATTTTTTGACTTTATGTTTTTTTACCCCATATGTAACTCTGTGTTGTTGTTTTTATCGCACTACTATGCTTTATCTTGGCCAGGTCGCAGTTGTAAATGAGAACTTGTTCTCAACTGGCTTACCTGGTTAAATAAAGGTGAAATAAAAAAAATAAAAAATAAAAAGAAATAGTACAAACAATAGTACGCAAGTATAAACACCATGGGACCACACAGCCGTCATACCGCTCAGGAAGAAGACGCGTTCTGTCTCCTAGAGATTAACGTACTTTCGTGCGAAAAGTGCAAATCAATCCAAGAACAACAGCAAAGGACATTGTGAAGATGCTGGAGGAAACAGGTACAAAAGTATCTATATCCACAGTAAAACAAGTCCTTTATTGACATAACCTGAAAGGCCGCTTAGCAAGGAAGAAGCCACTGCTCCAAAACCGCCATAAAAAAACCAGACTACGGTTTGCAACTGCACATGGGGACAAAGATCGTACTTTTTGGAGAAATGTCCTCTGGTCTAGGGCGGCAGGTAGCTTAGTGGTTAAGAGCATTGTGCCAGTAACCGAAAGGTCGCTGGTTCTAATCCCCGAGCCGACTAGGTGAAAAATCTGTCGATGTGCCCTTGAGCACTTAACCCTAATTGCTCCTGCTCTGGATAAGAGCGTCTGCTAAATGACTAACAATGTAAAAAAAAAATATAAAAAAATGGTCTGATGAAACAAAAATAGAACTGTTTGGCCATAATGACCATCATTATGTTTGGAGGAAAAAGGGGGTCGCTTGCAAGCTGAAGAACACCATCCCAACCGTGAAGCACGGGGGTGGCAACATCATGCTGTGGGGGTGCTTTGCTGCAGGAGGGACTGGTGCACTTCACAAAATAGATGGCATCATGAGGAAGGAAAATTATGTGGATATATATTGAAGCAACATCTCAAGACATCAGTCAGGAAGTTAAAGCTTGGTCGCAAATGGGTCTTCCAAATGGACAATGACCCCAAGCATACTTCCAAAGTTGTGGCAAAATGGCTTAAGGACAACAAAGTCAAGGTATTGGAGTGGCCATCACAAAGCCCTGACCTCAATCCTATAGAAAATGTGTGGGCAGAACTGAAAAAGCGTGTGCGAGCAAGGAGGCCTACAAACCTGACTCAGTTACACCAGCTCTGTCAGGAGGAATGGGCCAAAATTCACCCAACTTATTGTGGGAAGCTTGTGGAGGTCTACCCGAAACATTTGACCCAAGTTAAACAATTTAAAGGCAATGCTACCAAATACTAATTGAGTGTATGTAAACTTCTGACCCACTTGGAATGTGATGAAAGAAATAAAAGCTGAAATAAATCATTCTCTCTACTATTATTATTATGACATTTCACATTCTTAAATTAAAGTGGTGATCCTAACTGACCTAAGACAGGGAATTTTTACTAGGATTAAATGTCAGGAATTGTGAAAAACTGAGTTTAAATGTATTTGGCTAAGGTGTATGTAAAGTTCCGACTTCAACTGTATAGGCCTAAGGCCAAAACAATAAGAAGACACAGTGGCAGAATAAATTCAACCACAGCTTTGTTTCATTACATTTACGTCATTTAGCTGACGCTCTTATCCTGAGCGACTTACAGTTAGTGAGTGCATACATTATTTTTATTTTTCATACTGGCCACCCGTGGGAAACGAACCCACAACCCTGGCTTTGCAAACGCCATGTTCTACCAACTGAGCTACAGCCCTGCCGGCCATTCCCTCCCCTACCCTGGACGACGCTGGGCCAATTGTGCGCCGCCACTCGGGAGGAGTGAGCAACCTCTGCCTGGTGAAGTCCACAAAGCATATTGCATGTAACAAACAGTTACATGACCTATAGCAAGGTCAAGCAAGTTAATGTTTCCGACATTTTCAGACTACTAAACAACTATTGATTTAGAACCACAGAGAGTTACCGCAAGTTGCAAAGAAAACAGGAGCTGCCCCCACTATTCCACCACCATTTCAACTTCAACATTTAAACATCATCAAATCAACTATGTTTAGTCTAATACAGTGACAACTAAAAGATACCAAAAACAGTTTAGTCCAATCAACGTAAGCTAAATATGATTTGGCTGTCCATGGTTCTGATTTCTCTGTGTGTGTGTGTGGGCGCGCATGCGTTTGTTCATGCAAGAAGAAAAAACATGTTGACTCACCTTACTTGTAGAGAAATGGCAATGCCATCCTACTCTCTTTCATGTTGACAAAATGGTATATGACTCTGTCACACAGTACACTTTTAGTTTTTGTTGTCATAGGCTACCTGGCTAAAATGCTGGATCGCTAGCCTAACTTCCTTTCATGGGCAATGATGCGCCAGGCCAGCTAATTCACATTAGCCTACTACATCTAGCTACATATTGAACTTCCATCCTCTCAGGCCAGGGGCACAACGTATGAGTTTATGTTTGGATCAGAATCGTTGTTATAATCACTTGCCAAAAGGAGAATTAAGTAAAAGTAAGTCCATATCCATTTCTCCATCCATGGTTAATTTAGGATAGGTACAATTTTAGCTAGCTAGCTAGCCACCGCAGGCCAACAACACAACGCGATGCAACAATTACAATTTCTTCTGTCATTTGACGTTTTGCTCTCGAAGTGATGTGATAGGTATGAAGCCAAATCCAACCTGGCTTCCTTTGACACTTTTTTTTGGTGTGCTAGGACCATTCACAGTTGAGCTCACTCAGTTTAGCTCAACGCTGATTGGCTATTATTTTATATATTTTTTAATCAAGGGAGGCCACATGCTCGCAGGCTTCCCTTGCATTCAATGATACGGCCGGCAACAATGTCATACTATTTTTGACCAGACAGCATCAGATAGGCGTAGATGAGCTACACATACAGACAGAGGGGCGCTGTTTCGCTCGCTCGTATGCTTTTCCGGTGAGATTAATTCAGCCTCTTGCGAAATGAAGGAAAATTATGAAACACAGAGAGACTAAAGATATATATACACTACCGATCAAAAGTTTTAGAACACCTACTCATTCAAGGGTCTTTCTTTATTTTTACTATTTTCTACATTGTAGAATAATAGTGAAGACAAACTATGAAATAACACATATGGAATCATGTAGTAACCAAAACAGTGTTAAACGAATCAAAATATATTTTATATTTGAGATTCTTCAAATAGCCACCCTTTGCCTTGATGACGTCTTTGCATACTCTTTCTCTCAACCAGCTTCACCTGGAATGCTTTTCCAACAGTCTTGAAGGAGTTCCCACATATGCTGAGCTGCTTTTCCTTCACTCTGCGGTCCGACTCATCCCAAACCATCTCAATTTGGTTGAGGTCGGGGGATTGTGGAGGCCAGGTCATCTGATGCAGCACTCCATCACTCTCCTTCTTGGTAAAATAGCCCTTACACAGCCTGGAGGTATGTTGGGTCATTGTCCTGTAGAAAAACAATTGATAGTCCCACTAAGCCCAAACCAGATGGGATGGCGTATCGCTGCAGAATGCTGTGGAAGCCATGCTGGTTAAGTGTGCCTTGAATTCTAAATAAATCACAGACAGTGTCACCAGCAAAGCACGCCCACACCATAACACCTCGTCCTCCATGCTTTACGGTGGGAAATACACATGCGGAGATCATCCGTTCATCCACACCGCGTCTCACAAAGACACGGTGGTTGGAACCAAAAATCTCAAATTTGGACTCATCAGACCAAAGGACAATTTTCCACCGGTCTAATGACCATTGCTCGTGTTTCTTGGCCCAAGCAAGTCTCTTCTTCTTATTGGCGTCCTTTAGTAGTGGTTTCTTTGCAGCAATTCAACCATGAAGGTCTGATTCACACAGTCTCCTCTGAACAGTTGATGTTGAGATGTGTCTGTTACTTGAACTCTGTGAAGCATTTATTTGGGCTGCAATTTCTGAGGCTGGTATCTCTAATTAACTTATCCTCTGCAGAAAAGGTAATTCTGGTTCTTCCATTCCTGTGGCGGTCCTCATGGCGGCCAGTTTCATCATATGGCTTGATGGTTTTTGCGACTGCACTTAAAGAAACGTTCAAAGTTCTTGAAATATTCCGTATTGACTGACCTTCATGTCTTAAAGGAATGATGGACTGTCGTTTCTCTTTGCTTATTTGAGCTGTTCTTGCCATAATATGGACTTGGTCTTTTACCAAATAGGGCTATCTTCTGTGTACCCCCTACCTTGTCACAACACAACTGATTGGCTCAAACACATTAAGAAGGCACACCCGTTAATTTAAATGCATTCCAGGTGACTACCTCATGAAGCTGGTTGAGAGAACGCCAAGAGTGTGCAAAGCTGTCATCAAGGCAAAGGGTGGCTATTTGACGAATCTCAAATATAAAATATATTTTCATTTGTTTAACACTTTTTTGGTTACTACATGATTCCATATGTGTTATTTCATAGTTTTGATGTCTTCACTATTATTTTACAATGTAGAAAATAGTAAATATAAAGAAAAACCCTTGAATGAGTACGAGTTCTAAAACTTTTGAACGGTAGTGTACATAATTAAAAGCCAGGCTTCCCTTGGCATCCACGAATACACGCCACTGCAAACACGTGACTGAAACAGGTAGCAACTTTGCCGCAATTAATATGTATACAGTGGATATGTACAATTAATGTGATATTTGAGTCTCTCTCTCCCCAATTGATAGTACAATGTACACATACATATATTTACAGTTTGTGAGTGTGTGATATGGGGATTGGAGACATGTTTATTTCGACATTACAAAGAAAAACTTTTATAAAACAATTGCAACACTGCCATGTTGCACTTTCGGCTGTATCAGATGCGCCACCCCTGACTTCACTTCTCGACTTTTGTCTGAAGTCAGTTGCTTCTAGCCTGGGTACCAGTCTCTTTAGCTAACATTCCACTCCTTGACACTCCTTGTCAATGGCAAAGAGACTGGCCTTTCGGCAATAGTCCCAGTCGGTATTAGATAGAACGTCGCAGTCCTGCCCACCTGTGGGGGAAAAAATACCTGTTGTAATATACAGGGCTTCCCTCATGCCCCTTTTCATAATGGTGCTAACAGCCACCTGAGTGAATGAGTGCTAGCTAACTACAGACAGAACAGTAAGCTAGCAAAGACCAACAACACAAACAAACGAAGTATACAGCTACAAGTAGTGAGTGGAGTTCCAAACGGACTGTACTAAACAAGTTAAATCTCTTACCTGTGATGAAATGTTTTCCACACACATACAGTGCATTCGGAAAGTATTCAGACCCCTTGGCTTTTTCCACATTTTGTTACGTTACAGCCTTATTCCAAAATTGATTAAATTGTTTTTTTCCCCTCATCAATCTACACACAATACCCCATAATGACCAAGCAAAAACAGGTTTTTAGAAATGTTTGCAAATGTAAAAAAACTAAAAAGGAAATATTACATTTACATAAGTATTCAGACCCTTTACTCAGTACTTTGTTGAAGCACCTTTGGCAGCAATTACAGCCTAGAGTCTTCTTTGGTATGACACTACAAGCTTGGCACACCTGTTATTTGGGGAGTTTCTCCCATTCATCTCTGCAGATCCTCTCAAGCTCTGTCAGGTTGGATGGGGGGCGTCGCTGCACAGCTATTTTCAGGTCTCTCCAGAGATGTTCAATCGGATTAAAGTCCAGGCTCTGGCTGGGCCACTCAAGGACATTCAGAGACTTGTCCTGAAGCCACTCCTGCGTTGTCTTGGCTGTGTGCTTAGGGTCGTTGTCCTGTTGGAAGGTGAACCTTCGCCCCAGTCTGAGGTCCTGAGCGCTCTGGAGCAGGTTTTCATCAAGGATCTCTCTGTACTTTGCTCCGTTCATCTTTCCCTCGATCCTGACTAGTCTCCCAGTCCCTGCCACTGAAAAACATCCCCACAGCATGATGCTGCCACCACCATGCTTCACTGTAGGGATGGTGCCAGGTTTTCTCCAGACTTGACAGTTGGCATTCAGGCCAAAGAGTTCAATCTTGGTTTCATCAGACCAGAGAATCTTGTTTCTCATGGTCTGAGAGTCCTTTAGGTACCTTTTGGCAAACTCCAAACGGGCAGTCATGTGCCTTTTACTGAGGAGTGGCTTCCATCTGGCCACTCTACCATAAAGGCCTGATTGGTGGAGTGCTGCAGAGATGGTTGTCCTTCTGGAAGGTTCTCCCATCTCCACAGAGGAACTCTGGAGCTCTGTCAGAGTGACCGTCGGGTTCTTGGTCACCTCCCTGACCAAGGCCCTTCTCCCCCAATTGCTCAGTTTGACCAGGTGGCCAGCTCTAGGAAGAGTCTTGGTGGTTCCAAACTTTTTCCATTTAAGAATGATGGAGGCCACTGGTACCTTTCCCTAGCCTCGACACAATCCTGTCTCGGAGCTCTACGGACAATTCCTTCGACCTCATGGCTTGGTTTTTGCTCTGACATGCACTGTCAACTGTGGGACCTTATATAGACAGATGTGTGCCTTTCCAAATCATGTCCAATCAATAGAATTTACCTCAGGTGGACTCCAAGTTGTAGAAACATCTCAAGGATGATCAATGGAAGCAGGATGCACCTGAGCTCAATTTCGAGTCTCATAGCAAAGGGTCTGAATACTTACGTAAATAAGGTATTTCTGCTTTTTCTAACCTTTCTCTATCCATCCATTCTCCCCTTCATTAATTTACTTTAATGAATGTATTTTATTTGTGTTCCTCGATTGCCTTTGTTCCTGTAGCTGTGCTGCTATAGTGTAGATGTTTTGGGTGTTGGCTTAGTGAGGTATTAGCCCGCTACCATGCATGTTTCTCTTTTCTGCTTCATCCCTACTGAGCCCCTCTATTTATCATCCAGCTGTCTGAAGTCAACCTCTACTTGCCTGGTTTGGTGTCCCCTTCCCCCAGTTCTGCTTCTGGACTTTCATGCCCTGGTCCTTTTCTCCCCTGATTCTACCTGCTTTTGCTCCAGTCTTCAAGATCCAAGTCTCCAAGGTTAAGGTGACATTTACCAATTTTAAGAACCATTAAAATGTAAATCAGTGGTGATAAGTATTTATTGTGCCATTCCAATAATTTTATGAAAGTATACCATTGTTATGAGACCTTTGTTCTCTGCCTCTTTCCTGATTTAAATAGGATGGATTGAGCATTGCTGGGCCTACCCCAAGGGACAGTGTGGCGGTGGATCATGTGACTTTTGCCATAAAGTAAACCCATAGAGAATGATAGAGGACTCTAGTGCCCAAAAGCCTATTTTAGCATGGGCAGCACCATTGTAGTCAACTGGGTGGGACTTTCTATGGATTAAGGAAGGATCACATAATTCCATCCAGCTCATCAGGAGTAATCAGCTGATGAATTATACTTGTGAGCAAAATTCCCATAACTGCAGGTGGCAGTAAATCTCCAACCTTGGCTTTATACCTGTTCAAACACTCCATGTGGCAGTATACACCTTTTCAGCTTGTTTACCAACTAATCGAAGTAGAAGGAAATTGACTACTTCAAAATGGAGATGGCCTCAATGGCACTGCTCGTGTACACAGACGCTATAAGGGGAGAGATAAGAGTTCTCTATCTTTCTCTGAGTAAACCAGACCTAGACACTGTATCACCTGGAACATCAGAGACTGATGAATACGGTCTACAAAGATCTCATCTCAGCCTGCTATAATGATTTAAGACTGAAGTCAGCTATTCATTACTTATTTTAATAAATAGTTGTAGTTTCCACATTCATTTAGTGGTTAAAATGTAATCAATGTCTTGTAGAAGGTCTGAATGTGCTCCAGCAATATGTGCAAGGGTTTTAGAAGCGACGCCCTTGTCTCTTTCCATTAAAGGTCAGGTTCCACTCAACAATGTCCATAGGAACAATTTTAGGTATGAAAAGGTTGAAGTGTAACAACATAACACATTCTCTCATCTTGTACTGCTGTATCACATAAGTCATTACTGTTCAAACCATTTTAATTAGTTATTTTCTTCCCTGTGTGTGGGATGTGTTGCCTGTGATCGGTGAGTTGCCTGTGTCCACTCCTCTCTGACAGGACACATTTTGGTTCAAACAAAACTTTATTAACATATTGTTTAATCAAAACAGGTACTGAACATAGGTCATCAACAAAGTGTATTTTGATCAAAAAATGCTGTAGTACATTAACCATTACTGGAAATATCGCTGATGACTTTGCTGCTTCAGTACATGCAGTTGCACATAAAACCAAAGCCTTTCTCAAGTTTAACAGCATAAACTAAATGGATGCGTTTGTAGCAGTGGAATACGGGTACAGTTTTACAATATGATTGAGGTAACCGAAGAGAAACAAATCACACATTGAGGGAATATGGTTATTGATAGACAGAACAATGTGAGTCTCATGAAAGTGATATGTTATATAAGCTGCAAGTCTGTTATATTGCTTTTCTTTGGCAGTGCCATCTCAATTTCACATCCACGGAAGTTGTAGATACTTAATACTTTAAAAAAATAAAAATAAACATTGTATTGAGTTTATTTTTTCAGTAGATTCAACATAACATAATACAAGGTACCATTACAAATGCAGCATTTGTTTCAAAACTCAAGTGCTATAAAAGTTCAGTTCTCATAGTAACGTCACTGTCAAACATAAGCCACACCTAGAAGTAAGCAGTCACAAATGGAAGTCAGCTGGATAGACTCAATTGAATTGGCTCTCGTTGTATCACCCTTTACCCAGTGTGGAGGCGTGGGAGTGGAGGCGTGGGATTGGACTTTCACATTTATGTAATTAGACCCACCCCTTCCATGAATCTCATTGATGCTGGTGTTGGACTGTGGACTTAATCATCTCCATTTACACAGTGATTTCTGTGACACCATTTGCTGGGATCTTATAATAATAATAATAATAATATCTTCAATAACAGAAAATGTGTTTGTCAGGGTTAGCTGTCCATGGTCTCTCTTGACCATAAATCTCCCAAGACCGGTCCAATAGGTTTCTTTCAGAGTGCAGCGTCCAAGCAGAGGCTGGTTTGGAGTCGAGGTTGTGGTTCGAAAGGCCTTGGGGTTCAGAGGAAGGTCCTTCCATCAAATAACCAGGCACAGGTCAGTTCTTAGGTTAGGGACCATGATGGAGGATAGAGAGCACAATAAACGCGAGACCCTAGATTCCATGGGCATTTCAAAAATGTCCTTCACGGTATGTTTGGATCCAGCTGATGTGAAAGGTGTGAAACATGCACTTGTCAATGGGGGGAAAAAATATCCTTCCTCTAAATGCGCAAATGGCTTTCTGGGTCAGGCTCTACAGAACATTGAGACAGAAAAAAACAGATGAAAAGAAAACAAACGGGGAGGATGTGTAGGCCTACATCTTTGGCCTGCATGGGCTTGTCTTCCATCTGGAGAGCATTAGACACAGAGAGCTTTGGGGAACCTGCAGACAGGGAGAGAACAAGGTAGTGTTAATCATGTCTCTATTTAGACACGAAACACAAACGCAACCCCATGCACTGACAAATGTATATATGTAAGATTGAGGCCCATTGGTGCGCTAGAGTATAAGCAGGTAGTAACATTATCATAGTAACATGATCCCACCTGTCCTCAGTGAATCCCTCAATCTCCTCCTCATCATCATCATTCAGCTCCATGTCCAACTCATTGTCCAGACAATCGCGGCCATACCCACTCAGGACACTTTGGAAGTAAAGCAGAAATATCATGACTCCTTATTCAAACATACCGGTACATCTGTTTGCTCTGGTTGACAGATTGTTTCTGGAGGTTTTGGAGATATGTTAGTCCCCTTCCCTAGCCTTTTATCCTCCTGGTAATGGATTACAGTCCCATACCACATGAGACCAGACAGGCTTTAGGTTGTGTACAAGCTGCCTCGGCACGTCAAGCCCAATCAACTCCTGCTGCTGTATAATGAAAGCCACCCCCCAGAACCAGTAGAATATGCTGGTTTGGTGTGAGCAATTCATACCAGCAATGCGAAACAGATTTTCTGATTTTATATTCATACATGGTGGACCATAGAAGTTCATCCACAGGCCACCAACTATTTCATACTGGCTGTAGAACTAACAAACTCATATGCATTGTCAAAGATTGCATGGAGACAGTGAGGCCTGCTGTGGCTGCTCACCTGATGGAGCGACAGGTGAAGAATACAATCCTCTTCAGCCTCTTGTTGTAGAAGAAGTAGTTGAAGGACCAGAGGCTGCCTTCCTCACCAAAGGGGTCTGAGTCCAGGTCAGGATTGTAGCTGAGGACAAAGAGGGACAAATAAATATACTGGCAGCAAACACAAGAATCAGAAAACATACTGTACATGTACCTTCACACACACCTGTATATGTCACATTCCTGCAGGCTAATTTCCTTGTCGATGGAGTTCCACAGCTCTGGCCCCAGGGAGTTGAACTCCACTCCAACTGATGAGTACAGGCTGCTGTTTACTGCATTCGCCACCTGGAGGAGGCATGGCACACAATCATTACTTCTCATTCTCCTCACAGATGAATAGACCTCTTAAGGCCTTTGTAGGCTGTATGTCGGATTCAGACTTCTACGATTATCACGTCACACTGTGCAATGTTACCAAATTAAAATCTTGATATCAACCTGGCAAGATTGTACGATTTTCTTCAGTTCTGTCGTCACATTCTGCAATTGGCTTGCGAGGCTACGTCAGCCGACGTAGGCTGTCAACTGCAGCGCTGTATTTGATCTGTGGATGTGCCAACACCAGCAGCGCAAACCTCACTCACTGCTTACATGCGAGTGAAGTGAGTTTGGAAAAACTGAAAGTATACATCTTAGAAATAGTTCACATACAAACTTTCTATGTCCGAACTCAGAATCAAATAGGCTTTCCCAAATAACATGGTCGCTGTGGTAGAACGTTTATTTTGATTGGTGATTTTGTGCATTTATCAAAATTCCATCAGGTAGCCTGATTTCAGATGTGTCATTTAGCCTAAACAAGACGATTATTAGGGAAATCATTCTTCTTGCACAGCATGTAAAAGTTTAAATCAAACTATTATATTAATCTGACTATTCACAATAATCGTATTATTGTGTGCATTTGGTCATATTGGTCAGTCACCGGGATCGGCTTGTAACACTAGCCACACTACACGATAAAGGCAAAACAAATCTGACACTGCCAGAACTTTGCCAGAGCCTACGACCGCACAGTGGTACTTAAATCGGCAGACCTAGACCCTGTCACACTGAACGAGTCAAGACATCCGACAATCATTTACGATTTAAGATTTTGTCCAGGACTGCAAAATCGTGGCATAAGATGGCTAAAATCGTACAGCAGGGGTGTCAAACTCAATTCCTGAAGGGCCTCCCTTGTACTTGATTGATCAATTAAGATCTATTAGTTAGGTTGTAATTAAGGTTTTTGATAAGTCACTTGGTTGTTGAGGTCTTAATTAGACAAACTGAAAGGTAATAAAATGAACCAGCAGAGACACAGCCCTCCAGGAATTGAGCTTGACACCTCTATCTTACAGCCTGTGATGTTGCATAAGCCCCTTATGGAAAATTCACTACCTTCCCCTTATGTGTATGCCTTTGTTACAATGTGCTTCCAGGACTTGCATGGGATGATTCAGAGCATCTGTATATGAGTATGTGAGCAATTCTGAAATTAGGCTTGAACGGCTGTCTAACTGGGTTGGTTTAAAGTCATCCTAATGTGGTCTAATCATGAGAGGAGCAGAGGCTTTGCTACTGACCCAGTTGAGGCTGGGCTCCCGGCTGAACTCGTGGCCCCGAGCTGCACTGAAGTCATAGTCGGGCCTGAATGACTCATTGAGCGTGGTGATGAGGTAGAACAATGTCTTCCTGCAACACTTGTCACTCAGAGGGTTCTCACCATCCTCACTGCTCTTCCCCAGTCTGCACAAAACAAGGGAGATAAGAAGAGAGCGCAAGGGAGAGAGTGGAGTTATTTGGTTGGGAAGTAAAAAATATGATGTGCCACATGAGACTGATAGTGTGATAAAACACCAGTATCTACCGAGTAGTATTCATTAGTGCACACCGTAGCAAAACATTTCACAATGGAAAACATTGTGGTATCTGTTTGGCATCTGTTTCGTTCCTTGTGATCATACCCATGTTATGCAAACATTGAGAAGGGGTGTGGCTGTGGTACTTACTGGGGTGGGCTGGTGGCGCTGGACTGGGGGGGCGAGAGGGCCTCTAGGACATGTGGTTCCCCCTCCTGGCAGAACTGCTTAAACATGTGCTTGTCATCACCAGCCATCTTGCAGGAGTAGCTCTCGATCCTTAAGAGACAGACAAAACCCAGAATTAAACTGTTGGCATTGTATTAAAAGTGGAATTCCTTTAATCTACTGACTGCGGAGGACATGGGTATTGTGCCAAACTAATTCAATACTGCAAACAGTACCGTATCTCATCTACTGGCCCTCCCATAACACATTGTCTGGTGCTTTGTGTTTATTGCTTTTAACAAGTCTCGGTTTTCTGTGTCTCTGTTTCATTGTGTTCTATTTGAGGGATGTGGCTGGAATGCCACTAGGTTCAGGGAGTGGAGCAGTGTCTGGTCTGGTAATGTTTATTTTTCCCCCCAACCTCAGTTATGCAACTCACTCTGGCTCAGAGACGCACTGTGGCCCAGTCTAAATATAGGAAGGAGCAAAGGTCAGGGGGGTGGAGGAGGTCACACAACCGGCATAGTTTCCATTAACAGACAAATGAAAAAAATTTAACATTTAAAAAATAGGGATGGCTAGAGATCTCAACCCTGTAGAAAGGTTGGCCTAAAGTTTTGCTAAAAGCATGTGGATAGTTAGGCCTAGTTGTGAATAAATACACAAATTAGGCTATATAGGATAGTTGTTTGTGTGTGTAGGCCTATTTGTAACAGACTTCCTGGTTCAATAAAACTTTTTATCCAGAAACAGCCATTCTATGGAAAACTATGATAGAATATGTGAACCTCAAACATGTGTGAGTGCGTGCTCTGTTTTGTATCATTATGTGTCCAGTTGAACATTTCTGAGTAATTGCAGACTTTGGCTTTTTATTGGGGTGGAAAGAATCAGCCTGAGTCACATTGTGCCAGCTTGGCCACTGCTGCCATCATGGGCCATACTAATCCAGTAAGCAGCAGACTAAACACCATCAGTGCCCAGCTGTGAGTGTGTGTGTGTCTGTGTACGCTCTATACCACTCTCCATTACAGCATAAAAATAGCCACAAAGGCCTGTTAGAGGACACCTTGTCATGTGTCAGACTGCCCCCATGGGTCAGAACCACGAAAGGGGTTACCACCACCTGCACCGTTCCCACTGGTTCCATAACCTACAGTCCTTTATGTAGAATCCCTGCTCCTACTGTTACCTCAATGCCTGCTGCAGTTTAGTTAATCTACCCCCGTTGCATAACACAACACTCATCCACCATCTTAAGGGATCAATACTTTTTGTGAGAGAGATTACACCTATTTAGCAAAATTGTCCATATTACCAGTAATCACTAAAGGGCTTGATGGGGATTAGGGCTAAATTCCTATGGCAATCCTATTGCATAAAACCCAATATTGCCTCATCTGGTCATGCTCAGGTACTTTTCAGGTAGCCTACACCACTGATCTATTGCACAGAGACACCTCTGTGGGAGTTCAGTTGACCATCTTATTCTGACAGTTTGTTGTTCACCTCTGTGTTTACATATGCAGTGTCCTCAGCTTTTACTTTACCCTTCATAGGCTGTATGGTGTTGTTCATGCTCCCAGAGAGCCCCAAAGTGTTAATCTTGCCTTTTAAAATAGAGCCTATTAACCCAATATGAAATACACCCCTGAAGAGAGGCACGGAATGCATGCACCATCCACAAAGGAGGGGTGTGTTATGGTCCGTGAACAGCTGACCCTGTAGTAGTAGCCTACAGTTCCATCTGTTACCATGTACTTGCGGTTCACACACAGGCCTACTAAAGGAAATACATTTAGACACGGTTAAAAATGTGAACCTATGTGTTAGTCATGCAACAGTAACGCAGGCTTTACAAAACACTCTGTGACATGTGATTAGATATGAGGTAATTTGATCGACTGATGATGCTGGTCTAGTGCTGTTATGGTAATTACCTGCCAAGGATGCGAGACTCTCCCGTTTCAGCACAGAGTTGAGAGCTCAGGGCTTCAAAACTGCTGTTCTCTAACAGTTTCATTGCTGCCTGTGAGAGGAATGGGAAATGTTAAAATAGACAGTCCATCAGACATTCAAGAATACTTTTTCACTGCTTCCTAAGTGGGAACACTGCGTATTAAATAAATGTTACCCCTATGGTGTAGTTATTGATCTACTTGGCAGGGTCAGGTTGATCAAAGTTTGCCCAGTGAAGCAGGTTTGCAGCAATATGTGGACACAACCTGGTCTCAGAGCATTTTGTATTATCCTGTAAGTATATCCAAGATACTCCTTTTAGTATGATATGTTACATTTCTTAAGGTATGTATTAATTTGTGGAATCCATCACCCATTTCATATGATATGTTAGGAATTACAATGTTATGAATTTGCAAAAAGTACAATGTTATGAATTTGCGAAACGTACAATATGTTACAAATTCTAGCTAGGTATTAATGTTAGCTACATTTGCTAAGTAGTTCAAAGTAGCTAAAAAGTAGTAAATAATAATATAATAATAATAATAATAATAATATGCCATTTAGCAGACGCTTTTATCCAAAGCGACTTACAGTCATGCGTGCATACATTTTTTTGTGTACGGGTGGTCCCGGGGATCGAACCCACTACCTTGGCGTTACAAGCGCAGTGCTCTACCAGCTGAGCTACAGAGGACCACATGTCATGTCTGTGATAAGTCATGTCTTTGATGAGATTAGAACTTGCAACCTTTGGGTTGCTAGACGACCAACCACCCTACTTAAGTAACCAACTACCCTCCTTAAGTAACCAGCTCTCTTATGTAACCATATCAAACTTAAAATATCATACTAATTTACGTTTTCTGATTTACGTTTACTATGTTACGTCTAGTCTATGAGACCAGGCTGGTGGTCTCAAAGCTCAATTATGATATTTGATATAGCTATAGTAGCTACACCCCCAAATAAATTAGCTAGTTAGCTGCATTGCACTGTTTAGTGTCTGATTCCACTGACCCATTTAATAAGCATAGGGGGGCAACCAAATAGATTCCTAAGTATTCTAATTCCTAATTCTATGGGGGAACCCCGTGGGGAAATGTGGAAGGTAAACAAAAAGGCAAGCCCCAAAAGTAAAACGACCAACCCCTTTCTGTCTATCTTACCCCCTCCCCCCACTAAAACCTCTGCTTGCTAGGTAGTTGGCTACAGTACCTAGCTAATCTACACATTCCTCATAAACATGAGACATTCTTCTTACCAAAGATAACGTCGACGCTCTTTGTGGAACTGAAATGTCTTCTTCACCAATTTCACTGATGAGGTTTCTCTTAGCGGGAGAGGATACGCAACAGATTTGTTGTTGTTGCTATGCATATGCTGTCCCAGCAAGTTAGCTAGCACTGACTGTCAGAGTAGTTACTTCCTAAACTTCAGCAATTTAAAAAGATGCTCGTACAAGATTGATTTATCGTTAAAGCTTTTATCGAAAAACTGCTTATGCCGATTAAATGAGACGACATCAAGTCCAAAGATCCCCTGAATCCGTCTGACATGGATTGCAGCGGCATCCCTTTTGACAGATTTACTTTGACCGAGATAAGCTAACGTTAGCTAGCTAGCTACAGTTTCTGACCTTTTCGAAGCGACTTGATCCCTTGCACTGTCTATTTCGCAAAGTCCCTGTGTAATTTGTTATTAGCAAGACTGATAAAATTGAAGGCAAACCACACAACAGCGTCGATGAAAACGTAATAAATCTACTGTACTTAACCCCGCCCACTGTATATCCCTGATATAAATCTTAATTGTAAAGACCACACCCACTTATTTCGAGTGTCACTTGTAGTGCTCTGAATGGCTGACTGACATGTCCGTATAAACCATCTGATGGTTATGATTGGTCGAAATGGTGTGTCGTTTAATATTTCTAGATTGACAGCCGATGTACGACGCCTCCTTACTGCCATGTTGGAAGACCACGGCATCAATTCTTCCGACAACAAGCTGAGAGGCTATCCCAAGCTGCATGATAACAATGCCTAAAACTAGTTGATTCAATTTCTGTGCAGTATTTGGCTGCTAACAAGGCAGGAATGACAACGGGGAAACAATATTTTTACAGATTACCTGCAATCATGAAACACCAAGTAAATAAGACTCAAGAACTGTCAGAAAAGCGAAGAAACATCAATACCTGAACCCAGACAGCTGGCAGTATAGGGTCTGCTCCGATCATTTCATCACTGGTAAGGGACAGGTTGCAATTTACTGGGGGGGAGTGGTGGTCCAAAATAGGGGAGGGTTGTCCAACTTATTTTTTCTTCTTTGGGGCACAGGGGAGGGAGTGCATTTCCCCCCCCTGGTTTACATGAGCTATTTTGCAGGTTTTACTATATAATTTATTCCATACTAGCCACATTTCCTCATGTGCTTGCATGCGCCTCCCCTATATCAAGGTGTTTTGGTACTTCCCTTATGCACTATGCTTTTCTGTGTGCTAACTTTTAGTCTATCCAGCCCTCTATCCACCATTCATAGTGACAGTAGTGGATCGATTGTCCAGATCTGCAGTAGGCTAACTAGCAATCATACCACACTGAAAATACCACAGATAAAAATCATACCAGACATTATTAAGCTTTAGCTACTGCAAGCCTATGACATGAAGGCAATGTGCACCGGCGCTCCAACTGACTCCGACAGTTGAACTTGAGGTAAGGAAGAATGTTTCAGCCCTACCATAACCAATGCTTATCTTTATACAAAATATTCAAATAGAATATTTATGAATTAGCCTCCTGTACATCTATATCTTTATAGCAGACGCAGTAATAATAAGCCATTTAGCAGACGCTTTTATCCAAAGCGACTTACAGTCATGCGTGCATACATTTATTTGTGTATGGGTGGTCCCGGGGATCGAACCCACAACCTTGGCGTTACAAGCGCCGTGCTCTACCAGCTGAGCTACAGAGGACCACAGTAGCCACAGTAGCCATCTGACATAAAGAAATGAATGTCGGAGTCATAACATGCAACAGGCATATATCTCTCTGGGGCTAGGCCTAAAATTATCTTCCTTTATATAGGGCATTTTTAAATATATGTTTTATTTTAATATCGTACAGTGGACACCTACAGTAGGCCTATGGGCCTATGCATGCAATGCCCTGATGCATTTAGTGCTCAAATCTCCGACAGCTGAACCATGAGGTGGACAATTATTGTTTTAGGAAAATAGCCTAAAAAACGATAAAAAAATAAATAAATGCCTACAAAGTTTTGCATATGCTACACATGCAAACAAAAGTAATTGTGTTTTTGTAATTTGTTATGGGATGTATTTAAATACATGTAAATGTGGCTAATTTGGCCAATATCCCTCGTTTATTGACGGCGCTGGCTGCGCCAAATCGGATCTGAATGCATATGTATGATCTGAATGCATATGGATGTGCCCGGTACATTTCTCAAATGTCCGGTCACGTTCTCCGGTGCCAGATTTTCCTAAAGGAAACACTGAAATGTGCATATTGTTTTTATGCAGATTTTAGAATATTTGCTTTGAAAATCTGTCGCCAATTGAATGGAAACCTATAGACACCATAAAGACTCTGGCAAGTGCCTAGTCCAGGGTCACTTTGATTATGCCTGCACATCATGCATGGTTCACCAGCAGCCCCAAACATCTAAAGAATAACCACAGACTAGGGTTGAATATTTTCCCGGTATTGTACAAATGTTCCATCCCTAGAATAATCATTTTTCTCCCGGGTAATCCGGTATTTCCCGCCCAAACCGGAAGTGTCATTTTAAAGCATATGAATCGTATTAATATGTTTGGATTTGATTAGAGCTTTGATCGGCATGAAAATTCAAGTATGATGCTACCTGAGCCTGATGAGCCCTACATTAAAGACATTTTATTAGCCCAAGCCCAAAAAAAGCCTACATTTTTGTGCCATTATAGTTATAAACATAGCCTATATCGCTACCGCACATTAAGCACGACAGAAAAACATAAAAGGCCATAGATGTAGCTATGTTAAAAAATAAGGTGACCCCGAAAGCCAGATAGACATGTGTAAATTAGACGCGCATGCAGTCCTTATATTACTGTAGCATATGCTGCAGCAAATGTAGGGACCACAATGGAAATAAGTCCCAGACTTTATTGTGCAATCCCGGTCACTTAAACAATTATTTGTGTATATTGTGTATTTTTTTAACTGACAAATAAAATTAATCAATCAAACAATCCAAACTGTGCTGCGTTAATTTGATGAATGAAAAGAGACATCTATTACAAAACACCAAAACGTTTCATGACATTTAGAGATTGTCAAGTCAAGCCTTCGATACTAGGTAAGCCTACACGGTAGGGAGGGATGTATTTCTGTTTGTCGAGATTGACATAGTCTATTTATTGTGGTGTTGAAAACGCAAACCATGATATTGTAGTGCCCAAAGTCGGCATGTTTTGTTTATTGATTGTGTACTGTAGGTTTACCAGTTGACCTCTATCAAGACACCCATGTCGACTGGATTCCCACTGTGAAGATGAGCAATCAGTTTCTACTTCTACTACTTCCTCCTTTACCAGATATGAAAGGAGACATCCCTCAGTTAGACAAAATGACCAAGGCACAGCATTTGACAACCAATCTGTATGATTCTGTTGTGCCATTTGAGAAGTGAGCACCTTCACCTTATCTTCATGTCAAAAGTGTCCCCTTAAACCAAATGAAGGGTTTAGCAATAACTGCTGATTAAACAGAAACACAGTTTCACAGTAATTTATTTATGTATGAATATATCAACTGTAATTTGGAACAACATGTAAAATACTATTGTTTATGATATTGTAAACATACTGTACTTTAATAATAGGCTATATTGTTGTACAGGTGAAATGAAAAGTACAGTCGTGGTCAAAAGTTTTGAGAATGACACAAGAATTGGTCTTCACAAAGTTTGCTGCTTCAGTGTTTTTAGATATTTTTGTCAGATGTTACTATGGTATACTGAAGTATAATTACAAGCATTCCATAAGTGTCAAAGGCTTTTATTGACAATTACATTACGTTTATGCAAAGAGTCAATATTTGCAGTGTTGACCCTTCTTTTTCAAGACCTCTGCAATCCGCCCTGGCATGCTGTCAATTAACTTCTGGGCCACATCCTGACTGATGGCAGCCCATTCTTGCATAATCAATGCTTGGAGTTTGTCAGAATTTGTGGGTTTTTGTTTGTCCACCCACCTCTTGAGGATTGACCACAAGTTCTCAATGGGATTAAGGTCTGGGGAGTTTCCTGGCCATGGACCCAACATTTCGATGTTTTGTTCCCAGAGCCACTTAGTTATAACTTTTGCCTTATGGCAAGGTGCTCCATCATGCTGGAAAAGGTATTGTTAGTCACCAAACTGTTCTTGGATGGTTGGGAGAAGTTGCTGTCGGAGGATGTATTGGTACCATTCTTTATTCGTGGCTGTGTTCTTAGGCAAAATTGTGAGTGAGCCCACTCCCTTGGCTGAGAAGCAACCCCACACATGAATGGTCTCAGGATGCTTTACTGTTTGCATGACACAGGACTGATGGTAGCGCTCACCTTGTCTTCTCCGGACAAGCTTTTTTCCGGATGCCTCAAACAATCGGAAAGGGGATTCATCAGAGAAAATGACTTTACCCCAGTCCTCAGCAGTCCAATCTCTGTACCTTTTGCAGAATATCAGTCTGTCCCTGATGTTTTTCCTGGAGAGAAGTGGCTTCCTCGCTGCCCTTCTTGACACCAGGCCATCCTCCAAAAGTCTTCGCCTCACTGTGCGTGCTGATGCACTCACACCTGCCTGCTGCCATTTCAGAGCAAGCTCTGCACTGGTGGTGCCCCGATCCCGCAGCTGAATCAACTTTAGGAGATGGTCCTGACGCTTGCTGGACTTTCTTGGGCGCCCTGAAGCCTTCTTCACAACAATTGAACCTCTCTCCTTGAAGTTCTTGATGATCCGATAAATGGTTGATTTAGGTGCAATCTTACTAGCAGCAATATCCTTACCTGTGAAACCCTTTTTGTGCAAAGCAATGATGACGGCACGTGTTTCCTTGCAGGTAACCATGGTAACAGAGGAAGAACAATGATTTCATGCACCACCCTCCTTTTAAAGCTTCCAGTCTGTTATTCTAACTCAGTCAGCATGACAGAGTGATCTCCAACCTTGTCCTCGTCAACACTCACCTGTGTTAACGAGATAATCACTGACATGATGTCAGCTGGTCCTTTTGTGGCAGGGCTGAAATGCAGTGGAAAAGTTTTTTTGGGATTAAGTTCATTTTCATGGCAAAGAGGGACTTTGCAATTAATTGCAATTCATTTGATAACTCTTCATAACATTCTGGAGTATATGCAAATTGACATCATAAAAACTGAGGCAGCAGACTTTGTGAAAGTTAATATTTGTGTAATTCTCAAAACTTTTGACCACGACTGTATTTAGTGTGTTATCTCTGCTTTGCCTAGCCCCATTGAATAAAATGTATTTCTAATAACCTAACTTTTCTTTCTTTTCCTCTTTCTTTCTTTCTTTTCCTCTTTCTTTTCCTCTTTCTTTTCCTCTTTCTTTCTTTCTTTCTTTCTTTCTTTCTTTCTTTCTTTCTTTCTTTCTTTCTTTCTTTCTTTCTTTCTTTCTTTCTTTCTTTCTTTCTTTCTTTCTTTCTTTCTTTCTTTCTTTCTTTCTTTCTTTCTTTCTTTCTTTCTTTCTTTCTTTCTTTCTTTTCCTCTTTCTACACATATTTAGCATGTAATTGTTATGGTAGTCTTAGGCAAACCATCTTCATTATCACAGTGGCACCTCCAAGTGCAACTCAGACCTTCTGGGAGAAAAGTATCTGACATTGAACTTGGTAGTAGTTGTGTGTATGTTTTAAGCTAAGGATTCCATCATCTCCTGCTTCCAGACATTGTACTACCTACAGTGGGGGAAAAAATACTTATTTTCCACCATAATTTGCAAATAAATTCATTAAAAATCCTACAATGTGATTTTCTGGATTTCTTTTTCTCATTTTGTCTGTCATAGTTGACGTGTACCTATGATGAAAATTACAGGCCTCTCTCATCTTTTTAAGTGGCAGAACTTGCACAATTGGTGGCTGACTAAATACTTTTTTCCTACTCGAGGCTCTGATGAAGGCGATTCATGCCGAAATGTAAGCCTATTATTGATTGTTTGTCAATAATTCTATCAGATTTACGCAGCAACAGAGTTCTCATTTTTCTTTATTCTCCCGGCTGGTCACCAGTTGAAGTATCCTGGGGTAAGGAATGTTTTTGGGATTTTCAAGTCCCTCAGTCGAGCAGCTGATCCCCCCCTTTTTTGTTTAAGCTGGGCTGAAGCGCGTTTGGGTATACCTTTTTTCCAATTAAAATATATTGTTTGAAATTGTGTGCTTGTCATTTATTTGTTTCCTGAATACTGAATACTGGCAATAATAACAGTTATAATCAGTAACAGCGCAGTCTAAGCTCACTATTTGGCAAACACCAAAATAATAATCACAAAATGCGAACATACCTGTTATAACAGTTCATAAAAAATGCACAAACTAAAAAATAACAGTAATACGCCATAATGACACAGCGAAAACAGGTTTTTAGATTTTTGTTTGCAAATTTATTACAAATAAATAACAGATACCTTATTTACGTAAGTATTCAGACCCTTTGCTATGAGACTCAGGTGCATCCTGCTTCCATTGATCATCCTTGAGATGTTTCTACAACTTAATTGGAGTCCATCTGTGGTAAATTCAATTGATTGGACATGATTTGGAAAGGCACACCTGTCTATATAAGGTCCCACAGCTGAGAGTCCATGTCAGAGCAAAGACCAAGACATGAGGTCAAAGGAATTGGCCGTAGAGCTCCAAGACAGGATTGTGTCGAGGCACAGATATGGGGAAGGGTACCAAAAAATGTCTGCAGCATTGAAGGTCCCCAACAACACAGTGGCCTCAATCATTCCACCAAGACTCTTCCTAGAGCTGGCCGCCCGGCCAAACTGAGCAATCGGGGGAGAAGGGCCTTGGTCATGGAGGTGACCAAGAATCCGATGGTCACTCTGACAGAGCTCCAGAGTTTCTCTGTGGAGATGGGAGAACCTTCCAGAAGGACAACCATCTCTGCAGCACTCCACCAATCAGGCCTTTATGGTAGAGTGGCCAGACGGAAGCCACTTCTCAGTAAAAGGCACATGACAGCCCACTTGGAGTTTGCTAAAAGGCACCTAAAGGACTCTCAGACCATGAGAAACAAGATTCTCTGGTCTGATGAAACCAAGATTGAACACTTTGGCCTGAATGCCAAGCGTCACGTCTGGAGGAAACCTGGCACCATCCCTACGGTGAAGCATGGTGGTGGCAGCATCATGCTGTGGGGATGTTTTTCAGCGGCAGGGACTGGGAGACTAGTCAGGATCGAGGGAAAGATGAATGGAGCAAAGTACAGAGAGATCCTTGATAAAAATCTGCTCCAGAGCGCTCAGGACCTCAGACTGGGGCGAAGGTTCACCTTCCAACAGGACAACGACCCTAAGCACACAGCCAAGACAACGCAGGAGTGGCTTCAGGACAAGTCTCTGAATGTCCTTGAGTGGCCCAGACAGAGCCCGGACTTGATCCCGATCCAACATCTCTGGAGAGACCTGAAAATAGCTGTGCAGAGACACTCCCCATCCAACCTGACAGAGCTTGAGAGGATCTGCAGAGAAGAATGGGAGAAACTCCCCAAATGCAGGTGTGCCAAGCTTGTTGCGTCATACCCAAGAAGACTCAAGGCTGTAATCGCTACCAAAGGTGCTTCAACAAAGTACTGAGTAAAGGGTCTGAATACTTATGTAAATGTGATATTTCAATTTCTTAGTTTTTATACATTTGCAAAATGTTGTCATTAAATGGTACTGTGTGTAGATTGATGAGGGGGAAAAAATTATTTTATCAATTTCAGAATAAGGCTGTAACGTAACAAAATGTGGAAAAAGTCATACTTTCCGAATGCACTGTAAATCCTTTATAAATTAATACATTAATGTAATATGCTATCTTTGGAATTGTATGTGTATAGTTTGTGTGGCATTCGTTAACAATAGAGCAATATAATTCTCTCATTGATATAAATCAAATCAATTGTATATCATGTTAGCTCATGCATATTGATGTGCCTGTATCAAGCAGATTTTTTAATTATATATATTTTTGAATATTAATGAATCTCTATGACAAGTTTATCATATTCTAATTCATTATTGCCCATTCCTTTGAGGTTTTGCTGATCATTTTCCTGACAAACATATTAATTGTTGATTAGAAGTTCCAGTGTATTTATAGATTATTGTTCATCCTGAAATGTTTCAATGCATTTTGACCAATTATTTTGTATATTTCACAGATTTTGACTCAAACTGAAATTCTTCTCTTTATTGGCTAACTAAATCATAAAACACTGTACACAGCAAATTCTCCAAAGTTAAAACATGTTTTTACACTGAGAGTGTTAAATCAAAACTGAAAGTGTTGAGGATGTGGACGCATATTGACACCAGAACAGTGTTAAATTAACACCCTGCTTAGTGTAAAGGGTATTCAAATATGTCCCAGAGTGCTTTGCCTTTTGAGTAAATTGTAGAGTTACCACCTATCACTGTATTTGTTAGTGACACCGGGCACACGCATGTTGATTTTGTCCATCCACACCAGGCACAATCAGGACATGCAGGTTGAAATATAAAAAACGAACTATGAACCAACTATATTAATTTGGAGACAGGTCGAAACACATGAAACATTCATGGACATTTAGCTAGCTAGCTTGCTGTTGCTAGCTAATTTGTCCAGGGATATAAACATTGGGTTATTATTTTACCTGAAATGCACAAGATCCTTTTTTCCTGGATCTTTGTAGAATTTTGACCAATTTTGAGTCACACTAAATCTTGTGTTCTCTACTCTGACAATTAATCCACAGATAAAAGGGGGAGCTTAGTTAGTTTCTAGTAATCTCTCCTCCTTCAATAGTAGTAGTAGTAGTAGTAGTCGTCGTCGTCGTCTTCTTCTTCTTCTTTTTCTGTGGACTTTATATGGCGGTTGGCAACCAACTTTAAGGTGCATTATCACCACCGACTGGAGCGTGGACCTCAGTTCAGCTTTCAATCACCCACGTGGGTATATGCTCCTAAAAACCAATGAGGAGATGGGAGAGGCGGGACTTGCAGCGCGTCACGTGTCAAAAATAGAACAAAGTTGTTGGGAAATATTTGAATAACACTTTACACTAAGCAGTGTGTTAATTTAAAACTGTTCTGAAGTCAATATGCGTCCACATACTCAACACTTTCAGTTTTGATTTAACACTCTGTGTAAAAAATGTTTGTTTTAACACTGGAGAATTTGCTGTGTACAGTGTTTTATGATCTAGTTAGCCAATAAAGAGGAGAATTTCAGTTAGAGTCAAAATCTGTAAAATATACAAAATAATTGGTCAAAATGATTAAAACCAAGTTCTATTTTAGTGCCTGGCAACCCAGACGCTCGTTGACGCACGTAAGCAGTTTGGATGAAATGATTGAATACCATGTATGTGTACATTTATTTTGCAATGCTCGCGCACATAACAAAAGCAGTGTGGTCCCCGAGTGGTGCAGTGGTCTAAGGCACTGCATCGCAGTGCTAGCTGTGCCACTAGAGATCCTGGTTCGAATCCAGGCTCTGTCGTAGCCGGCCGCGACTGGGAGACCCATGGGGCGGCGCACAATTGGCCCAGCGTCGTCCAGGGTAGGGGAGGGAATGGCCGGCAGGGATGTAGCTCAGTTGGTAGAGCATGGCGTTTGCAACGCCAGGATTGTGGGTTCGATTCCCACGGGGGGGCCAGTATGAAAAAATATATATAAAATAATAATGTATGCACTCACTAACTGTAAGTCGCTCTGGATAAGAGCGTCTGCTAAATGACTAAAATGTAATGTAAATGGTCAGCATGTAAGTGAATATGTTATTCAAATATTTTTATTATTTAACACAATACTGTACTTATTTCATAAGGCCTTATTTTGAGGGCCTAGTTTTACCGTAATACAGGGGCCTGAAACTCATACCAGAGATCTGTATATGACGAGATGCTAATGTCTCAGCCCTAACAATGGGAGTCGTTGTCCTAAAGGTGGGAAGCCAGGTGACAAGCTTAGGTCCAAAATAAGCCCATAAAAACGCATTGGGCTTATTAGGGACAGATTTAGGAGAGAGTGAAACCCCTCGCTTCGCCTCTTCCTCTCTGATTATACATATCACTTTGAACCAAAACCACGGTCATCATTATCATATTCTCCAGCATGCTCTATTGCAGGTAGATGTTTTTAATTGTTTGTTTCGATATTGACGTTTGTGCATGTACATTAATTGATTAATCTTATGCTACACAAAGATAAATAACATACATTTTTCTAATCTAATTAAATCAGTTAGTTAGATTTTTTGCACCCGTTACTGAAATGTTTGTTCCAGTTGAAATGCCTTAGGTAGTCTCCACACAATATTCTTAGCTCTGGCACTTATTCTGAATGCTGGTGAATAAAAATTCAAACTGACTGTTGGATATTCTAACTTGGGCTGGATTCTGATAAGAATTACACATTGCGTTCATTAACCAGCATAATGTGATTTACAGGTTGGGTTGAGAAATTCTGGTGAATTTCCCAGGCAAAAGAAGCAGGAAATCTGAAATACTTCAACCAGGATTTTGGGAAAACCTGGGAATTTGCAACCCTACCTGCAGGCTTGATGTGGCCTGAGGTATGAACTGGGGTACAACTATGTACTTATTGCTAAAGGGACAAAGGTTGACCTTACAGGGTAAGGATACCACTACAAGTGTTTGTACCCCTTTAGGAACAAATCTAAACCTTTTTTTCTGAGTGTAATACAATGGCCAGAAACTCATGGTTTACAGGCAACATTAGGCCTGCAAGTCATATTATGCTGGCTTGCAAGGTGATGTGTAATTCCTATTGGAATCCAGCTAGTGTGGGGAAATGTAACTTTTATCACAACCTGTATTCAGACTGGCAGGGTTGGAAGACTAAGCTATGAGACTACCTAAACCATCTAAACTTGTTCAACCATTTCACTAATGGTTGCAATAAGTCCAAGTAACATTTATATTTAGGTAGCATAAGATTAATGAATTCATCAATCAATTTACATGCACAAATATAGAAATTGAAACAAACAAATGAAAATCAACATGCAAAAGAGCATGCTGGGAAGCATGAAAATTATGGGCATTGTGATTGTGGACTACAGGAAAAGAAGGACCGAGCACGCCCCCATTCTCATCGACGGGGCTGTAGTGGAGCAGGTTGAGAGCTTCAAGTTCCTTGGTGTCCACATCACCAACAAACTATCATAGTCCAAACACACCACGACAGTCGTGAAGAGGGCACGACAAAGCCTATTCCCCCTCAGGAGACTGAAAAGATTTGGCATGGGTCCTCAGATCCTCAAAAACTTCTACAGCTGCACCATCGAGAGCATCCGGACTGGTTGCATCATTGCCTGGTATGGCGGCCTCCGACCGCAAGGCACTACAGAGGGTAGTGCGTACGACCCAGTACATCACTGGGGCCAAGCTTCCTGCCATCCAGGACCTTTATACCAGGCGGTGTCAGAGGAAGGCCCTAAAAATTGTCAAAGACTCCAGCAAACTAGTCATAGACTGTTCTCTCTGCTACTGCACGGCAAGTGGTACCGGAGCGCCAAGTCTAGGTCCAAAAGGCTTCTTAACAGCTTCTCCCCTCCACCCCCTATTTTATGCTGCTGCTACTCTCTGTTTATTATCTATGCATAGTCACTTTAATTATAGCTACATGTACATATCTATTGTTTACTTAACACTTATTTTTCTTAAAACTGCATTGTTGGTTAAGGACTTGTAAGTATGTAAGCATTTCACAGTAAGGTATTCGGCGCATGTGACAAATACAATTTGATTTGATTTGATTACAGCATAGGAATGAATATTTGGTGTTTTATATCACTTGCACTTCTAGAGGCCTAACCAAAGGCTTCCAAAATGGCAGCGACTACAGGGCATAACAAAGCAAAAGGACATGACAAAATGCTCAACCATTTAAGGTTTAAAGGTCCCGAACAATCATTTTGATTCCCATGTAAAATAGTATTTGAGTGACAAAAATATCACCCATTATATTTTTTGGGGGGATAGAAATGCAAAACATTTTAGATTAATACATGTTTCTCTCATGGCTAACTACCAGAAAGTTTGAAAAGACATGCTGAGTGGGTGGGGCGCTTATATTCATGAGCTTGCCTTGACTGACAGAAATGTCAAGAAACTTGGATGCAGTGTTGCAGTAAAATCATCTCAAGCAAAATGTTGTGATACACAAAGCAACTCAAACAACGTTGAAATTGCAATTTTTTTGGTTGACATCTCCCGTTTGGCATGTCTCTTGTGGTGATGTTCACAGCAGCCCTGATGGATGTGTTGACAAGACAACTGAGTCAGAGTTTTGAATGACCCTTCCCCCCCTTTTGTTCCATGATGGCTGAAGACCTACAGTGGCTTGCGAAAGTATTCACCCCACTTGGCGTTTTTCCTATTTTGTTGCCTTACAACCTGGAATTAAAATGGATTTTTTGGGGGGTTGTATCATTTGATTTACACAACATGCCTACCACTTTGAAGATGCAAAATATTTTTTATTGTGAAACAAACAAAAAAACAGAAACTTGAGCATGCATAACTATTCACCCACCCAAAGTCAAAACTTTGTAGAGCCACTTTTTGCAGCTATTACAGCTGTAAGTCTCTTGGGGTATGTCTCTATAAGCTTGGCACATCTAGCCACTGGGATTTTTGTCCATTCTTCAAGGCAAAACTGCTCCAGTTCCTTCAAGTTGGATGGGTTCCGCTGGTGTACAGAAATCTTTAAGTCATACCACAGATTCTCAATTGGATTGAGGTCTGGGCTTTGACTTGCCATTCCAATACATTACATTTAAATTTGACATTTTTGTCATTTAGCAGACGCTCTTATCCAGAGTGACTTACAGTTAGTGAGTGCATACATTTTTTTTCATACTGGCCCCCCGTGGGAATCAAACCCACAACCCTGGCATTGCAAACGCCATGCTCTACCAACTGAGCTACACAGGGGGCCACAATGTTTCCCCTTAAACCACTCGAGTGTTGCTTTAGCAGAATGCTTAGGGTCATTGTCCTGCTGGAAGGTGAACCTCCGTCCCAGTCTCAAATCTCTGGAAGACTGAAACAGTTTTCCCTCAAGAATTTCCCTGTATTTAGCGCCATCCATCATTCCTTAAATTCTGACCAGTTTCCCAGTCCCTGCAGATTAAAAACATCCCACAGCATGATGCTGCCACCACCATGCTTCACTGTGGGGATGGTGTTCTTGGGGTGATGAGAGGTGGGTTTGCGCCAGACATAGCGTTTTCTTTGATGGCCAAAAAGCTTCATTTTAGTCTCATCTGACCAGAGTACCTTCTTCCATATGTTTGGGGAGTCTCCCACATGGCTTTTGGCGAACACCAAACGTGTTTGCTTATTTTTTTCTTTAAGCAATGGCTTTTTTCTGGCCACTCTTCTGCAAAGCCCAGCTCTGTGGAGTGTATGGCTTAAAGTGGTCCTATGGACAGATACTCCAATCTCCGCTGTGGAGCTTTGCAGCTCTTTCAGGGTTATCTTTGGTCTCTTTGTTGCCTCTCTGATTAATGCCCTCCTTGCCTGGTCCGTGAGGTTTGGTGGGCGGCCTCTCTTGGCAGGTTTGTTGTGGTGCCATATTCTTTCCATTTTGTAATAATGGATTTAATGGTGCTCCGTGGGATGTTCAAAGTTTCTGATATTTTTTTAGAACCCAACCCCGATCTGTACTTCTCCACAACTTTGTCCCTGACCTGTTTGGAGAGCTCCTTGGTCTTCATGGTGCCGCTTGCTTGGTGGTGCCCCTTGCTTAGTGGTGTTGCAGACTCTGGGGACTTTCAGAACAGGTGACAGATCATGTGACACTTATATTGCACACAGGTTGACTTTATTTAACTAATTATGTGACTTCTGAAGGTAATTGTTTGCACCAGATCTTATTTAGGGGCTTCATAGCAAAGGGGGTGAATACATATGCACGCACCACTTTTCCGTTATTTACTTTTTTCATTTCACTTCACCAATTTGCACTATTTTGTGTATGTCCATTACATGAAATCCAAATAAAAATCTATTTAAATTACAGGTTGTAATGCAACAAAATAGGAAAAATGACAAGGGGGATGAATACTTTTGCAAGGCACTGTAGCTAGCCAGTAACCAATTGACACAGATGAAAGGGGAGACATATAAGAATCTTTACCATAGATCAACTTTTAATTATATTCTCCGATGTTGGTTAAATTAGGTAAGAGAATATCATGTTACCATTGATGTATTAAAATGCTAGTTAGGGTGATGTCACCCTATCCCCTTAATAATCCCGCCTCCTGAATCCAAGTGTTCGACATAGGGGAGGGGACCAGTAACTTTATGATCAAACTTAATCAATTTAGAAGCAACAGTCATGTTTCATGCTTTGGTCATCATACTTTGATTTGGTTTCATCCAAATATCATCCAATTTCATGAAAAACATGATTTTGACTGTTCATGACCTTTAAGGTAAATGAATTTGTTTTCTTTTTAAAATGTATTTACAAGTTAAAATTTCAAATCAATTTAGTTAAAAATCTAAATAATAAACAATTGAAACAATAAGTAACAATACAACTTAAGCTAATCAAATCAAAAGAAATGCAAAAAAAATGTTTAATTCAATCAAAGAACAGGTAACAGCGTGCTTCATTCTGTTGCTAGATGACTTCTGATATCTCCAGGAGTGATAAGTATAATTTTCCCATTCCTCACTTCCCTCATCAACTCATCCCTGACCACTGGCTGCATCCCCTCTGACTTCAAAATGGCCTGAGTTGCTCCCCTCCTCAAGAAACCAACACTCGACTCATCTGACGTCAAAAACTATAGACCTGTATCCCTTCGTTCTTTTCTTTCCAAAACACTTGAGCGTGCTGTCTCTGATCAACTTTCTCTGTAGCTCTCTCAGAACTATCTTCTTGACCCTAACCAGTCAGGCTTTAAGATGGGTCACTTAACCGAGTGCTCTTCTCTGTGTTACAGAGGCTCTCCGCACTGCCAAAGCTGACTCTCCCTCCTCTGTTCTCATCCTCCTAGATATGTCCGCTGCCTTCAACACCGTGAACAATTAGATCATCCTCTCCACCCTCTCAGGGCTGGGCGTCCCAAGCTATATGCACACTCTTGGATTGCATCCTACCTGGCAGGTCGCTCCTACCAAGTGCCGTGCAGATGATCTGTGTCTGCACCACGTACTCTCACTAAATCAAATCAAATGTTATTGGTCACATACAAATATTTAGCAGATGTTATTGTGGGTGTAGCAAAATGCTTGTGTTCCTAGCTCCAACCGTGCAGTAGTATCTAACAATTCACAACAATACACACAAATCTAAAAGTAAAAGAATGGAATTAAGAAATATATAAAATGAAATTAGTATTGACTTTGGGGGGGGGGGGTGAATAGTTATGCACGCTCAAGTTTTCTGTTGTTTTTGTCTTATTTCTTGTTTGTCTCACAAAAAAAAATATTTTGCATCTTCAAAGTGGTAGGCATGTTGTGTAAATCAAATGATACAAACCCCCAAAAAATCAATTTTAATTCCAGGTTGTAAGGCAACAAAATAGCAAAAATGCCAAGGGGGGTGAATACATTCGCAAGCCATAGGGCAGCAGCCTTTAAGGTGCAGGGTTGAGTAACTGGGTGGTAGCCGGCTAGTGATGGCTATTTAACAGTCTGATGGCCTTGAGATAGAAGCTGTTTTTCAGTCTCTTGGTCCCAGCTTTGATGCACCTGTACTGACCTCGCCTTCTGGATGGTAGCGTGGTGAACAGGCCATGGCTCGGGTGGTTGATATCCTTGATGATCTTTTTGGCCTTCCTGTGACATCAGGTGCTGTAGGTGTCCTGGAGGGCAGGCAGTGTGCCCCCGGTGATGCGTTGGGCAGACCGCATCACCCTCTGGAGAGCCCTGCGGTTGCGGGCAGTGCAGTTGCCATACCAGGCGGTGATACAGCCCGACAGGATGCTCTCAATTGTGCATCTGTAAAAGTTTGTGAGGGTCTTAGGGGCCAAGCCTAATTTCTTCAGTCTCCTGAGGTTGAAGAGGCGCTGTTGCGCCTTCTTCACCACACTGTCTGTGTGGGTGGACCATTTCAGATTGTCAGTGATGTGTATTCCGAGGAACTTGAAGCTTTTCACCTTCTCCACTGCGGTCCCGTCGATGTGGATAGGGGCGTGCTTCCTCTGCTGTTTCCTGACGTCCTCGATCATATCCTCACATGGTCTTTCCTATCATTGCCATGCAGATGACACTCAACTACTTTTCTCCTTCCTCCCCTTCTGACACTCAGGTGGCGACTCACATCTCTGTGTGCCTGGCAGATATCTCAAATTAGATGTCGGCCCATCACCTCAACCTCGACAAGACAGAACTGCTCTTCCTCCCGGGGAAGGCCTGCCCGCTCAAAGACCTCTCCATCACGGTTGACAACTCCACAGTGTCACCTCCCTGAGTGCAAAGACCCTTGACGTGACCCTGGACAACACCCTCTCGTTCAACCTTCCCAAGTTCTCTCATGTCACCCCGCTGCTCCGCACACTCCACTGGCTTCCAGTCGAAGCTTGCTTCCACTACAAGACCATGTTGCTTATCTACAGAAAAGCAAGAGGAACTGCCCGTCCCTTCCTTCAGGCTACACTCAAACCCTACACCCCAACCCGAGCACTCCATTCTGCCCTGTATAGCTCAGTTGATAGAGCATGGCATTTGCAAAGCCAGGGTTGTGGGTTCGATTCCCACGGGGGCCAGTATGAAAAAAGAAATGTATGCACTCACTAACTGTAAGTCGCTCTGGATAAGAGCGTCTGCTAAATGACTAAAATGTAAATGTCTCTTGGCCCTCCCACCCCAATTGGAGGGCAGTTCCCACTCAGCCCAGTCCAAGCTCTTCTCTGTCCTGGCACACCAATGGTGGAACCAGCTTCCCCCTGAAGCTAGGACAGCAGAGTCCCTGCCCATCATCTGAAAACATCTGAAACCCTACCTCTTCAAACAGTATCTTAAATAATCGTCCTCCACCTCGCCCCCCCCCCCCTAAACAAATAAAAAAAAGAACACTTAACCAGCACTTGCACTTGACCCACCACTTCTAGCTCTGACTGCAGATAGCTACGTTATTGAGGACAAATGTACTTTCTATGCCTGTGATATGTGGTTGTCCCACCTATCTATCTTAAGATGAATGCACTAACTGTAAGGTGCTCTGGATAAGAGCCTCAGCTAAATGATTAAAATGTAAATTTAACAATAATCAGCCCATCAATTAGTCAGTCAGTCCACAATTAGTTAATTTTAATTTGACCGTTATTTTTTAGGAGTGGGTGTAGATAGGTTTGGAGTCTTCCCTAATTGGATGGTCTGGTTGATGGTGTGTTTGTGTCTTTGTGTTGGGGAAGGGGTGGAGTCTGGGCTGTCCCCTATACAATTTAAATTAATAGGGCACTATAAACATAGGAGTTAAATTGGTACAGTATTCTCACTGACGGGTGCAACAAATATAGCCTCTTATAAGGCAGGCCTCAAAATATTTTAATGAGCCCGAAACAGCAATACCATGCACCCAACAGTGGTCAAAAGGTTTTTGACGCTCCTAAGATACGGTACGGTACTGTATTCTGTTGGTTGGAATTGCAGTACCATTTGAAATACAGCAATCTTCCCACAATGCACCATCATTTACAGTCTCTTGCAGTAAAATGTTTTTTACTGTTCATTAATGCCTCAAATTACTGTATAAATGATAGTTTTCCGTGACAGTGCATCTAAACATCTGTAACAACCCTGCACACTTCTCACCAAATGTGCAGTTGCACACTTCCCGTCATGGATTTAGGGCGTTTACACCATTGTTAAATCCATGAGAGGGATTTTGCAAGTGCAGACTTCGGGAGAAGGGTGCAGAATAGGGACGCGCCAGAATGACAGAGAGTGCTCTTTGATGAGTGCCCGCCCTCAGATGTCAAACAGCAAATCAAACACTTCCAATTAGGATGATCAAGAGCAGGAAACCAAATCATACACTGAGCAATTTCACCATCAGATAATTAACCGCATGTAATTCCCAGTGTTAGAAGACACACCCAAAATATGCTCACGTCAATTATGCTCAGAGGGCAATTATTGACAAGAGTTGCCACTAGGTTTTAGTGTCAGCCACGAAACTGAAATATGCAGATTAAGTATAAACCAAGCTGGAACGACAGCAGAGTGACTGCTTAAGAAGTGGGATCGGGGAGAATGACATTATTTTTATCTTCAAAAGACTTTACCCTTTCCCTTATGTCTTGAAAAGGCTTTCATGCTCGAGATATTAGTGTCTCTCTGAATGTAGTGTGCTCCTGTTTATATCTGCTGTGAAATTCTAAAAGTCTACAGTGTTTAAAAGGTTTTGATAATATGGCATAACAACACAAAGCAGACAGAGCACAATGTCACACAAAATATCCATTAGCCTATATTTATCTGATTTGAGGGAGAGGTTCCATGATAATTGTGAGGCACTTTTAAAATCATGGTGCAAACGGACATGCATCAGCCTTGTTGAGATTATGAATGTGCTATGAACGAAGATACAGTATGTGAATTGACATGTGCAGCTACAGCAGCTAACTAATAGCAGTCAAGCAATCCATCTGCAGTTAATGGTTTGTTTGTTACAGGTCATCTTTATTGCAGTCGCACTGCACAGACTAGCGCCTATCTTCTGTAATGTTTTTGTGATATTGAGCGGACCTTAACTCGTGTAGGTTGATGAGCTGTTCACTCAACAACTAAACTGGGATTGTTTTGGTAGCACTTTATTTTACAGTACAGAAAATTACCAAGTCTCATTAAAACAAGTAGCTACTTGGTACCATTTGTTACCAACTGAGGTTAATTATTTGAAGAAAGTACCAGAAAGTACCAATTATGAGTGGCAATTATGTGTTGATGTTTCCCGTCATGTCACCTTCTCAGTTACCACTTCCTCAGTTACCGATTCTGACATGCTGAAGGGCACAAAGATCATCATTTCCTTTGATGACAAATATGATACAGGAACTAGTGTACAAGTGCGTGGTGGGCATCACCCCTTCCGCGAATGCCATCGTCGGAAATGTGGCGGTCATCAGTTACCGTGCCTCTTTTACATATAATATAATTACAGTGGGGAAAAAAAGTATTTAGTCAGCCACCAATTGTGCAAGTTCTCCCACTTAAAAAGATGAGAGAGGCCTGTAATTTTCATCATAGGTACGCGTCAACTATGACAGACAAATTGAGAAAAAAAATCCAGAAAATCACATTGTAGGATTTTTTATGAATTTATTTGCAAATGATGGTGGAAAATAAGTATTTGGTCTGGTCACATACAAACAAGCAAGATTTCTGGCTCTCACAGACCTTTAACTTCTTCTTTAAGAGGCTCCTCTGTCCTCCACTCGTTACCTGTATTAATGGCACCTGTTTGAACTTGTTATCAGTATAAAAGACACCTGTCCACAACCTCAAACAGTCACACTCCAAACTCCACTATGGCCAAGACCAAAGAGCTGTCAAAGGACACCAGAAACAAAATTGTAGACCTGCACCAGGCTGGGAAGACTGAATCTGCAATAGGTAAGCAGCTTGGTTTGAAGAAATCAACTGTGGGAGCAATTATTAGGAAATGGAAGACATACAAGACCACTGATAATCTCCCTCGATCTGGGGCTCCACGCAAGATTTCACCCCGTGGGGTCAAAATGATCACAAGAATGGTGAGCAAAAATCCCAGAACCACACGGGGGGACCTAGTGAATGACCTGCAGAGAGCTGGGACCAAAGTAACAAAGCCTACCATCAGTAACACACTACGCCGCCAGGGACTCAAATCCTGCAGTGCAGACGTGTCCCCCTGCTTAAGCCAGTACATGTCCAGGCCCGTCTGAAGTTTGCTAGAGTGCATTTGGATGATTCAGAAGAGGATTGGGAGAATGTCATATGGTCAGATGAAACCAAAATATAACTTTTTGGTAAAAACTCAACTCGTCGTGTTTGGAGGACAAAGAATGCTGAGTTGCATCCAAAGAACACCATACCTACTGTGAAGCATGGGGGTGGAAACATAATGCTTTGGGGCTGTTTTTCTGCAAAGGGACCAGGACGACTGATCCGTGTAAAGGGACTGGAACAAATTGCAAAAATCTCTGAAGCTGGAGACACTTATCTCCCTCACTAACTTTAAGCATCACTTGTCAGAGCACCTTACCGATCACTGCACCTGTACACAGCCCATCTGAAATTAGCCCGCCCAACTACCTCATCCCTATATTGTTATTTATTTTGCTCATTTGTACCCCAGTATCTCTATTTGCACATCATCTCTTGCACATCTATCATTCCAGTGTTAATACTAATTGTAATTATTTTGCACTATAGCCTATTTATTGCCTTACCTCCATAACTTGCTACATTTGCACACACTGTATATATATTTTTCTGTTGTATTTTTGACTTTGTTTTGTTTTACCCCATATGTAACTCTGTTGTTGTTTTTATCGCACTGCTTTGCTTTATCTTGGCCAGGTCGCAGTTGTAAATGAGAACTTGTTCTCAACTGGCTTACCTGGTTAAATAAAGGTTAAATAAAAAAATAAAAAAATAAAAAATAAAGGAAAGAATGAATGGGGCCATGTATCGTGAGATTTTGAGTGAAAACCTCCTTCCATCAGCAAGGGCATTGAAGATGAAACGTGGCTGGGTCTTTCAGCATGACAATGATCCCAAACACACCGCCCGGGCAACGAAGGAGTGGCTTCGTAAGAAGCATTTCAAGGTCCTGGAGTGGCCTAGCCAGTCTCCAGATCTCAACCCCATAGAAAATTTTTGGAGGGAGTTGAAAGTCCGTGTTGCCCAGCGACAGCCCCAAAACATCACTGCTCTAGAGGAGATCTGCATGGAGGAATGGGCCAAAATACCAGCAACAGTGTGTGAAAACCTTGTGAAGACTTACAGAAAACGTTTGACCTGTGTCATTGCCAACAAAGGGTATATAACAAAGTATTGAGAAACTTTTGTTATTGACCAAATACTTATTTTCCACCATAATTTGCAAATAAATTCATTAAAAATCCTACAATGTGATTTTCTGGATTTCCTTTTCTCATTTTGTCTGTCATAGTTGACGTGTACCTATGATGAAAATTACAGGCCTCTCTCATCTTTTTAAGTGGGAGAACTTGCACAATTGGTGGCTGACTAAATACTTTTTTTCCCCACTGTATATATAATACTATCATATTTCAGGAAAAGGTGTACACCATTTCTTTTTTGATTTGTGTCTACATTCAACTGGTAAAAATTGATTGTGATATAAATAAAGGAAAAAATTGTGGTACCGGGCCTTAATTTCCTTTTTCATGCTTTTATTAATGTACTCTGAACATTTCATTTCAAACTAACACATCCTTATTCCTGGTACACTAATCTCTTAGGTTTTTTTTGTCAATATGTTTCCATTCCTTGTGGAACCAAATGAACTCCCAGGATGACCCCAGGTGCTTGATTGGCAATTGGAGCGATTACTACTCCCTTGGTAAGGCTCCATACTTCTGGATTGGCAGCATCCAGCTCCTGCTCCAGTGCAGCAACAAAGGGCCTGTCAGCTACCCCCAGTGCTGGGAATACGCTGGGGTGTTCAACACCTGTACTTGAAATACCCTTTTCATTTTCAAATTCAGTGAACTTTATTATGCCCACAACAAAGGTCAGGTGTCTTCCAAATCACCTTTTTGCACTGAGGGATTGATGGTCAGTAGAAAACAGGCCCATCCAGTTTTAAATTGCAGTTTTCAAGTAAGAAAAGCGGTAGCCTTGATATTCAGTTAAGATGAATCAATCTGCAGTGCATTTATGAATTACTAGTGCTGAGCGATTAGTGCTTTTTGAGGTCGGTTCGGTTTGGTTGTCTCGGAGCTCTACGGACAATTCCTTCGACCTCATGGCTTGGTTTTTGCTCTGACATGCACTGTCAACTGTGGGACCTTATATAGACAGGTGTGTGCCTTTCCAAATCATGTCCAATCAATTTAATTTAACACAGGTGGATTCCAATCAAGTTGTAGGAACATCAAGGATGATCAATGGAAACAGGATGCACCTGAGCTCAATTTCGAGTCTCATTCCAAAGGGTCTGAATACTTATGTAAATAAGATATATTTTTAATTTTTTCTATTATTCTAAAATTTTAGAATAAGGCTGTAACGTAACAAAATGTGGAAAAAGTCAACGGGTCTGAATACTTTCCGAATGCATTGTATATGCCTCATTCACAGATCACTACAGCCAGTTCCTTGGACTTCATGGTATAGTTTCTGCTCTGACATGCACTGTCAACTGTGGGACCTTATATAGAAAGGTGTGTTTCTTTCTAAATCAGGTCTAAACAATTGAATTGGCCATGTTGCAAAAAAGTCAGTGAAACGTGTAATGGAAACGGCAGATATATAAAAAAATTTAACATCGCTATATTTTATATAAAATTACAGACCTCTACATGCTTTGTAAGTAGGAAACCTGCAAAATCGGCAGTGTATCAAATACTTATTCTCCCCACTGTATATCATAAGATATCTTGTTGTAATTACAATTATTTTGAAGACCGATGTATCCTTAAATACAGTAACATTTTCAGTAACGGTTGCAGAAGCGTTTTACTTGCTGTGACTGTGATATGTTTATTTTTTTTTATCAACCTTGGTTGAATGCACTGACCGTAAGGACAAGAGCACCCGCTAAATGACCAAAATGTACATGTAAAAATTAAACGTTGCAAAGAACACTGGGTAATATGTAACTGCATGGGTAATTCCAGTAATAAACTGTAAAACATTACAGTAACATTTTTGGTCATGTAAAACAGATTACCGTCAAATGGATTACAGTAGCTGTAATGTAAAATAAATTACAGTAACTTAGTGGCCAATTGCTGCCAGTTATTGTATATTTTACAGGAAATGTTTTAGCGTGTATATGACAGTAACCACATTACAATGTAATGCACTTTGAGACCTAGTAGGCTAGCCTATCCTAAATTCCTAGAACAAGCACTAGTCCAAAGAAAAGCCATTGATGGTGTATTTTTCAAATACATGAGGCATTTATCTAATAATAATGTAGTGGCCAATGTTCGATGTTGGCTTTTTTCGACAAATTATTTTGATTAAAGATGGGTTACATTTGCACTCTATTTTCAACTCTAACTTATCCTACACTCTGAGATCTACATATATAAACTTGTGAAATACTTATTATCCGTGGCAAATGTGGCCTTATATAGATGTGTTGATGCAGCATGTGCAACACAGAATCAGAATACTAGTAGCTCAAATCTCCAGTGTAAAGGCCAAAGGGTAGGCTACCATTATGTTAGATCACGAAACGCAAGTTAAAAAACATTATATTCGATTGCCTGCAAAAAGAAGTAGCGTGGACCAGATTGATGCGCTCACCCCACTATTTATTGTTTCTGCAGTGAGGATTCACCCTCTAGATAATTATTTCGTAACTTATGTGCAGAAAAATGTTGTTTTGAGCTCAAAAAGCAGTAGTAGCATTATGCAAATCAGGGAACCAAATGGTCTCTTTCACCGATGCAATTTGGTTCCTGACGTACACCAAAAAGATCCATTCAAAAAGATCTGCAGTGGAATCAGCCACTACAAGCGCCTCCGACCTGTGAAGCAGGCCATCACATTTGTCAGAGCCGGGGAAAAGCCAACACAAGCTGCCAGAACCTCCACAGGTCTTCTTGCAACAGCTCAAGACTGGGAGCTGAAAGTCGACCTGGGAAAGTTGCTTAAGTTCCCAGACGCCATCACAGCGATGACACTGAGGCCAGGCATTGTACTGCTTTACAAAACCTCGAAGCAAGTAACCGACTTGAGCTCACCTTCACTTGGGAGGATCGCATTGAGGACGCCAACGAAAGAAAGAGGGCGAAGTACGAGGACCTGGTGGAGCAGTGCTGCAGGCAGGGATGGAGAGCAAGGTGTGAGCCTGTCGAAGTGGGCAGCAGAGAGTTAGCTGGACAATCCCTCCAGATGATCTAAATGCCTATAGCCTACTGGGCATCACAGGGGCCAACAGGACGAAGGCCATCAAGACTGCCACAGAGGCGGGGGGACACGTGATGCAGCGAAGCTAGGAGAAGGCGTGACCGAGAGCTCCCGATAAATCTTTAACAAACGTATCCTAAATCTTGATAACTTCACCCATACTTATTACCACACCGTAGCCACTGCACCTGTACACAGCCCATCTGGAATTAGCCCACCCAACTACCTCATCCCCATATTGTTATTTATTTTGCTCATTTGCACCCCAGTATCTCTATTTGCACATCATCTTCTGCACATCTATCACTCCAGTGTTAAAACTAAATTGTGATTATTTTGCACTATGGCCTATTTATTGCCTTACCTCCATAACTTACTACATTTGCACACACTGTATATAGATTTTCTATTGTGTTATTGACTGTATGTTTTGTTTATCCCATGTGTAACTCTGTGTTGTTGTTGTTTTTATCGCACTGCTTTGCTTTATCTTGGCCAGGTCGCAGTTGTAAATGAGAACTTGTTCTCAACTGGCTTACCTGGTTAAATAAAGGTGAAATAAAAAATAAAAAAATAAAAAAGAGTGGTGATATGCCTACAAGACAATAAAAGGCAAGGGATGCACCGAAACAGACCAAGAAACATCGGAGAAAGAACCTCGCGAGGGCTGTGAGGGGACGGACCCCATTGATTTCTCTGCTGCCATTATCCCCTCCCTACTGGGCAAAGAACATTTTACTGAACCCCTGGTTATCGAATGGGCACACAGGTCACAGGTCACTTATTGCTTGCATAACCGGTAGGACTGGTTTGCTGGATTATACTATAACTTACTGACAGATCAATAAGGTAAGATCCCAATATCCATGTAAACAAACTATTTGTTTTCACCAGCGTGACCCTTTTGTTTTTATGTTGTTATTAGGGACAGCCAATGTCAATGTGATTTGTTAGACCTTTTTATATGGCTAAGCCATGACATCTTATATTTTTATTTTGCTCTCTGTCATGGTATGTGTGTTGGGATCAGGACACCCGTTATTGTTTTTTTTTAAAACTTGCATCATACAAGGATGGGTGAAGAATTCTCTATTTTTGTTAATTTACTGGGTTCGAGCTCCAGGTTCATGTTCGCCTTCATGTCAGAAATTTAATTTAGAAATAGCGATGCTGGGAGCATAGCTCCACTACCCTTCTGTGTAACGAAAACAATAATTGATCCACTGGGACATTATGTAGTGGTCCATGGTAGAATGTATTCTGAATCTTGGAACTTGCTAAATGTATACGCACCTAATTATGATGATCATATTTTTATTCAAGATATATTCCTCAAGGTAGCAGAATTTCAGGGAACACTCTTAGTCGGGGGCGACTTACATTTTTGTCTGGATCCGATTCTAGAAAGATCCTCAGTTAAAGCAACCGCATTAAAAGCGGATTTACCTAATTCTGTGGACACCTGAGGAACTTCAAGAGTTAACCAACCATGTGAACGGGTTTGGTAACTCATGTTTTTATACTTCAACAAAGAAGTTAGGTAAGTCGGAAGCTTGTGTAGTAGAGCTTTTTAAACAAAAAGGGAATAGTGAAGTGATCTACAGAGACTTTAATGAGGACCAGCCAACCTATTGATACAGGATGCAGTAATGAGTATTAAAACTGTCGCCTGTGATAAAGCGAAGGGCGCTATGGTAGAGGGCATCCAAAGGTTTAAGAGTAGTGTCTGCTGCATTCTGGTAAATTGTGTCACAATAGTCAAGAACTGGCAGGAACGTTGACTCTACAATCTGCTTCCTGCTGTTTAGGGAGAGGCAAGATCTATTTCTAAAAAAGAAGCCCACTTGGAATCTTAGCTTTTTAACTAGCTCATCAGTATGTTTTTTAAACATAAAATGATTGTCAATCCAAAAGAGCAGATATTTATAGGTGGGAACTTGATTGATGGGAGAACCATCTGAAACATTTTTGTGAGAATTAGAAAACAACATTATATTTAGTCCTGCCCACATTAAGTATGTGATAAGTCAAAAAGGGTCAATGCAGATAGTTAAATAGCTAACCAAATAGCTACCCGCACTAATTATTTAGCAGTCTTATGGCTTGGGGGTAGACGCTGTTCAGGTTCCTGTTGGTTCCAGACTTCGTGCATCGTTACCGCTTGCCCTGGGGTAGCAGAGAAAGTCTATGACTTAGGTGTCTGGAGTCTCTGAAATATTTTTATTGCCTTCCTCTGACACCGCCTGGTATAGAGGTCCTGGATGGCAGGGAGCTCCGCTCCAGTGATGTACTGGGCCTTCCGCACTACCCTCTGTAGTGCTTTGCTGTAAGATGTCAAGCAGTTGCCATATCAAGCGGTGATGCAGCCAGTCAAGATGCTCAATGGCGTAGCTGTAGAACTTTTTGAGGATCTGAGGGCCCATGGCACATATTTTCCATCTCCTGAGGGGTAAGAGGCATTGTCGTGCCCTCTTCACGACTGTGTTGGTGTGTTTGGACCATGATAGATCGTTAGTGATGTGGATACCGAGGAACTTGAAGATCTCAACCCGCTCCATTACAACCCCATTGATGTGAAGGGGGGGCGTGCTCGGCACTCCGTTTCCTGTAGTCCACGATCAGCTCTTTTTTCTTGCTGACATTAAGGGAGAGGTGGTTGTCCTGACCTCCTCCCTTTAGGCTGTCTCATCATTGTCGGTGATCAGGCCTACCACCGTCGTGTTGTCGACAAACTTAATGGTGTTAGAGTCGTGCGCGGCCATGCAGTCGTGGGTGAACAGGAAGTACAGGAGCGCCCCCCGTGTTGAGGGTCAGCGTGCTGGATGTGTTGCCTACCCTCACCACCTGGGGCTGTCCCATCAGGAAGTCCAGGATCCATTTGCAGAGGGAGGTGTTCAGTCCCAGGGTCTTTAGCTTAGTGATGAGGTTGGAGCGCACAAGTGGGAAAGGGCAGTGTGGAGTGCAATAGAGATTGCATCACCTGTGGATCTGTTGGGGCAGTATGTGAATTGGAGTGGGTCCAGGGAGTCTGGGATAATGATGTTGATGTGAACCATGACCAGCCTTTCAAAGCATTTCATGGCTACAGATGTGAGTGCTATGGGGCGATAGTCATTTAGACAGGTTACCTTGGCGTTCTTGGGCACAGGGACTATGGTGGTCTGCTTGAAACATGACTAGGTCAGGGAGAGGTTGAAAAGGTCAGTGAAGACACTTGCCAGCTGGTCAGTGCATGCTCTGAGTACGCATCCTGGTATTCCGTCTGGCCCTGCGACCTTGTGAATGTTAACCTGTTTAAAGGTCTTACTCACATCGGCTACGGCGAGCGTGATCACACAGTCATCTGGAACAACTGTTGCTCTCACGCATGGTTTGGTGTTGCTTGCCTCGAAGTAAGCATAGAAGGCATTTAGCTCGTCTGGTGGCTTGCGTCAATGGGCAGCTCATGGCTGGGTTTCCCTTTGTAATACATGATAGTTTGCAAGCCCTGCCACATTCGACGAGCGTTAGAGCCGATGTATTAGGATTCGATCTTAGTCCTCTAGTGAGGCTTTGCCTGTTTGATGGTTTGTCGAAGGGCATTGCGGGATTTCTTATAAGCATCCGGGTTAGTGTCTCGCTTGTCGAAAGCAGCAGCTCTATCCATTAGCTCAGTGCGGATGTTGCCTGTAATCCTTGGCTTCTGGTTGGGATATGTACTGTGGGGACGACATCATCAATGCACTTATTAATGAAGACGGTGACTGATGTGGTAAACTCCTCAATGCCATCGGATGAGTCCCGGAACATTTTCCAGTCTGTGCTAGCGAAACAGTCCTGTAGCTTAGCATCTGTTTCATCGGACCACTTCTGTATTGAGCATGTCACTGGTACTTCCTGTTTGAGTTTTTGCTTGTAAGCAGGAGTCAGGAGGATAGAGTTATGGTCAGATTTGCCAAATGGAGGGCGAGGGAGAGCTTTGTATGCGTCTCTGTGTGTGGAGTAAAGGTGATCTAGAGTTTTTTCACCACTAGTTGCACAGGTGACATGCTGGAAGAAATGAGGTAAGGGATTTTATTTTTCCTGCATTAAAATCACTGGCCACTAGGAGTTCCGCCTTTGGATAAGCATTTTCTTGTTTGTTTATGGCCCTATACAACTCGTTGAGTGCGGTCTTAGTGCCAGCATCGGTTTGTGGTGGTAAATAGACAGCTAACTTATAATGAGGTATTCTAACTTCCTTAATATTAGAGATCGCACACCAGCTGTTGTTAATTAAGAGAAACACATCACCTCCCTTGAGCTTACCCAACGCTGCAGTTCTGTCCTGCCTATGCATAGAAAAACCAGCTAGAATATTATCCATGTCCTTGTTCAGCCAAGTTTCCAAGAAACATAGGATACAGTTCTTCAGGTCCCATTGATAGGATAGTCTCGAACTGAGCTTGTCCAGTTTGTTCTCCAGTGATTGTACATTTGCCAAAATATCTAATCTTTTGACGTCATCAGAGCGCAACGGACTGTATCTTGAACGCTGAACGAGAGACTTCATTTTATTGCTTTTGTGAAGTTGTGACAGTGTTTCCTGGCAAATTTGGTTGATATACTTTTTGATTTTGGATTGCGCAACGCGGTTAGCCTCAGTTGCTATGACTGCTACTATCTGTCCCAGGATCCTTCCAGACCAAAAAGTCTGAAGTTGTTTGCCATAGCTAGCTACTAGCCTAGCTGGTAGCTATCAGTATCAAGTTAGTAGAGGTTTTCACGAACAGCTTGAACACTGCCCGCGACGCGGTTAGCCCTTGTGGCTGGGACCGCGGAGGTGTCCCACGCGAATTGTTGCTGTATTCCCTGTTGCCTGTTGCTTTTTACTTACTCAGTAAGCTGCTTCTGGATGACTTGGTGGATGTTCCTATTCTTGATCCTATCAACCAGCCATGGCGATACGTCGCCATGGAAGTCGAAAGCAGCGGCATCTGGCAATGGGGGCCTCCTTGGCGATGGGAAGCCCGGACTGGACACCGACTTCAAATAGCTTCTCCGCCCTGGATCCTTCATCCCTGGGAGCTTCCGCTTCAAGATCGGATCCGGAGGTACCTGCGCCTTCGTCCCCTCTCCAGTGGCTTCTAACTCGGTTTCACATCTTCAGAGCTTCCCCCCTCATCGAACCGTGAGAGTCTCTGAGACTCCGGCCCCTCCATCAGCCACGATGGATTCTACAGCTGGCTCAGGTCCATTGGGCCTCCGCACCCATCAATCCTTGGGGGGTCTGCAAGGCCAATCGAGGCGAAAAAGCGGCCGCACCTCCTCAGCCTTTGCACCAGATGTCGTCATCGGCAGCTCTATGGTGAGAAACATCTTGGTTCCCAGTGCAAAAACCATGTGCTACCCAGGAGCACGAGTACAGGACAATACAAGGCTGCTTCCTACCGTTCTACGACAGATGCCGGGGGCTGACGCTGTCGTAGTCCATGTCAAACGACATTAGGAGGGCTAGCTCGGAACTGCTGAGTATGGATTTTAAAGAACTGATTCTAGCTCTGAAAGTTTCCAAAAAGCACCAATTATTTCAGGTCCGGTACCATCGTTGGGCCGTGGCTGTGAGAGATTCAGCAGGCTACTGGCATTACACATCTGGCTAAAAAGGACTGTGAAGAGTCACACACACATGTACAAACACACATAATATACACACTATACACACATGTACACCTGGATTGTGTGTTGTAGTAGAGTAGTGGCCGGAGGGCACACACTTGATGTATTGTGAAATCTGTTGTAAAATGTATTTTAATGTTTAGAAATTGTATTATAATGTATATTACTGCCTTAATTTTTGCTGGACCTCAGGAAGAGTAGCTGATCCATAATAAATACAAATACAAAATAGAGCAGGGTAGAGGCTGATTATTTACTCTCTGCCGTAGCTTCATCAGGGTACCTGCACGTCGGCCTCTATATCACCGTCTCTTTCTCTTCCGAGTGTCGGGGATTAGGGCCTGGTCCGGGGTGAGCAGTATGTCCTGTGCCACCGACTCATTGAAGTAAGAATCTTCATCCAAATCGAGGCTAGTGATCGCTCTTCTGATGTCCAGAAGCTCTTTTCAGTCATAGGAAACGATGGCAGAAACATTATGTACAAAAAAAAGTTAAGAGCAGCCGCTATACATTCCAGCGCCTATGATCCATGGGAGAAGTAGACATGCTACTTGGACTCAAGTCGGGGCTTGATCAACCCTGGCTGGGTTGCCTGGGCAAGGGTGTATGATGTTGAAAGACCCGAAACACCCGATGACGTCGGGTTACATCACTGATGATGTTTCCAAGTGCATCGCAATATGTATATATATGTTTTTTTATCTGACTGTAGGCATTAAGGAATCATATTAATATTGACATGACATTTCTATCTGCAACATTTTGTCCTGTAACAGATTTGGAAGGTTTGTTATCTGTCTTTTGGACATGACATACATGCAAACAACAATGCAGATCATAGGCCTACAATACATTACAGTACTATGCCTACAGTATAAGAGGAAAGGCGTCGTTCCACGAAAAATTGTGCCTTTTGCGTCCCTTTGATATTTTAAGTAGAACTTGTGCACGCACCAATATTGCATTTTAAAAGCTTTTTATATTAAATGAAGTGCCCTTTAATATAGACCACATGGAGAATTCAATCAATCAGATTTTTATATGAATAAAGACTTGCCCATATTATGCATTTGACATGTCTCTATGTGCACCCTCTGTGACTTCTGGGAAGATTTTAACCCACTTAACACAACAAATGTCTACAAGTTTTAACCATCATTGTAAAGCCAAAGTTTTGCTTTGAGAAAGTCATTTCTGAAGATTATTATTTATTTTATGCGATTTAGTGATTCATTTATGTCTGTCCCTCATTTAAAGGTCAAAATCATAGTGTAAAAGCAGGTGAGCTGGTTCTACTCTTTTTGGCCATTTTCTGGTGTTTTGTGGTGGAAAACTGAGTGGGTCGAGCGTAACACATCAACCCTGTTACCCATAGATAGACAGGCAAATCTTTTAACAATTTCCATTTTTTGGTGAAGCTCAATTGCCACTCCTTGTTGCACGCAATAAGCTTCCAATCCCCCCGTCACAAGGGGATTTATGGCTGATTTAAGATGAAATCGTCAAACCTGTTACGGTCAACCCTTTTACGGTCAACCCTGTTACTTTATTTGGCACTTAATAATAGGCCACTTACTGTACAATTTTTTAAATGTTACTTCTTGAGATGGGAAAACGTGTTTTATGAAGTTGAACATGTGCTCTTTATGTCAGAATATAAAAGTTAGGTGAAATTAAACGTTTTTTTTAACCAAGTTATACTTCTCAAAAGGCACCGAATTGATGGAACGACCCAAAGGTATTAAAACATACATTGTTAAAAGGGCTGATTCACCAGCATGCACATTTTCTTAAACAAATAACGTAGGAGGCTATACACGTAGTAGACCTAGGCACAAATAATAGTTTCACCAGACATTCCAGCCTGGAGACGAGGTTACATAAATAACAAACAGCTAGGACAGACAATACATTATAAACAACGTGCAATAGAGCAGAACTCCCCCATGCTGGTTAAAGCAACAAAGCAATGATTGATTAGGAATTGATTATCCTACACCATAAACCCCAAGGCATTTTTAACTCAAATACTTCTAGTAAGTTGTACTCAGTCAATGAAAAGTAAGTATTACTTAAAATGTTTATGTGGTACTGACTCAAAAATGAATGAGAAGTCATACCAACTAAATTTTTTAAAGATATGACAACAAATGAACTTTTTTCCCAGCAGGCTCTACTGCAGGTTGATTTTTTGGATTTGTTTTTATTTTCTGTGTTTTTGCATGTACATTGAGTGATTGATTGATTAAATGTTATGTTACACAAATATAAATAAATGTTTTCTAAACTAATCTAATCATTGAATTTTTGCACCCGTTACTGAAATGGTTGTTCCAGTTTAAATGGCTTAGGTAGATTCCTTACACTATTCTTTATGAATTCAGGTTGCGGGTGAATACAAATTTCAACTGTTGGATAGCCCAACGCTGGCTAGATTCCAATAGGAATCACACATCACTTTGCAAGCCAGCATAATATGATTTACATTAGGGTTGCAAAATTCTGGTAAATTTCCCAGGTTTTCCAGAAATCCTGGTTGGAAGATTACTGGAAAATAAATTGGGAAAGTTTTGAATTTTGCAACCCTACTTGCAGGCCTGATGTGGCCTGTATATTATGAGTTTCAGGCCACTGTATAAGGTCTTGTGATATATGTACTGGTTTATTTATAATGATAACATTCATCTCAAACTTACCTTGGTGAAGGCCACAGGTCTGAAAATGAACGAATTCAACAACCATGTCTCTGTCACTAACAAATACAGTCATGGGTGGTAACTCTACAATTCAATCGAAAAGGCAAGGCACACTGGGAAGTTATTGGAGGCATGACTTAGTGGGGGCGAAAAATGTAAGTATACCTTACTCAAAAAACTGCATTTGATTTACTCATTTAAAGGTAGTACTGCTCACTTCAGCTATTTAAATGTCTTACATTTTTTTAGGTAATCGGTTTCCTCAAAATGTTTGAGTAGCCAGAACTTATCCGGTTTTACAGTGTACCCATGATTCGACTATGTTTGGATAGATTTATTGCATTTTTTCTTCGTGTTTTCTCACTCGTTAGCTAGCTTTCCATCCAATTGGCAACAGATTTTCATGCGAATATTCTAAAATCTGCATAAAAACAATATGTGCATTTTATCACCAGAGATGTGTTTCCATCAAACTGAATTGTTGCAGATAAAAGGCTGTGTGTGATGATGTACGGCACATGAAAATTACTTTTGCGTTTAAATTCCCATGTACCGAATAAAAAATATGGGTTTCCATTTTCAACTCTACTGGTTTTGTCACAAAACATGTTGCGTTATATAGCGCTCTGCTTGCAGATACAGTGCAGTTATAGCCTACTACATGATGAGATTATTATGGACAAAAGAGCTAGATTATTTTTATTTGTCAAACAGCAGCCAAGCTTTGATCATCATGTCACCAGAATAAGACCTTCGAAATTAATTGGAAAGGAGCATCAAGCTCATCACCGTGCACTTTCACCACCCTTTGAAATTCATCACAACTTATTTCATCTGTAGCCTAATAAACTGCATGCTTTCCCGAGTCGTAGTGGGACAACACAACACATCATTTAATGACTCCATGTTTACTTCGATATGATGGTTATTATATCAATATTTCCACCGCCATTTCTCGCATAATTAATTTTACAGACACAACAAGATCCCACCTTGTCTAGCGTATTTTGTTTTGTTGACATCTGGAAAGTTTACAGACAAATTTGCTGTTTACATCACGCATGTCCTGACATTATTTATCCTACATGTACTTTACTTGCATAAAAATAATAGATGGAAAACTGGTTAGGGGCATCACCTGCTCTCCTCCTGCCTCCTCTCTTGCTTCTGTCTCCCTCCTGACATCAGATAGGTAATTTCAGGGCACTCGCCCAGTCTGTTTACCTGCAGGCGAGAAATGAAAACCACTGCTCAGCAAGAGCAGGTTTTTATACCCGGTCTGATCCCACGAAATGTATTGAGACGCTTCTCTGGGCTCATCACCATCCGGCCTTGTTTAGGCCTACACATCACTCCTGGAATCACCATTTACATTGGTTTAGACATAGACAATATAGGTTTAGATCAGCAGGAGATTTGAGTGTAATTAGCATTTTATTCCTCAAACCTTTGTTTGATGTGCACTGCATAACATAAACATGAACAATATTTCATGAATGAGGTGTGTTTATTCTTTAAAGGCAAAACGTTACAATTCAATCATCATTCATTTAAAATTCAACATAATAAACAATTCAAACAATAAGCAATCAATTAAAATTAGGCAAACCAAATGGTCATCTAATCAAAAAAAATCTAAAACAAAAGCAATCAATCAAAAACAAAAGAATCTGGAAAATCAGAATGTCAGTAAGTCAATTTGTCTGTGTCTTTGTGTTGGGGGAGCGAAAGGGGCCTGGGATGGCAGTTGCTGGTTGGAGGTGGCAGTTGTGGTTGGTCGGTGCTGTGTCCAGGGTTGTTGCTGGTGTCGGGCTGGGACAGGGAGAAAACTGGGTTGGTGCTGGTGTTGGGATCGGGACTGGAAGTCGTGCTAGTGCTGGGACCAGGGCTGAAAACTGGGGGCCGGGGGGAAAAAAGGAACCGGGTACCAGGAACCAGGAACAGGGAACTGGGGCTGGTGCAGATGCAGGTGCTGGGTCAGGATCTGGATCTGTAGATGGGAGGAAGGACAACCTGAGGAGCAAGCAGACACACAAGGGAGCCCTAGACCCAGAGGTCAATGGTGGCACTTCCCTGTGGCCTTCTCGCTCCGGGTGAAGGTCTGATCTTTGGTCCCTTCTCCACACCTCATCTGGTGGTTTGGTGCTGGGACTGGTGCTGGTGCTGGAGACCGGGTACTGGGAGGATGCTGGTACTGGAACTGGACCTACAGAGGGGAGGAAGGACAACCTGAGGAGCAAGCAGACACACAAGGGAGCCCTAGACCTAGAGGTCAAAGGTGGCACTCCCCTGTGGTCCGCTCGCTCCGGGTGAATGTTTGGTCCCTCCGCGCCTCATCTGGTGGTCTGGTGCTGGGATTGGTACTGGAAACCGAAAACTGGGTTGGTGCTGGTGCTGGGACTGGTGCTGGATCTGCAGAGGGGAGGAATGACAACCTGAGGAGCAGGCAGACCGACAAGGGAGCCTTAGACCCAGAGGTCAGTGATGGTACTCCCCTATGGCCTGCTCGCTCCGGGGGTAGGTTAGATCTTTGGTCCCTCCTCCACGCCTCTTCCGGTTTTCTGGTGCTGGGACCGGGACTAGTGTTGGATCTGCAGAGGGGAGGAAGGGCAACCTGAGGAGCGAGCAGATACACATGGAAGCCCAGGACCCGGAGGTCAGTGATGGTACTCCCCTATGGCCTGCTTGCTCCGGGCGTAGGTCTAAACCTTTGGTCCTTCCGCCACTCCTCTTCTGGTGTGGTGATGAATGGTTCCTGGTTTTGGTCTGGTTCTGTGAGAGGGATATGTGTAGAGGGAGGAAGGGGAGAGCGATGCGGCAGCAAGGCTGGACGGATGAGACTGGAGGACAGAGGGAACAAACAGGGCCCAGACCCACCTGGCCACGGAGCATTCACAAACCGTTGGTAGGTGTGTTCTGTGTGAGTGCATCCGTGGGGGCAGTTCTCTGTACGTACAGTACCTTGTGCTCTCTATGGATGGATTCCCTAGTGGTGAGGCAACCATGCACAGCCATCTGAAGAAAGTATTTCTGGTCAGAGTGTGTCAGGGTCATGTTGATGGGTTATTAGGGGGTCCAGATCCGGGTTTGATCATTTCATTGCAGAGGTGGATGAGGGACTTTTGTGTTGTTGGGTGGTTCTTGGCTGTTCACAGGTCTTGGCGTGCCTCCACACATTGACTGCCTGGTGGCCCCCTGTACTGACTAGGTGATAGAATGGGGGTGCTGGGAGGGGTGAAGGCGGTTCTGAGGGTCTAGTGGGTCTGGACTGAGGCTGGCTGGCTGGCTTGCTGCTGTGCAGGATCAGGGGCAGGAAGGGCTAAGGGGGCGGATCTGGGTCACTAAGGAGCAGGTGGTAAGATTCAGAGGCAGTAGGCGTTATGGTAGGGAGGTCAAGGGCAGTTGGTGGTGGAAGGGGGTTGGGTCAGGGACAGTTAGGGGCAGGGAGGCACGATCAGTGGAAGTAATGGACTGGGGGGGAAGGGGGTGGTATGGTGAGGGGTCTTGGAGGGGGAGATGGTTTCTCGGAGGGGATAGGGGGTTTTGTGGGTCGTGTTTGCTGGCGTCGGGGTTTGGGTTCTGGGGGGATCTTCTGGTATAGTCTCTTGTTGGTCTGGTCTTTTCCGTTTGGTAATTCTGGTTGTATGGCCTCTATCGAAATGGGCTCCCCTCTGACCAGGGGCTTGGACGGGGTTTGTTGGGGGGGGGGGGGCAGAGATGGAGTGGCCGGCAGGGGTGGGGGCTGTTTCTGGGATGTCTTGGGTGGTGACAGGGGTGGTGTTGTTTCTGGGACATCTTGGGTGGTGATTGGGCGGTGCCTGTGGAAAGGTCTGGGTCTGGTTCTGGGTCTTCGTTGTTGTTGTCTGGTGGAAGGGGTGGAGGGTTGGTGGGTTTGGGATTTGGGTTAATGGGATTGGGGTTGGTGGCTTTGGCCCTTGCCCTGCCGGCGTAGGAACTGGGGCAGGTTCTGAAGAAGTGGCCCCCTTTGCTGCACAGGTAGCAGGGGCGTGTGGAGGTACAGTCTGAGGTGGGGTGGTTGTTTTTACAGATCTTGCAGATGAAGGCTGTGCAGGCTGTGGCCAGATGGCCCAGTTGGCCACAGATCCTGCACAGTTTGGGCATGCCATATTAGTGGATGGATCCTCTGTTGTTCCCCAGTGTGATGGTGCTGGGGAGGTGTTGGACTCCGCCCACTCCGGCTGGGTCCGGTCTTACTAGACCAGGCATTTTCGTGCCCCAGTCCAGACATTGTCTTCGTCCAAGACCCTCCTAGCCGCTGACTTGAGGGTGGCGAACCTGCTTAACCAAACGGGTATGTCATAGTCCTGGATGCATTCATTGTGAAGCTGTACTGTAACTACCTTGAATTCTGTGTCGGAAAGGGGGTATGCTCTGAGTCTGTTAAATGGGGCTGAATCTTTGCAATTTCAGAATTTTGACCAAAACGGTTCTGGTAACTGGGGGTCTTGAAACTGGCTTCAAATTATTCCTGTGGCCCTGGGGGTTTCACCAGGCAGTTCAGGTCAGACGGCACAAAGCTCATACTTCTCTGGAGAACTGTCCTGCTGAATTCCAGGCGGGTCATGGTTTCTGGTCTGGCTGTTGTTGTTGCTGCTTCTGCTGCTCCCCAGCGATTGGCGGCTCCGTCCTCAGCTGCCTCCTCGTTGGGTATTAGCATCAGCCTCACTGCATTGCAGTGGCACATCACTCCAGGGTTCATCCCAGTCATTTTGTTCAGGGGGGTTGGGTCTGGTTGTTGGTCTGCTCCGGTCCTGTAGCGGTAGGAAGGACAAACCTCAGAGCAAGCAGACACAGCTGGAGGTCTGTGACCGAGAGGTCAATGGAGGCACTCTCCTGTGGTCTGCTCGTTCCAGGTGTAGGTTATTGACTTTGGTCCTTCCTCCGTGCCTCTGGTTCGGGTGGTGATGGTGTCTGGTCTGGTCCCTCCTTCTGTTGGTCTGCTCTGGGTGGTTGGTGGTCCTGGTCTGGTCTGTGGTGGCCTGAGTAGGGTAGATGAAAAAGAAAAGAAAAGCAGGGGAGGAGGGCTGCAGGCCAAGGGTAGATGGAGTCAGGCTCGCCTCGGCAGCACTCGATTCGCCTCAAGGCCGTTGTCTCCTCCTCAGGCAGCTGGTCCTTTGCTGGTTCTGGATGCTGGGGGGTCCGGGGTGGTCCGTAAACTGGGGAGTCAGGTCAGGCCTCGGTCAAGCCACTGTTACCTTTCTGTCTTCCCCAGTCCTTCCGGCGATTCCAGCCTTGTCTGCTGGACCAGAGAGACAGCGCTAACCGCGGTCAAACCACTGTTACCGTTGCTGCCTCCTGGTCCATCCAAAGAAAATGATAGTGAGAGGGTAGAGAGAAGGACACAACCCCAGAAGATCTCCACCACGCAGGGTTGTGCGTAATGAAGAGAATGCAGAGTTGACCTTGTGTAAGCCTATAGAGAATAGGCACGTTAGAGTGGATGCTTTTTGTCAAGTCGCTGACCATCGTTGGTCATCGCCTTTCAAAGTGTGTTGCATTATGGTTATAAAAGTTGTCCGACTTGCGACAACATGTCGACTGCATGAACTTAACAAAAATCATGTGATAAAAGGTCATGCAGTATTTGATGAAGTCACCTTCGAGTTGCTGCAGTTGCTTCTCACGAACTGCACCATGCAGTCATCACCTGCATTGTGGGCAACACTATTTGTCAACCAATCATTAGGGTGTTTTTGTTTGACCCATGGAAACGTGGCCAAAGACCTGACTGAAAGGGGAACCAACTTTGCTGTGATTCTAAAGCTACAGGGTATACAAATGGAAGTGATATTTGAGACCTCTCTAACCAATTATTGTACACAAATTATGTTTTCAGTTTGTGATTGTGTGATTTGGAGGTATAGAAACGTTTATTTTGATATTTATAAAAGAGTTGTATAAAAAATTGTAGCTATGTTGACACTAACATGTTGATATGAGCCTTGCTCTTGGAAAACCACTACAACGTCTGACTTTCGGCTGTCGCACCTCCCCGACTTCACTTATTAGGCTTACGGCTTGAACACACCCCATTCTCTAGTGGTGAGTGGATGCGCATTATTGTCGCTGTCATGTGGTGCTGAATTTCGGAACTTCGCTCTCGCCGGTGTCCATAGTTGTGAAATTTCCGCCATTAGCTTGATTTGTTTACGTTGGTGTGTGTGTCAAAAACCATTCTACTGTAACTGTAGAAACGAGCATCCACCACCAGAGGGCGACTAGATATCAGTTTATCAATGAGAAAGAGTGATTCTCTACTACAGTAGCTTTCATACATACACCCCTCATTGAGTAATACATTTACGTCATTTAGCAGACGCTCTTATCCAGAGCGACTTACAGTTAGTGAGTGCATACATTTTCATACTGGCCCCCCGTGGGAATCGAACCCACAACCGTGGCGTTGCAAGCGCCATGCTCTACCAACTGAGCTACACGGGGCCTATACACCCGTTGATGACGTCTATTAAGCTACTTAGTAATCTTATGATGATCATTCTAAAACATGTATCGTTATCCGACAGCTGCAACAAGAGACTCCGAAGACCCGGGGGGTGCCCAGACAATATTACCGTTTCTAGATCTTCACTAAAAGCTTATTGCAGCACGGTCTCCATTCTAAATGAACTGTAGGGGGACCCAATTAGCCTACTCAGGAAAGGCTGAGGGGGCTCGCCGTCCGTAGTTCTCACTGTATGAGGATACTCCTTCAGCAAGCCGCCTGCGGGAAGCTTTTTAGTATTCTGGTGGGTGCGCCGGGTCTGGCACGAAAAAAGTGAAACTCATTGGCTCGTTACAAATTCCGCTGACGTCAGCGAGGGAGACAGCAAGATGTTTTCCCTCCCTGTTCTTTTATAGTAGCGGTATAGCGTCACTCATTATGGTTCAATTTGTATGACTTCCTCACACACACACACACACACGCGCGAGCGCACCCACAAAGTGCGCCCTACGCACACGCGCACACACACACGGCTCAGCTTCCCATAAGACAACTTGCGACAGACACTGAATCTAAAATGACTGTGTGAGTGGGTTCGTCAGTCACATCAGTTTTAATGTCGAAGAAAGGGGGAAGGTTCTCTTTTCCTTGTCAGTAGCTAGGTTTCCATCCAATTGGTGACAGATTTCCTTGCGACTCCCGAGTGGCGCAGTGGTCTAAGGCACTGCATCGCAATGCTAGCTGTGCCACCAGAGATCCTGGTTTGCAACGCCAGGGTTGTGGGTTCGATTCCCACGGGGGTCCAGTATGAAAAAAATAATAATAATGTATGCACTCACTAACTGTAAGTCGCTCTGTGTAAGAGCGTCTGCTAAATGACTAAAATGAAAATCTGCATAAAAAGAATATCCGTATTTTCCCACCATTTATGTGTTTCCATCAAATTGACGTGTTGCGGATAAAAGGCTTGCGTGATGAGGTAGTGCACATAAAATACCTTTTGCAGATAAATTCCCATGTACCGAATAAAAAATACAAGTTAAATGGGTTTACATCACATTTTCAACTCTACTTATCCTTTTCTCACAAATTATTTTTGCGTTATATAGCGATGTGCCCACTCTAGTTTTGTCACGTGCGCTCTAGCCGCAGGTATAGCCTACATGATGAGATTATTATGGACAAAAAAAGCAAGATTATTTTTATTTGTCAAATGGCAGCCAAGCATCAATGATCATGTCACCAGAATAAGCTCATCTCCTTGCACTTCACCTTTCAAGTTCATCATAACTTATTTCATCTGTAGCCTAATAAACTGCATGCTTTCCCGACGAGTCACAACATGTCATCGCGTGACTCAAAGTTTACTTCGAAATGATGGTTATTATATCAATGCTTGCGCATAAAAGTGTTTCCACCGACATTTCTCGCATAAATAATTGTACAGACCAAAAAAATGACATGTTTTATCCGACATGTACTTTACGCGCATGAAAAGGTTGGATGGAAATCTGGTTAGTAATGTGAAAAAACATTTAGCGAATATTTACACTCATGCGCATAGCTCATATGTGTGCTTGCGAGGGCACTCCAATAGACATTTCAGAATAGCCTACGATTGAACAAATATGTCAAATGTGAGAGAATATGTAGCATATCTGGACTTGGATTAAAAGTATTTTATCAGCATTAGTTTCCAGAGGTCAGACAGGATAGCGTTGCTGCGTTGATGAATAAAGAATTGCATTCCCATGCAATGAGCTATATCTGGGATACAACATCTCACATAGGGTTGTCCTAACTCTTCTGCTTTTCCTATCATAGGCTGTCGTGAGAAATTAGAGTTTCCATAGCTTAGAAAATAATAGGCTAAATGCAAGGTCACCGATTTGGCCCTTGTAGAATTTATAGCAATAATAAAATGCCATTTAGCAGACGCTTTTTATCCAAAGCGACTTACAGTCATGCGTGCATAATTTTTTTGTGTATGGGTGGTCCCGGGGATCGAACCCACTACCTTGGCGTTACAAGCGCCGTGCTCTACCAGCTGAGCTACAGAGGACCACTTAGCATATAGGCCTATGGACACAATTATAGCAACATGATAAACATTTTTTTGGCAGAAGCTGTGTCTTCTTCGTCCATAGTAAACATATGATTAAATATTATAATAAATATAGTACACTACAAACATACAAATCAGAGAAATATTGGCATATTCGTAATTTTTTCTCTGTTGATGGCACAAAGGAAAGGGGCTTATAGAGGTGGTCACTTCTGAGTCCATGGTCTCACCTCTCCAGACACCAGCAGTGTAGTCCTTGGCGCTCACGTGTGCCCTTGACCCAGATATCACCACAGGTCTTTTAATGACTGTAAGGTGTGGGCTAGGAGGAGGAAGGGGGAGTCCGACAGTCCCTTTTACGTCAAGCATGCGATGTGGGCGTGAAGCAGAACGAGAGATGGAGAGAAAGTGAAGAAAAAAAAGAGCCATCACCGCCCTCGCTTTACAAGGGGTGCACCATTTCCCTGCTCTTCGCCACACTGAGTGTAACAGGCAACGGGAGAAAAAGCAAGAGTCTGTGAATGCTGCTGGAAGTTGTTGGCTATGTGTGATGCCCAGACTTCAACATCGTTTTTCCATCCAAGTTTTTAAGATCTGCATACGCCAATGGTTTTACCACACGTAGAATGGGATTAACTTGGTCCGGCAAATATATCTCACTATTTCTTGCTGTTCAGTTAGGTGAGTAACTCTTTCACGGTCGATTCGTTATTGTTTTATATGTGAGTTAACAGTGAATAGCGAATTGTTAATAATGAAAGCCAAACTATTTGCAGGTCGGCATTTATTGTCATGACTCTTGTACTGGAGGCAGGCAGCTCTGTAGTGGTCACTAGCTGGAAAAGTCACAAAGTCATAAAACCATACTGCTAACCCTAATACCTAACCCTAACCTTAAATTAAGACCAGAAATAAAATGTTTGTTTTCACATATTTTTCTGAATATAGCTAATTTTGACTTTGCAGCTGGCCCATCTAGCGGATATCGCTCAGTTCTGCCTCCAGGGCAAGATTCATAACAATAAATGTCAACCTCCAAACTATTTGTAATCAACTATTCGATCGTTTCTTGCAGGAACAAATCTGTATTTTTTATTGTAATGAAAGCATGAAATCAGTTTATTATCTGGCTATATGCATGAACTAATTTCGTCCGATAATAATAGACACAACAAACCAAAGGCTATGTCAAATTCCACGTTTTTTTCCATTCGTTATAAAGGAACACGATTTGAAACTAAAAATGTATTTTCTTTTTTCAATTATATGAGAATGTACCTTTAATTTCGATTGGAAACGTGTATGGGGCTGTTCGCACAAATAGGCCAGTGTTTCGTTTGCATTGCATAACGCAAACGCTGCCAATGGAAGACTACTGCTCCTCAGAATCCTGTAGTGGCAAGGGATTTATGAATAATTCAGCAGCGGAGCCATTGTGAAAAAAAATTACGAAACAGAAATGCTGTGACATGACATGCCTTGTGAATGAACATTTTAACAAAAAGACATGCAGCATCTAAAGGCAACCAAGCTCTTTCAAAATATAAGTGCCTAGCAGGTGCCACGTTTCTTTTTTTCAAACGAAGTGCATTGAGTATAGGTTAGCGATATGATAATTGTCTAATGTAAAATAGGATTTAGATCATTTTTCATTAACGAATATGACTATTAGACTATATTTAGTCTACGTAGATAAAATGTCTTTAAAATAATATTTTATTTGGATGAAAGAGCTTTCTATTCAACAAAATAATGTAGACGACTATAGAGATACAACTTTTTGTTTAAATCTATGGGGCTGTCTGGCCTATTCCATTTGGAGGATATCTTTCGATTATAGCTATGGTGTAATTTTGTCCGGTAAAAATGTAGGCTAGCCATATCCATTTATTGCATCGCTTATTTGAAATGTGGTATCGCTAACACGTAGCATAAGCCTACAAAACGACAAAGTAGTAGGCTATGGATAGTCGTTTTCATCATTTAGATATTAGGTGTTTTGTCTTTGACTGGGTCGTCCGCAGAGTTGGTAATTCAGAGGGTTATTCTTCGTTTATGTGCGGTGTACATTTTCTGCGGGTTGACTCTGCTTTAGCTCTATCTATAGTGTGGGTGTGACTGGTAGTAGCATGCAGGCTACTGTAGCTATATGGCTATCTATTGGAGCTGAAAGCTGAGGTAGCCTATATGACGTATGTGTGATAGAACACGTGTGATAGATCCTGCAATGTCTTCATTTCAAACATTGAGCAGAAATTGTCCTTAAAAGGAAAATGGGATAGAGGGCATAGCCATTTCAAACCTGTTATTGCACGTGTAAAAATCATTAGGATACAACATTTTACAATAGATTTTTCTTACTAAAACGAATTAAAGTAAAGTGACATTAGGTTATGTTATATTATATAAACAAGTTCTGCATTATAGACTGTATTGGATCGAATGTTAACATCCTATAATTCGAAGGGGCCATGTAAATTACTGTAAATCTTGCCATTTTAAGCATCATATAATTTATGACCATAATGACAATTGCATTTCGAAGTCGAATATAGAGACAGGGTTTGTGCCAAATGAGAGCGGCACACGTTGAAGTGCTATATGGGGGTTACGTGTAATTTTACAATGCAAGTGTGATCATATGATCTCGCGAGTTGCCCCTTTATAAATAATCCCTGCAAAACGCTTTTGCAATCCGGTTGCTCGAGACGCAGTAACATTTATTAATTATTGCCTTCCGAATTTAGTCAATAACTTGACCTTGTCAGAATCTATTACACATTTCCGCATAGCATACTTGGTGACATTGGATTGCTTAAATTGTAGGCAACAGCTTGATTTGAAAGGGCAGGATGGCAATGACAGTAGCCTCACATTTTTTACAACGATATTTAACGCATAATGCCTGTATTATCAACACATCACCTAAACCTAAATACCTATAACCGAGGTTGTTAGTATTTGTCCCCAATACTAGGCTATCCCAGGCTACACTGATGAATTTAAATGAAACCAGTCCATCGCTGTCGTTCCCTTATTATTTATTGATAAATAGCCTAACTGTGTAGCCTTCATGGTGCATTATTCTGCAACCAATCGACCTGGGACAACATTGTAACAAATGATCAATTGAGCGAATCTTCTGCTTAACGAACCAGAGATGCTTGGTGCGTCCCACCATTGGCAACCTCAAAATTGAGTTCGAGGGGGTCAAACGGGTTGGATTGAAGGCGTGCACGTTTAGCAACAAACCCTGTAATTTTCTCTGTTCAACAAATTATAGACGAACTCCCCCTAATATGGTTTAATAAACAAAGACACAAATATTACTACAATTTACTATAGCGTACCACAAGACCCCACCCCCACACACTCACAAAAGCCATGCAGTGAGAAACACCCCCCCTTTTCTAGCTCGGCGGTGCATTACCTCATCCTCCTTTGTCGCTGTTGCGCACATTTTCTGGGCTGGGATCACCCAATACATTCTCCAAACAGAGTGTATGATCAAATGATGTAAAATCAGATGTACAATTGTTGGATATATTAAAACTAGCATTATATTAGGCGAAAATTTTAAGATATTTCTTGACAGTAAGTTATAGGGTTAAGTTTTAAACATGCCCATATAAAACTACCCAAAAGGCTGAATTAAGGAAATACATGAATGAATGGACAAACTGGATCAAATTAAAACGAATCACCATAAAAAGCAACTATTAACTTACCCTGTCATTATAAGACATATGCTATCGAATGTTGGGGGTAAACAAAACATCATTATCCTAAAAAAAGTTAATAAATTCATTTCCCCCCAATTCCAGCTTATCTGCTACAGGCGGTGAGAGCAACAGGGAAATGTGATACAGTATTCAAAGGGTTCTCCAACTGCTTGCTGAAACTCGGGGAGAATATGGCCAACTATCCACAGGAGCTGGACGAGAAGGAAAATCTTCAGACCATCTGCACGTAAGTTGTATTCATAAAAAAAATAAAAAAAAAATCTAAAAAGGGGCAGGCGCACTGCACCCCATATACCAAACCGGTTGGTGCCAGATGGCAGGAGAGCAGGCAGCAGGAGCACGTTAATAGGCTAGGCTACTCCCCCTATTCGTAGCTCACTCCTTAATTGCAATGAGATATACTATCGACATGGCGTGCGGTTGAGGGGGGTCAATATCAACAGCCTCGATTAGATTAGATACAGAGTCAGGTTCAGGTTCAGGGGGAGCCACGCGCCAGCGGGTGTCTCAATATGAAGAAGAAGAAAATGGAGCAGTGGCTCCTTTGAAATGTATAGCCTTTGTGTGAATGTAATATCATAGCCACTGTTCTTACTATGTTAATACAACTGTGCATGTGATTGGACGTTAGGGATGAGAGAGAGAGAGAGAGAGAGAGAGAGAGAGAGAGAGAGAGAGAGAGAGAGAGAGAGAGAGAGAGAGAGAGAGAGAGAGAGAGAGAGAGAGAGAGAGAGAGAGAGAGAGAGAGAGAGAGAGAGAGAGGGGTTGGATAAAATTACGTGACTTTAGGGAATCTTTCTCAGAGTGTGTAGATCACAACCAACGTGGTTTTCGTTTAGCCTACAAGGGAGGTGCTAATACTAGACTATACTATTAGGCCGACTAAAGATTACAATACAAAACTATAATCGAATTATTATTATTATGCATTTATTGCTGGAATGATTTTTGCCCATCTAATATTATTACAAAACTCGAATATAGCACAGACAACCAATGAGGAGAGAAAACAAGTTGTCAACAGTAGGCCAATATAATGTAACGCATGTCTTAATTGCTTTTACATTTGATTTGCAGATATTGGGATGACTTCCACTCATGTGCGACCACTGCGCTGGCGGATTGCCAAGAGGGAGCAACAGACCTATGGGAGAAGCTCAAAAAGGAGTCCAGAAACTTGGAGTTCCAAGGAAGCTTGTTTGAACTCTGTGGTGGGGGGAACGGGGCCTCCAAATCCACAGTTCATTTTGGTCTCACCATGCTTCTAACGGCACTTTCAGCCCTAGTGACTTGGCTTGCTTTTTAGCACAAGAAGAAAAAACTACAAAGAAAAAAAGCGACAAAAAAAGAAACAAAGAAGAAAAAAGAAAACGAGTGCTAGCTATCAACACAAAAAATACAAAACAAAAGACGTTTGAATTAATCTACACCCAAATGGATTTATAGGCTACTTCATCCGGGGAAGGCGACCTGATTTTGCAAGAGACATTGGCAGGCCGTCTTCCGGGACTGCTCCACCATATTTGTCTGACCTGGGGTCAACTACATTAAATATTTAGCAGGTGTTGAGTTGAAATGATAATGAAATTATGATGGGTCCTCGCCTGAATACAATCGTGGAATGACATAGTATTAAAGTCGACGATGAATTATTTATATTAGTAGCCTAGGCCTAGACATCCCTGTTATTTCAGGTGATTGCATTTCAGTCTCCCGAGTGGCTCACTGGTCTAAGGCACTGCATCGCAGTGCTAGCTGTGCCACTAGAGATCCTGGTTCGAATCCAGGCTCTGTCGTAGCCGGCCACGACCGGGAGACCCATGGGGCGGCGCACAATTGGCCCAGCGTCGTCCAGGGTAGGGGAGGGAATGGCCGACAGGGATGTAAAGCATGGCGTAGAGCATGCAACGCCAGGGTTGTGGGTTTGATTCCCACCGGGGGCCAGTATGAAAAATAAAAAGATAATGTAAGTCGCTCTGGATAAGAGTGTCTGCAAAATGTAATTGCGAATTGCAAGCTACTCATACTCTGTAGGGTAATGCGAGGAATGCTTAGCTCAACGAAATCAACGACAGAAAGGCAATTTGGCTCCAGGTCGGTCTACTATATTCACCATTTAGATATTTTATTTACTTTATTTTGCCAAATGTATAATGTCGAGCCAAGTATGAATCGAAAAGGTTGTTTGAGGATCTGATATTTCTACTTTCATATGATGCCTATCACCCCAGAAAAAAATTATATAAAATAGCATAGTAATAAGAATGAAAAAATAGATCTCAGGAATGACTACAGGCATTCAATGGTACGTTTTGATGGTTGGTTATTAAGCAAAAAATTACGGCAATACGATTACTTAAACTTGGCCAATGTAGCGAACGAAAACAGTGTTTAAATAGTGATATGACTGTTGCCATTCTATGTTAGCGCATTACCATCCATTTATGAATAAATATAGGCTACGCCTAGGACTAGGGTATAGCCTACATTAAACCATACATCCCAAAAGAACAGTAGCACGAGAACACTCAGAACGCGAAATCAATAGCTGGATGAAGTGACATTTTGCTAGCTTTTATTGATGTTGCCAAGGCATAGACCCCGTTTCACTGCCTTCAAAAATATGTGTATTATGTTTGTTTGTTTGTTTGTTTGTTTTTGGGGATGTTGCATATAATACCTGACTATTCCAAATCATTTAAGTAAATAAGAGACTATGTATATCAAAGGAATTTTGAAAAAATATATAGAATCTACTTTATCCCAAACAGTTTTAAAAACAGATTGATTATTATACAGGTATATAAAAAATCAGATTGCTAAAATTATGAAGAATATTAAATAAAACAGTTAATGTTTGAAAATAAGTGTGTGGTTCTATTCTTAGTTGTGTTCCCAAATGTTAGTTGTGTCCATTCATGGCTTTGAAGCAAACGAGATGATGCAGTCAATCATTTAGCATTCATATACACACAGACACAGACACACACACACACACACACACACACACACACACACACACACGGCAGATGCGTTTTGCATTATTAATAAGAAAGAGTCAGCCCTACAACAACCACAGCTTCGAGTATTGATTTGGGGGAGGGGAGAAAGCAGCAGACCAACTATTGCTGTTTGTCTATCTGAGCAAAAACGTAAAATCTCAACGCGACTAGCTAATGTTGCTAGGAAAAATAGAAACATTGAAACAGGCTACAGTATTTCGAATAAAAAAATACTTCTGTCTCTCTCTGAAAAGCATCCTAATACAATGGGTCCATGGCCGTGCAAAATATTACATGGAATCGAGATTAGGAGTGGCATGCGACAGGCGTTTCGTGGCATAATAATAATAATATGCTTTTATTCAAAGCGACTTACAGTCATGTGTGCATACATTTTTACGTATGGGTGGTCCCGGGGATCAAACCCACTACCCTGGCGTTACAAGCGCCATGCTCTACCAATTGAGCTACAGAGGACCACGGCATGAGCCCTAGTGTTAAAACAACACATTTAGCACGTGATTTTTTAATATTGAGGCCTATATGTTAAAAAGTGGGAAAGCAATATGGTAAAGCAAAAAGGCTAAAACATTTTTAGACGAATATTGCTAACATTAATCAGAATCTCATTTGTATTTCCTGTCCCAAACGGAATACAGATTTGATTTCAAAAGCGTGCTCCTGCATTAATATGGATGAAAGTTTAATGAATGACCATCTCTCTTTCCAAGAAGAGAGATAAGCGTACAAGCTGCCTCTATTTTCTATTTATTTTCTTTAAATCGTTGTATATTTGAGCAAAAGGATGACATTGCATACAGCGTTTGTAGGGTTGATTTTCTTATGGGTAGGGCCTATAACTATAAGCCTATTACGTCATACTTTATCTTTCTCGAAATAGTATAGCCTACTTTATTCCTTCTCCATATTTTCTACAGAATAATAACCTAATAACAAAACCACAAGCTCTAACAGAAACATTTGAGCGGCTGTTATCGCCTCGGCGAGATATCCCCCTGAAATCCTCCTTAAAATGCATTCTACTCCGGATGTTCTCCCTAGTTCTATTCACCGAAGCACCGCCTGTTATAGCCTATACTGTTGCCTATAAAGAGACATATGTTGTGAAATGTCCTATGAGTAGTAGCCTAACATGACTATATAATGACGAAACCCCTATATCAGTATAAAAAAGAAAGAATAATCACAATTAGAATACTACATGAAAATAGCTTAATATCTTATGAGTTGAAGAATTGAAGCAGGCTAGGTCACCATGGCAGGTTTTCGTTTTTAAAGTTTAGCAGCTTGACAGAAAATTCGACTATATAGAGCTTGTTCTTGATTCAAACTACTGTTGACTGATAAAAAACAAACAAATATTCACATTTGATTATCTTACATGGCATATGCTATCTACATACACTATATATACAAAAGTATGTGGACCCTTCAAATTAGTGGATTCGGCTATTTCAGCCACACCTGTTGCTGACAGGTGTATAAAATCGAGCACACCGCCATGCAATCTCCATAGACAAACATTGGCAGTAGAATGGCCTTACTGATGAGCTCAGTGACTTTAAATGTGGCACCGTCAGAGGATGCCACCTTTCCAACAAGTCAGTTCATTAAATTTCCGCCCTGCTAGAGCTGCCCTGGTCAACTGTAAGTGCTTTTATTGTGAAGTGGAAACGTCTAGGAGCAACAACGGCTCAGACACGAAGTCGTAGGCCACACAAGCTCACAGAACAGGATGCCAAGTGCTGAAGCGCGTAGCACGTAAAAAGAGTCTGTCTTCGGTTGCAACATTCACTACCAAGTTCCAAACTGCCTCTGGAAGCAACGTCAGCACAATAACTGTTTGTCGGGAGCTTCATAAAATGTGTTTCCATGGCCGAGCAGCCTAAGATCACCATGCGCAATGCCAAACGTCGGCTGGAGTGGTGTAAAGCTCACTGCCATTGGACTCTGGAGCAGTGGAATCGCGTTCTCTGGAGTGATGAATTATACTTCATCATATGGCAGTCCGACGGACTAATCTGGGTTTGGCGGATGCCAGGAGAACGCTACGTGCCAGAATGTATAGTACCAACTGTAAAGTTTGGTGGAGGAGGAATAATGGTCTGGGGCTGTTTTTCATGGTTCGGACTCCTTAGTTCCAGTGAAGGGAAATCTTAACACTACAGCATATAATGACATTCGAGACGATTCTGTGCTTCCACCTTTGTGGCAACAGTTTAAAGAAGGCCCTTTCCTGTTTCAGCATGACAATGCCCCCATGCACAAAGCGAGGTCCGTACAGAAATGGTTTGTCGAGATCGGTGTGGAAGAACTTGACTGGCCTGCACAGAGACCTGACCTCAATCCCATCGAACACCTTTGGGATGAATTGGGACGCCGACTGCGAGCCAGGCCTAATCGCCCAATATCAGTGCTCGACCTCACTAATGCTCTTGTGGCTGAATGGAAGCAAGTCCCTGCAGCAATGTTCCAACATCTAGTGGAAAACCTTCCCAGAAGAGTGGAGGCTGTTATAGCAGCAAAGGGGGGACCAACTCCATATTAATGCCCATGATTTTGGAATGATATGTCCGACGAGCAGGTGTCCACATACCTTTGGTCATGTAGTGTATATCAGAATTAGCCTGTATAGGCCTATACGATTTTATGAAAGCATAGGCCTATACTTCTCTAATGCATGTTTCTATTCACATTAATGCTAAGTAATTTTGTCTCTTTGGCTTTTTTATATTTGTCTGTGAACCATGTGTAATCAGAATACCAAGTAACCTATCCCTATTTGAACCATGTGAATTAATGCAAAAGAAACTCAAGATACTCAAGATAGATAGAAAAATGTCCATAAATACCAAAAAAATGATAAAGAATAAGCTATTTATGTTTTCCAAAGATATAGTTCAACAAGATCAGAATATAATGCAGACTGAGGAATTTTGAAGAGCAAGAGGACGAATACCTCTTTTGGTCACTTCAGCAAACAATGACATATTTCAAGTCGGTGTTGGCAGACTGCCAATGTACCTATGCCTGTGCCAGTCTCAATAAGATTCTGCCTCACCTTTCAAGGCCTCCTCTTACAAAGAGAGCCGTCTCACTGTATCAAGGTAGGGTATTGAGGTCAAATTGGCCTTAGGTTCTTGCTTCAGCAATTAACTATTTACCACGAGTTGCATTGATGTACCCAGTAGACACTTCCTGTAGTAGTTTCACTGAAGAATATCTGATCTTTGTTTGAACTTGGTAGATAAGTATGGCAGGTTGTAGCAGCCAAAGTTTTGAACATGGGAGAGGATGTGGTCAAAAGCCCTGCCTTCCGTTTAGTACCTGTAGTCTTTCAGGACCGTGGACAGCTCTTAACCTCCCAGCCCTGCTGTTCATTCAGCACCATGTACATGTAGGTCTAAGCCATAGAGATAGATAGAGGACACATCTTTATATCTGTGCCATTATAGCGTCTGTGACAGCATGGGCAGCACCATTGAGGCTACAAGCCATAGGAATCCCCACCCAGTTGACAACATTGACTACTTTAAAATAGCAAAAGCATGGTGGAAGCCCTCAATGGCGCTGACCTGCTAAAACAGCCTTTTGGCCACTAGAGGCTTCTATCATTCTCTATTGTCTAAGCCAGTCAGTCAGTGAGTCAGGACCATGGAGAGCTCCTACATTAGCTAGCCAGGGATGGGCAACTCCAGGGCTGCGTTCAGTACATAAAAACATTATAGAATGTTCAATCAATTGAACTGAAACGGTGCTGTACTGAACGACCAGTTGACAAACAGGGAGGGGTTGGGTTGTGGGTTCAAAATGCACCAATGCCCTGTAAATACGTCACTCATTGCTTCAAGCCACACCCCAGCACACCCACCGAATGGAGCAAACGTATCTCAATGTATGTTCAAGAACGTACAAGAATGTTTTGACAAAACGTGTCTTTCAATACAAACCGTTCCACAACATAGCAAACATTCAAGCAAAATGAACGCACCTCAGTCCTCAGGGGCCGGAGTGATGTCACACTTTTCCCCTATCCCTAGATTAAGCTAATTGCATTCTAAACAGAAGATCCTGATAAGTTGATTATTGGAGTCAGGTGTGTTAGTTTCCCATCCTTGAGCTAGACAGTTCCTAGCCTTACTTGCCAAGCTTAGTGCAGAGCAAAGACTACAGCTCAATCTGAGCTCACAACACCGTCACTCTCCTGCAGTAGATTAGTCAATAATAGGCCTGATAGAGAATGCAAGAGTCCTCACAGTAGACACTTATCCCTAAAATCAACAATGGCATGAGAACCTCCACTAAGTTTGGTCTTTGCTCAGAAAGGTATCCCAATACGCTTTTCCAAAACAGTAGAATCATCATAAAAAAATATGACATTTAGATATAGTTTTTCAAAATACACAGTTGTCTGTTCTTAGAAAAGCTTTAGGCTTTTATACATCCTCCCGGCAATGATATTGTACAATCATAGGTTACACAAACATACAGTAGCTGTACAACCTATGTAAAAAACATTTTTGGGTTTGGGCCATAAAATAGCTTGGCATCATTGCAAAAATGAACTGGTGAAATCCTTTGGAGATCCTTGCAGAGCTAACAGAAGAGGACATTGACATTACAGCAGAAACTGGGGGCAGTGAAGTACTGGTAATCCGTGACTTAACATAAATTGATAGGTGTCAGCAACCGTCTGTCACATAGCTTTCACCAATCCAGCCATGGCAGATCAGTGAATTCCTCCAGGAAGAGAGGAAGAAAGGACCTTCGAACAGGGCCTGTTTCTTCTGGAATGCACCCCTTTCAAAGAACAAAGGGAAATGTCACTCACAAGAGAGAAAAAGCCTTCCTTTACAAACCTGCCAGTTCTGCCCATTGACTCTTACCAGAGAAGCCATAACTGCCATTAATCATAGGGCCAGGACGATACCGGTATCGCGATACTCGTTAGTATAGTGGCAAGGAAACAAAACACGAAGCGGATTTAACTTCTTTAGGACCCATCAATATGTCATTTTATCAGCAAGCTCTCTCAGTGCTTTCCACCATTTCACAATTAAAGACAGTCTAGTTTAGTTGCTATTTTTTTACATCACATTTTGATTTGAATATTGGCTGTATGTTTCGTATATATAATATGAATATATTTATTAACTCATGAAATCACACAAATCCTTAGTTTCATGTAGATTAATATATATATATTCTCAAGGGTGTGGGGAGGTGTGCAATGAGGTAATTTATGGACAATATTCCTGTCCATTTTGGGGAACCCTTTTTGCACCCCCAGAGGCAAAATATCTGTATTGCCTCTTTAACATGTTGTCATCATAGTATATTTTACATAACTACAATTGTTTATAAAGAGCATAAACACCCAAATAAATAGAAACACCCAACTGCATTTGCCATCCACAGTCATAACAGATGACTCCAAATATCATGGCTGACTCAAGATGTGCTCATCACATCCATCCGGTGACTAACCTTCTCTGGCCAATCTTAATTGGATAAGGAATTCTCCCCATGTCCTGCCTGCTTGTCCTGAAAAGGTGAGTGTTTCGGAGATGATGTGGGTAGAATCCATAACTATCCGGGGCCTCAGCAGGGAGGCAACCCAGGACCAAACTAGACTTTAGCCCACTTTTCCATTTTGTTCACATTCCTTTATCAGGTTGAGAAACTCCAACCTGAAATAAGGGACGTGTTCATCCAGCACCAAACTGAGGGAAATGGACTGAAATCAGAAGGGACTACCTGCACTTGTTCAATAAGAAACGCTCATTTTTGTTTTCCATTGCAAAACATTTCAAAACGTTTTCTGTTATGTGCCCTAATAAACATGCGCCACGCAGGAATATACCTCCACAGCAAGACACGTCCCCTCAGTAAATTGCCAATGAGATTGTATTAAAAAATAAGCCAGCGTCATGGGGTTCTCTGCCAGTGAAAAATTACTTTGCAGGACATTTTGACCTATTGAACATCAGTGGGGAGGCTCGTCGACGATTTTGGAGAGCGGGCAAGTGCACCGCGGTGGGCTTGATTAATGCTGAGCTCCCTCCCACTTCAAATATTTCCCAGAGTCATTAAGAATTGCACTTGTTAAAAGTGGAGTTTTCTGTCGACAATGAAACTTTCCCTCTCTCTGCCTACTACTAATTGACGAGGTCAATTCCACTTGTCTACAAGGATTCACTCAGGAGTCTAAAGATGTCTTTCCAGTATACTGAGTAAAGAAACACCTCTGGCATCTAAATTACTTCCTTGGCGTGTTAACCCTGCAGTGACCGATGTCTTTGTAATGTCTAATTGTTGCTGAAGTAATTGTTAGATCATAACGTATCAATCTCAGACTCAAACTACTTTGAAAGGAGAACAAGGGGTTGTCAAAAATATCACAAATTAACATGATTACAATAATGCACAGTCATAGATTTACAGAGATTTTCGAGTATGTGTGCTTAAAGGGATAGTTCACCCAAATTACAAAATGACATATTGGTTTCCTTAACCTGTAAGCAGTCTATGGACTAAATGCTCATGTCTGTCCCATGACTTGAATGGGATTTGTGCTACAAATGCGAAAATGTTAGCATGTGAAAACGCTGCCAGGGAAACTAAACCAAAGCATGAATTGCTGTCATTCCTTGTCCATAGACTGCTTACAGGGTAAGGCAACCAATCCCACTGGGCACACACTGGTTGAATCAACGTTGTTTCCATGTCATTTCAATGAAATTATATTGAACCAACTTGGAATAGATGTTGAATTGATGTCTGTGCCCAGTGGGATGTGTCATTTTGTAATTTGGGTGAACTGTCCCTTTAAAGTCTACAAGATAAGTTGTATTGTCAAATGTAAGTGTAGGACATTACAACGCAATGTATTATATTGACTCCAACCACATCCAAAATCTGGCAACTGTGATTATGTATGTGATTTTGCAATGATCAAGACATTGTCAACTCATCCTCTCAAGTTAACTGTGGGTAACTTTTGTGAGATAATTAAGTGTAGAATCATTCTACAAGTTCCATTCCCCTGAGGTCAGTTTCATTGTTTACATAATTTCCCCCCTCAGACACTGGCTCTCTCTCATCTAGAGGAAAAGCACTTTGTCATAATCGTCTCGATTGAGAGAGATGGGAAGAGAGAGAAAGCGTGAGAGAGAGATGAAAAGAGAGAGAGAGGGGAAGAGAGAAAGAAAGCGAGAGGGAATGAAAGAGATAGATGGTGAGAGAGAGAAGATTGACAGAAAGAGAGTGAGAGATAAATAGATAAAGAGAGATTAATAGATACCAAGAGGAAAAATGAGAAGCAAGACGAGAACACAAGAGAGAGAGAAGAGAGAGGAAGAAGCAGAGAAAGAGAGAGGTAGAGGGAGGGAAGCAGCACTAATTGCCTGGGCTCTGGGGGTGCCCGGCGTCTGAAGCTGCGTGGTGACATTAAAATTGATTTCTTCTCTCCTGCGCAGCTGCCACGGATCACCTGCACCCTAGGAGATAAATCACAGTCACGCCACAGCCTCGGCGCTGCTGGCCAGGAGGACAGGAGAGGGAGCAGGGGGACAGGAGGTCAGCACTGCAGCCCTCAGCAGCTATGCATGCAGGGATGCAGTGTGTGCGTGTGTGTGTGTGTGTGTGTGTGTGTGTGTGTGTGTGTGTGTGTGTGTGTGTGTGTGTGTGTGTGTGTGTGTGTGTGTGTGTGTGTGAGTGAGTGAGTGAGTGTCTATGTGTGTGTGTCTGTATAATAGAGTGTGAGTGTGTATGTTGTATTTGTGTGTCAAAAGGATATCTATAATGCAAGTCTGTGGCATGGGCAGCTATCAAGGATGTGTTTCTTGCTTGTACAGTAGAGGGGTTGACATGACATGGATAGACCACAAGTGCTCCCTTTAAACCACTACAACTTTCTAATTCCCTCACTGTAAACTGTAAACCAGAACCCTACTCTGGGCACGATCAGTGGGCCTTTCTACAATAATATCCCCTTCCAACTTTATAGGAACTTTGTATGGCACTAAGGCTGCTAGCCTGCTACCTTTACACCTATTTTCCTCAATCTCTCCATCTTCTCTCTCTCTTTCTCACTCACATCATTCTAAAGGGGATAACAAGGTGTGGGGAGGTTTTCTCACGTCTGTTGCATCTGATCAAGGATTCCTCAGCTGTGCACCCTAGTAAAACGTCTTCATCAGTATCTGTCAGAAGAGAGCTTTGCTGCGAATCCAGACCTATTCAGATGCTCAAGGCAGAACACGCTGCAGTGTGAAGTGAGATGCTGCTTTCTTCTAAAAATACCTGCCCTGAATTTGCTAAACTCACACCCAGGAAGCCCCCCGCGGGACCACCGAACCACAAACCCACTCCGAGCACGTGGTCGGCGTTCCTCGTTTTTATGTGGTGGTGCGCTCTAATATTTTATTATTTGGTGGTGCATGACTTCAAGGAACCAAAAGAGTTCTCTTGTGATCAATTCCCTCAGAGAGGGAGATGAGAGGGTGTGTGAGGGAAGAACACTGATAATTACTCACAGTATTGTTTCTGTAGGCTACTGAAGAATTCATAAAAGCATTCCTTTCTATTCCAACTGTCAGTCTATTTGGACCCCTCTATAGTTGAAGTCGGAAGTTTACATACACCTTAGCCAAATACATTTAAACTCAGTTTTTTACAATTCCAGACATTTAATCCTAGTAAAGATTCCCTGTTTTAGGTCAGTTAGGATCACCACTTTATTTTAAGTGTGTGAAATGTCAGAATAATAGTAGAGAGAATGATTTATTTCAGCTTTTATTTCTTTCATCACATTCCCAGTGGGTCAGAAGTTTACATAGACTCAGTTAGTTATTTGGTAGTATTACCTTTAAATTGTTTAACTTGGGTCAAACGTTTCGGGTAGCCTTCCACAAGCTTCGTACAATAAGTTGGGTGAATTTTGGCCCATTCCTCCTGACAGAGCTGGTGAAACTGAGTCAGGTTTGTAGGCCTCCTTGCTCGCCGCTTTTTCAGTTCTGCCCACAAATGTTCTATAGGATTGAGGTCAGGGCTTTGTGATGGCCACTCTAATACCTTGACTTTGTTGTACTTAAGCCATTTTGCCACAACTTTGTTTAATAATGGCGCCGGAGAAGATGGCTGCCGTTTTACAGCCCTCTAACCAATTGTAGTATTATGTGTGTTTTTCCGCGTTATTTGTAGTTTATTTTGTACATAATGTTTCTGCCATCGTCTCTTATAACCAAAAAGAGCTTCTGGATATCAGGACAGCGATTACTCACCTCGTATTGGACGAAGATTTTTTCTTCAACAAGGCCCAAATCCCCGTCATTCGCATGAGGAAGAGACAGATATCGTGGACGTAGGTCGGGGTGCCTTGTAAGGATCCGACGGCGAGCGAGTAAACTGCCGCTCCCATCAATCCTATTAGCCAATCTTCAATCATTGGAGAATAAATTGGATGACCTAAGATTACGGTTATCCTACCAACGGGAAATTAAAAACGGGAATATCTTATGTTTCACCGAGTCGTGGCTGAACGACGACATGGACAACATACAGCTAGCGGGCTATACGCTACATCGGCAGGATAGAACGGCTGACTCCGGTAAGACAAGGGGTGGCGGTCTGTGTATATTTGTTAACAACAGCTGGTGCACAAAATCAAATACTAAGGAAGTCTCAAGGTTTTGCTCGCCTGAGGTAGAGTATCTTATGATAAGCTGTAGACCACACTATTTACCAAGAGAGTTTTCATCTATATTTTTCATAGCTGTCTATTTACCACCACAAACCAATGCTGGCATTAAGATTGCACTGAATGAGCTGTATAAGGCCATAAGTCAACAGGAAAACGCTCATCCAGAGGCAGCGCTCCTAGTGGCCGGGGACTTTAATGAAGGGAAACTTAAATTCGTTCTACCTAATTTCTACCAGCATGTTAAATGTGCAACCAGAGGAAAAAAAACTCTAGACCACCTTTACTCCACACACAGAGACGCATACAAAGCTCTCCCTCGCCCTCCATTTGGCAAATCTGACCATAACTCTATCCTCCTGATTCCTGCTTATAAGCAAAAACTAAAGCAGGAAGAACCAGTGACTCGGTTAATAAAAAAGTAGTCAGATGACGCAGATGCTAAGCTACAGGACTGTTTTGCTAGCACAGACTGGAACATGTTCCGGGATTCTTCAGATAGCATTGAGGAGTACACCACATCAGTCACTGGCTTCATCAATAAGTGCATCGATGATGTCGTCCCCACAGTGACCGTACGTACATACCCCAACCAGAAGCCATGGATTACAGGAAACATCCGCACTGCGCTAAAGGGTAGAGCTGCCGCTTTCAAGGAGCGGGACTCTAACCCGGACGCTTATAAGAAATCCCGCTATGCCCTCCGACGAACCATCAAACAGGCAAAGAGTCAATACAGGACTAAGATTGAATCGTACTACACCGGCTCTGACGCTCGTCGGATGTGGCAGGGCTTGAAAACTATTACAGACTACAAAGGGAAGCACAGCCGCGAGCTGCCCAGTGACACAAGACTTCCAGACGAGCTAAACCACTTCTATGCTCGCTTCGAGGCAAGCAACACTGAAGCATGCATGAGAGCACCAGCTGTTCCGGATGACTATGTGATCACGCTCTCCGTAGCCGATGTGAGTAAGACTTTTAAGCAGGTCAACATTCACAAGGCCGCAGGGCCAGACAGATTACCAGGACGTGTACTCAGAGCATGTGCTGACCAACTGGCAAGTGTCTTAACTGACATTTTCAACAGGTCCCTGACTGAGTCTGTAATACCAAAATGTTTCAAGCAGACCACCATAGTCCACGTGCCCAAGGACTCTAAGATAACCTGCCTAAATGACTACCGACCCGTAGCACTGACGTATGTAGCCATGAAGTGCTTTGAAAGACTGGTCATGGCTCACATCAACACCATTATCCCAGAAACCCTAGACCCACTCCAATTTGCATACCGCCCCAACAGATCCACAGATGATGCAATCTCTATTGCACTCCACACTGCCCTTTCCCACCTGGACAAGAGGAACACCTACGTGAGAATGCTATTCATTGACGACAGCTCAGCATTCAACACCATAGGGCCCTCAAAGCTCATCACTAAGCTAAGGATCCTGGGACTAAACACCTCCCTCTGCAACTGGATCCTGGACTTCCTGACGGGCCGCCCCCAGGTGGTAAGGGTAGGTAACAACACATCTGCCACACTGATCCTCAACACCGGGGCCCCTCAGGGGTGCGTGCTCAGTTCCCTCCTGTACTCCCTGTTCACCCATGACTGCATGGCCAGGCACGACTCCAACACCATCATTAAGTTTGCCGACGACACAACAGTGGTAGGCCTGATCACCGACAACGATGAGACAGCCTATAGGGAGGAGGTCAGAGACCTGGCCGTGTGGTGCCAGGATAACAACCTCTCCCTCAACGTGACCAAGACAAAGGAGATGATTGTGGACTACAGGAAAAAAAGAGGACTGAGCACGCCCCCATTCTCATCGACGCGGCTGTAGTGGAACAGGTTGAGAGCTTCAAGTTCCTTGGTGTCTACATCACCAACGAACTATCATGGTCCAAACACACCAAGACAGTCGTGAAGAGGGCACGACAAAGCCTATTCCCCCTCAGGAGACTGAAAAGATTTGGCATGGGTCCTCAGATCCTCAAAAAATTCTACAGCTGCACCATCGAGAGCATCCTGACTGGTTGCATCACCGCCTGGTATGGCAACTGCTTGGCCTCCGACCGCAAGGCACTACAGAGGGTAGTGCGTACGGCCCAGTACATCACTGGGGCCAAGCTTCCTGCCATCCAGGACCTCTATACCAGGCGGTGTCAGAGGAAGGCCCTCAAAATTGTCAAAGACTCCAGCCACCCTAGTCATAGACTGTTCTCTCTGCTACCGCACGGCAAGCGGTACCGGAGTGCCAAGTCTAGGTCCAAAAGACTTCTCAACAGCTTCTACCCCCAAGCCATAAGACTCCTGAACAGCTAATCATGGCTACCCAGACTATTTGCACTGCGCCCCCACCCCATCTTTTTACGCTGCTGCTACTCTGTTAATTATTTATGCATAGTCACTTTAAGTCTACCCACATGTACATATTACTTCAACTACCTCAACTAGCCGGTGCCCCCGCACATTGACTCTGCACCGGTACCCCCCTGTACATATAGCCTCCCTACTGTTATTTTATTTTACTTCTGCTCTTTTTTTCTCAACACTTTTTTGTTGTTGTTTTATTTTACTTTTTTATTAAAAATAAATGCACTGTTGGTTAAGGGCTGTAAGTAAGCATTTCACTGTAATGTCTGCACCTGTTGTATTCGGCGCATGTGGCTAATAAAATTTGATTTGATTTGATTTGGAAGTATGGTTTGGGTCATTGTTCATTTGGAAGACCCATTTGCGACCAAGCTTTAACTTCCTGACTGATGTCTTGAGATGTTGCTTCAATATATCCACATCATTTTCCTTCCTCATGATGCCATCTATTTTGTGAAGTGCACCATCCCTCCTGCAGCAAAGCACCCCCACAGCATGATGCTGCCACCCCCGTGCTTCACGGTTGGGATGGTGTTCTTGCAAGCTGCCACATCTTTCCTCCAAACATAACGATGGTCATTATAGCCAAACAGTTCTATTTTTGTTTCATCAGACCAGAGGACATTTCTCCAAAGAGTACGATCTTTGTCCCCATGTGCAGTTGCAAACCATAGTCTGGCTTTTTTTATGGCGGTTTTGGAGCAGTGCTTCTTCCTTGCAGAGAGGCCTTTCAGGTTATGTCGATATAGGACTTGTTTTACTGTGGATATAGATACTTTTGTTCTGGGATTGATTTGCACTTTTCACACCAAAGTACATTCATCTCTAGGAGACAGAACACGTCTCCTTCCTGAGCGGTATGACGGCTGCGTGGTCTCATGGTGTTTATACTTGCATACTATTGTTTGTACAGATGAACGTGGTACCTTCAGGTGTTTGGAAATTGCTCGCAAGGATGAACCAGACTTACTGAGGTGTACAATTATTTATCTGAGGTCTTGGCTGATTTCTTTTGATTTTCCCATGATGTCAAGCAAAGAGGCACTGAGTTTGAAGGTAGGCCTTGAAATACATCCACAGGTACACCTCCAATTGACTCAAATTATGTCAATTAGCCTATCAGAAGCTTCTAAAGCCATGACATCATTTTCTGGAATTTTCCAAGCAGTTTAAAGTTACAGTCAACTTAGTGTATGTAAACTTCTGACCCACTGGAATTGTGATACAGTGAATTATAAGTGAAATAATCTGTCTGTAAACAATTGTTGGAAAAATTACTTGTGTCATGCACAAAGTAGATGTCCTAACCGACTTACCAAAACTATAATTTGTTAACAAGAAATTTGTGGAGTGGTTGAAAAACGGGTTTTAATGCCTCCAACCTAAGTGTATGTAAACTTCCGACTTCAACTGTAGATATCAATGTCAATTGGCTGGTGTGAACTCTGCAAGATATAGGTTGATGACATCCAATATGCAGCAAGGAAAAATTAAATCAATGTATAGCCATGATATTCACAATACATTGCAATGAAATATGAAAAGGTACAACCTGGTCTCATAGCATTTTTTATTATTCTGTACGTAAATCAAAGACACTCCATTTAGTATAATATGTTACGTATTAATTTGTGGATGTCCATAACCCAATTGATATGACATGTTATGAATTACAATTCATATTATATGTTACGAATTTGAAAAACGTACGATATGTTACGAATTTGAAAAACATACAATATGTTACCATTTTGCAAAACGTATGATATGTTATGAATTCTAGCTAGGTGGCAAATGTTAGCTAGCTCGCTAACGTTAGCTAGGGGTTAGTGTTAGAGGTTAGGGGTTAGGATTAAGGTTAGGGTTAGGGGAAGGGTTAAGGTTAGTGTTAGGGGAAGGGTTAGATAACATGCTAAGTAGTTGCAAAGTAGCTAAAAAGTAGTAAGTAGTTAAAAAGTTTCTAATGAACTAAAATGCTAAGGTTGTCCATGATGAGATTTGAACTCGCAACCTTTGAGTTGCTAGATATCCTACCCAACCAACCACCCTCCTTTCGTTTTTGCCTTAAGTAACCATCTGTCTTATGTAACCATACCAAATGTAACATATTATACTAAATGCTTTATTTTAGTAATTTTATTTAACCTTTATTTAACTAGGCAAGTCAGTTAAGAACAAATTATTATTTACAATGACGGCCTACCAAAAGGCAAAAGGCCTCCTGCGGGGACGGGGGATTAAAAAAATCAATATATATATAAATATAGGACCAAACACACATCACAACAAGAGAGATAACACAACACTACATAAAGAGATACCTAAGACAACACCGCAAGGAAGCAACCCAACATGAAAACAACATTGTAGCAACACAACATAGCAGCAGCACAACATGGTAGCGGATGGTAAAGGATTACTTTATCCTATCCCAGGTATTCCTTAAAGAGGTGGGGTTTCAAGTGTCTCCGGAAGGTGGTGAGTGACTCCGCTGTCCTGGCGTCGTGAGGGAGCTTGTTCCACCATTGGGGTGCCAGAGCAGCGAACAGTTTTGACTGGGCTGAGCGGGAACTGTGCTTCCGCAGAGGTAGGGGGGCCAGCAGGCCAGAGGTGGATGAACGCAATGCCCTCGTTTGGGTGTAGGGACTGATCAGAGCCTGAAGGTATGGAGGTGCCGTTCCCCTCACAGCTCCGTAGGCAAGCACCATGGTCTTGTAGCAGATGCGAGCTTCAACTGGAAGCCAGTGGAGTGTGCGGAGGAGCGGGGTGACGTGAGAGAACTTGGGAAGGTTGAACACCAGACGGTTTTGTAAATAAGCATCAACCAGTGGGTCTTGCGACGGGTATACAGAGATGACCAGTTTACAGAGGAGTATAGAGTGCAGTGATGTGTCCTATAAGCAACATTGGTGGCAAATCTGATGGCCGAATGTGACCCAGCACCTCTCTTAAGTCTTATGTAGCAACATTTGAAATTGTGTTTTTTACATTGGATAAAAGTACAGACTCAGAGCTAAAAAATGGTATATCATACACTGCAGTTCAGGAACAATGGGAAAGTAATTCTGCTTTGAAAGTTGATAAACTTGTAACCCCACTTTTGAGAAAATGGCCCTTGAATGTTTTGTACACCTACTGGATAGCTCTTCTTTGTCTACACCCATTCAGCATTGTTCACACCCTCTTAAGCCTTAGCCCCACCAATCTCTTTAAGGATTCAAATGTGAGGCCATGTGCTAAACAAAGTGAGTAAGAGATATTGTAAACAACAAAAGATTTCAAGACTAAAAGTGGTGAAAATAGTAGCCTACAATAAGGAAAAACTCCAGGTAAAAATACACTATCTAGTTCTTGGCCTATACTGTATCCTAATCTGACTTTGGTGCAGGTCATGTTGTTCTTCACATTACCGTCTCTGGTAAACACACACTATATCAAATAAAATCTAAGTTTATTTGTCACAAGCACAGGATACAGAAGGTGTAAACATTACAGTGAAATGGTTACTTGCATATTTGCATAGTAGCAGTATCAAAAATAGAAAGTGTCCAGATAAAAATATTTTATAATTATTAGATGATGCTTATCCAGACACACTTGTCTAAATTGATGGGTCGTGTGAAAGAAATGCTAACCACTCCCCAGCCACATTTAGCTAAGTGGATGGGTCACTATTGTCTAGACATGTACACATGTTCATGAAATACAATAGATTACCGTAATCACCCCCAGACACACCAGGGTAACTTGATGGGTCATGTGAAAGAGAGGCTATAACCACCCCACAGCATTTTCTAGCTAAGTGGATTGGTATCTACATAAGGTGTAACGGTACAGTGAAATGGTTACTTACATATTTGTATAGTAGCAATATCAAAAATAGAAAGTGTAAAAATAAATAAAAATGTCAATGCCAGTAGAGAAAGAACAAAATAATATGCAGTAAGTACAAGAACAATATCAATAACGATATCAGTGATATTGGTGATAGATGAGGTACTGTAGTTATATGCATACAATCTGGGGTAAAGTGGCTGAGCAGCAGGATAAAAAAAATATATGTGTGTGTGTGTGTGTGTGTGTGTGTGTTAGGAGACAGTCATGTGAATGTGCATAGAGGCACTGCAGATAGTCCGGATGACTGGGAACTCACCCCCAGTGATGTACTTGTCCGTCCGCACCACGCATGAACAAGGGAATCTATATTCGGACTTTGGTGCAGGGCATGTGATGTCCATGCCCTGTTCGTTCCAAAACTCCCTGACCTTCTCAAAAAGGTACAGTACGTTTGTCTAGTTGTGTCCAGCCCAGGTGGTGCTTGTACAGGCAGACCATCTATGGGAGGAAGGACACCAGCGTTGCGCAGCAGCTGAAACCTGGTCCTGACTGTCCGAACGCTCCTTGGCGACAACAACACCAGGCTCCAGAGCATTGAAGCTGTAAAACAGGAAAATAGACCCCAAAAAAGAGAAGACATTACAACCTTGCATAACATCAATTCACCTCCCAAGTTTAGATAATAAGAATAACCTCATACAATGCAATGAAAATGATATTCACTTGAAGTGCTGGTACTGCTTGATCTGTAGCAGCGGCCTGAAGTACGGAATCAGGTGTTGTTGCCAGCCATAGCTTTCCACCATCACCGTACCATCCTCCAGTCCAACCAGCTGTGGGATGTTGACCCATGTTACAGTGCTGTCCTTCACCACACCAGCAATCTCTGACAAAGTGTTCACTCTGGTCTTTCTGAAGCGCTGCTTGATGAGGCCGAAGCACCAGTCGGGGGCAAACTTGGTGTGGCCTGTGATCAGGAAGTGAAGGGTCATTGTCCATTTGGAAGACCCATTTGCGACCAAGCTTTAACTTCCTGACTGATGTCTTGAGATGTTGCTTCAATATATCCACATAATTTTCCTTCCTCATGATGCCATCTATTTTGTGAAGTGCACCAGTCCCTCCTGCAGCAAAGCACCCCCACAGCATAATGCTGCTACCCCGTTCTTCACGGTTGGGATGTTGTTCTTCGGCTTGCAAGCCACAGCCTTTTTCCTCCAAACATAATGATGGTCATTATGGCCAAAATGTTCAATTTTTGTTTCATCAGACCAGAGGGCATTTCTCCAAAAAGTACAATCTTTGTCCCCATGTGCAGTTGCAAACCGTAGTCTGGCTTTTTTACGGCGGTTTTGGAGTGGTGGCTTCTTCCTTGCTGAGCGGCCTTTCAGGTTATGTCGATATAGGACTTGTTTTACTGTGGATATAGATACTTTTGTACCTGTTTCCTCCAGCATCTTCACAAGGTCCTTTGCTGTTGTTCTGGGATTGATTAGCAATTTTCGCACCAAAGTACGTTCATCTCTAGGAGACAGAACGCGTCTCCTTTCTGAGCGGTATGACGGCTGCGTGGTCCCGTGGTGTTTATACTTGCGTACTATTGTTTGTACAGATGAACGTGGTACCTTCAGGCGTTTGGAAATTGCTCCCAAGGATGAACCAGACTTGTGGAGGTCTACCATTTCTTTTCTTTTCTGGAGCTTTACACCACTCCAGCCGACGCTTGGCATTGCAAATGGTGAACTTTGGCTTGTTTGCGGCTGCTCAGCCATGAAACACATTTCATGAAGCTCCCGTCGAACAGTTATTGTGCTGTCGTTGCTTCCAGTGGCAGTTTGGAACTTCGTAGAAATACTATTTCTATACGCTACAAGCTTCAGCACTCAGCGGTCCCGTTCTGTGAGGTTGTGTGGCCTACCACTTCGTGGCTAAGCCGTTGTTGCTCCTAGACTTTTCCACTTTACAATAACAGCACTTACAGTTGACCGGGGCAGCTCTATTAGGGCAGAAATTTGACGAACTGACTTGTTGTTGAAGGTGGCATCCTATGACGGAGCCTCGTTGAAAGTCACAGAGCTCTTCAGTAAGGCCATTCTACTGCCAATGTTTGTTTATGGAGATTGCATGGCTGTGTGCTTGATTTTACATACCTGTCAGCAACAGGTGTGGCCGAAATAGCCGAATCCACTAATTTGAAGGGATGTCCAGATACTTTTGTATACAGTGCCTTCGGAAAGTATTCAGACCCCTTGACTTTTTCCACATTATGTTAGGTTACATCCTTATTCTAAAATTGATTAAATTGTTATTTTTCCTCATCAATCTACACATAATACCCCATGACAAAGCAATTTATTTATTTTTGCTAATTGTTTTGCTAAAAAACTGAAATATTATATTTACATAAATATTCAGACCCTTTACTCAGTACTTTGTTGAAGCACCTTTGGCAGTGATTACAGCCTCGAGTCGTCTTGGGTATGACGCTACAAGCTTGGCACACCTGTATTTGGGGAGTTTCTCCCATTCCTCTCTGCAGATCCTCTCAAGCTCTGTCAGGTTGGATGGGGAGCGTTGCTGCACAACTATTTTCAGGTCTCTCAAGAGATGATCGATGGGGTTCAAGTCTGGGCTCTGGCTGGGCCACTCAAGGACATTCAGAGACGTGTCCCGAAGCCACTCCTGTGTTGTCTTGGCTGTGTGCTTAGGGTTGTTGTCCTGTTGGAAGGTGAACCTTCATCCCAGTCTGAGGTCCTGAGCACTCTGGAGCAGGTTTTCATCAAGGATCTCTCTGTACTTTGCTCCGTTCATCTTTGCCTCGATCCTGACTAGTCTCCCAGTCTCTGCCACTGAAAAACATCCCCCCAGCATGATGCTGCCACCACAATCTTTCACCGTAGGGGTGGTGCCAGGGTTCCTCCAGATGTGACGCTTGGCATTCAGGCCAAATAGTTCAATCTTGGTTTCATCAGACCAGAGAATCTTGTTTTTCATGGTCTGAGAGTCTTCAGGTGCCTTTTGGCAAACTCCAAGCGGGCTGTCATGTGCTTTTTACTGAGGAGTGGCTTCCGTCTGGCCACTCTAGCATAAAGGCCTAATTGGTGGTGTACTGCAGAGATGGTTGTCCTTCTGGAAGGTTCTCCCATCTCCACAGAGGAACTATAGAGCTCTGTCAGAGTGACCATCGGGTTCTTGGTCACCTCCTTGACCAAGGCCCTTCTCCCCCGATTACTCAGTTTGGCCGGGTGGCCGGCTCTAGGAAGAGTCTTGGTGGTTCCAAACTTCTTCCATTTAAGAATGATGGAGGCCACTGTGTTCTTGGGGACCTTCAATACTGCAGAAATGTTTTGGTACCCTTCCCCAGATCAGTGTCTCGACACAATCCTGTCTCGGAGCTCTACGGACAATTCCTTCGACCTCATGGCTTGGTTTTTGCTCTGACATGCACTGTCAACTGTGGGACCTTATATAGACACGTGTGTGCCTTTCCAAATCATGTCCAATCAATTGAATTGACCACAGGTGGACTCCAATCAAGTTGTAGAAACATCTCAAGGATGATCAATGGAAACAGGATGCACCTGAGATCAATTTCGAGTCTCATAGCAAAGGGTCTGAATACTTATGCACATAAGGTATTTCTGTTTTTTGTTTTAATCAATTAGCAAACATTTCTAAAAACCTGTTTTTGCGTTGACATTATGGGGTATTGTGTGTAGATTGCAGAGGAAATTGTTTTATTTAATACATTTTAGAATAAGACTGTAATGTAACAAAATGTGGAAAAGTCAAGGGGTCTGAATACTTTCCGAAGGCACTGTATATAGTGTAGCTAGAGATATTCTTTCAGGTTGCATTCAAGATATTGGACTTTCAAGAAGGAAAGTGTCACTTGCCACATCATCATGATGAAGCAAAATGCATCAGATTATGCAAAACGCATCATCATGATGATGTGGCAAGCGAAACTGCTTCTTGAAAATCCTATATATAGAAAACTTGACTGCTGACATGCAAAACATTTTTCCTTTGACTGTTCTAGAAAAATCTGATGAAATGAAACAACATGTTGGTAACCACAGCCGTTTTCTGTGGATCCACTCCACCCTGCATTTTTGAATACAAATGAGCCAGGCATTAATTATGGTGATTGAAATATTACGATTACCAAGCTCACATGAGACATTTTAATGGAGTTTGCAGTTATTATTATTGCTCAAGATAGATCCCTAATCATATCATTCACTTTTGGTGATGATATTGAAGGCCACAAACCGTATTGCTGCTGCATGACTTCTATTTCAGATTACGCACATGGTTATAAAACTAAAACTGTTCCTCTAGCCAAATCAAACCTAACGATTCAAATAAATAGTACAGAAATTCTCACAAGTGTACATATGGTGTCAAAATAAGTCGGCTTCAACATTAACACACGAGTTGGCACTCATTTGTATGGTGAAAAAAGACAGCTGTTAGAAATACAACCGTGAGCTACTCCTATTCTGGGAAAAAAAGGAGCTGGATGTAAAACGAGCTGAATTTCCATGGCAACCACTTTTAACCATGTTAGCTTCCAATTCCATGACACCCATTACTTGTCTTTCTGGCTCCGGAAAGCATGTCTTTCTGGCTCTGGAGTGTCTGGACGCCAAACGATGTGAGGTTAAGTCATTCCTCGATTGCCAAATCACGTAGCTAGCTTTCACTAGACTGGATCTTCTATTAGTCTGTGGCTGTGGTACCCCATCTGTTTAGGTAACATCCAGAAAGCTTAACATTAACTTCTTAGGTTTGTATGCCCACATTTCTTTAGTGTTGCAGTCTTAGGTTTCCACAACAATCCTTTTCAATCATGTGATGGATTTCTACTTACTATCAGTTATTACTACACAGATTACTACACAGACTACTTTATATTTTTTGTCTTGCAATGCAATCAAAAATGTAGGTTGAGTAATAGGGCTACAGGTGATCATGGTCCTTGTAACGCCAGGGTAGTGGGTTCGATCCCTGGGACCACCCATACGTAAAAATGTATGTACACATGATTCTAAGTCGCTTTGGATAAAAGTGTCTGATAAATGGCATATTATCATTATTATAGCGATCAAGGTCATGGAATGGTATGGAGGCTGAGATATGAGCCTATGGCTACATGAGCCCAATGACTGCTTGTAGACAAGCCTATGTGTGAGCTCAAGGCCTGTCTGAGCGTGTGGTTTTGTGCTTCAGACACAGCTAAAAGGTGAGAACTGGTGGCTGACTGTCGCCCTGTAATGCTTATAGATCTCGGTTACAACATTCACCGGACTTTATGAGCTGCCAGGCCTGTGAGATGTAACATAAAATGACTGCAGACCATGGTTGGAGTAGCCTCTTTTGACAGACGAAAACATTAAAATGTCTGTCAGTCTATGATCATTATTCTGGGATATGAGCAAAGACCAGTCCAGTGAGCTGGATTTGCATCAATGTAATAGTTGGACAAATCATGATTTCGCATAGATGCCCCTACAGCTGACATCTTTGGAATTTTCAGAAGGGGAGGGGTTTTGGCAAAGGCTTTCAAAGGGACTACTAGCCACTGAAGAGGTTATCAGCTGCCACTCTCTAGCACTAGTCCAAACATAACTTTCCCATGTTCAGTACCAAATTAAGTAGCTGCAGCGCTCACACAAGATTTGGTTCTGGGCTGCCAAGCTTACGGTTGGGTTCAATTCCATTTCAGTTCATTAAATTCATTGGTATTGGAATTTCAGGTTACTTTATGAATTGACTGAATTGAAACAGAACACAAATGAACCCCCCTTCCCCTTACCCCTGACTGCTATCTGTGCTGGTTTGCAGGGAGCTTTGACTTGATCTAAGTAGAGCCACATGTCAACACATCTCCCCAATGCCTCCAAACCAAGGGGAGGAGGGAGTCCGCAAAGCACATTGGACACGAGCTCTCTTAAAAGTCATGGAAAACTGAATATTAAAGTATTAATTAATAATAGGCTATTTTTAAAAGTGATGTCATAAAATAGATGACATAAAGCAAATGAAGCAAAAGCTCATTTTAATTGCAGAACAAATTAGCTCGCTGACACATTCAAGGGTAAGGTGGCCTGAGCTGAAGTGCTTGGGATGCTAAAAATGGCAAGGATGCGCCATACTAATTTCTGTACAGGCATAATCCAACACAGATTCTAGCAAGCCTTTAATATTTCATTGTACATTTTAGGCACACACTAAACCCATATAACCACTCCTAAACTATGTTTATTCAAGGCTGTTTGATCTAAAATGGAATCTCACCCTCCCAGCAAAGCAAGGCTGAGGCTCAATTGTTCCTTTCCTCCCCTCTACAGAATTATCTGAACTTTGTATATTTAGTGCTATATTTGGTTCATACATATTACCCGGCCCTATTGGAAACAGGCTACTGTGGGGTTAATGGATAAATTCTGTGGTGGCCCTGAATCTACTTTTTAAACCGTATTCTAGCTGTGTGGGAAATATGGTGCCTGCATAACTAAAGTCACAATCCCAAAACATAGCTGCCCCACTAAATATCATTCTATGGCTATTGGCTAAGTGTAATGTGTATGCTGGGAGTCGGGAAGCAAGTACAGGGAGTGAATTTAATAATAAATGAAACAAAACACGAAACATGAGTAGCGTACAGACATGAAACACAGGAACAGATTAAATAACGCCTGGAGAATAACCCGAAGGGAGTGACAGATGTAGGGGAGGTAATCAGGAAGGTGATGGAGTCCAGGTGAGTCTCATAATACCGCGTAACGATGGTGGCAGGTGCGCGTAATGAACAGTCAACTGGTGACCTCGAGTGCTGGAGAGGGGGAGCGGGAGTAGACGTGACAGTCCCCCCACCACCCCACCCCCCCCCCCCCCTCCCACCGCAGGCCAACCAGAGGGACGGTCCCGAGGACCAGGGGCGGATAAGTCCCTTCTCCTGAGACCTGGGAGCCGGTCGCTTCTGCCGAGGCGCGGGAACCTGTCGAGCCCGCCGAAGAGCGGGAACCTGTCGATCCCGCCGAGGCGCGGGAACCTGTCGAGCCCGCCGAGGCGCGGGAACCTGTCGAGCACGCCGAGGCGCGGGTACCTGTCGAGCCAGCCGAGGCGAGGGAACCTGTCGAGCCAGCCGAGGCGCGGGAACCTGTCGAGCCAGCTGAGGCGTGGGAGACTGACGAGCCAGCTGAGGAGCCGCAGGACGACCCCGACCAGAAGGACGGTCCTGAGGACCAGAACAGTCGCTTCTCCTGAGACCCGGGGGCCGGTTGCCAGCTGAGGCATGGAAGCCTGTCGAGCCAGCTGAGGCACGGGAGCCTGACGAGCCAGCTGAGGAGCCGCAGGACGACGCCGACCAGAGGGACGGTCCCGAGGACCAGGGGCGGAACAGTCGCTTCTCCTGAGACCCGGGGGCCGGTCGCCTCTGCTGAGGCGCGGGAACCAGTCGAGCTTGCTGAGGCATGGGAGCCTGTAGAGCCAGCTGAGGCATGGGAGCCTGTCGAGCCAGCTGAGGCATGGGAGCCTGACGAGCCGGTTGAGGCATGGGAGCCTGATGAACCGGCTGAGGAATGGGAGGTTGCTTCGGCTGTGGATAACGGACCCGACGTCACCAACAACAACAACAACAAAAATATCCCTGATGCTCCCCTTTGGTGAGGCGTTATTCTGTAACGTGTATGCTGGGAGTAGGGAAGCAAATACAGGGAGTGAATTTAATAATAAATGAAACATGGAACAAAACGAGAAACACGAGTAGCGTACAGACATGAAACACAGGAACAGAATCAATAATGCCTGGGGAATAACCTGAAGGGAGTGACAGATATAGGGGAGGTAATCAGGAAGGTGATGGAGTCCAGGTGAGTCTCATAATACCGCACAGGTGCACGTAACGATGGTGGCAGTTGTGCGTAATGAACAGTCAACTGGCGACCTCGAACGCTGGAGATGGGGAGCGGGAGTAGACGTGACACTAAGCTTCTAACATTCTAATGTTAATGCCACTATATTGGCGATTTCTTAACTTGTAGCTTGTGCTTTCAAAGTTGGATATACACTACCGTTCAAAAGTTTGGGGTCACTTAGTCATGTCCTTGTTTTCGAAAGAAAATCAATTATTTTGACAAACAGGCACCTCACAGGTCCTCAACTGGCAGCTTCATTAAATAGTACCTGCAAAACACCAGTCTCAACGTCAACAGCGAAGAGGCGACTCCGGGATGCTGACCTTCTAGGCAGAGTTGCAAAGAAAAAGCCATATCTCAGACTGCCCATCTTAATCTTTTATTTGTATTGGTCAGTCTGAGATATGGCTTTTTCTTTGCAACTCTGCCTAGAAGGTCAGCATCCCGGAGTCGCCTCTTCACTGTTGACGTTGAGACTGGTGTTTTGCGGGTACTATTTAATGAAGCTGCCAGTTGAGGACCTGTGAGGCGTCTGTTTCTCAAACTAGACACTCTAATGTATTTGTCCTCTTGCTCAGTTGTGTACCGGGGCCTCCCACTCCTCTTTCTTTTCTTGTTAGAGCCAGTTTGCGCTGTTCTGTGAAGGGAGTAGTACACAGCGTTGTACGAGATCTTCAGTTTCTTGACAATTTCTCACATGGAATAGCCTTCATTTCTCAGAACAAGAATAGACTGACAAGTTTCAGAATAAACTTATTTGTTTCTGGCCATTTTGAGCCTGTAATCGAACCCACAATTGCTGATGCTCCAGATCCTCAACTAGTCTCAAGAAGGCCAGTTTTATTGCTTCTTTAATCAGCATAACCATTTTCAGCTGTGCTAACATAATTGCAAAAGGGTTTTCTAATGATCAATTAGCCTTTTAAAATTATAAACTTGGATTAGCAAACACAACGTGCCATTGGAACACAGGACTGATGGTTGCTGATAATGGGCCTCTGTACGCCTGTGTAGATATTTCATAAAAAATCAGCCGTTTCCAGCTACAATAGCCATTTACAACATTAACAATGTCTACACTGTATTTCTGATCAATTTGATGTTATTTTAATGGACAAAAAAATTGCTTTTCTTTCGAAAACCAGGACATTTCTAAGTGACCCCAAACTTTTGAACGGTAGTGTATTATATATCATTTGGAAAGGTAATTAATTAGCCACTTGTCAAACAAAGTTTAACATTTATTAAGGTTTAATTTTTAAAGCAATTTATACAGGTTATTATAATATGTACCCTAGAGGTCAAAGGTCAAAGTTCTGATCACCCAAACATTCTGAAAATGTGTCTGATGGGATTATCTGTGAATCTAAGCATTGCAATGATATATGATTAAAGCTGCGACCCGACCAAATTCACATAGAAATGTGAGTTATAGATCTGTCATTCTCTTTGAAAGCAAGTCTAAGAAGCGGTAGATCTGTTCTATGTGAGCTATTTATATGCTTCCCGTTCTTAAGTTTCGTTTTTGCATCTTTTACTTTCGGTTTTGTACACCAGCTGAAAATACTATATTTTTTGTTAATGAAAATATATTTCACAGCGTTTTAGACGGTACAATGATTATCTACACTCTGAGTGCTTGTTTTGTGACATTTAGGCGAATTATTAGAATTTTAGCAACCAGGAAATGGCGGAGCGATTTCTGCATATTGCACATTTAAAGGGTATTTGTGAGCAATAACTTGTTGTATAGTGACATTTAATAGGGTAAAATCCCTATGGGAAAAATGAATGGGATGGAGGTAGGAGTGATAACACTCAGAAAACTACCATTGCTGTAATGCTATCACACATTTTCCAACTCTAGGGACATAGACTTTCAAAAAATCACTATGAGACATCTTCACCCCAAATTAAGGCTCTCCAGCTCCGGTCCTGGAGAGATACTCTCCTGTAGGTTTTCACTCAAACTCCAGTTGAAACCACCGGTAACCTGATTCAGTTTATCAACCAGCTAATTAGTAGAATCAGGTTCGCTAGATTAGGGTTGAAGTGAAAACCTACAGGACGGTAAGTCTCCAGGAACAGGGTTGGAGAGCCCTGCCCCAGATGATACTGATGTGCAAAATTTGGGGGTCTGGCTCATGGACAATTAGGTTAGTTGTGCCCTTCTAGCTCTTTCTCTCCCCCTCCCAAGTTGGTTGTGCATTTCTCCACCTTTCCCTCCTCCCCTCCTATCCTCCACTCCCTAAGGTTGGATGTGTCCTGCTCGTTACACGGTAGCTTAGTGGTTAAGAGCGTTGTGCCAGTAACCGAAAGGTCGCTGGTTCTAATCCCCGAGCCGACTAGGTGAAAAATCTGTCGATGTGCCCTTGAGCAAGGCACTTAACCCTAATTGCTCCTGTAAGTCGCTCTGGATAAGAGCGTCTGCTAAATGACCACTTATTTATTATATTCCCCTTTCTCTCCCCCCATCCCCCTAAGGTTGGCTGTTCCTTTCTCCCTCTTTGCCTTCCCTTTTTTTCCCAGAGTTGGTTGTGCCCCCCCCCCCCCTCCCCCAGTGTTTAGCAGTGCATAGGCCAGTGAAGGGGTGAGATCACGGGTGGAGCTGAAGCCTGGGCGAGCTGCCAGTTGCAGGGCGGACCGGGAGAGACGCCGTGGGCCTACTAAAGGGCGACTGCCCCTAAAAACCAACTATTCCCTTTGATAACGGCCAATGTGGCATCGATATGAGTCAGAAACATTTATTTATAGTATAAGAAATTGACTACAAAGGATAATTTTGGTCATGAAGTCAGTCTCGTCTAAAACTGAGTTTGGAACTTCAGTGCGTCACAACGAGTAAATTAAGTTTGGATTACAATTATGTCAACAAATCATGCCCCCTTTTGCCAAGCTGCACGTGTAAATCACCCCTCCGCCCATGTCACTTCCCTTCATTGAATGGGGCTCCGTCGTTTCATCGCCCCCCAACCAACGTGTTCAAATTATCACGGCCTATACAGATTGACCATGCAATTCATACTTCCAGCAGGATGCACAGTCAACAACTATGGTTTGCATGCCCTGCCGAATGACCCTATCATCATTATAATCATGCGAAATAGGTGGTTGGGGTTTGTTGGTCCCGAGTGGTGGTCAGTATACCGGTAGCTAGACCATAGACTGCTTATGTATCTGGTTATGTACTGTATATTTTGATAATCCTTATCACAATTATCGCTAGCTAGCTATCAACTAGCTAGCTAGCCTACCTCAATACAACTCGGATTTGGCTTGGAAACATGATAACATTTCAAAAGGCAAATAATAAGTAGGAAAACCTTTTGCCATGATTGTGATGTCACCAGATTGACTTTAGATGCAGTATGACTTTAGCCAGCTAACTCAGATTGAGGAAACCCCTGTATTTTAGCTATGGTGGTACTAGCTAACTCATGTCTGACTACAACAGTGTACTAACTAGCAGCAACAAACTCAAACCAACCCAGGGCCATAGTAAAACATGTCACAGTTGGTTGCATAGTGTAACGGTGTCACCGGCCTGAATGTAATCCAATCTGAAGCCAGTCAGTCTACATCTGTAAAGCATAGAATTCGCTTCCAAACGAGATTGTTATTTCTCGAGCTATGTTTATAATTGACAGATGATGACAATTGTTGACCCTGTTTTTCTGTTAGACAAAGTACACAGTTGGGTACCAGACTGGTCCACTGGTCATGAACGGATGCCGGGACCTACCAGAAAGAGCAAAGGTGGGTATCATAACATGTCCAGCAATGTGATTGCAATGGTTTAGCCACCTCCAAAAATAATTTCCTTCACTGTTCAATTGCTTTTTTCACAGTTTGTCAGGCATGACCTCCGAATAAAAGTGTAATGCGCAGTGCCGATTCTAGCATGTAAATCTTGGTGGGGCAAACTCGCAATTTTTGGGGGGATGCATGCCAGAAAATCCACTACACAACACTAAACAATACATTAATTGGACTATAACGGTGACAAACGGTGCCCACAAACTGTTAGGGCCTACATAAAGCTGTCCCAACAGCAGAGTACCAACAGCAGTCCCAGCACCACTGTTACATTTACATTTACATTTACGTCATTTAGCAGACACTCTTATCCAGAGCGACTTACAAATTGGTGCATTCACCTTATGATAGCCAGTGGGACAAGCACTTTACAATATATCATTTTTTGTTTTTGGGGGGGGGGGGGGGGGGGGGGGGGTAGGGGGAGGGTAGAAGGATTACTTTTATCCTATCCCAGGTATTCCTTAAAGAGGTGGGGTTTCAAGTGTCTCCGGAAGGTGGTGAGTGACTCCGCTGTCCTGGCATCGTGAGGGAGCTTGTTCTACCATTGGGGTGCCAGAGCAGCGAACAGTTTTGACTGGCTGAGCGGGAACTGTGCTTCCGCAGAGGTGGGGGGCCAGCAGGCCAGAGGTGGATGAACGCAATGCCCTCGTTTGGGTGTAGGGACTGATCAGAGCCTGAAGGTACGGAGGTGCCGTTCCCCTCACAGCTCCGTAGATAAGCACCATGGTCTTGTAGCAGATGCAGGCTTCAACTGGAAGCTAGTGGAGTGTGCGGAGGAGCGGGGTGACGTGAGAGAACTTGGGAAGGTTGAACACCAGACGGGCTGCAGGGTTCTGGATGAGTTGTAGGGGTTTAATGGCACAGGCAGGGAGCCCAGCCAACAGCGAGTTGCAGTAATCCAGACGGGAGATGACAAGTGCCTGGATTAGGACCTGTGCCGCTTCCTGTGTAAGGCAGGGTCGTACTCTGCGAATGTTGTAGAGCATGAACCTACAGGATTGGGTCACCGCTTTGATGTTAGCGGAGAACGACAGGGTGTTGTCCAGGGTCACGCCAAGGTTCTTTACACTCTGGGAGGAGGACACAATGGAGTTGTCAACTGTGATGGCGAGATCATGGAGCGGGCAGTCCTTCCCCGGGAGAAAGAGCAGCTCCGTCTTGCCGAGGTTCAGCTTGAGGTGGTGATCCATCATCCACACTGATATGTCTGCCAGACATGCAGAGATGCAATTCGCCACCTGGTAATCAGAAGGGGGAAAGGAGAAGATTAATTGTGTGTCATCTGCATAGCAATGATAGGAGAGACCATGTGAGGATATGACAGAGCCAAGTGACTTGGTGTATAGAGAGAATAGGAGAGGGCCTAGAGCTGAGCCCTGGGGGACACCAGTGGTGAGAGCACGTGGTGCGGAGACAGATTCTCGCCACGCCACCTGGTAGGAGCGACCTGTGAGGTAGGACGCAATCCAAGAGTGAGCCGCGCCGGAGATGCCCAACTCGGAGAGGGTGGAGAGGAGGATCTGATGGTTCACAGTATCAAAGGCAGCAGATAGGTCTAGAAGGATGAGAGCAGAGGAGAGAGAGTTAGCTTTAGCAGTGCGGAGAGCCTCCGTGACACAGAGAAGAGCAGTCTCAGTTGAATGACCAGTCTTGAAACCTGACTGGTTTGGATCAAGAAGGTCATTCTGAGAGAGATAGCAAGAGAGTTGGCTAAAGACGGCACGCTCAAGAGTTTTGGAGAGAAAATAAAGAAGGGATACTGGTCTGTAGTTGTTGACATCGGAGGGATCGAGTGTAGGTTTTTTGAGAAGGGGTGCAACTCTCGCTCTCTTGAAGACGGAAGGGACATAGCCAGTGGTCACATGGCTATCAGCAGAGCCTTGTCTGGCAGCGAAACAGTTCATTCAGCCTAATTTACTGCCTTTTAAAAAAACATAGCTGATATGGCTGACTTGCTTAAACAAATGTGGTTTCTACTATGGCATAAGGGGACGACGAGCGGATAAGAGGCAATCCGTAATTTCGATTAAGACATTAATGAACGAGCTAGGACGGATGTAGTCAATATAACTATTTGTTCAGCACTTTTGAAATGTACAGATACAGAATTCAGAACATGGGCCGTTCTTACAGTATTCTCTTTGTACACCAAGTCAGAACAATAGGATAAATAAAAGGGGCATATAAGCAGACAATGAAAGCTCTTACAATATTCGATGATGACATTTCTCTAAAACAGGCTATAGGCTACATGTGCTCCACCAAGTCAGAACAATAGGCTAAATTATGAGGGGAAAAGGGATCCAATTATTAGGGTGAGGCACATGGGCTACTAACAGCTTACTACACAACATACACTTGTGCTGTGCTCACTTGAACAGGAAGGTGGCGCAGCGGTCCTTTGTTGGCAAATTTAGTCATCCAACTTTGTCATCAAAGTCTGGCATTCTCTGGATTTATGGTGCTTTCAAGACAACTCGGAACTTGGAAAAAAACTACGTCATATCATGATGTTAGTGATCTTCAGGTCGGAGCTCTAGAAAGTGGCCTGAGTTCCCGACTTGGAATACAGAGTTGGATGACCATTCAAAACTATTTTCCCAGTCGGAGCTCGTTTTTTTTCAGAGTTCCCAGTTGTCTTGAACTCACTGAAATCTGAGATTTCCCAGTTCCGAGTTTCCAGTTGTTTTCAAAGCGGCAGAAGTCATGCTGGATTGACAGCATGGCCAATGTGGAATGTCTATCATTTTAAGCTTGGAAAAGAGACCCTTAAACACATCCACTCCACTGAATAGCAGGCTAGTGATTGCTTTGCAATCATGGTGCAACTAGAGAACATTATCAACCCCTGCGCTGCGTATGTTCCGCTGGCTGCTCCACCACCACAGAAAGCACTGAGGTAGGCTGAAACACCTGCATTTTGGAGCTGCCTTACTCAAGAAAGCAAAAAAGAGACCATGTTTGTATGCAGCTTTATTAACTCAATTATTATTATTTTTTGTACATTGTTTGCAAACTAATATGTGGCCCGTATTAATGCCAAAATAACATGCAAAACAGGTTTTAAGGTAAACAGGTGGGGCTCTGCCCTGAATGACGGGTCGCCTCTGGTCATGCGACACAAGTACTCTTGTGATAGTGACTGCCCTGATGACACAGACGGCTTCATCAACAACAACAGGTAATGTGTGTTATGTGAAATGTTGTATTAAAAAATACCCGGGTTGATAAAATAGTAGGCTAATTCCCCAGCCAACTAGTAGAGTCATTTTGGTTGTGAAGTGCATCAGCAAAAAGCTTTGTCTTTTCTTTAGAACAAAATGCAATTGACCACTTGGCTGTGTATTATAATCACCCTGTCACAGGCTCTCCCAGTCAACACCACCTCATAAGATTGCCTGCTGCAGTTGTTTGAGAGATTTGCAGCCGAACATGCAGCATAGAGAAGACAAGCAAGGGGGCCCTCATCAGCTTCATGCAGACATGCCCTCGCTGTGAGCATTCCTATGAATGGAACAGTCAGCCACGTGTTGGCAAGTATCCGGTCAGCAACCTTCACCTGTAAGCAGCAACAGCTTTCACAGGCTCATCATTTGTACAAATACAGAAGGCAACCCACTTCATTACTTTGATACATTTGATAACCCAATTGTGAAACAATTTATGTAAACTGACATTATTTGTTGCTTATTTTCTACTTCTTAGATGCATATAATGTCCAGGGTATGACCTTGCCTGGTGGAACCAGCCTGATAGCTATGTTCATCATTCTATTTCACATCACATTTTATGATATTTGAAGTGAAATAGAAAGGTGAACACAGTGATCAGGTTGGTTCCACCAGGCTAATCATAACTACCATTGATAATGTAATTAGTGCTCTCTGTGTGATGAGGGGCCAGGAGCTGCTCTATGCTGCTATGTTCATCAATGGGGCTCTGGCAAAGACCTCACCTCCAGTCTCACCTCTTGCCTACTCACCAACGGTCGTCGATGGGGAGAACAGAATTAGGTAGGTTTAGTCTGACTTGTTCAAACTTCAACATAGTATATGTTTGTGTGTCAGATATCACCTATCCCTCTGCCATTGGTAATATAACAGTGACTGTGTGTGTGTTCATAGATGCATGAGATGCAGAGAGACCTGGCACTCAACTCATCCACTCAACACATCCACAATAAGGTGATTACTAATAATACAGTACAGATGGACTGGAGATGCTTTTGCCAAACAGCAGCCTCAGTCATTTGATGGGGAGACCATAATTGGGCAGGTTCTGACCTGTTCAAACTTGAACATAGTACCGGTTTGTGTGTCAGATATTACCTATCCTAACTGCCTTTGGTAATAGAACAGTGACTTTGTGTGCATGTGTTCACAGAAACATTGCCTTGAGAAAGTATTCACACCCCTTGACTTTGTCCACATTTTGTTGAGCTAAAAAGTGAGATTCAAATGTATTTCATTGTCATTTTTTGTCAACGATCTACACACAATACTCTAATGTCAAAGTGGAAGAAAAATCCAAACATGGAAAATATAACACTAATTTATCTTGATTAGATAAGTATTCAACCCCCTGAGTCAATACATGTTAGAATCACCTTTGGCAGGGATTACAGCTGTGAGTCTTTCTGGGTAAGCTTTGCACACCTGGATTGTACAATATTTGCCCATTATTCTTGAAAAAATTATTCAAACCTGTCAAGTTGTTTGTTGATCATTACTAGACAGCCATTTAATTCTTGCCATAGATTTTCAAGCCAATTTAAGTTAAAACTGTAACTAGGCCACTCAGGAACATTGAATGTCGTCTGGGTAAGCAACTCCAGTGTATATTTGGCCTTGTGTTTAAGGTAATTGTCCTGCTGAAAGGTGAATGTGTATCCCAGTGTCTGTTGGAAAGCAGGATTTTGCCTGTGCTTTGCTCAATTCCGTTTATTTTGATCCTATAAAAACTCCCTAAGTCCTTGCCAATGACAAGCATACCCATAACATGATGTAGCCACCACCATGCTTGAAAATATAAAGAGTGGTACCAAGTGATTGTGTGGTGTTGGATTTGCCGCAAACATAACGCTTTGTATTCAGGACATAAATTAAATTAAGCTTTTCAGTTTTAATTAATTTGTCAACATTTCTAAAAACATAATTCTACTTTGACATTAAGAGGTAATTCAGAATGTAACACAACACAAAATGTGAAAAGTCAAGAGGTGTGAATACTGTCTGAAGGCACTGTATGGAGCCAGCACATGGAGACTTGCAAGATGGTCTGATGAAGTCCAGACTGACAGATGAGCTTGATACTGATGTCTCTGAATGGAGAGAGACCTGGCACTCCGCATAAACATTTTACTAGACAACTTTTACTTGTATTGTCTTTTTTCATAATTGAATTGAATGGTATCAGTCAATATGGGGAGGAATAAACCCTTTGTATTCTGCTCCAGGATCAGGGAACACCACACAGGAAGGTATGACCACTCTGACATGTTTGCCAAGGTAGCCCCATTACCACCAGACAAAATGCAGATGTATGGTGAGATGCCGGAGGTCAGTAGCCTACAGAGTAATATGAAAGGAATGCAACTGCTGAATTTATGTAGATAAAAAAAAAAAAAAAAAAATTGTCATATGCTTCGTAAACGACAGGTGTAGACTAACACTGAAATGCTTACTTATGTGCCCTTCCCAACAATGCAGAGAAAAAATTAGAAACATTTTAGAAAAATAACACAAGGAATAAATACACAGTAACATTAACATATTACGTATCGGCTGAGAATGACAATGAAAGACGCTGAGAATGACAATGAAAGACGAAAGGTGTACATTGTTATATTAGCAGAACACTTCTTCTCTGGTATTATGTAAAGCATTCATTATTCTACATGGACCTGTTACTACATTTGAAATACACAGTAACATTTGTTAATGTTACTGTGTATTTATTCCTTGTGTTATTTTTCTAAAATGTTTCAAATTTTTTCTCTGCATTGTTGGGAAGGGCACATAAGTAAGCATTTCAGTGTTAGTCTACACCTGTCGTTTACGAAGCATATGAACATTTTTATTTATTTATTTGATCTACATAAATTCAGCAGTTGCATTCCTTTCATATTACTCTGTAGGCTACTGACCTCCGGCATCTCACCATACATCTGCCTGTAGTTATTGAACTCAACCTGCAGGAGGTTTGTTTGTTGTGATTGAGTGGGGGAAAACAGCTGCGGGCAAGGTTCTGACAGATGGGTGTGTCTTGGTGGTGCCAAGGAAACACCCAAGAACCACCTAAATTAAACCACACCCCCAAGCCAACTCACGTTTGGCTTCTGTCATGGCCGCCAGCATTTCTTGAGGAGTTCCCCTTTAATGGGATCTGATCTGAATAAAGCGCAATGCTTAATGTTTTCTCCCTTTGCTGCTGCGGCATCTGCTGACACTGATGCAGTTATTAACGCTTACCCCGCCTGCACCAGAGCTCCCTCCTGGGTGTAGTGGATAGATATGGGGATACATCATGATACGTTATCATTATGTTTTATAGACCTCTAATAGAAAAAGATGAATGAGAGGAGAAACACAAGAGACAAATGATGAGTTGGTGTTGTGTGCTTCGTGACAGTGTTGCCCTTTGGAGGAGAATAAGGGTGTCTGATGCATTGGATTTCTGTGTGGGTTGTTTGCCCGGGCTCTGTTTGAGCATGTTGAGCTATTGAAGCGTCCGTGCGCCCTAGCACCACGTTCGCCCAATTAGAAAGATCCTTTACCAGGCGAATATTTACTAAGCACGGTCATGATATAGATAGAAGCACAATATAATAAGCGGCAATATTTTAAGCTCACTGGGAATGTATATTTTCTACTGCGGAAAACTTGATATTTTGTTCAAGGTACATTTTAAATATTGTACATACTGAGCATGTCCTCCCAAGCGGGATACTGCAGATCAATCTATTTTCATTCAAGAAAGTTGCACTAAAATGTGAAGATACTGGGATAGTCTCATTTGATGGCACAATTAAAGGGATAGTTTGTGAGATGTTTTCATACCTCAAATCACTACACAGCTGGTTCATATACTGTAGCGTTACCAATTATCAAATCAAATCAAATTTTATTGGTCACATGCGCCGAATACAACAGTTGCAGACATTACAGTGAAATGCTTACTTACAGCCCTTAACCAACAGTGCATTTATTTTTAACAAAAAAAGTAAAAATAAAACAACAACAAAAAAAGTGTTGAGAAAAAAAAGAGCAGAAGTAAAATAAAGTGACAGTAGGGAGGCTATATATACAGGGGGGTACCGTTGCAGAGTCAATGTGCGGGGGCACCGGCTAGTTGAGGTAGTTGAGGTAATATGTACATGTGGGTAGAGTTAAAGTGACTATGCATAAATAATTAACAGAGTAGCAGCAGCGTAAAAAGGATGGGGTGGGGGGGGCAGTGCAAATAGTCCGGGTAGCCATGATTAGCTGTTCAGGAGTCTTATGGCTTGGGGGTAGAAGCTGTTTAGAAGTCTTTTGGACCTAGACTTGGCACTCCGGTACCGCTTGCCGTGCGGTAGCAGAGAGAACAGTCTATGACTAGGGTGGCTGGAGTCTTTGACAATTTTGAGGGCCTTCCTCTGACACCGCCTGGTATAGAGGTCCTGGATGGCAGGAAGCTTGGCCCCAGTGATGTACTGGGCCGTACGCACTACCCTCTGTAGTGCCTTGCGGTCGGAGGCCAAGCAGTTGCCATACCAGGCGGTGATGCAACCAGTCAGGATGCTCTCGATGGTGCAGCTGTAGAATTTTTTGAGGATCTGAGGACCCATGCCAAATCTTTTCAGTCTCCTGAGGGGGAATAGGCTTTGTCGTGCCCTCTTCACGACTGTCTTGGTGTGTTTGGACCATGATAGTTTGTTGGTGATGTGGACACCAAGGAACTTGAAGCTCTCAACCTGTTCCACTACAGCCCCGTCGATGAGAATGGGGGCGTGCTCAGTCCTCTTTTTTTTCCTGTAGTCCACAATCATCTCCTTTGTCTTGGTCACGTTGAGGGAGAGGTTGTTGTCCTGGCACCACGCGGCCAGGTCTCTGACCTCCTCCCTATAGGCTGTCTCATCGTTGTCGGTGATCAGGCCTACCACTGTCGTCGGCAAACTTAATGATGGTGTTGGAGTCGTGCCTGGCCATGCAGTCATGGGTGAACAGAGAGTACAGGAGGGGACTGAGCACGCACCCCTGAGAGGCCCCTGTGTTGAGGATCAGTGTAGCAGATGTGTTGTTACCTACCCTTACCACCTGGGGGCGGCCCGTCAGGAAGTCCAGGATCCAGTTGCAGAGGGAGGTGTTTAGTCCCAGGATCCTTAGCTTAGTGATGAGCTTAGAGGGCACTATGGTGTTGAATGCTGAGCTGTAGTCAATGAATAGCATTCTCACGTAGGTGTTCCTCTTGTCCAGGTGGGAAAGGGCAGTGTGGAGTGCAATAGAGATTGCATCATCTGTGGATCTGTTGGGGCGGAATGCAAATTGGAGTGGGTCTAGGGTTTCTGGGATAATGCTGTTGATGTGAGCCATGACCAGTCTTTCAAAGCACTTCATGGCTACAGACGTCAGTGCTACGGGTCGGTAGTCATTTAGGCAGGTTATCTTAGAGTCCTTGGGCACGGGGACTATGGTGGTCTGCTTGAAACATGTTGGTATTACAGACTCAGTCAGGGACATGTTGAAAATGTCAGTGAAGACACTTGCCAGTTGGTCAGCACATGCTCGGAGTACACGTCCTGGTAATCCGTCTGGCCCTGCGGCCTTGTGAATGTTGACCTGCTTAAAAGTCTTACTCACATCGGCTACGGAGAGCGTGATCACATAGTCATCCGGAACAGCTGGTGCTCTCATGCATGCTTCAGTGTTGCTTGCCTCGAAGCGAGCATAGAAGTGGTTTAGCTCGTCTGGTAGGCTTGTCTCACTGGGCAGCTCGCGGCTGTGCTTCCCTTTGTAGTCTGTAATAGTTTTCAAGCCCTGCCACATCCGACGAGCATCAGAGCCAGTGTAGTACGATTCAATCTTAGTCCTGTATTGACTCTTTGCCTGTTTGATGGTTCGTCGGAGGTCATAGCGGGATTTCTTATAAGCGTCTGATAGTAAACATGTGCATACAGTTCATTAGATGGTTCAACTCCGTCCCCATAGGGTATGTCACAGATCCTGTTTTGACTGCTGACATGATCATCACCACCATTTACTGTCCTCATGCAGATAAGCTGCCAACAACACAAGCCTTCATTTAAATGAGAGAGGAATGGCTAAACAAGATTAATGACTCACAAATTACAGAGACTGTCACTCCAACAAATTGCCTCCAACACTTTAAGACTTCCTTCTGGTTATCAATGTCCACTTACCCTACAAGGGAAATGCCATTAGTTTTGAGGGCCCTGATTGGGTGAGACCAGAAGATGAAACATTGCCATAGGTTTAAAAGATAGGGCTACAGAAATTTCAGGGTTAGATGTTCATGGAGTACTTGACGAGCTCAATGCATAGTGAAGGAGAATTCACAAGTCATAAAAAAAGCCTCAAATAATTTAATCGGTAACTATGCAATACCAAACAGTGATGCTTGTGTCAATAAAGCTCAAACAAATTGTGTAATTACTATGGAATTATTACTTTAATTACTGATTAAAGTAATTTTGAAGCAACTACCTGGTAAATAGCGGTAATTAAAGGGCTATTGAAATGTCTATAAACATGACTGTCCACAGGATACCTGCCACAGACATTCGTTGACAAGCAGGACTATTTATGGTCTTTTGGAGCATAATTAAAGCTTTTGAGTATCTTACGCATAAAGATCTGAGTCATGTGGCTAGTCATGGGTATTTTCTCGGGGGCCTTATTGGTTTCATAACTCTGCCCAAATGCTAGCCAACACACCTGAAGACAAGACCATGATTACAATTGATTCATTGAATCATGTGCAATAGCTGGTGCTAGGGCAAAAGTGTGACACCAAACAGGCCCCTGATGTTGTTTCCCCCTGCCCTAGGCTATTTATTATGATTAATGTCTTTAAAAAGGTTGACTTAATTGAAACATCATCTAAATGTGCCATTGACTCTTTCTTTTATACCTCTTGAACTATTGGGCTTCACAACACAGGTTTGAGACAAGAAGCAACATGTCTTTGCAACATGTAGACGTTAAGACAAAGAGAGCTATCCTGCTGCTCCTCACTTACCTAAGTGTACAGCTTTGGGCGTCTCAGTGTGCTGGAAACTTAAGCCCATTTATGTTTAAGATAAATACCACATGCTCTGTTGAAGCCAATCTACAAAGATGGAATGGCAAACACTGTGTGCACGCGTATGTGTGTCAGAAGGAGGTTAAAGGGGAAATCTGCAGTTGAAACAACAGCAAAGTAGAATACCCTGCCACTGTTTTGGTAAACAGCTGAGGGTTTGGGCTGGAGAAACCACTTAAAATCATAGACAGCGCTATGGATGCATGGACTGCCAATCCAAAATTATATATATATACAGTGCATTCGGAAAGTATTCAGACCCCTTGACTTTTTCCACATTTTGTTACGTTACAGCCTTATTCTAAAATGGATTAAATAAAACAATTTCCTCATCAATCTACACACAATACCCTTCATGACAAAGCGAAAATTGGTATTTAGACATTTTAGCAAATGTATTAAAAATAAAAAACTGAAATACCTTATTTACATAAGTATTCAGACCATTTGCTATGAGACTCGAAGATGCATTCTGTTTCCATTGATCATCCTTGAGATGTTTCTACAACTTGATTGGAGTCCACCTGTGGTAAATTCAATTGATTGGACATGATTTGGAAAGGAACACACCTGTCTATATAAGGTCCCACAGTTGACAGTGCATGTCAGAGCTAAAACCAAGCCATGAGGTTGAAAACTGAGGAATCGGTGGAGAAGGGCCTTGGTCAGGGAGGTGACCAAGAACCCGATAGTCACTCTGACAGAGCTCCAGAGTTCCTCTGTGGAGATGGGAGAACCTTCCAGAAGGACAACCATCTCTGCAGCACTCCACCAATCAGGCCTTTATGGTAGAGTGGCCAGACGGAAGCCACACCTCACTAAAAGGCACATCAGCCCGCTTGGAGTTTGCCAAAAGGCACCTAAAGACTCTCAGACCATGAGAAACAAGATTATCTGGTCTGATGAAACCAAGATTTAACTCTTTGGCATGAATGCCAAGTGTCACGTCTGGAGGAAACCAGGCACCATCCCTACGGTGAAGCATGGTGGTGGCAGCATCATGCTGTGGGGATGTTTTTCAGCGGAAGGGACTGGGAGACTAGTCAGGATCAAGGAAAAGATGAACGGAGCAAAGTACAGAGAGATCTTTGATGAAAACCTGCTCCAGATCGCTCAGGACCTCAGACTGAGTTGAAGGTTTACCTTCCAACAGGACAATGACCCTAAGCACACAGCCTGAAAATAGCTGTGCAGCGATGCACCCCATCCAACCTGACAGAGCTTGAGAGGATCTGCAGAAAAGATTGGGAGAAACTCCCCAAATACAGGTGTGCCAAGCTTGTAGAGTCATACCCAAGGCTGCAATCGCTGCTAAAGGTGCTTCAACAAAGTACTGAGTAAAGGGTCTGAATACTTATGTAAATGTGATATTTCTGTGTTTTTTTTATACATTTGCAAAATAAAATAAAAAAACTGTGTTTGCTTTGTCGTTATGGGGTATTGTGTGTAGATTAATGAGGGAAAAAAACAATTTAATCAATTTTAGAATTAGGCTGTACTGTAACAAAATGTGGAAAAAGTCAAGGGGTCTGAATACTTTCCGAATGCACTGTATATTTCTTTTGTAATTTTTACCCCCTTTTTCTTCCCAATTTCGTGATTACAAACTTGTCTCATCGCTGCAACTCCCCAACGGGCTCGGGAGAGGCGAAAGTTGAATCATGCGTCCTCCGAAAACGCGCTTCTTAACACCTGCTCGCTTAACCCGGAAGCAAGCTGCACCAATGTGTCGGAGGGAACACTGTTCAATTGACAATCAAAGTCAGCTTGCAGGCGACCGGCACACCACAAGGAGTCGCTAGAGCGCGATGATCCAAGTAAAGCCCCCCCGGCCAAAACCTCCCCTAACCCGGACGACGCTGGGCCAATTGTGCGCTGCCCTATTGGACTCCCAGGCACGGCCTGTAATGACACAGTCTGGGATCGTACCCCAGGCTGTAGTGACGCAGCAACACACCTATTTTGTATCATTTGATTTACACAACATGCATACCACTTTGAAGATGCAAAATATCTCTGGAAGACTGAAACAGGTTTCCCTCAAGAATTTCCCTGTATTTAGCGCCATCCATCATTCTTTCAATTCTGACCAGTTTCCCGGTCCCTGCCGATGAAAAACATCCCCACAGCATGATGCTGCCACAACCATGCTTCACTGTGGGGATGGTGTTCTCGGGGTGATGAGAGGTGTTGGGTCTGCGCCAGACATACAGTTGAAGTCGGAAGTTTACATACACCTTAGCCAAATACATTTAAACTCAGTTTTTCACAATTCCTGACATTTAATCCTAGTAAAAATTCCCTGTCTTAGGTCAGTTAGGATCACCACTTTATTTTAATAATGTGAAATGTCAGAATAATAGTAGAGAGAATGATTTATTTCAGCTTTTATTTCTTTCATCACATTCCCAGTGGGTAAAAAGTTGACATACACTCAATTAGTATTTGGTAGCATTGCCTTTAAATTGTTTAACTTGGGTCAAACGTTTTGGGTAGCCTTCCACAAGCTTCCCACAATAGGTTGGGTGAATTTTGGCCCATTACTCCTGACAGAGCTGGTGTAACTAAGTCAGGTTTGTAGGCCTCCTTCCTAGCACACGCTTTTTCAGTTCTGCCCACAAATTTTCTATAGGATGGAGGTCAGGGCTTTGTGATGGCCACTCCAATACCTTGATTTTGTTGTCCTTAAGCCATTTTGCCACAACTTTGGAAGTATGCCTGGGGTCATTGTCTATTTGGAAGACCCATTTGTGATCAAGCTTTAACTTCCTGACTGATGTCTTGAAATGTTGCTTCAATATATCCACATAAATTTCCCTTCCTCATGCAATCTATTTTGTGAAGTGCACCAGTCCCTCCTGCAGCAAAGCAACCCCACATCATGATGTTGCCACCCCCGTGCTTCACGGTTGGGATGGTGTTCTTTGGCTTGCAAGCTGACCCATTTTTCCTCCAAACATAACGATGGTCATTATGGCCAAACAGTTCTATTTTTGTTTCATCAGACCAGAGGACATTTCTCCAAAAAGTACGATCTTTGTCCCCATGTGCAGTTGCAAACCGTAGTCTGGCTTTTTTATGGCTGTTTTGGAGCAGTGGCTTCTTCGTTGCTGAGCGGCCTTTCAGATTATGTCGATATAGGACTTGTTTTACCGTGGATATATATACTTTTGTACCTGTTTCCTCCAGCATCTTCACAAGGTCCTTTGCTGTTGTTCTGGGATTGATTTGCACTTTTTGCACCAAAGTATGTTCATCTCTAGGAGACAGAACGCGTCTCCTTCCTGAGCGGTATGACGGCTGCGTGGTCCCATGGTGTTTATACTTGCGTACTACTGTTTGTACAGATGAACGTTGTACATTCAGGCGTTTGGAAATTGCTCCCAAGGATGAACCAGACTTGTGGGGGTCTACAATCTTAGATTATTTCTTTTGATTTTCCCATGATGTCAAGCAAAGAGGCACGGAGTTTGAAGTTAGGCCTTGAAATACATCCACAGGTACACCTCCAATTGACTCAAATGATGTCAATTAGCCTTTCAGAAACTTCTAAAGCCATGACATCATTTCCTGGAATTTTCCAAAAGTTTAAAGTTACAGTCAACTTAGTGTATGTAAACTTCTGACCCACTGGAATTGTGATACAGTGAAAAATTACTTGTGTCATGCACAAAGTAGATGTCCTAACCAACTTGCCAAAACTATAGTATGTTAACAAGAAATTTGTGGAGTGGTTGAAAAACGAATTTTAATGACTCCAACCTAAGTGTATGTAAACTTTCGGCTTCAACTGTAGCGTTTTCCTTGATGGCCAAAAAGCTCAATTTTAGTCTCATCTGACCAGAGCACATTCTTCCATATGTTTGGGGAGTCTCACAAATGCCTTTTGGCGAACACCAAACGTGTTTGCTTCTTTTTTTCTTTAAGAAATTGTTTTTTTTCTGGCCACTCTTCCGTAAAGCCCAGCTCTGTGGAGTGTACGGCTGAAAGTGGTCCTATGGACAGATACTCCAATCTCCGCTGTGGAGCTTTGCAGCTCCTTCAGGGTTATCTTTGGTCTCTTTGTTGCCTCTCTGATTAATGCTGTCCTTGCCTGGTCTGTGAGTTTTGGTGGGCGGCCTTGTCTTGGCAGGTTTGTTGTGGTGCCATATTCTTTCAATTTTTTAATAATGGATTTAATGGTGCTCCGTGGGATGTTCAAAATTTCTGATCTTTTTTTATAACCAAACCCTGATCTGTACTTCTCCACATCTTTGTCCCTGACCTGTTTGGAGAGCTCCTTGGTCTTCATGGTGCCGCTTGCTTGGTGGTGCCCCTTGCTTAGTGGTGTTGCAGACTCTGGGGCCTTTCAGAACAGGTGTATATATACTGAGATCACATGACAGATCATGTGACACTTAGATTGCACACAGGTGGACTTAATTTAACTAATTATGTGACTTCTGAAGGTAATTGGTTGCACCAGATCTTATTTAGGGGCTTCATAGCAAAGGGGATGAATACATACAGTGGGGGAAAAAAGTATTTAGTCAGCCACCAATTGTGCATGTTCTCCCACTTAAAAAGATGAGAGAGGCCTGTAATTGATGACAGACAAATCGAGAAAAAAACCCCCAGAAAATCACATTGTAGGATTTTTAATGAATTTATTTGCAAATTATGGTGGAAAATAAGTATTTGGTCACCTACAAACAAGCAAGATTTCTGGCTCTCACAGACCTGTAACTTCTTCTTTAAGAGGCTCCTCTGTCCTCCACTCGTTACCTGTATTAATGGCACCTGTTTGAACTTGTTATCAGTATAAAAGACACCTGTCCACAACCTCAAACAGTCACACTCCAAACTCCACTATGGCCAAGACCAAAGAGCTGTCAAAGGACACCAGAAACAAAATTGTAGACCTGCACCAGGCTGGGAAGACTGAATCTGCAATAGGTAAGCAGCTTGGTTTGAAGAAATTAACTGTGGGAGCAATTATTAGGAAATGGAAGACATACAAGACCACTGATAATCTCCCTCGATCTGGGGCTCCACGCAAGATCTCACCCCGTGGGGTCAAAATGATCACAAGAACGGTGAGCAAAAATCCCAGAACCACACGAGGGGACCTAGTGAATGACCTGCAGAGAGCTGGGACCAAAGTAACAAAGCCTACCATCAGTAACACACTACGCCGCCAGGGACTCAAATCCTGCAGTGACAGACGTGTCCCCCTGCTTAAGCCAGTACATGTCCAGGCCCGTCTGAAGTTTGCTAGAGTGCATTTGGATGATCCAGAAGAGGATTGGGAGAATGTCATATGGTCAGATGAAACCAAAATAGAACTTTTTGGTAAAAACTCAACTCTTCGTGTTTGGAGGACAAAGAATGCTGAGTTGCATCCAAAGAACACCATACCTACTGTGAAGCATGGGGGTGGAAACATCATGCTTTGGGGCTGTTTTTCTGCAAAGGGACCAGGACGACTGATCCGTGTAAAGGAAAGAATGAATGGGGCCATGTATCGTGAGATTTTGAGTGAAAACCTCCTTCCATCAGCAAGGGCATTGAAGATGAAACGTGGCTGGGTCTTTCAGCATGACAATGATGCCAAACACACCGCCCTGGCAACGAAGGAGTGGCTTCGTAAGAATCATTTCAAGGTCCTGGAGTGGCCTAGCCAGTCTCCAGATCTCAACCCCATAGAAAATCTTTGGAGGGAGTTGAAAGTCCATGTTGCCCAGCGACAGCCCCAAAACATCACTGCTCTAGAGGAGATCTGCATGGAGGAATGGGCCAAAATACCAGCAACAGTGTGTGAAAACCTTGTGAAGACTTACAGAAAACGTTTGACCTGTGTCATTGCCAACAAAGGGTATATAACAAAGTATTGAGAAACTTTTGTTATTGACCAAATACTTATTTTCCACCATAATTTGCAAATAAATTCATTAAAAATTCTACAATGTGATTTTCTGGAATTTTTTTTCTCAATTTGTCTGTCATAGTTGACGTGTACCTATGATGAAAATTACAGGCCTCTCTCATCTTTTTAAGTGGCAAAACTTGCACAATTGGTGGCTGACTAAATACTTTTTCCCCCACTGTATGCATGCACCATTTTTCCGTTATTTATTTTTTTGAATTTTTTGAAACAAGTTATTTTTTTCATTTCACTTCACCAATTTGGACTATTTTGTGTATGTCCATTACATGAAATCCAAATAAAAATCAATTTAAATTACAGGTTGTTGTCAGTGTAGCTGTAGGTGGGTGTGGTGGTGGAATCAGGCGCAGGACGCACAAAGTAAGTCAAAAGACTTTAGTGGTTTAGCAATAAACACAGCACGAAAATAAATGCCCTGAGGCGAGAAACTCCGCACGCAGGCGAAATCTAACGGGCGCACTAAACACGTGCGACAAAATACTCCAAAAATACAAATGGAGAGCAGCTCAACCGAGCAAACTGTATAGACACAAGCAATACGCACGACAGTGAAAACAATAACACACAACACTAGACAAACACAACAAGAACTTATAGGACACTAATTACACTAAACGATAACAGGTGTAACAACAATCAGACAAAAGCAAACGAACATAGAAACATGCAACGGTGGCAGCTAGTATTCCGGAGACGACGAACGCCGAAGCCTGCCCGAGCAAGGAAGAGAGGCAGCCTCGGCCGAAACCGTGACAGTACCCACCCGTTGACGCGCGGCTCCAGACGTGCGCCAACTCCGGCCTCGGGGACGACCAGGAGGACGCGGAGCAGGGCGCGTCGGGTGCCCGCGATGGAATTCCGTCAGGAGAGACGGGTCCAAAATGTCTCTCCTCGGCACCCAGCACCGTTCCTCCGGGCCGTACCCCTCCCACTCCACTAGATATTGGAGACCCCCATCCGACGTCTCGAATCCAAGATGGACCGCACGGAGTACGCCGGTGCCCCCTCGATGTCCAATGGGGGCGGAGGAGTCTCCCTGATCTCACTTTCTTGGAGTGGGCCAGCTACCACCGGCCTGAGAAGAGACACATGGAACGAGGGGTTAATACTTTTATACTCAACAGGTAGTTGTAATTTGTAACACACCTCGTTCAACCTTCTCAGGACTTTAAATGGCCCTACAAACCGCCGACCCAGTTTCCGACAGGGCAGGCGGAGGGGCAGGTTTCTGGTAGAGAGCCAGACTCGATCACCAGGTGCGTACACCGGTCCCTCACTGCGGTGGAGATCGATCTGGCTCTGCTGCCAAGGTGCCAGAACCGGCTGGTAACCTAACACACATTGGAAAGGGGTTAGGTTAGTGGAGGAATGGCGTAGGGAATTCTGGGCCATTTCGGCCCAGGGAACGTACCTTGCCCACTCCTCCGGCCGGTCCTGGCAGTATGTTCTAAGAAACCTACCCACATCCTGGTTCACACGTTCCACCTGCCCATTACTCTCCGGGTGGTAACCCGAGGTGAGGCTCACCGAGACCCCCAACCGCTCCATGAAAGCTCTCCAGACTCTGGAGGTAAATTGGGGACCTCGATCAGACACAATATCCTCGGGTACCCCGTAGTGCCGGAACACATGGGTGAATAGTGCTTCGGCGGTTTGCAGGGCAGTAGGAAGGCCCGGCATAGGGAGCAAACGACAGGCCTTAGAAAACCGGTCCACAACGACCAGTATAGTGGTATTCCCCTGTGAAGGAGGAAGGTCAGTGAGGAAATCCACCGAGAGGTGAGACCATGGTCGTTGTGGAACGGGCAGGGGTAGTAACTTACCCCTAGGCAGATGTCTAGGCGCCTTACACTGGGCGCACACCGAGCAGGAGGAAACATAAACCCTCACATCCCTCGCCAACGTGGGCCACCAGTACTTGGCACTAAGACAGTGCACTGTCCGGCCGATACCAGGGTGTCCAGAGGAGGGTGACGTGTGAGCCCAATAGATCAATCGATCCCGAACCTCGAGCGGAACGTACTTCCGACCCTCCGGGCATTGAGGTGGACTAGGGTCGGTGCGTAACGCCCGCTCGAGTTCAGCATCGACCTCCCACACTACCGGTGCCACCAGACAAGACTCCGGCAGTATGGGAGTGGGCTCCACGGACCTCTCCTCCGTGTCATACCGCCAAGACAGTGCGTCTGCCTTACCGTTCTGTGACCCAGGGATGTACGTGATCTTAAATGTGAACCGGGTCAAAAACATATTCCACCTCGCCTGGCGAGGGTTCAGCCTCCTCGCTGCCCGGATGTACTCCAGGTTACGGTGGTCCGTCAAAATGAGGAAAGGGTGTTGAGCCCCCTCAAGCCAGTGCCTCCACACCTTTAGGGCCTGTACCACGGCTAACAGCTCCCTGTCCCCTACGTCATAGTTTCGCTCCGCCGGACTGAGCTTCTTGGAATAAAAAGCACAGGGGCGGAGTTTAGGTGGCGCGCCGGACCGTTGCGAAAGCACGGCTCCTACACCGGCCTCTGACGCGTCCACCTCTACCTGAAATGGCAAAGAGGGATCCGGATGTGCCAGCACCGGGGCCGAGGTAAACAGGTCCTTCAGCCTCCCAAACGCCCTGTCCGCCTCGGCTGACCACTGCAGACGCACCGGACCCCCCTTCAAAAGAGACGTTATGGGAGCTGCCACCTGTCCAAAACCCCGGATAAACCTCCGGTAGTAATTCGCAAACCCCAAAACCTGCTGCACCCCCTTCACAGTGGTTGGCGTTTGCCAATTACGCACGGCTGACACCCGGTCTACCTCCATCTTCACCCCTGACGCAGACAACTGATAACCCAAAAAGGAGACCGACTCCTGGAAGAACAGACACTTCTCTGCCTTGACATACAGGTCGTGCTCCAACAGCCTCCGCAACACTCGGCGCACCAGGGCCACATGCTCGACTCGGGTAGGCGAGTACACGAGAATGTCATCTATGTACACGACCACCCCCTGCCCCTGCATGTCCCTGAAGATCTCATCCACGAATGATTGGAAAACTGAAGGAGCGTTCATCAACCCGTATGGCATGACAAGATACTCGTAATGGCCCGAGGTGGTACTAAAGGCTGTCTTCCATTCATCGCCCCCCCTAATGCGCACCAAGTTGTACGCGCTCCTGAGATCTAATTTAGTGAAGAAACGCGCCCCGTGCAATGACTCCATCATGGTCGCAATCAGCGGGAGTGGATAACTGTACTTCACCGTGATCTGATTGAGACCACGGTAGTCAATGCACGGGCGTAACCCCCCATCCTTTTTCTTCACAAAAAAGAAACTCGAGGACACAGGGGAAGTGGAGGGCCGTATGTATCCTTGTCTCAGAGATTCGTCTATGTAAGTCTCCATAGCTCTCTTCTCCTCCTGAGACAGAGGATACACATGGCTCCGTGGGAGCGCAACTCCTGCCTGGAGGTCTATCGCACAATCCCCCTGCCTATGGGGAGGCAACTGCGTCGCCCTCGACTTACTGAACACAATAGCCAAATCCCCATACTCAGGGGGAACGTGCAATGCGGGCACCTGGTTTGGACTCTCCACCGAGGTAGCCCCTACGGAAACGCCTAAACATCGACCCACACACTGGGCAGACCACTCCATCAGAGCCCTCTCCTGCCACGAAATAGATGGGTTATGGGTACTCAACCAGGGCATGCCCAGCACCACCGGATACGCAGGCGAGTCGATCAGAAATAGCTGGATCATCTCCTGATGACCCCCCTGCGCACACATCCTAAGTGGCGCCGTGACCTCCCTGATCAAGCCCGCACCCAACGGACGGCTATCTAGGGCATGAATGGGGAAGGGAACGTCAACAGGGAGAAGGGGAATCCCTAAGGCTAAACAAAATTTCTTATCAACAAAATTCCCAGCCGCGCCTGAATCTACCAGCGCCTTATGCTGGGAATGAGGTGCTACCTGTGGAAAACGCACAGGTATACAGAAGTGTGCAACAGAGAGCTCTGGGTGAGTGGGGCGCCTACTCACCTGGAAGGACTCCCCAGTGCGGGACCAGTCGTCTTCTCCCCTAGGAGGCCATCCCCAGCACCTAGCCGCGGTGTGTCCTCCCCGACCACAGTTGGTGCAGGAGATGGACCCCCTCGTCATCCGACCCCTCCTCTCTCTAGCGCCAGCGCCCCCGAGCTCCATGGGGCACGGCTCGGAGGCGCTGGAGGGTGAAATGGACGGACCCCCCTCGGGACGTCCGCGGGTAGCTAGCAGGGTATCCAGCCTGATGGACATGTCGACCAACTGGTCGAACGAGAGGCTGGTGTCCCTACAGGCCAGCTCCCTACGGACGTCCTCACGTAGACTACATCGGTAGTGATCGATGAGGGCCCGCTCATTCCACCCTGCATCCGCCGCTAGAGTACGGAATTCTAAGGCGAACTGCTGGGCACTCCTCTTCCCCTGCCGGAGGCAGAACAGACGCTCCCCCGCCGCTTTCCCCTCCGGGGGATGGTCAAACACCGCCCTGAAGCGGCGGGAGAACTCGTCGTAGGTGATGGTGGTAGCGTCTATTCTCCTCCACTCTGCGTTGGCCCATTCCAACACCTTACCGGAAAGGCAGGAGATCAGGGCGGACACGCTCTCGTGTCCCGAGGGCGCCGGGTGCACGGTGGCCAGGTAAAGCTCCACCTGGAGAAGGAATCCCTGACACCCGGCAGCGGTCCCATCGTAGGCCCTCGGGAGCGAGGGTTCCGGAGCGGGAATGGGCTGACTTGCCGATGGTGCGGGCAGGGAGGATGGTGGTGGAGGTGTCCCTCGGGTCTCCCAGCCTCGGATGGTGGTGATCACCTCCTGCAGTGCGGACCCCATCCGCAGGATCTGGTCATTCTGCTCGCGGACCCTGTCCTCCAGCGTCGCCTGTGCTGCTGCGGCTCCTGCTGATTCCATAATTGTGGTGTGTTATTCTGTCAGTGTAGCTGTAGGTGGGTGTGGTGGTGGAATCAGGCGCAGGACGCACAAAGTAAGTCAAAATACTTTAGTGGTTTAGCAATAAACACAGCACGAAAATAAATGCCCTGAGGCGAGAAATTCCGCACGCAGGCGAAATCTAACGGGCGCACTAAACACGTGCGACAAAATACTCCAAAAATACAAATGGAGAGCAGCTCAACCGAGCAAACTGTATAGACACAAGCAATACACACGGCAGTGAAAACAATAACACACAACACTAGACAAACACAACGAGAACTTATAGGACACTAATTACACTAAACGATAACAGGTGTAACAACAATCAGACAAAAGCAAACGAACATAGAAACATGCAACGGTGGCAGCTAGTATTCCGGAGACGACGAACGCCGAAGCCTGCCCGAGCAAGGAAGAGAGGCAGCCTCGGCCGAAACCGTGACAGTTGTAATGCAACAAAATAGGAAAAACGCCAAAGGGGATGAATACTTTTGCAAGGCACTGTAAGTTTCTTCAAGAATCAATGAGTATATATTATTTATTTAAAAGTCTTAAAATATATGTACCAATGACAGATTGACCCTTTATCGAATGACAAAGTCAATTTTCTATTTTGGAATGAATGCAGGAATTTTTCGAATGACATACCTAAAGAAATCACAGTGGCAATTAAATGTACATGTCAATTGTGGCGATATGGCGATATTTTCCCCCATGAAATCATGTCATCATAAATTCCTGATTTCTGCCTTTGCTCAGAGGCAGTAACGCACCGCATTCTCTCTGTCTCTTCCCTAAAGAGAACAAGAGACAGTTGTTTACAGTTTTTTTCCCCCAATCTCATTTTCACCAATTGATCTGTACCTCGTTTCCCAGTTACGATGTAGCATTACGAAGAGCTTACCAGATACATTGTTAACAAGCACGTAGAGAGAACATTCGCTAAGTGCTTACTTTAGCATTATGATTATTCCACAATAATGATGATGGATCAGCTCCTAGAGAGATATTACCACGGATGGCTGAAAATATTGAGGCGGCTTATTCTAAATGCTTACCCTATAATAACGAACTAAATCAAGATTTTGCACATCATGAAATATATTGAGGCAAAAATTACAGACAGTAGCCTAGAAATGGCAAAATAGAATGAAATAGAATTAACATAAAATTGATTTAATTGTGAATGAAATATATAGGCTTATGTAGCCTATAATGTATTTATATTTTGCAGTTTCATTTCAAGCATCATTTTATTTTTTGCTTGTTTGTAACAATTGCAAAGACATTGGCAACTTTGTATTTGTAGTTAACTTTGTTCTGAAGTTATCAGAGGTCAAAGAGAGACAGATAAACCTCTTGATTCTGTGTTTAGCGGAGATCTTCTGTATATAAAGTGATGCAGAAGGACAAAAAAGCAACTCACTTAGCTGTTCTACTAGTGGTCTGAGGCCTTGATCACACCTTAAGCGTCATTGCGTTTTGGTACACCAGAAGTACATTCATTTCCAATGAATGCTGCTTTTGCCTTGCAGCATTGCATTACAGAGGCAGTTGCAGTGTGTTCTGTGTGGTGCATACGTTGGATTTATCGAACGTATGCATCAAATTGTATGCTTGACAGAAATGGTAGCAGAAGGTGAATGTTGAACTTTTGTTGCACACATATCCAGATAATGCTGCATATCATTTTGCGCAAATATACTGTAGGTGTGATCGAGGCGAGGCAGTCGGTAAATAACAAGCATTTTCAAGTGCAACTGTAGTAACGATGGTTTTGTGAAACAGCTTGCCTACTAAAGATACATCATAAGATGGTTCTAATGATGATCTTAACGCTACGAAGGCTCTGGAAAGCGAGAACCTGGGCTCCTAAGTACTGTCTTTAATTTCCTACTCTTTCAGTGGGTGAAAAATACCTTATGTTTCTCTTCAAGTGTCCCAAATGACCTGGTGCCATGGCTCAAGGCTCTAGTTTGGTTTTCTATTTTTTGAGAAGGTCAAGTTCCTTACTTCCCATCGGTATGTTTGAGGTATGATCATGCACTAAAGGCCAATTCTCAAAATGGCGAGTGTGCAAAGTTGTCTCTTAAAGGTACACATCTCTGTCAGACTTAAGAAGTAGTCTGGAGGTTAGGAGTACCGCTGAGGAGGATAGGCCACACCTCTGAGCATGTGTTCCTCTCTAGATTTCTTCCTTCTAGAGCGTTTTTTTCTGGATACTTAGCTTCTGCTTGGTCTTTGGAGTCTAGGCAATGTTAAGGTAAAGCTTTGTTACAACTGTAAAAAAGGGATACAAAAATGTATTTGATTGATAGATTTTTGTCCCTGGTAATTCAATGATTGATAAATATCCCTGGTTAGACACACCTGGTGTGTTCCAGGTCTGAACCAGTTACAGATAAGATGGGAAGAATGTAGCATCTTTAATAAACCTATGAAAACAATTTTAGTACCAAAATACATTCATATCAAAACTATCTCCACTAAATATATTTAAAAAACATGCTATCCCTTTAAAATCTGATTAAATTGCCACCCACGTACATTTATCACATCACAATTGAATTTGTACTCCCAAGTGCTTTTTGTTCTCCCTGTTCCTCTTCAACCCATTCAAAAAAAGAAACACAAATAGAAACATTGTCATAAAGAATGGGCCCTTTCTTTTCCAGGTCTATTCTGTTGGGTCAGTTTGTCAATCTAGCACTGTGTATAGCTTACATACCCAATGGCAGCAGTGAAACAACAGGGGATGATGATGTGTGAATGTTTCTAATGACTTCTTAATGAAGAGGCTTCCATCGCATAAAATAAATATGGAACTCAATAGACTCATCTGGTATTTATACGGATTCTTCCAGTCGTAAATAGAATAGATCTAGTACGAATGCATAAACACTCTGTAAACAAGACAATTATCTGATGAGGGCACAGGTTGTTCCAAATACGGCGGTGCTCAATCTGCAGTATAAAATAATTATTGCAGCTCCTCAAATATGTGTGCTCTGGTCCAAAAGAACGATTGCCAAGACTTTAACCAAACGTCACGGTTTATTTGAAAATCACCTGTTAAGCAAACGAACATGAAGGACATTCTTTGTACATTCACCCACCACTGAGACACTTCTAATATTCTCAGGTAGTGCACCAACACCAATACCAACACCAATCCATCCCCTCATCCCTCCCCACTGTTAATAGCACATCCTTTAGGAAAATACTACAAATACAAATGTTTGAAATGAAAACTCAAAAGGACTGTATTGTCAATTGTGTTTGTTCGTCGGTCTCTCTTACCAGGCTGGCGACGAGCCAGTGGCATGAAAGGTTTTAGGTGTATTAAATCAACCACATTCCCCCTCTGGCGACGCGACGCTGTGGATTGAGCTATTTAAGAGTGGCCACCCGCCACTTCACATGAAAGGTTACTGGAGGCTCTAATGATAAGAGTTGCTTGGTACTGCAGTGGTAGTAGATCCTAGAGTGGATCTGCCTCTCTGTCCATAAGAATGATATAATAATATAATATACTGTATGTCACCAGGGGTTGGAGCTTAAATTAATTTCCAATTGTTCTGAACAGAACCATACTTTTTTCGTCCCATTCCACTGTTCCGATCAGCAAAATAAAGTTCTGAACCGGTTCGAACCAAAAAAAGGAACAATTCATATCAATAATTTTCAAAAAATATGCTCTTTTTTTGTTTTATTTACATTTAGCGCAAGATTAAATTAATTCAATAATTGCGGAAAGAGCAGCTTGCTATGGAGCAGCTTAAAATGGAGCAGGCAAGCTATAGTTGTTTAAATGCATTGGACAGACAAGTGTAGGGCGCAAGATGCGACTGGAATTTTGCAGGTGGAGCGCGAGAGTGTGGAGGAGGAGGCTTGGCTTGAAGTGCTGGGCATCTTGTTATGACATGCATTATCTGAATTAGGCCCACAGAATTATACCTACGGAGTAGTGGCTTCTATGAAGGAGCTTTGAATGTCTGAACTTCAGAGAGTTGGTTTAACGTTGGACCAAAGCTAGCTAGCTAGCTAGCTAACCAACTTGTGTGTGCAGAGCGGCACCATAATTAAAATAAAAACACATCTTACCTTTTTGTAGTTAATGAATCCAATGTGAAATGTGATAACTATAGTATCCTTAACTAGCATTGAAAAAGTTAATCCATTCTTCTCTAATACATTTCTGAATCACGCTTGTAATGTCAGTAGGCTACAGTAGCCTATGCTTCGGAGGGGGAGGGGCAGGTTGCCTACACACACACACACACACACACACACACACACACAGGCAAAGATTTTCAGCAGGCAGGCAGACAATGGAATGGCCTAACATTTAAATGTCTTGGAATGGCCTAGTCAAAGCCCAGACCTCAATCCAATTGAGAATCTGTGGTATGACTTAAAGATTGCTGTACACCAGCGGAACCCATCCAATTTGAAGGAACTGGAGCAGTTTTGCCTTGAAGAATGGGCAAAAACCTAGTGGCTAGATGTGCCAACCTTATAGAGACATACCCCAAGAGACTTGTAGCTGTAATTGCTGCAAAAGGTGGCTCTACAAAGTATTGACTTTGGGGGGGGTGAATAGTTATGCACGCTCAAGTTTAATGTTTTGTTTCACAATAAAAAATATTTTGCATCTTCAAAGTGGTAGGCATGTTGTGTAAATCAAATGAAACAAACCCCCCAAAAAATCAATTTTAATTCCAGGTTGTAAGGCAATAAAATAGGAAAAATGTGAAGGGGGGTGAATACTTTCGCAAGCCACTGTAAAAACGTGGAGTATAATGCTTTTATGGATGTCAACCCCAACACATGTTCATGTCATCATTACAGTTCAAAACTACTTTGACTACCACCACCGATTTCTGTATGCCAGCTATGCTAACCAGCTTATACGAACGGGAGTTAGCATTTAGCAGTCACTTCTTCTAAACCTGACAACTTCTACATGTTATGCAGCGAAAACAGCCAAATATATCTAAATCGGACTTAAGTAACCACATTGTGGGCCTGTTATAATACATAAATCATGACGGATTTGACAAATATCCACTTTGTTAGATCAGATTTGTTGCATGAGCACCAATCTGGTCAATGGAACGTCTGCGTTCCATTGACTCCTTTACCGGATCTATGCTTTTAACAGTTCTGTTCCGGAACAGTATAGATCACTTTCATTCCGGGTTCTGCTCCCTGAACCGGTTCCAACCCCTGTATGCCACTTAGCAGACATTTTTATTCAAAGCAACTTACAGTACAGTGAGTACACATTTTTTGTAGGTGATCCATGCAGGAATTTAACATTACATTACATTTTAGTCATTTAGCAGACGGTCTTATCCAGAGCGACTTACAGTGAGTGCATACATACATTTTTTTTTCATACTGGCCCCCCATGGGAATCGAACCCACAACCCTGGCGTTGCAAACGCCATGCTCTACCAACTGAGCTACATCACTGCCGGCCATTCCCTTCCCTACCCTGGGCCAATTGTGCGCCACCCCATGGGTCTCCCGGTCGCGGCCGGCTACGACAGAGCCTGGATTCGAACCAGGATCTCTAGTGGCACAGCTGGCACTGCAATGCAGTGCCTTAGACCACTGCGCCACTTAGGGCTGTGGCGGTCATTTAACCCACCAGTGCTAAGCTCTTAACAACTCTGCCACACAGGACCACTATCTAACAATCACATTGAAGGACACCTGTCCTTACACTTTCAAGGAGGTCTAGTAGGTACTCCAAACAGTTCCATTCTTGCTGTACAACCAAGATGAGGAATCCCAGGGATGGTCCGTAGGCCATCCCTTGTGTCTCACGCTTGAAACGTGGAGCTCATGCTTAGGGCTGTGGCGGTCATGACATTTTGTCAGCTGGTGATTGTCAAGCAAATAACTGCCGGTCTCATGGTAATTGACAGTAAATTAACAAACACATTTAGCATCTCCTGGTTTCCACGCATAGTCTACAAGCCACTGATGCAGACCTTTGGAACATCTACATTTTTAAAAGTCTAGATTTAAAGAAACATGATATGAAGAAAATATAGTATATTTCAGAAGAACCGAATAGCATACTCGTAGTTGTCCTTATGTTAGGCCCTGATCTGGCTATGCCATATGGCTGTGGGCTACACTAGTTCATTTAGCAGACAATATTTGCTTAGAATTCCGTGGCATTATTTTACATTATTTTATAGTATGACGAATACAATTGAACATAGCTGAATAAAATAGAAAGGATATTTCCTCCAAACGATTTGAGGGAGTGCGCATGTGGCTATTCTGTGTTGAGCTGAGAAACAGGTCCTCCTATATGGTTAATTGAGAATTATTTATGCAATTTTAGTTGTGATACAAACATTGGGCTATATGTTTAGATTTTTAATACATTCTAAGGCTGCATGATGCGACTAATGATGATATGAAAATAGTCGCATGAAAGGCATGAGCTCTGCTTTTTTTTTTTTGCGCAGGCTGCACACACTTCATCAGCGGCATCCCCTTTGTGTGGCCATAATGCCCCCTAAAGAAATACATGCCTTTTGCGGCCAGTGGCCATTGTGCCCTTGGGCTGAATATAATAATTAGATTTCCCTTCTCCTGGCTGCGTGCTCTGAAGCACCGCCTATGCATTTGGAAAGTATTCAGACCCCTTGAATTTTTCCACATTTTGTTACATAATGCCCCATAATGACAAAGCGAAAACAGGTTTTTAGAACTATTTGCAAATGTAAAAAAAAAAAAAAAAAAAAAAAAACCTTATTTACATAAGTATTCAGACACTTTGCTATGAGACTCGAAATTGAGCTCAGGTGCATCCTGTTTCCATTTATCATCCTTGAGAACCAAGCCATGAAGTTGAAGGAATTATCCGTAGAGGTCAGAGACAGGATTGTGTCGAGGCACAGATCTAGGGAAGGGTGCCAAAAAATTTCTGCAGCATTGAAGGTCCCCAAGGACACAGTGGCCTCCATCATTCTTAAATGGAATAAGACTCTTCCTAGAGCCGGCCACCCGGCCAAACTGAGCAATCAGGGGAGAAGGGCCTTGGTCAAGGAGGTGACCAAGAACCCAATGGTCACTCTGACAGAGCTCCAGAGTTCCTCTGTTGAGATGGGAGAACCTTCCAGAAGGACAACCATCTCTGCAGCACTCCACCAATCAGGCCTTTTTGGTAGAGTGGCCAGATGGAAGCCACTCCTCAGTAAAAGGCACATGACAGCCCACTTGGAGTTTGCCAAAAGGCACCTAAAGGACTCTCAGACAATGAGAAACAAGATTCTCTGGTCTGATGAAACCAAAATTGAACTCTTTGGCCTGAATGCCAAGCGTCACGTCTGGAGGAAACCAGGCACGCTCATCACCTGGCCAATACCATCCCTACGATGATGGTGGCAGGGACTAGTCAGGATCGGGGGAAAGATGAACGGAGCAAAGTTACAGAGAGATCCTTGATGAAAACCTGCTCCAGAGCGCTCAGGACCTCAGACTGGGGGCGAAGGTTCACCTTCCAACAGGACAACGATCCTAAGCACACAGCCAAGACAACGCAGGAGTGGCTTCGGGACAAGTCTCTGAATGTCCTTGAGTGGCCCAGCCAGAGCCCGGACTTTAACCCGATCGAACATCTCTGGAGAGACCTGAAAATAGCTGTGCAGCAATGCTCCCCATCCAACCTGACAGAACTTGAGAGGATCTGCAAGGAAGAATAGGAGAAACTCCCCAAATACAGGTGTGCCAAGCTTGTAGCGTCATACCCAAGAAGAATCGAGGCTGTAATCGCTGCCAAAGGTGCTTCAACAAAGTACTGATTAAAGTGTCTGAATTCTTATGTAAATGTGATATTTCCGTTTTTTATTTTTAATACATTTGCAAAAATATCTAAAAAACAGTTTTTTGCTTTGTCATTATGGGATATTGTGTGTAGATTGATGAGGGAAAAAAATCTTGTCTTTACATACAGTGAGGGAAAAAAGTATTTGATCCCCTGCTGATTTTGTACGTTTGCCCACTGACAAAGAAATGATCAGTCTATAATTGTAATGGTAGGTTTATTTGAACAGTGAGAGACAGAATAACAACAACAAAAATCCAGAAAGACGCATGTCAAAAATGTTATAAATTGATTAGCATTTTAATTAGGGAAATAAGTATTTGACCCCCTCTCAATCAGAAAGATATCTGGCTTCCAGGTGTCTTCTATACAGGTAACGAGCTGAGATTAGGAGCACACTCTTAAAGGGAGTGCTCCTAATCTCAGCTTGTTACCTGTATAAAAGACACCTGTCCACAGAAGCAATCAATCAATCAGATTCCAAACTCTCCACCATGGCCAAGACCAAAGAGCTCTCCAAGGATGTCAGGGACAAGATTGGAATGGGCTACAAGACCATCGCCAAGCAGCTTGGTGAGAAGGTGACAACAGTTGGTGCGATTATTCGCAAATGGAAGAAACAAAAAATAGGACAGGACAACTTCACCGGATCAAAGGGACGATGGACGGGGCCATGTACCGTCAAATCTTGGGTGAGAACCTCCTTCCCTCAGCCAGGGCATTGAAAATGTGTCGTGGATGGGTATTCCAGCATGACAATGACCCAAAACACACGGCCAAAGCAACAAAGGAGTGGCTCAAGAAGAAGCACATTAAGATCCTGGAGTGGCCTAGCCAGTCTCCTGACCTTAATCCCATAGAAAATCTGTGGAGGGAGCTGAAGGTTTGAGTTGCCAAACGGCAGCCTCGAAACCTTAATGACTTCGAGAAGATCTGCAAAGAGGAGTGGGACAAAATCCCTCATGAGATGTGTGCAAACCTGGTGGCCAACTACAAGAAACGTCTGACCTCTGTGATTGCCAACAAGGGTTTTGCCACCAAGTACTAAGTCATGTTTTGCAGAGGGGTCAAACACTTATTTCCCTCATTAAAATGCAAATCAATTGATAACATTTTTGACATGCGTTTTTCTGGATTTTGTTGTTGTTATTCTGTCTCTCACTGTTCAAATAAACCTACCATTAAAATTATAGACTGATCATGTCTTTGTCAGTGGGCAAACGTACAAAATCAGCAGGGGATCAAATTCTTTTTTCTCTCACTGTATACAAAATAATATATGTGTGAAATTTGTTTTGATTTAGAATTGACCATTATCATGCACCTGTCTCGAAACATGGGTAGGGGAAATAATACATGTCATCTATGCACTTAAATAGCAAATGGAGGACGCTTTTCCCGTGGTTAATTTACATGCCAGCCAGGTAGGCTATAATCCTGTTGTAAAGAGACGCAATGTGCTTAATATTATGAAAGTTGAGAAATAAATAAAGTAGCCTATAGAAAGCTGATGGGATCCTCCTCTTTTTAATAGAGGCCATCAAAATTCTGTTTTCTCGTGCAATTGCATAGCCTATAGAAATGTTGCCTGATTTTCGATAACATTTGCATTGATGTCAGAGTGATTAGAGGGACAATAGAGTGCTGAGTACCAGGCAGTTAGCAAGTTTGGTAGGCTACTAATGACCATCAGTAGCATCAGAGCTTGGAGAAGCCTAGTTACCGTGACTAAACGGTCATGTGGAATTTGACTGTGGTAATTAATCGTGACCCCTGGTGTGGGGGTAATACGGTCACCATAACAGGCCTACTCATGCTTATGTTCAGTAGGGCACACAGTAACAAAACAATATAAATGGGAAAAATAAATTTTATTTTTCAAGGTAGTCCCTCCCCATTTTGCCTGTTTTTAAACCGTTTTTTCCCCCCTTTCGCGCCTACTGAACTTTACCCACAGGAGGGGGCGGCGGAGGGTGTCTCAGTACCGCACCTTCACGCCCAGTTCCTGCTCGGCTGTGTGCACGATGGCGGCGTGGAGAATGTGCACCTCCTCCTGGGTCAGGGACCTCTCCATGTGGCGGTAGGTGATGCAGTAACAATGGCTGTGCTTCTGCGTCCTGCAGGGAGAGAAGTAGAGAGAGACCAGGGTTAGGAGGACAGAGAGCTCAAGAGAGGGTGAAAGTCACGGTGGAATCGCAGTCAATTTAGGAATTTAAACTTCACAAACGTGATTTAAAAATACATTTTTGGAAATCTGTAATGCAGACTAATGAACACAAATAAACATAAATGCAAGAGCTATGTTTGACCTCTCCAATGAGATCCACATTGACAATCCCAATTAGATCAGACGATATTCATGTGGTCTACAACGATACTTAACAATATTCAGTTGTCACATTTCCCCATATTCCTAACAGGCATAAAAAGACATCAGAAGGTGAAATATTATACATTTACATTTGACATTTTAGTCACTTAGCAGACACTCTTATCCAGAGCGACTTACAGTAGTGAGTGCATACATTTTAATACTTTTTCCCCCAGACTGGTCCACCGTGGGAATCGAACCCACAACCCTGGCATTGCTCTACCAACTGAGATACACGGGACCACAGTAGTTAGGACTAGCCTAGAGTAGTCAAGATACTGGATTACGCACACGCCACACACTCACAGTCCCAGTCTCTCTAGGGGACAGAAATTAGGATCTTCAGAGTACAGTGAAGGAAAAAGACATGAACAACGGTAGTATCCTCCACAAAAAGTAATTCAAAGGCTAAGCATGTGCCTTTTGTCATTTCCATTTTCCGGGGCTCATTGAAACCAACGGCTGAGATTTGTATTGTGCCCCAGAGCACCCAGCTAACACAAAATGTCTGAGAGAAGACTTCTGAAAGACAGAGCCTTGGGATTCCACAGCCCAAACCCCATGGGATCCCCTAGAAAAGCCTATTCAAATTTGGCTTCATACCAGCAGACTTCCACTGTCAGGACGACACATCTGGTGTCTACTGCTGCAGAGATAACAATGCAAAAAGAGAAGTGGTGACTAAGGGTGCATGTCAAAAGCTTTCCTCAGCACAGCACCCCACCTTTCGTGAACTAACACTTGCACTTTACTCTTTTCCCCCTATAAACACATTTGTTTATACTTTCTACTCCCAGTTCAGTGAGACTACACAAGACAAACTCTTAATTTGTCAAGGCTACAGCACCGACTTCACAGACTATGCCTGTGAAGTTTCACAGAGTAACGATTTTCAAGTTGCCACTTATAACAACATGGGGGCTCATTTTCTAAAACAGTGCAGACAATTGCTGCTCATTACTGCGAAAACATAGGCAAGCTCTTTTGCCTGACACTACAGATATCCACTAGAAATGAGACGCCACAACTACGACGAGGCAGCGGCGGCAACACTCGGGCCGGGTTGAAATGGAGCCTGGGCCTTAGCTACGTTTAATCAGGAAACCCTTCAGAGCCATAAACGGGAGCTACACTCTCGCCTTTCATTTCTCTCCAGCGGACAGGAGAATAGATTACATTTTTACATATTTCGCGGCTTTACAGTGTTCTATACGGTGGCAGGGGCTGTGCCGGCAGTGTATCTTGCTCCCCTACTCTCTGAAAGGGCAACCTTGTTTCACTGATAACTCCCCCCTCGCGGGCTGCCACGCTAAGAATAGCGGTAGCCCGAGAGAGTGTGGGGAACCTCATCAGGAGGTGACTGACAGATTAGAAAATATAATTTAGAGGAAAGAGATAATTGGTCTATCGGGCCAAAATCGTCGTTATAGGGAAACACGAGGAGAAAATAAATGAATGCGGGGAAGAGAGCAGAGGAGAGAAAACGCAGAAAATAACTAGTTGAGTTGGTTATTAATAGGCTGGAAATGTTTTTTCCCCTTAAAGTGGCATCAGAAACACGGGACACAGTTTAAAAAAAAGTGGCAGCCCCCCAGAACCGCTAGCTGGTGTAGGCTTCGTTTGGTTGGTGCCGTCCCTCACACTCTCAGCCAGAGAGCTACTATGGGCAGCTTCGCAAATATCAACCCTGACAAATTTAGGCCACCACTGATTGCCACTGGGACACGTATGCTTTGCTTCGCATGGCGCGCACACACACACACACACACACACACACACACACACACACACACACACACACACACACACACACACACACACACACACACACACACACACAAGCAGCTCTGAGCTTTCTCACTGTTCTTCTCCCTCTCCCTCTCCCTCCATCATTGACTCGACATGTCAACAGATGACAATACTTAACGTAGACATGCAAATTAATGAGCTAATGTAATTTGCTCCAAACCAAAACTGTGAATCAATGATAATAGCAAGCAGCCCAAAACTATCAACTGTATGGGAGGGGAGGGGACATTTCCTGAGGCGATTCCGACTTGATAATGGAGAAATAAATTATTCAGGGTCTGAGCCCATTGAAAATAATCAATGATCGGCCATGACGCCCTGTTAGAAAAGGCATTTGTTGTCTCCATCAACGGCTTCCCTAGTTTCTCTCTTTCTCTCCCTCCTCCTCCCCCCTCTGTCTCAGCAAAAGGAGCATCTGACATTTCCACCAAATGTGCAGGTGTTCAATAATTCAGCACGCACAGGAGGAGAACAGTGATCCAAACATACACAGCAATTGCTTTTTATTGTAGCAGTCTCGATTTTTATTGCCCTGCTGAATTTGGTTTACAGTTAGACACCCGGCTGTGGGTTATTCACAGTGGCTTCTTCCAAAGGGAGAAAAATAGAGGATGGGGCCTACAAGGCAGGCAGGGCAGATGTGAGAAAATAATCTAACAAAGATTGGAGTACTGTAATCGGGAATGCATGTTCAGAAAGAGTTATGTAGTGAAGCAAAACAAGCTTTGTTGTCACAGTGTGACGAGTACTGAGGATACGAAGAGGTAGGACGCGGACGCAGGAATCAACAATGTAAAGGTTTACTTAACACTGAGCAAGAGAACAACAAAGAGCGAGTACACGACATGACACTAACAATCACACACAACACTGAACAGTCCAGGGCTATATAGGGGTGGTGATGAGATGATGAGGTGCAGGTGCGCTGGAGGTGATTAGGGTGCGTTGGGTTTCAATTCCGGTGTTGCCGAGGTGGTACACTCAGACTGGTGGCTCAGTAGACCGGCGAGCAATGGGAGGAGACGTGACAGTACCCACCTACCCCCGGACGTACGGCTCCTGCCGCAGGACGTCGCCAGCCAGGAGGACGTCCCCGAGGACGAGAAGCGGGCCGGTCGGCGACGGTGGAAGTCCCGAATTAGGTTGGGGTCCAGAACGTCCCCAGCCGGAACCCAGCTCCTCTCCTCAGGACCATACCCCTCCCAGTCCACCAGGTAATGGAGCCGTCCCCCACGGAACCTGGAGTCCAGCAGGTCCCACACTGCATACGCTGGACTCCCGTCAATGTCCAGGGGCGGGGGGCATACCCCGGGGGACGGCATCCAGAGGACCAGGAACCACCGGCCTGAGGAGAGACACATGAAAAGTGGGTGAGACACGGTAGTGAGGGAGAAGGAGCAGCCGGTACGATACCTCATTTATCTGCCGGAGGACCTTAAACGGCCCCACAAACCGGAGCTCAGTTTCTTGCAGGGCAGGCGGAGAGGGAGGTTTTTTGTGGACAGCCAGACACGATCACCAGGCTGGAATACGGGGGCCTCACTGCGGTGGCGGGCGGCTTGGTCCTTCTGCCGACGAATGGCCCTCTGGAGATGGACATGGGCGGCGTCCCAGACCTGTCCGGCCCTGCGAAACCACTCGTCGACAGCGGGTGCATCGGTCTGGTTGAGTGTCCAAGGGTCCAGGGCCGGCTGGTACCCCAGGACGCATTGAAAAGGAGTGAGCCCCATGGAGGAGTGAACGAGGGAGTTCTGTGCATTTTCTGCCCAGGGAAGAAACCTCGCCCACTCACCCTGCCGGTCCTGACAGTGGCAATGAAGAAACCTCCCCAGCTCCTGGTTTATGCGCTCCACCTGCCCATTAGACTGAGGCCTATACCCGGAAGTGAGGCTGGCCAAGGCCCCGATCTTCTCCAGGAAAGACTTCCACACTTGGGAGGTGATAATGCCGGAAGACCTGTTGGAACAGGACCTCAGCGACCTGGAGAGCAGAAGGAAGACCAGTTAGTGGCAAAAAACTGCATGATTTGGAGAACCGATCTACGACCACCAGGACTGTGGTGAAGCCGTCAGAACGTGGGAGGTCAGTGACAAAGTCTATGGACAGGTGTGACCAAGGTCACTGAGGCACTGGGAGAGGAACTAGTTTGCCTGCCTGGGCGTTCCGAGGTGTCTTTGTTTGGGCACATACGGAACGGAAGACATCAGTAGCCAAGGTGGGCCACCAGTATACCATAAGGGTGGTGTGCGCCCAGATCAGCAGGCGGTCACGGACCCTGGTGGGTATATACACGCGCCCCGGAGGGGCGTTGGCATGCGCTGGGTCCTCCTGAGCTGCCAAGCGGATATCTTCGTCCACATCCCAAACGACAGGTGCCACGATGAGAGACGGAGGCAGGATAGGACCCCCCAGATCCTTCCTTTCTCCGGTATGGTGCATCCTGGAGAGTGCATCGGCCTTCACATTCTGGGATCCTGGGTGGTAGGACAGAATAAACTGAAAGCGAGTAAGAAATTGGGCCCACCTGGCTTGACGAGAGTTCATCCGTTTCGCTGCCCATATGTGCTCCAAATTCCGGTGGTCAGGGAGAATCCGGAATGGATCGACTGCGCCCTCCAGCCAGTGTCTCCATTCCTCCAGAGCGAGGACCACCGCCAACAGCTCCCTGTCTCCAGATCCATAGTTCCTCTCTGTGGGGGTAAGCTTTTAAGAGAAAAAGGCACAGGGATACATTTTCTCTGGCTTACCTTGCTGCTGGGAGAGGACCCCCCCCACGCCCTCCTCAGATGCGTCCACCTCCAAGATGAAAGGACGAGCTGGATCTGGGTGTTTTAGGAGGGGCGCTGTGGTGAACCTCTCCTTCAGCCTCTTGAAGGCAGCATCAGCTTCAGGGTTCCAGGCCAGCTTCTGAGGCCCACCCTTAAGGAGAGAGGTGAGTGGGGCGGCTCTGGAGCTGAAGGACCTGATGAAACGCCAGTAGAAATTTGCGAAGCCCAGGAAGCTCTGTAGGCCCTTGATGTGGTGGAGAATGGCCGTGACCTGACAGCGTCCGTCTTCGCTCTTTCCATGAACACCCCCTGAGGACTGATCCTGTATCCCAGGAAGGAGATTGCCTGTTGGTAGAATTCGCATTTCTCCCCCTTCACCAACAGGCTGTGTTCCCGGAGGCGGAGTAGGACCACTCAGACGTCGCTGACGTGCTCCTCGAACGTAGCCGAGTAGATCAGGATATCGTCGATGTACACCACCACCTGTCTACTCAGCATGTCTCGGAACACGTCATTGACGAAGGACTGGAACACGGAAGGTGCGTTGTCAAGGCCGTAGGGTATGACGCAGTATTCATAGTGGTCTGAGGTAGTGCTGAATGCCGTCTTCCACTCTTCTCCTTCCTGGATTCGGATCAGGTTGTAGGCACTCCTCAGGTCCAACTTGGTAAAGTACCGGGCCCCTTGCAGCTGCTCGATGGCCGATGGAACCAGAGGGAGGGGGTACCGGTACTTGGTCGTGACTGCGTTCAGCCCCCGGTAGTCAATGCACGGCCTCAGTCCTCCGTCTTTTTTGGCTATATAGGGGTGGTGATGAGATGATGAGGTGCAGGTGCGTTGAAAGTGATTAGTGTGCTTTGGGTTTCCATTCCGGTGTTACCGAGGTGGTGCGCTCAGACCGGTGGCTCAGTAGACTGGCGAATCAGAGCGTCGGAGGGGAGCAACGGGAGGAGGCGTGACACACAGGAAACTCTAAACAGACTGACAGCACATCAGCTGACAATGTCAAAACCAAATGTATTATCATTCACATTTTATCTTCAATAAAATGTGAGGTCAAACAAATGCAGTTCTCTGGACACAAGCTGTGATTTGGTTAATTATATGTTGTGTGACTCTCCAGGCCTCTCTTTTTAGAAATTCAGTAGTGAGTACACCTATTTTCAGTGAGTGAAGAGGGTATCCAGCAGACAAAGCGTTACAAACTGCAATACAAACTGATTTACATGTGGTTGTAATCATTATAACCAGTTTTGTCTATTGGGTAAAGGGCAAGGACTTGTTGTGAATCTACAGTCACAAGAGTGACAGAGCGATGAGATCAGCGATGTTTAGGGGGATGTTTAGAGGAGTTGGGCTGGGCTGAGGGAAAAAAGCTGGGAGGAGGAGGCCCAGTGCCAAAGAAGGAAGCCCACTCTAATTGGTCCCAGTCAGCTAGAGAGAAGACTGCTCCCATTAGCCTGGGACAATCATGCACCCCTTTCTCGCTCTCTCTCGCTTTCCCTCTGTCTCTCTCATGCTCTTCAACACTCTGACATGCACACACACACACACACACACACACACTGGGAGTCCATATACTGTATGTGTGGTCGGCATAGCACCACACACTTTAAATATACTGTACAGCCACTCTATTCTCTTCAGATTTAAATGTTTTCACACCGTCAAACAATCTTTGTTTGTTTTATTGTTGATCGCAAGTCATCTCATGCTAAACATCCTATATTTTCAAGTAATTCAACTATAGTCCGGAGGGATGTTATCCTATATGAGAAAGCATCTGAGTAACTGCAGCATACTGGAATTGGAACATCATCTGCATTTGCATTCATTTCCATTTATTTGTCTTTTCAGTTGGTATTTTTTTCTTAAAGCTTTGTTTTCTATTCTCTCCTTTTCTCTCTGTTGCTTTTTATTCTTATGTAATACTGAGCAGAGAATTGAGACTCTTCGCATCCAATTTACATTATTCTCGAAACCCCTCAAACAAGAACTGGGGGGATACATCTAAGCTATCCTTCATCCCGTCTCTGAATATAACCATGATTTAATTGGTGCTTCAAACCCGACACATTACAAACATGCATCATGATATGTAGGCCACTTCTAAACTGAGACATTTAATTGACTAAGTGAGCATGGGACACAAGTCTTAAAAAAAAGAAGCGTAACGGTCATACAAGGTATATCAATCACATGCCTCATCAGATCGAGGGTTATCTGAGGCAATTTACAGATCCAGGGGAGTTTGGGGCTGCAGGAAAAAGCATTGATTTTCATGTTATGTATGTTGCTTTAGGCCTGGGGATGGGCAGTGAAAAGATGATTGTAGCGTTTCATTCACAAGAGGGAACAGGGGAAGGCTGCTCACTGGGACAACGCCCTTGAAAGGGCTGTTAGTTCTTCCTGAGATGAGATTCCGAGATGAGAGGAAAGAGGAGCAGACCGGGGACTCTCTCCAGACTCCATGCTATGCTAATGATGCTAAGCAGTACTGCTAGTAACCCACAAGGCACTGGGGTAGTAATGTGATACACATTTAGCGATGCTGGATCAGGTTTTTTACAATGTGGATGTGTTTTGGCTTTTTTTGATTTCTCTTAGTCTTTGGGATGAGTTTCTACACTGTATAGTGGAAAACGTCTCGGCTGTTGTAGAGGAAATCTCAATTTCTTTTCACTTCAATGACAGGCTTTCTAAGACAGATACTGCTTTGTCATTCATAAATAATGCTTTTGCAAACCAACAATATTTTTTCATGATGGGGTGGTTTTGCCATTGTTGAGGGCTGTCCTTTTGTCATCATTGATGTGGTTGTGAGAGTGAATAAACGTTTAGCTTACTATAAATCACACACATAGCCACCCGAATAGTACATGTGATTTCCAAACTGTAGCGCTTTACTGAACAAAAGAGATGACATCACAGTCTGGCAAAGAACACACGAAACGTGAGTTCAGCTAGTGAGAAATCACAAATGAGCATGGAAATGTGTGTCTCTCAAGATGTCTACCCTCATTAGTACTAGCTATAGATGACAGCTACATGTTAGCAGTAGAAGAAGACATAGTGGTACGTCTGTTATTAACTCGCCTTCATCAAACAGTTTCCCTCGCTGTGATGGCATTTTGTAAGAGGATTTGGCTCAGGTCCGAATGCTAATCTGTGTCTGTTGGCCCTGATGAAAGGTGGGTGGAAGAAAGACCTGTTCCCTCTCAAAAAAGCGATGGCAGCCTTCGCTTCACTTATTCACTAGCTTGGAAGAGATGCAGGCACAGAAATCAATTTGCATTCCATTAAATGTTCCCGATTCGCCCTCTCGGCTTTCTTTATTAATCCGACAACTCATTTATTTTCTAATTAGACCCAACAGACAAGTAGGGTTACAAAAAAACCCTCCCTATTTTTTTCAGAGTGGGAGAACTCGTCTTCGTCTGATGGTTACGCAACAGTGCCAGGTTGGACGATATGGGCTAGTCTTTTTTTGTTTTTGCAGTTTTGCTGTTACATGCCCACTCGATTTCTGGTCAACATGTGGCCCCTAACACTTGTTTTGGAGGGGTGGGGAGGAGGGTCTTTGCAAATGCCAAACCAAAGAAGAGGAGAAGGCGGAAATTTTTGTGTGTGTTTGTTTGTCCAGCCATGCTTCTGCATGCATAGGGCATCTGGCGGTCATGAAATTTCGTCAGCCGGTGATTGTCAAGAAAATAACTGTTGGTAATATACCCTTAATGAACATAAACACATTTAGCATCTCCTGGCTTCCACACATAGCCTGCAAGCCACTGATGCAGACCTTTGGAACATCTACATTATAAAAAGTATAATAAATCCATGTAATATAGCCTTCACCTTCACAATAAATCCATTATTTATTTTAGACAGGTCTAAAGAAGCATGATATGAAGAAAATGTAGTCTATTTCAGAAGAAAATAATAGCATACCCTGAGTTGTCCTTTTGTTAGGTCCTGATGTGGCTATGCCAAACAGCTGTGGGCTACACTAGTTCATTTAGCAAACAAGATTTGCTTATAATTCCGTGGCATTATTTTATAGTATGAAGAATACAATTGAACAAAATATAAATAATTTCTCCAAACGATTTGAGGGAGTGCGCACATGCGGCTATTCTGTGTTGAGCGGTTAACAAAGAAATAGGTACTCCTATATGCTTAATTTAGAGTTATTAATGTAACTTTAGTTGTTCTACAAACGTTGGGCTATATGTTTTGATTTTTAATACATTGTAAGGCTGCATGATGAGACTCTAATGATGATTTGAAAAAAGTCGCTTGAAAGGCATGAGCTCTGCTTTGTTTTCTGCGCAGGCCGTACACACTTCAATAGTCTCTCATTCTCAATTTGACAAGCATTTGATTATGGCTGGAATTTCACGGCACCATCCCCATTTTGGCCGTAATGCACCCTAAAATAATCCATGCCTTTTGTGGCCCGGAGTGCTGCGTTGTGCACTTCTCCCTAAGTGCTGCGCAATCCGAAGCGCCTTACACTCACATTGCTCTCCATCACGTGATCGGGTCTTTCTCACAGGCTACAAGTGAAGACAGACACATCGGGGACACAATTGCGCGCGTCCTTATCCAATTCCGAGGTGCATATTGAAGATATTGGAAGAACTGTCCACATTTACTTTTCGTCAGCCAACAAGATGAGTAGGCCTAACGAACAGCAAAAGCATTAGCCTATGTCAATCTACTATCCCGCATAATACAAAAGTCGACCTATTCTATTCCATGCGAGAAATAAATATTCCAAACACAGTCTGGGACAGTTGTGGGGTGCAACAGATACCAAATTAATATAACCACTAGCATTAAAAAAACATTTTTTACGCAATGTGGCTGATGCAACAGATCAGAACGTTTAACTTAAAATGTTGATAAACTATTAGGCAATTTTTTCACATTATAAGTGCAGCAATGCGCACATGGCAGTATTCTATAAGTGCGAATGTTCCATTAGTGGGAAAACACCATTATCAAAAGTGACCACAAATGTGATTATGCATGTAATGCTTTTATTATAAAGGTGCATTTTTATGGTGAACATTATCTTCCCCAAACTTGAAACTCATGCGCTGCTTATGTATACCAGTTAGGCTCTATACCCCTTGTAAAGCGGATTTAAGTGCTTCATTTTAAGAAGTTATTTGGCCACTTTCGTTATAATACAAACCTTATCAAAACATATAGGCCTATGGGCTAGGCTACATGAGGTGTGCGACTATGATTTGAAAAAGGAGCTAAAAAAGGACATTCAGAGACTTGTCCCGAAGCCACTCCTGCGTTGTCTTGGCTGTGTGCTTAGGGTCGTTGTCCTGTTGGAAGGTGAACCTTCACCCCAGTCTGAGGTCCTGAGCGCTCTGGAGCAGGTTTTCATCAAGGATCTCTCTGTACTTTGCTCCGTTCATCTTTGCCTCGATCCTGACCACTCTTCTAGTCCCTGCCGCTGAAAAACATCCCCACAGCATGATGCTGCCACCACCATGCTTCACCGTAGGGATGGTGCCAGGTTTCCTCCAGAAGTGACGCTTGGCATTCAGGACAAAGAGTTCAATTTTGGTTTCATCAGACCAGAAAATCTTGTTTCTCATGGTCTGAGAGTCTTTAGGTACCTTTTACTGAGGAGAGGCTTCTGTCTGGCCACTCTACCATAAAGGCCTGATTCGTGGAGTGCTGCAGAGATGGTTGTCCTTCTGGAAGGTTCTGCCATCTCCACAGAGGAACTCTATCGCTCTGTCAGAGTGACCATTGGGTTCTTAGTCATCTCCCTGACCAAGGCCCTTCTCCCCCGATTGCTCAGTTTGGCCGGCCGGCCAGCTCTAGGAAGAGTCTTGGTGGTTTCAAACTTATTCTATTTAAGAATGATGGAGGCCACTGTGTTCTTGTGGACCTTCAATGCTGCAGAAATGTTTTTGTACCCTTCCCCAGATCTGTGCCTCGACACAATCCTGTCTCTGACCTCTACGGACAATTCCTTCGACCTCATGGCTTGGTTTTTGCTCTGACATGCACTGTCAACTGTGGGACATTATATAGACATGTGTGCGCCTTTCCAAATCATGTCCAATTAATTTAATTTACCACAGGTGGACTCCAATCAAGTTGTAGAAACATCTCAAGGATGATCAATGGAAACATGCATCTGAGCTCAATTTCGAGTCTCATAGCAAAAGGTCTCAATACTTATGTAAATAAGGTAAATTTAGTTTTTGCTTTGTCATTATGGGGTATTGTGTGTAGATTGCTGAGGATTTTGTATTTGTTTAATCCATTTTAGAATAAGGCTGTAACGTAACAAAATGTGGAAAAAGTCAAGGTGTCTGAATACTTTCCGAAGGCACTGTATGGTAGAGTAACTGACAAGTATAGGTTTCAGTCAAGGGCAATTACATTTTCAAGTGTCATGCAAGGTTACTCACGATGTGAAGACTTGGCACACCTTGGTTAGACTAGCTTTACTATAAGTGTGCATTGTTGATATCAGTCTTGCCTTACCTGCATGCCTTTCATTTTGACAGATTTTGTTAACCCTGCATATTGTAAATCAAGGTGGGGGGTTTGTCAGCAAATTACCAACCCTTGACTGAGAAAGTGTTGAAACACTGAATCTCATTTAGACACACAAATCCGGAACCACCTGGTGCACCAGTCGCTCACATTCCCTTCATGTTAAATTCAATAGCATCTCTCCCCTATCTGCACCGACGCCCCAGATCTCCAAGACAATAAGTGGAAGAGACACATCGCACATGACAAAGTAATGTGCCTAAATAAAGTGAAAGAAAAAAATAAAGAAAGAAAGGAGAGGGAGAGAGGGAGAAATAGTGAGAGATTATCTCGCGATGAGAACAAGAAACTTTCATGAGGCCCCGAATTAAAATTCAAGCTCAGACGTGCAGGAAAAGAAGTCTCCCGGCGGAACAGCAGCGATTGAATTATTAAGATCTCTGTCACAAAAGAGGGGGAAGCACTTCTATCTATCAATAGATGGATCTGGGGAGAAAGAGATAATAAGTGTTCTTCCATGCACATCATGGTGGTGGGGCCAAATGAAGCAGGGGTCCTGTAGGGCCAGGGGGAGGCTGGATACAAGATGCACAAGGGGCCATATGATTATGAGAATGATAATCGTTCCATAAATGCATCGCTGACTGGAACAGAGAGGTAGTGGTTTGATGTCACAGCTAGCTTACCACTGACAATGTCTCTGTAGAGGGATATACCATTGGAGATGTTGATGTATTTTTTACAAACATATTAACCTACTCATCTGATCTAGGTGTGTGTGTGTGTGTCCCACTGAAATCACCTCTATTAAAATCGATGTCACCATTGTAATGATGTCATTCCAACAGGAGTCATTTTTTTAAAAATGAATATAAAATGATATTTACAATAGTCAAACAAAACCAAAATGTCGATTTAAACAAAAGATTAGCAAATACAATTATGGAATTTTTCGTTGAAGCAGTGGAACGATAATAATCGAGGGAGATCGAGAGGGGGAAATTCGACTCCTGCCCAACTGCACCCTAATTCCCAGAATAAACCTAGAGAGGAGAAGCCGGGTGATCTATTCAACAAGATTGAAGGTGTCCTTTAAGTAAACAGAAAGTCCAATGTATCGGAATTAGTGGAACTACGCAAATTGATCATATATCTCTCCCATTACAAATTGATTTGGAGGTTATTAATTATCAGCATTCATTTATAGTAAGCGCTACAACTCATATGGCTTTAATGGGAAGAGACCTTTTAAGTAAACTTGATGCAACCATTTTTTGTTCACCAGATGGCATCGAGGTATATGGAAGAACAGGCTATTTTATGAACAAAGAGCAGAAAGTAATTTTAATTTGAAAGGGTGCATAATACATTATATGAATGTGTATGATAAGTTGATATAAGTTCGGATAACAACTTTGATATAACATTATATTGTGGTTCCGTACATCAATTCCCATCATATGATATCAAGGAGTGGTATGGAGAACGTGGGTTATGTTAAAGTGTAGTGGAGAAGTATATGTTTTAATGAGAGGCTTGACTTTAACTGGGTTTCCTGAAGGTTAGAGAACCGGTGAGGATCCAATGACAGGAAGGTCAGTGTCCTTGAAACTACGGTCTGTTTTTTTGGTTCCGCTGGGAGTATGTTTGTAGAAGTTTATTTGTGTTGAGTGAGGATCGTTAAAAAACACGAAGGGATTGTTTGATGTGAGTACCTAGGAGTTTCTAACGTTCTATATGGAGTATGTGACGATGTGAAAATAGGATGAATTTTATGTGTGTAATCGATTACTAGAGAGGTGATATAGTAATAATTTGAATAATAGGAATGTATTAACTTGCTCAACCAAACGTAAATGTACGTCAGGGGTGGTAAATAATAAATACAGGTTTTCAGAATTTGAGACGTTGATGGATGATTTGATAGAGATACGGTTTAAGAAATGAACTGCCCATAAGGACTGGAATTTATAGACGTAACTTATAACATAGTACAAAGCCAATTTAGGGTTTCTATTAAACTAATTATCATTGCAGAGGTAAGGTGATGTAGTGAAGGAACTGCGTTTTGTATCGGATGGTGAGAAGTAAGCCAGTATAATTGCGCTATTTGTGGGATTTCTGTGTCATTTCAATAGCATTGGGGCAATGGCATAGAGTAAACAAATCTGGGTTTCTGAGTGTATTCAACTGTTGGTATGTGTTGCTTAGACAGATACTACAAAGTATTTGGTTTGGTGATGTAGAATGGAAGGTTTGTAGCATGCTTGGTTCAAATGGAAAGACTCACTTATTTAACAGGAATAGCGAGACGATTTCGTGGTAGTCATTTGTTTTGCGTTGCCTACGGGTTTGCTAGATTAAAAGATTGAGAATGGGTTATATTTTTGTCTACTAGTAAGAATGGAAGAGTTTCCATGTTGATCTGTGGGTGTTAGCAACTGGGGCTCGGTGAACGTGAGAGAGCTGTAAGTGTCATAATGGGTTAAATGTGGTGTACCCGTACAGTGAGGGAAAAAAGTATTTGATCCCCTGCTGATTTTGTATGTTTGCCCACTGACAAAGACATGATCAGTCTATAATTTTAATGGTAGGTTTATTTGAACAGTGAGAGACAGAATAACAACAAAAAAATCCAGAAAAACGCATGTAAAAAATGTTATAAATTGATTTGCATTTATTGAGGGAAATAAGTATTTGACCCCTCTGCAAAACATAACTTAGTACTTGGTGGCAAAACCCTTGTTGGCAATCACAGAGGTCAGACGTTTCTTGTAGTTGGCCACCAGGTTTGCACACATCTCAGGAGGGATTTTGTTCCACTCCTCTTTGCAGATCTTCTCCAAGTCATTAAGGTTTTGAGGCTTACGTTTGGCAACTCGAACCTTCAGCTCCCTCCACAGATTTTCTATGGGATTAAGGTCTGGAGACTGGCTAGGCCACTCCAGGACCTTAATGTGCTTCTTCTTGAGCCACTCCTTTGTTGCCTTGGCTGTGTGTTTTGGGTCATTGTCATGCTGGAATACCCATCCACGACCCATTTTCCATGCCCTGGCTGAGGGAAGGAGGTTCTCACCCAAGATTTGACGGTACATGGCCCCGTCCATCGTCCCTTTGATGCGGTGAAGTTGTCCTGTCCCCTTAGCAGAAAATCACCCCCAAAGTATAATGTTTCCACCTCCATGTTTGACGGTGGGGATGGTGTTCTTGGAGTCATAGGCAGCATTCCTCCTCCTCCAAACACGGCGAGTTGAGTTGATGCCAAAAAGCTCCATTTTGGTCTCATCTGACCACAACACTTTCACCCAGTTCTCCTCTGAATCATTCAGATGTTCATTGGCAAACTTCAGACGGGCCTGTATATGTGCTTTCTTGAGCAGGGGGACCTTGCGGGCGCTGCAGGATTTCAGTCCTTCACGGCGTAGTTTGTTACCAATTGTTTTCTTGGTGACTATGGTCCCAGCTGCCTTGAGATCATTGACAAGATCCTCCCGTGTAGTTCTGGCCTGATTCCTCACCGTTCTCATGATCATTGCAACTCCACGAGGTGAGATCTTGCATGGAGCCCCAGGCCGAGGGAAATTGACAGTTATTTTGTGTTTCTTCCATTTGCAAATAATCGCACCAACTGTTGTCACCTTCTCACCAAGCTGCTTGGCGATGGTCTTGTAGCCCATTCCAGCCTTGTGTAGGTCTACAATCTTGTCCCTGACATCCTTGGAGAGCTCTTTGGTCTTGGCCATGGTGGAGAGTTTGGAATCTGATTGATTGATTGCTTCTGTGGACAGGTGTCTTTTATACAGGCAACAAGCTGAGATTAGGAGCACTCCCTCGTCTAAGTCATGTTTTGCAGAGGGGTCAAATACTTATTTCCCTCATTAAAATGCAAATCAATTTATAACATTTTTGACATGCGTTTTTCTGGATTTTGTTGTTGTTATTCTGTCTCTCACTGTTCAAATAAACCTACCATTAAAATTATAGACTGATCATTTCTTTGTCAGTGGGCAAATGTACAAAATCAGCAGGCGATCAAATACTTTTTTTCCTCACTGTATATACACCGCTAACTTAATAGTACTAGGAATGCATTGAGATGATGATCTGTAGTTATTCTCAGGATGAGGAAGGTCATAATAGAATTATGGATATTTATACTGTATGTTAATATACAGTGAGGGAAAAAAGTATTTGATCCCCTGCTGATTTTGTACGTTTGCCCACTGACAAAGAAATGATCAGTCTATAATTTTAATGGTAGGTTTATTTGAACAGTGAGAGACAGAATAACAACAAAAAAATCCAGAAAAACGCATGTCAAAAATGTTATAAAATTATTTGCATTTTAATGAGGGAAATAAGTATTTGACCCCCCCTCAATCAGAAAGATTTCTGGCTCCCAGGTGTCTTTTATACAAGTAACGAGCTGAGATTAGGAGCACACTCTTAAAGGGAGTGCTCCTAATCTCAGTTTGTTACCTGTATAAAAGACACCTGTCCACAGAAGCAATCAATCAATCAGATTCCAAACTCTCCACCATGACCAATACCAAAGAGCTCTCCAAGGATGTCAGGGACAAGATTGTAGACCTACACAAGGCTGGAATGGGCTACAAGACCATCGCCAAGCAGCTTGGTGAGAAGGTGACAACAGTTGGTGCGATTATTTGCAAATGGAAGAAACACAAAAGACTGTGAATCTCCTTCAGCCTGGGGCTCCATGCAAGATCTCACCTCGCGGAGTAACACACTATGCCGTGAAGGACTGAAATCCTGCAGCACCCGCAAGGTCCCCCTGCTCAAGAAAGTACATATACAGGCCCGTCTGAAGTTTGCCAATGAACATCTGAATGATTCAGAGGAGAACTGGGTGAAAGTGTTGTGGTCAGATGAGACCAAAATCGAGCTCTTTGGCATCAACTCAACTCGCCGTGTTTGGAGGAGGAGGAATGCTGCCTATGACCCCAAGAACACCATCCCCACCGTCAAACATGGAGGTGGAAACATTATGCTTTGGGGGTGTTTTTCTGCTAAGGGGACAGGACAACTTCACCGCATCAAAGGGACGATGGACGGGGCCATGTACCGTCAAATCTTGGGTGAGAACCTCCTTCCCTCAGCCAGGGCATTAAAAATGGGTCGTGGATGGGTATTCCAGCATGACAATGACCCAAAACACACGGCCAAGGCAACAAAGGAGTGGCTCAAGAAGAATCACATTAAGGTCCTGGAGTGGCCTAGCCAGTCTCCAGACCTTAATCCCATAGAAAATCTGTGGAGGGAGCTGAAGGTTCGAGTTGCCAAACGGCAGCCTCGAAACCTTAATGACTTGGAGAAGATCTGCAAAGAGGAGTGGGACAAAATCCCTCCTGAGATGTGTGCAAACCTGGTGGCCAACTACAAGAAACGTCTGACCTCTGTGATTGCCAACAAGGGTTTTGCCACCAAGTACTAAGTCATGTTTTGCAGAGGGGTCAAATACTTATTTCCCTCATTAAAATGCAAATCAATTTATAACATTGTTGACATGCATTTTTCTGGATTTTTTTGTTGTTATTCTGTCTCTCACTGTTCAAATAAACCTACCATTAAAATTATAGATTGATCATGTCTTTGTCAGTGGGTAAACGTACAAAATCAGCAGGGGATCAAATACTTTTTTCCCTCACTGTAAGTGTACACTCTGACAGTTGTAATGGGTGCTAAAGTTGAGGGTTTTAATTTTGAGTGATAGGACCAATGTGAATCACTAAGAATTGTCATTCTACATTTGGTTGAGTTAAATGATTTGGTTTTGGTTATAATTTATAAGATGACTGAGTGATTTAAGTAAATCATTAGTAGAACTATTTTCAGCATGCAGGGTATTCTTTGTACAATTGAGATAACTGTCTTGTATAGATATTATGGTTAAAACAGCGATACATTATGGTAATGTCTTAGGATACACTTATATAATTAATTCTGAGTAGACATTTTTGAATCTTACTGTTTGAAACATGTAAGTTAATGTGAGGATTGTGACTAATATCATGAACATGTTGATTATTAAGTTACCCTATTCACATATTAGTCACTATATACATTTGAAGTATTGGGTGGTATTGATATGGATGTTTAGAGTGGTACATATCTCTGTTGCTAGGCAAGAACTCAATTAGTTCCTATCATGGGGTTTTGGCATTTGAGACATAGGAATGTTTATGCTATTTTCATCTGATCTGACTTTTGGTTGAATTCCTCAATCTTACCTAGTCCAAGGATGTACTGATTTAACAGGGACTGAAACCAGAGTGTTATCCTGTGTATCTCTCCTCAGGGATATTAGGGGAACAGAGAGGGATGAACAAAGTTGAACATGGTACCTATTAACAGTATTGGATTTTTGAGCAATTGGGTTTGAAATGTCACTCATTGGACGGACACTATGCAATTGATAATCGCATAGCATTGGATGCTATTATAGTAGATAAAGGGGGAATGTATGCGATTATAGGGGGAGAATCATGTTGTACATATTGCCATCAGAATAGGAAGGTCTTGGGAATTTAACTAAAGCTATGGGAAATATTAGAGACATACAGGAAGGTATTAATAATAACAATAATATGCCATTTAGCAGACGCTTTTATCCAAAGCGACTTACAGTCATGCGTGCATACATATTTTTTTTTGTGTGTATGGGTGGTCCCGGGGATCGAACCCACTACCTTGGCGTTACAAGCGCCGTGCTCTACCAGCTGAGCTACAGAGGACCACATTAAGAGTACGAATAGAGATGCAAAGATTGTGGGGGAATATGGTAATTTGAACGCTGTTGAAGTCTTTTCAAGGTTTTTAGTGAAAATGAAATAGGAACATGGATGGCAAGACTGAAGTTATTTTTATTGGGATATATTCATTTGAATATATTATTATTTCCATGAAACGTACAAATTGTCATGAATCAAGGTATTTTCTTGGATGATGTCATGATGTTTAGAATTTATTTCTATGTATGTTTTTCTTGGTAGCATGTCTAAGAGGATGGGTATATTTGAAAATTATGTATACAAGGGTGTCATTTAAGAAATAGGGATGGTCTATGTGGGATTTCTTTCCTTATATATCAGTAAGGTTTTGACCACATAGATATTTAGCATGAATATATTAGCTAATCATGAAATTATATTTTACTCTGGCCAAATCAATAGAGGTTTGAGATGTTTGATCGGGCATGATCCGGATGACTGAGAATTTATACCTTTGTTTATTAAATATATTGCGAATCTGTTTGGATTCGAATGGAGAGAATGGAGAGGAGGGATGAATTCTCAGTTATGTGGAATAGTTAAACTCCAAGAATATATACAGTGGGGAAAAAAAGTATTTAGTCAGCCACCAATTGTGCAAGTTCTCCCACTTAAAAAGATGAGAGAGGCCTGTAATTTTCATCATAGGTACACGTCAACTATGACAGACAAAATGAGAGAAAAAAAATCCAGAAAATCACATTGTAGGATTTTTTATGAATTTATTTGCAAATTATGGTGGAAAATAAGTATTTGGTCACCTACAAACAAGCAAGATTTCTGGCTCTCACAGACCTGTAACTTCTTCTTTAAGAGGCTCCTCTGTCCTCCACTCGTTACCTGTATTAATGGCACCTGTTTGAACTTGTTATCAGTATAAAAGACACCTGTCCACAACCTCAAACAGTCACACTCCAAACTCCACTATGGCCAAGACCAAAGAGCTGTCAAAGGACACCAGAAACAAAATTGTAGACCTGCACCAGGCTGGGAAGACTGAATCTGCAATAGGTAAGCAGCTTGGTTTGAAGAAATCAACTGTGGGAGCAATTATTAGGAACTGGAAGACATACAAGACCACTGATAATCTCCCTCGATCTGGGGCTCCACGCAAGATCTCACCCCGTGGGGTCAAAATGATCACAAGAACGGTGAGCAAAAATCCCAGAACCACACGGGGGGACCTAGTGAATGACCTGCAGAGAGCTGGGACCAAAGTAACAAAGCCTACCATCAGTAACACACTACGCCGCCAGGGACTCAAATCCTGCAGTGCCAGACGTGTCCCCCTGCTTAAGCCAGTACATGTCCAGGCCCGTCTGAAGTTTGCTAGAGTGCATTTGGATGATCCAGAAGAGGATTGGGAGAATGTCATATGGTCAGATGAAACCAAAATAGAACTTTTTGGTAAAAACTCAACTCTTCGTGTTTGGAGGACAAAGAATGCTGAGTTGCATCCAAAGAACACCATACCTACTGTGAAGCATGGGGGTGGAAACATCATGCTTTGGGGCTGTTTTTCTGCAAAGGGACCAGGACGACTGATCCGTGTAAAGGAAAGAATGAATGGGGCCATGTATCGTGAGATTTTGAGTGAAAACCTCCTTCCATCAGCAAGGGCATTGAAGATGAAACGCGGCTGGGTCTTTCAGCATGACAATGATCCCAAACACACCGCCCGGGCAACGAAGGAGTGGCTTCGTAAGAAGCATTTCAAGGTCCTGGAGTGGCCTAGCCAGTCTCCAGATCTCAACCCCATAGAAAATCTTTGGAGGGAGTTGAAAGTCCATGTTGCCCAGCGACAGCCCCAAAACATCACTGCTCTAGAGGAGATCTGCATGGAGGAATGGGCCAAAATACCAGCAACAGTGTGTGAAAACCTTGTGAAGACTTACAGAAAACATTTGACCTGTGTCATTGCCAACAAAGGGTATATAACAAAGTATTGAGAAACTTTTGTTATTGACCAAATACTTATTTTCCACCATAATTTGCAAATAAATTCATTAAAAATCCTACAATGTGATTTTCTGGATTTCTTTTTCTCATTTTGTCTGTCATAGTTGACGTGACGTGCATGATGAAAATTACAGGCCTCTCTCATCTTTTTAAGTGGGAGAACTTGCACTATTGGTGGCTGACTAAATACTTTTTTCCCCACTGTACCACTATGGGAGAATATATTATTGTGGAAGTGGAGTATGGTGTGAATTGTTTGATTTAAGTAATGTTATATTAATGGAATTCTCCTTGCAACAACAAAATGAAAGAAAATGAGGGATTGTTATAATGACTTTTGATACTTTTTTTAAATTATTTTTTTTATTTTTTTTATTTCACCTTTATTTAACCAGGTAAGCCAGTTGAGAACAGGTTCTCATTTACAACTGCGACCTGGCCAAGATAAAGCAAAGTAGTGCAATAAAAACAACACAGAGTTACATATGGGGTAAAAAACATAAAGTCAGAAATACAACAGAAAATATATATACAGTGTGTGCAAATGTAGCAAGTTATGGAGGTAAGGCAATAAATAGGCTATAGTGCAGAATAATTACAATAGTATTAACACTGGAATGCTAGATGTGCAAGAGATTATGTGCAAATAGAGATACTGGGGTGCAAAAGAGCAAAATAAATAACAATATAGGGATGAGGTAGTTGGGTGGGCTAATTTCAGATGGGCTGTGTACAGGTGCAGTGATCGGTAAGGTGCTCTGACAACTGATGCTTAAAGTTATTGAGGGAGATAAGAGTCTCCAGCTTCAGAGATTTTTGCAATTCGTTCCAGTCATTGGCAGCAGAGAACTGGAAGGAATGGCGGCCAAAGGAGGTGTTGGCTTTGGAAATGACCAGTGAGATATACCTGCTGGAGCGCAGACTACGGGTGGGTGCTGCTATGGTGACCAATGAGCTAAGATAAGGCGGGGATTTGCCTAGCAGTGATTTATAGATGGCCTGGAGCCAGTGGGTTTGACGACGAACATGTAGTGAGGACCAGCCAACAAGAGCGTACAGGTCACAGTGGTGGGTAGTGTATGGGGCTTTGGAGACAAAACGGATGGCACTGTGATACAAGATTCTTAATGTTTGTAAACTCCTAAGCTGCATGTAGGAGAGGGGACAAGGACACGCCATGTGTTATAGAGGTCACTGGTGAATGACAGAAGGTCTGCGTGCCAAGATAGATTGGGGGCCACTTGTGCTAATCTTAGAAGGTGTATGTGATGGAATGGCCTGGCTAGGGTGACAACTATGGGGATGCTATTGTGGTAGATGAGTGACACTCAATGATGGTTGCCAGATTATATCAAGAAACAGCTCGGAGAGCATTATATAAACTGAGAGATTTCGTATGGAAGTCATTCAGATGGCAGGAGGCTACGTCCGTACTGCCTGTCATTGAATCCATTATTGTAACCATTAAAGAATGACTGAATCAACTCTCCATCTGTGTCCCATACTCTCTTGCATCATGAACTTCTCGATACCAGAAACTCATCATAACAGTAACTGAAATCCTTGGTGATGAGAAGATAAAAAAGAAAAAACTTAACTACAGATCCAGTTCAACTCACTGTCAATGAGTACGGTTACATGCACACAATAATGCGAATAGTCAGATTAATATAATAGTTTGATTAAAATGTTTACATCCTTTGCAAGAAGAACAATTTCCCTATTAATCCTATTTACATGGACACATCTAAAATCTGGCTACCTGATAATACTCTGATAAATGCAGAAAATCGGCAATCAAAATGAACGTTCTACCACAGAGAACATGTTATTTTTGGGAAGTATATATTTTTCTGAGTTCAGACATACGAAGTTTGTAAGTGAAAACTACTTCTAAGACACATTCAGTTGTTCCGAAAACACTTTACTCGCGCTAAAGAGGGAGGCTCGCTCGGCTGGTGCTAGCACATGCACAGATTAAATACACATCTGGAACGCAGATGAAGGTGTTTACATGTCCTAATAATTCGAAAGATTGCTCAGAAAACCAGGTGTTTTAATCGGCATATGCTTACTTTGATTTTGACCTTACACCGATGAAGATAAGCAGAGTAAAGTGTTCACATGACTATTGCATAATCTGCCTACTGCCATAATTAGTTTAATATCGAATGATTAGTGTGCATGTAAATATACTCAATGAAGGAGTTATCTAAACTAAAGCTTTATAAGAGAAAGGTTAGGGGGTAAATCCCACTGTGGTCCAAAGTGTCTGCCAGGGCCTGACAGAGTTTTGATCACAATGATCTGTGTTAATTTTTATCTGGTGAATACCATCGGCCTGATCAATTATTAAGCGAGCCTACAGAATGACATATCTGGGTCTCTAAAATGCAAACAGCTAAGCACTAATTTCATTAGATTAGGCGGTGTTATATCACCGGTTCCTCCTGTGATCAAAGGTTGTACAGAGAGCAGTCACCAATATTACGACGTACAGTATACAAACTACGAGCAAAAAATTAACTGACTGACGTGCTTGTGTGGAAAATCAGCTCATAGTCAATTAGATGTATTCCTTTTCAGTATGAAATGTAGAAACTCTGGGTACTATCAGCTTTCATGCTACTAAAATAAAAACAAATTAAGCAAATCAAAATCTTATCTGTGTGTGGTCTACACCTCTATTATTCCATGTACTCTATATTGTTTCAGGGGACCAGCATTAGTATAGTCAAACTATGTACAACACGCATGTGCTGCTTTTTGAATTGATTCGTTTTTAGTGTGGGTCATTTGCTGAGGAAGAGGGGTAGAGATGAGCGGGAGAGGTGAGTCAATTAGGGCATTAAAGAGCAGGCTCAGGTGGTGAAACACCCTGGAGGGAGAGGGGCCCTTGGGAGGGACAGGGTGGAAAATCCCAGACATTCAGCATTTCCCCAGTGGATAGTTTAAAAAGGTAGTCTGGTACCAGATGTGCTGCTCTCTTGCCAACTCCTATGCCATTGTCATGCCAATGGCAAGACAGCATAAACAGATCTGGGACCAGGTTTCCAAAAAAAGCAAAGCATTAATTAAAAAATTAACAGATGACATTTAATCAGGAAATGTACTCGCCCTCAGGGACGGTCTGTCAATTATTTGTCAATATGAAAGCGCTTCCATCGCTCGCTTCCACGGTTGCCTACTTGCCATCTGTTCCAATCGCAAGCCACTGTTGAGTCTTTTATGTGAATCAAAGACCTGATGGGCCCCTGCTTTGAAGACGGTCCACAATGGGACAGTCGCGCGGTCCAAAACATGCCCATACCTACAGATGGATGGAGCTTTTGATTTGGATGAGCGAAACCAGTGTGGATGCTGTTACCTTGATATAGAGCAACAGAAGCATTTACACAGAAATAAATGATTCGATCCAGCCAGCATGATATGGTGTCGCCATGGCTAGCCTTTCAAGACTTCTGTGCATTCCGGTGTTAGAGATGGAGTCTTGATCTCATGCTCTTGGCCTTGAGACCACTCGAGACAGTCTTGGTCCCATTATGGTCTTGGTTTTGGCCTGTATCTCCAGAGTTTTTATCTTGACTTCATCTCTTGCTGGCCTTGAGGAAACCAGCAACAGATTCTGACTGCTAGCCTATAGCTAGCTACTGCACAGACAGCCATGTGATGGTAGCTAGAGTAATAAAGCATGTCTACTTTTCTCTATCAGTAACCACAGTGACCAGGAAAAAAGGAAACATTGTTTGCCAAGGTTTATCAGACATGAAGACACCAACTACCTTTAAGAGGACAACGGTACATGGGGATGGCGATTGTTTGTCGAAGGATCAGAGGCTAACACGCGGCTGCTGCTTCCTCATCGCCCGAGGTCTTGCTTCGGCACTGTAAATAACTCAAAGCCCGGGCTCTCCGTGGGAGGAGGGCTCCACTGCAGGGATTTTCCCGGATTTACATTTACACCTTGAACCTCTGGTGGGTGCCTGGAGACGCAGGCTCAGAATATACGAGTAATAAACCCTCCCTCCCCTAGAAGCGAGGCCCTGGCCAGTGAGATATTGATGATCTGGGATAAATCCCGCATGGGCAGCTGGAGTGCAGCGGCGGCTCTGGATGGAGCGGCGAGCCAGAGCTCAAGTAATAACGTGGCCCTTACTGTCGTCATCATGGCGGGCTCCCGAGAAAAAGCTTAGGGGGAGAGTGCAGAGATCAACAGCTGACATGATTCACACACAAGCGTGGCAGGTGGATTGGGCCTTGATTCTGAGTGCGTATGCAACTAGATTGTGTGTGTGTGTGTGTGTGTAGGTCAGTGAGGGGTTAGAAGACATTACGCTTCTTTCTCCATCTGATTGAATTCCCCTGCCAGAGACCAAGACGCATTACAGTGGGAGGAAAATGATGTGAGCAGGTCACACACAGCTAGCCTGAACCCACCGAGGCCCTCTGCTGTACTCTGCATCCACTCCCTTCTCATTACCCAGACTACGGGGCTCAGTTCAATCAAACTAGCTGAAGCAATTTTGTAAACGCAGTATCTCTGTTTACACGCACTGAAAGCACACACATCTTTACTGGAACCTGAAGTAGAGTCTATCTAATGTTCATTTTACAATTATTTTGTAGAATGCCTGTGAGAAAGTCAGATTTAGTGACTTTTCTACTCCAAAATGAAATAAAATAAAAAATACAAATAGTTCTATGTAGTGCCAAATAAGGGTTATTTGGCTTATAACCATAGCGGATCCCTTTAAGGTCAAATGTTTTTTTAAGGTTCCATTGTCGTGTTCCAGACAACCTAAAGCGAGACCGAGCAAAGCGGATTTATGACTGAATGGGAGCTGATAATTGAGGTTTTTACTCCGCTGGTCTCCGGAAGAAATTCAGAGTCCTCATTGTCTGAGACCGAGTCAAGACAGAGTAAAAATGTATCCGACACCAGACAAGACCGAGACACTCAATATGTGGTCTCGAGAACGAGACCGGTCTCGAGTACTACAACACTGGAAGGTTCTATAAAAAACCATGCTCATGTGGTTCTAAATGTAACCTGGATGGCAGTGGTATTCAAATTCGGGGTCAAACTGCAGTGGGGTCGCCAGAATGTAACAAATAAATAAGAGTACAGATTATTGTATGGGACAATATGCAAACGTTTTTGAGAAAGATAATTTGAAAGATACAATTTTATTGAGTAGATTTATTTATTGGTTTCTTTTCATTTTGATGAGGGATGAAAATGGTTATTTGTTGATGTAAAATAAAAATGTTACGATTTTAAGGTTGTGTCATTAGATTTGGGGTGGTGTCGCAATAAATTATTGGGAAAAGAACAGGGTCCCCAGAAACTCTGGCAGAAGAAATGGGGTCCCCGCTGAAAAAGTTTGAATACCACTGCTGTATGGTGCTATAAAGAACCATTAATTACATTTACATTTACGTCATTTAGCAGACGCTCTTATCCAGAGTGACTTACAAATAGGTGCATTCACCTTATAGCCAGTGGGATAACCACTTTACAATGTTTTTTTGTTTTTTTTTAATGTTTTTTTTTTTGGGGGGGGGGGGGTAGAAGATTACTTTATCCTATCCCAGGTATTCCTTAAAGAGGTGGGGTTTCAAATGTCTCCGGAAGGTGGTGAGTGACTCCGCTGTCCTGGCGTCGTGAGGGAGCTTGTTCCACCATTGGGGTGCCAGAGCAGCGAACAGTTTTGACTGGGCTGAGCGGGAACTATGCTTCCGCAGAGGTAGGGGAGCCAGCAGGCCAGAGGTGGATGAACGCAGTGCCCTCGTTTGGGTGTAGGGACTGATCAGAGCCTGAAGGTACGGAGGTGCCGTTCCCCTCACAGCTCCGTAGGCAAGCACCATGGTCTTGTAGCAGATGCGAGCTTCAACTGGAAGCCAGTGGAGTGTGCGGAGGAGCGGGGTGACGTGAGAGAACTTGGGAAGGTTGAACACCAGACGGGCTGCGGCATTCTGGATGAGTTGTAGGGTTTAATGGCACAGGCAGGGAGCCCAGCCAACAGCGAGTTGCAGTAATCCAGACGGGAGATGACAAGTGCCTGGATTAGGACCTGTGCCGCTTCCTGTGTAAGGCAGGGTCGTACTCTCCGAATGTTGTAGAGCATGAACCTACAGGATCGGGTCACCGCCTTGATGTTAGCGGAGAACGACAGGGTGTTGTCCAGGGTCACGCCAAGGCTCTTCGCACTCTGGGAGGAGGACACAACGGAGTTGTCAACCGTGATGGCGAGATCATGGAACGGGCAGTCCTTCCCCGGGAGGAAGAGCAGCTCTGTCTTGCCGAGGTTCAGCTTGAGGTGGTGATCCGTCATCCATACTGATATGTCTGCCAGACATGCAGAGATGCGATTCGCCACCTGGTTATCAGAAGGGGGAAAGGAGAAGATTAGTTGTGTGTCGTCAGCGTAGCAATGATAGGAGAGGCCATGTGAGGATATGACAGAGCCAAGTGACTTGGTGTATAGCGAGAATAGGAGAGGCCCTAGAACTGAGCCCTGGGGGACACCAGTGGTGAGAGCACGTGGTGCGAGACAGCTTCTCGCCACGCCACTTGGTAGGAGCGACCGGTCAGGTAGGACGCAATCCAAGAGTGAGCCGCGCCGGAGATGCCCAGCTCGGAGAGGGTGGAGAGGAGGATCTGATGGTTCACAGTATCAAAGGCAGCAGACAGGTCTAGAAGGACAAGAGCAGAGGAGAGAGAGTTAGCTTTAGCAGTGCGGAGAGCCTCCGTGACACAGAGAAGAGCAGTCTCAGTTGAATGACCAGTCTTGAAACCTGACTGGTTTGGATCAAGAAGGTCATTCTGAGAGAGATAGCAAGAGAGTTGGCTAAAGACGGCACGCTCAATAGTTTTGGTGAGAAAAGAAAGAAGGGATACTGGTCTGTAGTTGTTGACATCAGAGGGATCGAGTGTTGGTTTTTTGAGAAGGGGTGCAACTCTCGCTCTCTTGAAGACGGAAAGGACATAGCCAGCGGTCAAAGGTTCTATATACTGTAACACCAAAAAAGGGTTCCGCTATGGTTACAACCCTTAATTGGGGCTATTTATAGAACCTTTATGGAAAATGGTTCTATAAAGAATATTTCTCAATCTCAATTTTTTTTTATTTGTAGATCCTTTTGAAGAACCATACAGGGTTTTATTCTGGTTAGCCATGTTATATTGTTACAATTACATAGGTGTTATTGTGTTAATTGCCAAGTTGAATCAGGTGTGCTAGCTCTGGAACAGCTGGGGGTCACTGAGGAGAGAATTGACAACCACTGACTTAGTCAACTGCTCTCCATTGACAAGGCCATAAGTGAGTCTTTCTCAAGATACACTACATGACCAAAAGTATATGGACACCTGCTTATCGAACAACTAATTCCAAAATCATGGACATTAATATGGAGTTGGTCCCCCCTTTGCTGCTATAACAGCCTCCACTCTTCTGGGAAGGCTTTCCACTAGATGTTGGAACATTGCTGTGGGGACTTGCTTCCATTCAGCCACAAGAGCATTAGTGAGGTCGGGCACTGATGTTGGGCGATTAGGCCTGGCTCACAGTCGCCGTTAAAATTCATCCCAAAGGTGTTCGATGGGGTTGAGGTCAGAGCTCTGTGCAGGCCAGTCAAGTTCTTCCACATCGAGCTCGACAAACCATTTCTGTATGGACCTCGCTTTGTGCATTGGGGCAGTGTCATGCTGAAACAGGAAAGAGCCTTCCCCAAACTGTTGCCACAAAGTTGGAAGCACAGAATCGTCTAGAATGTCATTGTATGCTGTAGCATTAAGATTTCCCTTCACTAGAACTAAGGGGCCTAGCCCGAACCATAAGAAACAGCCCCAGACCATTATTCCTCCTCCACCAAACTTTACAGTTGGCACTATGCATTGGGGCAGGTAGAGTTCACCTGGCATCCGCCAAACCCAGATTCGTCGGACTGCCAGATGGTGAAGCATGATTAATCACTCCAGAGAACGCATTTCCACTGCTCCAGAGTCCAATGGCGGCAAGCTTTACACCACTCTAGCCGACGCTTGGCATTGCGCATTGTGATCTTAGGGTTGTGTGCGGCTGCTCGGCCATGGAAACCCATTTCATGAAGCTCCCGACGAACAGTTCTTGGGCTGATGGTGCTTCCAGAGGCAGTTTGGTACTCGGTAGTGAGTGTTGCAACCGAGCACAGACGATTTTTACGTGCTACGTGCTTCAGCACTCGGCGGTCCCGTTCTGTGAGCTTGTGTGGCCTATCTCTTCACGGCTGAGCCGATGTTGCTTCTAGACATTTCCACTTCACAATAACAGCACTTACAGTAGACTGGGGCAGCTCTAGCAGGGCAGAAATTTGGTGAACTGACTTGTTGGAAAGGTGGCATGCTATGATGGTGCCACGTTGAAAGTCACTGAGCTCTTCAGTAAGGCCATTCTACTGGCAATGTTTGTCTATGGAGAATACATGGCTGTGTGCTCGATTTTATACTTCTGTCAGCAACAGGTGTGGCTGAAATAGCCGAATCCACTAATTTGGTGTCCACATACTTTTGTATATATAGTGTACCATTATTGGCCATAGTCATACAACATGTAATGGCATAACACAACAGATTAGATAAACTGGTATTACACTCTCATTCACGGTTGCACAAAAAGAGCTGTGAGCAAACCATGCCACAAAAATATTCCAATCAGCCACCGCCCATACATTTTAATTATCACTAAAAGAGCAAAGAACCCTTTTGTGAACTGCAAATAACCATTGAAGGGCTCACAGGGTTCTTTGAGTTATTATGGTTCCACATAGAACCATCACCCTTTCCAAAAGAACCCATACTGTTTTACGGAGCCGGCGCAAGATATGGCTCGGAAAAACTTACCTCAATCCAGGGATGAGAAATATACTGTATTCTAGTTAGGCTTGGGCAGTATCCAGATTTTCATATTGTCAAACTGTCCTTCTCTCATATTGGGATTTACGGTGCTACTGCTCTAAAAATGCAAGAAAAGCCCATTGGGCCTCTAATACCAGAACGCTAACAAAATTAGCACAAACTAATAGCGAAATCACATAGTTAGCTAAATGCTAACAAGCGAAAACGAACAAACTAACTGCAAGCATAGGTAGTAGTTACCAAATATCCTTTTCGGTGAGTGTGGACATTTACAAGCGAAAGTGAACGACAGAAATTGTGCAAATGAACAAAGTTGTGATGCATGCTTTTCTGAAGGAAAATAAGCATGTGTACTGGGAGCAAACAGGAGAAGAAAGGAGGAGAAAAAAAAAACTGTACAGATAACTCACCCAGAGCTCTTTGACTTATGGCAGAAAGCCATTATAAGATATCTGATGGCAAACATTTAGTAGTGAATTGCATACAAGTGTAACTTCATCACCTCATGTGCACCACACAACAGAGACTTGCTGATAGATATAGAACGCTATGGACTCACCAACTCGCTTTCTCCCATTGTGCTTTTACAAACAAACACGTGACTCGCTCAACTGTTCTGGGGAACTACGGTAAACTTCATAATTTAAAATCATGTGACAGGTGAAATGAAAAACACAATCTGCTTTATCTCCTAAGGTATTGCACAAGTTGACTGGAGGTACTAACTTAAAAAGTAGCTACAAATATTCACATTTATTTAAAAAACAAAAATCTTATTTTTCTTAAATTTGTACCCAATTTTTCTCCCCAATTTCGTTATATCCAATTGCTAGTTACGATCTTGTTTAATTGCGGCAACTACCCAACAGGCTCGGGCGAGGCGAAGATCGAGACATGAGTCCTCCGAAACATGACCTGCCAAGCCATGCTGCTTCTTAACACACTGCTCGCTTAACCCGGAGCCAGCCGCACCTATGTGTCGAAGGAAACACTGTTCGACTGACGACCGAAGTCAGCTTGCAGGGGCCTGGCCCACCACAAGGAGTCGCTAGAGTGCGATGAGCCAAGAAAAGCCCCCCGGCCAAACCCTCCCCTAACCCGGAAAGCACTGGGCCAATTGTGTGCTGCCCTATGGGGCCCCCGGTCACTATGCTAGCTAGCTGGCTAGATAAACATGGTGCTAAGATATCAGATAGGAGCTAATAGCAACGTAGCTAGATAACGTCAGCTAGTTATCATTTTTAACATGTACAATTTTCGGCAATGAGCCATCTGACTTGCTGTGTAACCAGTTTCTAAAGCTCTTTGTTGTAACATTAGCTATTTACTGTTGTGCAGATCAGAACAGCCGCAATTGTTTCCGTAATTTGAGAGTTGATAGTCAGATTAGATGATTGTCATAATTTGGAAAGGAGGAAGTGTTTTAAAATGCCTAAATAAAAGGTTGGCAATAGGTTCAGCTACCTAAAAATCTTCCTGCATTTTTATGGACCAAGAAAGCTGTAGATCAGCACGTGTGTGTGCGTTCTCACTTCTCAAACTATGGGCAGATTTGAGTCATTCAGACAGAATGTGCATTGTCATTAAATCTTTTTGCTCTCCTTGTTAGATAATATGCAAATGCATGGCCTGGTAGCAAATGTCATCGCCATTAAGTTAGTTAACATAGTAGCAGTAAACAGCAGCCAGCAAGTGATACGAGCGATGGAGAGAGGTGTGAAAGGGAGAGGAGTTACAGCCTCGCTTTATCCAATCGTAGCAGTAGGTTCAAGTTACAACCCGCCCATTTCTTGACAGATAGCTGAACTAGCCAAATGAGTTGTTTGGAATTTAGTCCTGGCAGCTGAGTTGTTTAGAGATGCGTCCTGAGAGCTGAAAATAAATATTTTTCCAGATCACGAATAATGACAAAAAATGTCATAAGCTTCTGTGATCACAAATCATGACGTTACGTTGGACCCATTTGCAAATGTTGTTGAGCAGTAGGCTAATATAAGTCCCACATGGAAGGCATAAGGATTGTTTGTCATCTGTAGCATCATCAAATCAAATCAAATTGTATTGGCCATATGCGCCGAATACAACAGGTGCAGACATTACAGTGAAATGCTTACTTACAGCCCTTAACCAACAGTGCATTTATTTTTAATAAAAAAAGTAAAATAAAACAACAACAAAAAAGTGTTGAGAAAAAAACGAGCAGAAGTAAAATAAAATAACAGTAGGGAGGCTATATATACAGGGGGGCACCGGTGCAGAGTCAATGTGCGGGGGCACCGGCTAGTTGAGGTAGTTGAAGTAATATGTACATGTGGGTAGAGTTAAAGTGACTATGCATAAATAATTAACAGAGTAGCAGCAGTGTAAAAAGATGGGGTGGGGGGCAGTGCAAATAGTCCAGGTAGCCATGATTAGCTGTTCAGGAGTCTTATGGCTTGGGGGTGGAAGCTGTTGAGAAGTATTTTGGACCTAGACTTGGCACTCCGGTACCGCTTGCCGTGCGGTAGCAGAGAGAACAGTCTATGACTAGGGTGGCTGGAGTCCTTGACAATTTTGAGGGCCTTCCTCTGACACCGCCTGGTATAGAGGTCCTGGATGGCAGGAAGCTTGGCCCCAGTGATGTACTGGGCCATACGCACTACCCTCTGTAGTGCCTTGCGGTCGGAGGCCAAGCAGCTGTATAATTTTTTGAGGATCTGAGGACCCATGCCAAATCTTTTCAGTCTCCTGAGGGGGAATAGGCTTTGTCGTAACCTCTTCACGACTGTCTTGGTGTGTTTGGACCATGATAGTTTGTTGGTGATGTGGACACCAAGGAACTTAAAGCTCTCAACCTGTTCCACTACAGCCCCGTCGATGAGAATGGGGGCGTGCTCAGTCCTCTTTTTTTTCCTGTAGTCCACAATCATCTCCTTTGTCTTGGTCACGTTGAGGGAGAGGTTGTTATCCTGGCACCACACGGCCAGGTCTCTGACCTCCTCCCTATAGGCTGTCTCATCGTTGTCGGTGATCAGGCCTACCACTGTTGTGTCGTCGGCAAACTTAATGATGGTGTTGGAGTCGTGCCTGGACATGCAGTCATGGGTGAACAGGGAGTACAGGAGGGGACTGAGCACGCACCCCTGAGGTGCCCCCGTGTTGAGGATCAGTGTGGCAGATGTGTTGTTACCTACCCTTACCACCTGGGGGCAACCCGTCAGGAAGTCCAGGATCCAGTTGCAGAGGGAGGTGTTAAGTCCCAGGATCCTTAGCTTAGTGATGAGCTTTGACGGCACTATGGTGTTGAATGCTGAGCTGTAGTCAATGAATAGCATTCTCACGTAGGTTTCCTCTTGTCCAGGTGGGAAAGGGCAGTGTGGAGTGCAATAGAGATTGCATCATCTGTGGATCTGTTGGGGCGGTATGCAAATTAGAGTGGGTCTAGGGTTTCTGGGATAATGGTGTTGATGTGAGCCATGACCAGCCTTTCAAAGCACTTCATGGCTACAGACGTCAGTGCTACGGGTCGGTAGTCATTTAGGCAGGTTATCTTAGTGTCCTTGGGCACGGGGACTATGGTGGTCTGCTTGAAACATGTTGGTATTACAGACTCAGTCAGGGACATGTTGAAAATGTCAGTGAAGACACTTGCCAGTTGTTCAGCACATGCTCGGAGTACACGTCCTGGTAATCCGTCTGGCCCTGCGGCCTTGTGAATGTTGACCTGCTTAAAAGTCTTACTCACATCGGCTACGGAGAGCGTGATCACATAGTCATCCGGGACAGCTGGTGCTCTCATGCATACTTCAGTGTTGCTTGCCTCGAAGCGAGCATAGAAGTGGTTTAGCTCGTCTCGTAGGCTTGTGTCACTGGGAAGCTCGCGGCTGTGCTTCCCTTTGTAGTCTGTAATAGTTTTCAAGCCCTCTTGTTGCACATTTAACATGCTGGTAGAAATGAGGTAGAACGGATGTAAGTTTCCCTGCATTAAAGTCCCCGGCCACTAGGAGCGCTGCCTCTGGATGAGCGTTTTCCTGTTGATTTATGGCCTTATACAGCTCATTCAGTGCAATCTTAATGCCAGCATTGGTTTGTGGTGGTAAATAGACAGCTATGAAAAATATAGATGAAAACTCTCTTGGTAAATAGTGTGGTCTACAGCTTATCATAAGATACTCTACCTCAGGCGAGCAAAACCTCGAGACTTCCTTAGTATTTGATTTTTTGCACCAGCTGTTGTTTACAAATATACACCGCCACCCCTTGTCTTACCGGAGTCAGCCGTTCTATCCTGCCGATGTAGCGTATAGCCCGCTAGCTGTATGTTGTCCATGTCGCCGTTCAGCCACGACTCGGTGAAACATAAGATATTACAGTTTTTAATGTCCCGTTGGTAGGATAACCGTAATCTTAGGTCATCCCATTTATTCTCAAATGATTGAAGATTGGCTAATAGGATTGATGGGAGGGGCAGTTTACTCGCTCGCCGTCGGATCCTTACAAGGCACCCCGACCTACGTCCACGATATCTCTGTCTCTTCCTCATGCGAATGACTGGGATTTGGGCCTTGTCGGGTGTCTGTAGGATATCCTTTGCGGCCGCCTCGTTGAAGAAAAAATATTTGTCCAATACGAGGTGAGTAATCGCTGTCCTGATATCCAGAAGCTCTTTTTGGTTATAAGAGACGATGGCAGAAACATTATGTACAAAATAAATTGCAAATAACGCGGAAAAACAGACATAATAGTACAATTGGTTAGAGGGCTGTAAAAACGGCAGCCATCTTCTACGGCACCACTATAAAAAGATCATAGACTCCACTGATCAGCCAAAATAAGCTAAATAACTCAATGCATGCACACACACTCCTATTGAATATGTATTCACCTGTATTGTGAGTAGCCCTATGCCATCTTAATTTACCCAGTTTATCAAGAGATTTAAGATTCAAATAAAAGTATTACCATTATGTTATGTAGTTAGGTTGGTCAAAACTAAGTAAAATGTATTGTTCGATTTTAAAATGAATGCATTAATGCATACATGGCTGTCATTTTGTAATCAAAATGTTCTAATTTAATGATATTGAATATCGGCCATCGACCTCCTTGACCCCCCAAAATCGGTATCGGCCCTAAAAAATCTATATCGGTCGTTCTCTAGTGACAATGCCAATATTTCTTGCAAGATGATGCATGAAAAAAAAATTCCTAAGTGTCTCTGGGTCTGAATAAACAGCGCCGGAGAAGATGGCTGCCGTTTTACAGCCCTCTAACCAATTGTACTATTATGTGTGTTTTTCCGCGTTATTTGTAATTTATTTTGTACATAATGTTTCTGCCATCGTCTCTTATAACCAAAAAGAGCTTCTGGATATCAGAACAGCAATTACTCACCTCGTATTGGACAAAGATTTTTTCTTCAACGAGGCGGCCGCAAAGGATATCCTACAGACACCCGACAAGGCCCAAATCCCTGTCATTCGCATGAGGAAGAGACGGAGATATCGTGGACGTAGGTCGGGGTGCCTTGTAAGGATCTGACGGCGAGCGAGTAAACTGCCGCTCCCATCAATCCTATTAGCCAATCTTCAATCATTGGAGAACAAATTGGATGACCTAAGATTACGGTTATCCTACCAACGGGACATTAAAAACTGTAATATCTTATGTTTCACCGAGTCGTGGCTGAACGACGACATGGATAACATACAGCTAGCGGGCTATACGCTAAATCGGCAGGATAGAACGGCTGACTCCGGTAAGACAAGGGGTGGCGGTCTGTGTATATTTGTAAACAACAGCTGGTGCACAAAATCAAATACTAAGGAAGTCTCAAGGTTTTGCTCGCCTGAGGTAAAGTATCTTATGATAAGCTGTAGACCACACTATTTACCAAGAGAATTTCCATCTATATTTTTCATAGCTGTCTATTTACCACCACAAACCAATGCTGGCATTAAGATTGCACTGAATGAGCTGTATAAGGCCATAAGTCAACAGGAAAACGCTCATCCAGATGCAGCGCTCCTAGTGGCCAGGGACTTTAATGCAGGGAAACTTAAATCCGTTCTACCTAATTTCTACCAGCATGTTAAATGTGCAACCAGAGGAAAAAAAACTCTAGACCACCTTTACTCCACACACAGACACGCATACAAAGCTCTCCCTCGCCCTCCATTTGGCAAATCTGACCATAACTCTATCCTCCTGATTCCTGCTTATAAGCAAAAACTAAAGCAGGAAGCACCAGTGACTCGGTTAATAAAAAAGTGGTCAGATGACGCAGATGCTAAGCTACAGGACTGTTTTGCTAGCACAGACTGGAACATGTTCTGGGATTCTTCAGATAGCATTGAGGAGTACACCACATCAGTCACTGGCTTCATCAATAAGTGCATCGATGATGTCGTCCCCACAGTGACCGTACGTACATACCCCAACCAGAAGCCATGGATTACAGGAAACATCCGCACTGAGCTAAAGGGTAGAGCTGCCGCTTTCAAGGAGCGGGACTCTAACCCGGACGCTTATAAGAAATCCCGCTATGCCCTCCGATGAACCATCAAACAGGCAAAGAGTCAATACAGGACTAAGATTGAATCGTACTACACCGGCTCTGATGCTCGTCGGATGTGGCAGGGCTCGAAAACTATTACAGACTACAAAGGGAAGCACAGCCGCGAGCTGCCCAGTGACACAAGACTTCCAGACGAGCTAAACCCCTTCTATGCTCGCTTCGAGGCAAGCAACACTGAAGCATGCATGAGAGCACCAGCTGTTCCGGATGACTATGTGATCACGCTCTCCGTAGCCGATGTGAGTAAGACTTTTAAGCAGGTCAACATTCACAAGGCCGCAGGGCCAGACGGATTACCAGGACGTGTACTCCGAGCATGTGCTGACCAACTGGCAAGTGTCTTCACTGACATTTTCAACATGTCCCTGAATGAGTCTGTAATACCAACATGTTTCAAGCAGACCACCATAGTCCCCGTGCCCAAGGACACTAAGATAACCTGCCTAAATGACCACCGACCCGTAGCACTGACGTCTGTAGCCATGAAGTGCTTTGAAAGGCTGGTCATGGCTCACATCAACACCATTATCCCAGAAACCCTAGACCCACTCCAATTTGCATACCGCCCCAACAGATCCACAGATGATGCAATCTCTATTGCACTCCACACTGCCCTTTCCCACCTGGACAAGAGGAACACCTACGTGAGAATGCTATTCATTGACTACAGCTCAGCATTCAACACCATAGTGCCCTCAAAGCTCATCACTAAGCTAAGGATCCTGGGACTAAACACCTCCCTCTGCAACTGGATCCTGGACTTCCTGACGGGCCACCCCCCAGGTGGTAAGGGTAGGTAACAACACATCTGCCACACTGATCCTCAACACGGGGGCCCCTCAGGGGTGCGTGCTCAGTCCCCTCCTGTACTCCCTGTTCACCCATGACTGCATGGCCAGGCACTACTCCAACACCATCATTAAGTTTGCCGACGACACAACAGTGGTAGGCCTGATCACCGACAACGATGAGACAGCCTATAGGGAGGAGGTCAGAGACCTGGCCGTGTGGTGCCAGGATAACAACCTCTCCCTCAACGTGACCAAGACAAAGGAGATGATTGTGGACTACAGGAAAAAAAGAGGACTGAGCACGCCCCCATTCTCATCGACGGGGCTGTAGTGGAACAGGTTGAGAGCTTCAAGTTCCTTGGTGTCCACATCACCAACGAACTATCATGGTCCAAACACACCAAGACAGTCGTGAAGAGGGCACGACAAAGCCTATTCCCCCTCAGGAGACTGAAAAGATTTGGCATGGGTCCTCAGATCCTCAAAGAATTCTACAGCTGCACCATCGAGAGCATCCTGACTGGTTGCATCACCGCCTGGTATGGCAATTGCTTGGCCTCTGACCGCAAGGCACTACAGAGGGTAGTGCGTACGGCCCAGTACATCACTGGGGCCAAGCTTCCTGCCATCCAGGACCTCTATACCAGGCGGTGTCAGAGGAAGGCCCTCAAAATTGTCAAAGACTCCAGCCACCCTAGTCATAGACTGTTCTCTCTGCTACCGCATGGCAAGCGGTACCGGAGTGCCAAGTCTAGGTCCAAAAGACTTCTCAACAGCTTCTACCCCCAAGCCATAAGACTCCTGAACAGCTAATCATGGCTACCCGGACTATTTGCACTGCCCCCCCACCCCATCCTTTTACGCTGCTTCTACTCTGTTAATTATTTATGCATAGTCACTTTAACTCTACCCACATGTACATATTACTTCAACTACCTCAACTAGCCGGTGCCCCCGCACATTGACTCTGCACCGGTACCCCCCTGTATATATAGCCTCCCTACTGTTATTTTATTTTACTTCTGCTCTTTTTTTCTCAACACTTTTTTTGTTGTTGTTTTGTTTTATACTTTTTTGTTAAAAATAAATGCACTGTTGGTTAAGGGCTGTAAGTAAGCATTTCACTGTAATGTCTGCACCTGTTTTATTCGGCGCATGTGGCCAATAAAATTTGATTTGACACAATACACAAATATGAACGGGCTACTGTGCTGCTCTATGCAGGCTAAGAATGGAAAAAATACCCATGTTCAGGCATAATGACAAATTACCAAAAATAGACCAATGGTTACGCTAATGAAAGAGTAGAGCAATGCTTATGATAATACAGCACATAAATAAAAACATGTTTGTCTTTAGAAGATATTAAGATCCTGGCAGAAAACAAACAAATCCTACAAACGAGAGCCTGAGGCATTTTACGGAAATCCAAGTCGACGTTTCACCGGAGCCCACATTACCAAAGATGTGGCTACCCGCGCGGGTGCCTGTTGGTTATTGCAGAGAGGAGGGTAGTCACACTGCTGCACGCTCAATAATTAATTGTTGATGCAAGGTGGAAAGGAGTGATGGTGACAGCTTTAATTTGTTTCAACCTGGGGCATGGGATCACTTGAAGTTGGTGAAATATTCAGGGGGGAGGGGGAGCTTGTTGGGTATTTCTCACCATGATGGGCTTGTATGTTTGGGATGGAAATCACAATGTTGTGTCAATGACACATCAGAAAGCTGGACTGCAAGATGACATTAGGGGTTGACACAGATGTCGAATTGCTGAAAAGCTGGAGCTGTCATTACTCTACCATTGTCGGATCTAACATTTTGTGGGTGACCGTATCATTTCTGTCACTTATTCCAGGACTGATTGTGAAAATGACATGTCAAAGTCAGTCAACTGCCAGTTGTGATGACATTTGCTCATTGTATTTTGAGAATAGTCTAGAAGACGTAAAAAAATAAAATCTCAGGTGATGGATAGGGCTGTGAAACAGCGGCAGTCCAAAAAGTAAAAAAATAAATAATATATATATACATTGTTGGTGAACTAATGTTTTTATTACCACTATGTGGGAAATTGTAATTAGCACAGATGCACCTGCATATAAAAAAAACAATGGCTTTGGAACATCTCTTGATGCTCTGATGAAGGCATAACTGCTGAAACTCGTTAGCCTGCCCGGCTGAAAATAAAAAGGTGAAATGAGGTGACGTCTTTTTGTGCTGCCGTTTCCCAATGTTTCTTATATAATATATGCAATTTAGCAGACACTTTTATCCAAAGCGACTTACAGTCATGTGTGCATACATTTTACAAATGGGTGGTCCCAGGATTCAAACCCACTACCCTGGAGTTACAAGCTACAAAGGACCACATAACAACACGTTTCACTATTGGCTCTGCCAGGGCTCTCCAACCCTGTTCCAGGGGTCCTATAGGCTAAACTTAAAGTAATTTAGAGTTATTTGGCCACTTTAGTTATACAAACCTTATCAAAATATACACTGAGTGTAAAAAACATTAAGGAGACCTTCGTAATATTGAGTTGCAAAGTCAAAACATGTTTTTAGAAATATCTCATATACATAAGTATTCACACCCCTGAGTCAATACATGGTGGAATCACCTTTGGCAGTGATTACAGCTGTGAGTCTTTCTGGGTAAGTCTCTATGAGCTTTGCACACCTGGATTGTAGAATATTTGCCCATTATTATTTTAAAAAATGTTCAAGCTCTCAAATTGGTTGTTGATCATTGCTAGACAACCATTTCCAAGTCTTGCCATAGATTTTCAAGCAGATTTAATTTAAAACTGTAACTCTGTCACTCAGGAACATTCACTGTCTTCTTGGTAAGCAACTCCAGTGTAGGTTTGGCCTTGATTAGGTTATTGTTCTGCTAAAAGGTGAATTAATCTCCCAGTGTCTGGTGGAAAGCAGACTGAACAAAGTTTTCCTCTAGGATTAGGCCTGTGCTTAGCTCCATTCTGTTCATTTTTTATCCTGAAAAACTCCCCAGTCCTTAACAATTACAAGAATACCCATAACATGATGCAGCCACCACTATGTTTGAAAATATGGAGAGTGGTACTCAGTAATGTGTTGTATTGGATTTGCCCCAAACATAACACTATGTATTCAGGACTGAAAGCTAATTGCTTTTCCACATTCTTTGCATTACTTTAGTGCCTTGTTGCAAACAGGATGCATGTTTTGGAATATTTTGATTCTGTACAGGCTTCCTTCCTTTCACTCTGTCAATTAGGTTATTATTGTGGAGGAACTACAATTTTGTTTTCTCCTATCACAGCCATTAAACTCTGTAACTGTTTTAAAGTCACCATTGTCCTCATGGTGAAATTTACATTTTACATTTTAGTCATTTAGCAGATGCTCTTATCCAGACCGACTTACAGTAGTGAATGCATATATTTTCGTACTTTTAATTCATACTGGTACCCCGTGGGAATCGAACCCACAACCCTGGCATTGCAAGCGCCATGCTCTACAAACTGAACTACATGGGGAAATCCCTGAGTCCATGCAACTTATTATGTGACATTATGCACATGTTTACTCTTGAACTTATTTAGGCTTGTCATAACAAAGGGTTTGAACACTTATTGACTCAAGACATTTACGGCTTTTCATTTTTCATTCATTTGTAAACATTTCAAAAAACATAATTCCACTTTGACATTATGGGGTATTGTGTGTAACACAACCAAATGTGGAAAAAGTCAAAGGGTTTGAATACTTTCTGAAGGCAATGTATATGAACAATTGTTTCCTGAGAAAAGTGATACACTACATGGCCAAAAGTATGTGGACACTCCTTCAAATGAGTGGATTCGGCTATTTCAGCCACACCCGTTGCTGACAGGTGTATAAAATCGAGCACACAGCCATGCAATCGCCATAGACAAATATTGGCAGTAGAATGGCCCGTACTGAAGAGCTCAGTGACTTTCAACGTGGCACCGCCATAGGATGCCACCTTTCCAACAAGTCAGTTTGTCAAATTTCTGCCCTGCTAGAGCTGCCCCAGTCAACTGTAAGTGCTATTATTGTGAAGTGGAAACGTCTAGGAGCAACAACAGCTCAGCCGTGAAGCGGTAGGCCACACAGGCTCACAGAACGGGACCGCCGAGTGCTGAAGCGTGTGTAAAAATCGTCTGTCCTCGGTTGCAACACTCACTACCGAGTTCCAAACTGCCTCTGGAAGCAACGTCAGCACAATAACTGTTCGTCTGGAGCTTCATGAAATGGGTTTCCATGGCCAAGCAGCCACACACAAGCCTAAGATCACCATGCACACTGCAAAGCGTCAGCTGGAGTGGTGTAAAGCTCACCGCCATTGGACTCTGGAACTGTGGAAACGCGTTCTCTGGAGTAATGAATCACACTTCACCATCTGGCAGTCCGACGGATGAATCTAGGTTTGGCAGATGCCAGGAGAACGCTACCTGCCCGAATGCATAGTGACAACTGTAAAGTTTGGTGGAGGAGGAATAATGGTCTGGGGCCATTTTTCATGGTTTGGGCTAGGCCTATTAGTTCCAGTGAAGGGAAATCTTAATGCTACAGCATAAAATTACATTCTAGACAATTCTGTACCTCCAACTTTGTGGCAACAGTTTGGGGAAGGACCTTTCCTGCTTCAGCATGACACTGCCCCAGTGCACAAAGCAAGGTCCATACAGAAATGGTTTGTCGAGATCGGTGTGGAAGAACTTGACTGGCCTGCACAGAGACCTGACCTCAACCCAATTGAACCCCTTTGGGATGAATTGGAAACGCCGACTGCGAGCCAGGCCTAATCGCCCAATATCAGTGCTCGACCTCACTAATGCTCTTGTGGCTGAATGGAAGCAAGTCCCCGCATAAATGTTTCAACATCCAGTGGAACACCTTCCCAGAAGGTGGCTGTTATAGCAGCAAAGGGGGGACCAACTCCATATTGACACCCATGATTTTGGAATGAGATGTACTTTTGGCCTTGTAATGTATATTCTTTGGTATCTGGAATTGTGACCTGTAAGATTCAATGAAACTCATGTTCTATGACTGAGTAGGATTTCTTTGAATTAGACTGAATAAAATTATATTCCTGTCACTGAAATTCAAATTATACATCCTGTAGGGTGTGGTCAATTCTAAAATTCTGAATTGAGCACAAGCCTGGCAAGTAGAAGTAGTCAACATTTAAAAATGTATAGATTTGGTAGACAACTTCATTATTTTGATCTCCCCACAGTTCATTGGACAAGGAAGTGTAAACTCTAACATAGTCTATTAGCTAGAAAGGTATCTGGCGGCCTAGAGAAAATTTGCTGTTAAAAGCAATCTTTTTGCAATTCTACACATTTTTCCAATGAGCTGAGAGAAAATGTTGCAGTTTTAAAGCTAAGTTCCTGCAATTATATGCATTTTGCCATGGCTAATGTTGTCATGGCTAAAATCAATGGGCAATGGGCCAGCTCTGACTCTGCCTAGAGCTGGCCATCCGAGCAACCGGGCAAGAAGGACCTTGGTCAGGGAGTTGACCAAGAACCCAATGACCACTCTGACAGAACTAAATATTTCCTTGGCTGAGATGGAGAACCTGCCAGAAGGACAACAGTCTCTACAGCAATTCACCAATCTGGTATCTGTATTTCGTTTTCAATAAATTTGCAAACATTTCTGAAAACCATGTTTTCATTTTATTATTATGGGGTATTGTGTGTAGATTGGTGAGAAAAAAATATATTTAATCAATTTTGATTTCAGCCTGTAACACAACAAAATGTGGAATAAGTAAATGGGTATGAATACTTTCTGAAGGCACTGTAGTTCAATATCTTTCCTGCATGCTTTCTATTTGCTTTTGGTCGTTTAATTTCACACAAACTGTTTTCCATCCTGTAATTAGCTCCAATGACTGAAATTTCCTCCATATTAAAGGGATAGTTAAAGATTTTAGCAATGAAGCCCGTTAACTACTCCCCCAGAGTCGGATGAACAGGAACAGCTAGCATGCCAACTATTCCTGTAGACTTCCAATAATTGAGCTAATGCTACTTAGCATTGGCTTGTGAAACTAGCTCTAACTTCCTTCATACTGGACGCAGAGACATAAAAATTATATCCACGATGGTATTCTGTTGCAGCCAACGATATTCATGCAATCATTTCTTTCCCACACAAACATTTTTTAACATTTGAGGACCCCCTGCAGTACTTCCGCGGACACCAGTTTGAAACCCCCTGGCATAGCCTATATAAATGTTGCGCAATGACTGGGCTTATAAGAACACTTATGTCATTCCATGCATTAACCAGCTATTTGAGGAGCTGGCTCTTGCTGCACAACAGTTTTAAAGAGTACAGTTTTGGAGAAGCCTAGTTACGTGACTGAACGGTCCACGTGAAATTTGACTGCAGTCATGACTTGTGACTGCCGGTGTGGTGGTAATACGGTCACAGTAACAGTCCTAGTGATGGACTACTGCCCTAGTTCTATACATTAGCGCATAAACAGGCAATCATGTCTGTGTACTGTGTACTCCCTTAAGGTACTGTAAACTGCAACAGTCAACTTCTTGAACTTACAGTACAGTAGTGCTGAGCGATTAACCGAATTTCAGTTTTTTGGGGGGTTATTAAACAACTAATTGACAGACGTCGGTTCAATTACTTGAATTCCATTTAGTTGGGGGGTGGGGGGTTTGTGTGCCCAACGCGCTTTCTCTAGAGAGAAATCAAACCATTCACAAGAGAAATTCAGTGAAGAACTATATGGGACACTGGGCTGAAGGGAGTTGTGGTTTTCGTTAAGCAAATATTCAACCTAGTTCAGTGCAGAAATTTGTTAATTAACTACAATGACCATAATCCATTGCGCCTGTTCTTTTCCGGCTCGGACACAGATGGATACACTTTTACGCCTGCTACATTAGGTTAGATACACACAGATCGCATACACTGCTGCATGAGAGATGAATGTACACAACACAATGACCAGAGAGAGGGATAGAGAGTTCATGAAAGTATGCCTTATCAACTTTGAAGAACTAGTAAAATGATTTCATCAGACAGCGTACTTATGCAGGCTAGCATAGCTAAATAGGATGACTAAAGACAGTAGCCTACAGTATGTGGAGAACAGAGATAACATTAGATTGTTGTCTGGCTGGCTGGCTGCTACTGACTGAGCAGAGATAAGATGAGATGATGACTTTAAAGAATGAAACAAATAAAATATATAAATAATTGAAACCGAAAACCGTGATTATTTTGTAATAATCGAAACGAAACCGAACCGACCTTAAAAAGCACTAATCGCTCAGCATTACAGTACAGTAGCGACAGGTGCTTCAGGGTGGAACTAGCTGTAGCACACCGTTGGCGCTAGTGCTTAGCTATGCTAACAACAGTGATAATGGTAGTCCTGGTTGTATGAGGGGGCTGTTCAGGACTGCCAGACTGTTCCAACAACAGAAATATAATTACTAGAATGGACATTCCCATTTCAATTAATCCTCTCTGATGGGTGGAGCGGTGGCCATATTGTGTGTACCCATGAGTGTTCAGGTCAAATTGCCATGGTCCGAGGGGCTTTGTCCGTTCTAGTAGTTCTATTTCCATGGTTCCAACAACATGGCCAACGTCCCACCACTTCCAAAACAGGAGCCCAACGGGCATAATAAGTCATTAGGCCAAAAGAGTCCTGGGTTTGTGAACGCACTTGACATTAGCCTGGACGATTCACCCAGAGATTACCCCTGCTCATTCCTGTTATTTCATTGAATTATTTATGCCTATTTATTTTATAGCTGCCAATTCTAGACTGGCATTTCCTCCTGTTAATTGCTTGTTAAACGTTCCACTTGACCTTTATTGGAAGATAACACCACAGCTTCCACAGACAGCTTCTGTATTTCTTACTCTGGTTTTAAGAAACCACTTCTTCGATTGAGACGATGCATGATATCAACATGGGATTGCGGGCCGGCTATCTATTCACTGTCCATTCCCCCAGTGGAGTTGACTAAATGGGGACTGAAATAGATTCCGAGTCCCCCAACCTCTACGCCATCTTTTAGTCGGTGAGACTGTCAGGTATTGTATCGCTCCCGAGGTACAGGCAACAGATCTCCAAGATGGCGTAGCAGTGCGGTCGTGTATTCTGTAGTGTCCTCGTGTAAATAATTTTTAGTTTTTTGTCTTTTTCGTATACATTTCTCAATCTCACTTTCCATCCTTCAACTAAATATACTTTCCTGCAACCCGCCTCACCCAATGTGGAACGGATTGTATTATTTCTTTATAACTTTTTAATCTAGAATCTCCGGTTGAAACTAGCCAGCTAGCTAGCTACTTGCTATTAGCCACCGTTAGCGGTCTTCACCATTGTCCGTGGCCTGCACGACCTACCAGCCAGCTCTAGACTGGACAATTATCGGCCAGTCTGCACAGTCTGCACAGTCGACCCAGAGCATATCGGATTTTCTGACGGAATCACTGAATCACTGGACCTTAACACCGAATCATCGCAACTAGTTAGCTGCAACCGAATGGCTGTTGTTGTTGTTGGCTAATCACCACTGTCCCGAAGCAAGCACCACTTAGCCTTGAGCTAGACTCGAGCCAGGCCCATCTCCCTCTCTGTCAACCGGACGGGACCTCCTAGTGTTGACACGGAGCCCCGCCGATCCATCACGACTGATCTGCCGACGTAATCGTCTGATGTGGTTTCAACATGCTTCCCGTAGCGACGATCACAAAGATCCATCTGCTCGCCCCGGCCCGCTAGCACACGCAATCAACAGCCGCGCCCCCTGCTCGCCTGTGCCGTAGCAGCCGCCGAACTGCTCCCGGACTCACCTAATGCTGTTCACTGGACCTTATGATCACTCAGCAATATAGCTGATGCCTGCTGGACTGTTCCTTTATACGGTACCCCATCCTGTTTATCTGTTTAGTCTCAGCCCAAACTTTCGTCGCCATTACCAGCTGTTGTCTTAGCTCTCTCGAATAACACCTGTGATTGCTTTATGCCTCTCTCCCATGTCAATATGCCTTGCCTATTGCTGTTTCGGTTAGTTGTTATTGTACGATTTCACTGTGGAGCCCCCAGTCCCGCTCAACCTGCCTCAGATGGCTCCTTTGTCCCACCCCCCATACACGCAGAGACCGGCTCAATTGGTGCCTCCAGTGAAGCTATCTCTTTCACAACGCTTAGGTTAACCTCCACTGTACTCATATCCTTCCATATCCTTGTCTGTACGTAATGCCTTGAATCTATTCTACAACGCCGAGAAATCTGCCCCTTTTATTCTCTGTACTCAACGCACTAGAAGACCAGTTCTTAAACATTTTACATTTTAGTCATTTAGCAGACGCTCTTATCCAGAGCAACTTACAGTTAGTGAATGCATACATGTCTTCTTTTTTTTTCATACTGGCCCCCCGTGGGAAACGAACCCACATCCCTGCCGGCCAAACCCTCCCCTACCTTGGACGACGCTGGACCAATTGTGCGCCCCCCATGGGTCACCCGGTCGCGGCCGGCTGCGACAGAGCCTGGACTCGAACCAGGATCTCTAGTGGCACAGCTAGCACTGCGATGCAGTGCCTTAGACCACTGCGCCACCCGGGAGTCAGCCTTTAGCCGTATCCTTATTCTATTCCTCTGGTGTTGTAGAGGTTAACCCAGGCCCTGTAGCCCCCAGTATCACTCCTACTCCCCAGGCACTATCATTTGTTGACTTATGTAATCGTAAAAGCCTTGGTTTCTTGCATGTTAACATCAGAAGCCTCCTCCCTAAGTTTGAGTTATTCACTGCGTTAGCACACTCCGCCAACCCTGATGTTCTAGCAGTGTCTGAATCCTGGCTTAGGCCACCAAAAATTCAGAAATGTCCATCCCCAACTACAACATTTTCCGTCTAGATAGAACTGCCAAAGGGGGCGTAGTTGCAATCTACTGTAGAGATAGCCTGCAGAGCTCTATCATACTATCCAGGTCTGTGCCCAAACAGTTTGAGCTTCTACTTCTAAAAATCCACCTTTCCAGAAATAAGTCTCTCACTGTTGCCGCTTGCTACATACCCCACTCAGCCCCCAGCTGTGCCCTGGACACCATATGATAATTGATTGCCCCCCATCTATCCTCAGAGTTCGTACTGCTTGGTGACCTAAACTGGGAAATGCTTAACACCCTGGCCATCCTACAATCTAAACTAGATGCCCTCAATCTCACACAAATTATCAAGGAACCTATCAGGTACAACCCTAAATCCGTAAACATGGGCACCCTCATAGATATCATCCTGACTAATTTACCCTCTAAATACACCCCCGCTGTCTTTTTTCTTTCTTTTTCTTTTTTCTTTTAGTCATTTAGCAGATGCTCGTATCCAGAGCGACTTACAGTTATTGAGTGCATACATTATTTGTTTATTTTTCATACTGACCCCCGTCTTCAACCAGGATCTCAGCGATCACTGCCTCATTGCCTGCTTCCGTAATGGGTCCGCGGTCAAACGACCACCCCTCATCACTGTCAAACGCTCCCTAAAACACTTTAGCAAGCAGGCCTTTCTAATTGACCTGGCCCGGGATGGATATTGACCTCATTCCGTCAGTAGAGGATGCCTGGTTGTTCTTTAAAAGTGCTTTCCTCTCCATCTTAAATAAGCATGCCCCATTCAAATATGTCAGAACTAAGAACAGATATAGCCCCTGGTTCACCCCAGACTTGACTGCCCTTGACCAGCACAAAAACATCCTGTGGCGTACTGCATTAGCATCGAACAGCCCCCGCGATATGCTACTTTTCAGGGAAGTCAGGAACCAATATACACAATCAGTTAGGAAAGCAAAGGCTAGCTTTTTCAAACAGAAATGTGCATCCTGTAGCACTAACTCCAAAAAGTTTTGTGACACTGTAAAGTCCATGGAGAATAAGAGCACCTCATCCCAGCTGCCCACTGCACTGAGGCTAGGAAACACTGTCACCACCGATAAATCTACGATAATCGATCATTTCAACAAGCATTTTGCTACGGCTGGCCATGCATTCCACCTGGCTGCCCCTACCCCGGCCACCAGCTCTGCACCCTCCGCTGCAACTTGCCCATGCTATTCCTTCACCCAAATTCAGACAGCTGATGTTCTGAAAGAGCTGCAAAATCTGGACCCCTACAAATCAGCTGGGCTAGACAATCTGGACCCTTTCTTTCTAAAATTAGCCGCCGAAATTGTCGCAACCCCTATTACTAGCCTGTTCAACCTCTCTTTCTTATCGTCTGAGATCCCCAGAGATTGGAAAGCTGCCGCGGTCATCCCTCTCTTCAAAGGGGGTGACACTCTAGATCCTAACTGTTATAGACCTATATCCATCCTGCCCTGCCTTTCGAAAGTTTTTGAAAGCCAAGTTAACAGATCACAGACCATTTCGAATCCCACCGTACCTTCTCCGCTATGCAATCTGGTTTCCGAGCTGGTCAAATCAAATCAAATCAAATTTTATTGGCCACATGCGCCGAATACAACAGGTGCAGACATTACAGTGAAATGCTTACTTACAGCCCTTAACCAACAGTGCATTTATTTTTAATAAAAAAGTAAAATAAAACAACAACAAAAAAGTGTTGAGAAAAAAAGAGCAGAGGTAAAATAAAATAACAGTAGGGAGGCTATATGTACAGGGGGGTTCCGGTGCAGAGTCAATGTGCGGGGGTAATATGTTGAAGTTGAAGTAATATGTACATGTGGGTAGAGTTAAAGTGACTATGCATGAATAATTAACAGAGTAGCAGCAGCGTAAAAAGATGGGGCGGGGGGACAGTGCAAATAGTCCGGGTAGCCATGATTAGCTGTTCAGGAGTCTTATGGCTTGGGGGTAGAAGCTGTTGAGAAGTCTTTTGGACCTAGATTTGGCACTCCGGTACCGCTTGCCGTGCGGTAGCAGAGAGAACAGTCCATGACTAGGGTGGCTGGAGTCTTTGACAATTTTGAGGTCCTTCCTCTGACACCGCCTGGTATAGAGGTCCTGGATGGCAGGAAGCTTGGCCCCAGTGATGTACTGGGCCGTACGCACTACCCTCTGTAGTGCCTTGCGGTCGGAGGCCAAGCAGTTGCCATACCAGGCGGTGATGCAACCAGTCAGGATGCTCTCGATGGTGCAGCTGTATAATTTTTTGAGGATCTGAGGACCCATGCCGAATCTTTTCAGTCTCCTGAGGGGGAATAGGCTTTGTCGTGCTCTCTTCACAACTGTCTTGGTGTGTTTGGACCATGATAGTTCATTGGTGATGTGGACACCAAGGAACTTGAAGCTCTCAACCTGTTCCACTACAGCCCCGTCGATGAGAATGGGGGCGTGCTCAGTCCTCTTTTTTTCCCTGTAGTCCACAATCATCTCCTTTGTCTTGGTCACGTTGAGGGAGAGGTTGTTATCCTGGCACCACACGGCCAGGTCTCTGACCTCCTCCCTATAGGCTGTCTCATCGTTGTCGGTGATCAGGCCTACCACTGTTGTGTCGTCGGCAAACTTAATGATGGTGTTGGAGTCGTGCCTGGCCATGGGTGAACAGGGAGTACAGGAGGGGACTGAGCACGCACCCCTGAGGGGCCCCCGTGTTGAGGATCAGTTTGGCAGATGTGTTGTTACCTATCCTTACCACCTGGGGGCGGCCCGTCAGGAAGTCCAGGATCCAGTTGCAGAGGGAGGTGTTTAGTCCCAGGATCCTTAGCTTAGTGATGAGCTTTGAGGGCACTATGGTGTTGAATGCTGAGCTGTAGTCAATGAATAGCATTCTCACGTAGGTGTTCCTCTTGTCCAGGTGGGAAAGGGCAGTGTGGAGTGCAATAGAGATTGCATCATCTGTTGATCTGTTGGGGCGGTATGCAAACTGGAGTGGGTCTAGGGTTTCTGGGATAATGGTGTTGATGTGAGCCATGACCAGCCTTTCAAAGCACTTCATGGCTACAGACGTCAGTGCTACAGGTCGGTAGTCATTTAGGCAGGTTATCTTAGTGTCCTTGGGCACGGGGACTATGGTGGTCTGCTTGAAACATGTTGGTATTACAGACTCAGTCAGGGACATGTTGAAAATGTCAGTGAAGACACTTGCCAGTTGGTCAGCACATGCTCGGAGTACACGTCCTGGTAATCCGTCTGGCCCTGCGGCCTTGTGAATGTTGACCTGCTTAAAAGTCTTACTCACATCGGCTACGGAGAGCGTGATCACATAGTCATCCGGAACAGCTGGTGCTCTCATGCATGCTTCAGTGTTGCTTACCTCGAAGCGAGCATAGAAGTGGTTTAGCTCGTCTGGTAGGCTTGTGTCACTGGGCAGCTCGCGGCTGTGCTTCCCTTTGTAGTCTGTAATAGTTTTCAAGCCCTGCCACATCCGACGAGCGTCAGAGCCGGTGTAGTACGATTCAATCTTAGTCCTGTATTGACGCTTTGCCTGTTTGATGGTTCGTCGGAGGGCATAGCGAGATTTCTTATAAGCGTCCGGGTTAGAGTCCCGCTCCTTGAAAGCGGCAGCTCTACCCTTTAGCTCAGTGCGGATGTTTCCTGTAATCCATGGCTTCTGGTTGGGGTATGTACGTACGGTCACTGTGGGGACGACATCATCGATGCACTTATTGATGAAGCCAGTGACTGATGTGGTGTACTCCTCAATGCTATCTGAAAAATCCCAGAACATGTTCCAGTCTGTGCTAGCAAAACAGTCCTGTAGCTTAGCATCTGCGTCATCTGACCACTTTTATATTAACCGAGTCACTGGTGCTTCCTGCTTTAGTTTTTGATTATAAGCAGGAATCAGGAGGATAGAGTTATGGTCAGATTTCCCAAATGGAGGGCAAAGGGAGAGCTTTGTATGCGTCTCTGTGTGTGGAGTAAAGGTGGTCTAGAGTTTTTTTTCCTCTGGTTGCACATTTAACATGCTGGTAGAAATTAGGTAGAACGGATTTAAGTTTCCCTGCATTAAAGTCCCCGGCCACTAGGAGCGCTGCCTCTGGATGAGCGTTTTCCTGTTGACTTATGGCCTTATACAGCTCATTCAGTGCAATCTTAATGCCAGCATTGGTTTGTGGTGGTAAATAGACAGCTATGAAAAATATAGATGAAAACTCTCCTGGTAAATAGTGTGGTCTACAGCTTATCATAAAATACTCTACCTCAGGCGAGCAAAACCTCGAGACTTCCTTAGTATTTGATTTTGTGCACCAGCTGTTGTTTACAAATATACACAGACCGCCACCCCTTGTCTTACCGGAGTCAGCCGTTCTATCCTGCCGATGTAGCGTATAGCCCGCTAGCTGTATGTTATCCATGTCGTCGTTCAGCCACGACTCGGTGAAACATAAGATGTTACAGTTTTTAATGTCCCGTTGGTAGGATAACCGTAATCTTAGGTCATCCAATTTATTTTCCAATGATTGAAGATTGGCTAATAGGATTGATGGGAGCGGCAGTTTACTCGCTCGCCGTCGGATCCTTACAAGGCACCCCGACCTACGTCCACGATATCTCCGTCTCTTCCTCAATCGAATGACAGGGATTTGGGCCTTGTCGGGTGTCTGTAGGATATCCTTCGCGGCCGCCTCGTTGAAGAAAAATTATTCGTCCAATACGAGGTGAGTAATCGCTGTCCTGATATCCAGAAGCTCTTTTTGGTTATAAGAGACGATGGCAGAAACATTATGTACAAAATAAATTACAAATAACGCGGAAAAACACACATAATAGTACAATTGGTTAGAGGGCTGTAAAACGGCAGCCATCTTCTCCGGCGCCATTTAGTCTGACGTTAGCCATGCGTCATGGGTGCACCTCAGCCACGCTAAAGGTCCTAAACGATATTATAACCGCAATCGATAAAAGACAGTACTGTGCAGCCGTCTTCATCGACCTAGCCAAGGCTTTTGATTCTGTCAATCACCGCATTCTTATTGGCAGACTAAATAGCCTTGGTTTCTCAAATGACTGCCTCGCCTGGTTCACCAACTACTTCTCAGATAGAGTTCAATGTGTCAAATCGGAGGGCCTGTTGTCTGGACCTCTGGCAGTCTCTATGGGGGTGCCACAGGGTTCAATTCTCAGGCCGACTCTATTCTCTGTGTATATCAATGATGTCGCTCTTGCTGCTGGTGACTCTCAGATCCACCTCTATGCAGATGACACCATTTTGTATACATCTGGCCCTTCATTGGACACTGTGTTAACAAACCTCCAAACGAGCTTCAATGTCATACAACACTCCTTCCGTAGCCTCCAACTGCTCTTAAACGCTAGTAAAGCTAAATGCATGCTCTTCAATCGAACGCTACTTGCACCCGCCCGCCCGACAAGATTCACTACTCTCGGCGGGTCTGACTTAGAATATGTGGACAACTACAAATACCTAGGTGTCTGGTTAGACCGTAAACTCTCCTTCCAGACTCACATTAAGCATCTCCAATCCAAAGTTAAATCTAGAATCGGCTTCCTATTTAGCAACAAAGCCTCCTTCACTCATGCTGCCAAACATGCCCTCGTAAAACGGACTATCCTACCAATCCTTGACTTCGGCGATGTCATTTACAAAATAGCCTCAAACACTCTACTCAGCAAATTGGATGTAGTCTATCACAGTGCCATCCGTTTTGTCACCAAAGCCCCATATACTACCCGCCATTGTGACCTGTACGCTCTCGTTGGCTGGCCCTCACTACATATTCATCGCCAAACCCACTGGCTCCAGGTCATCTATAAATCAGTGCTAGGCAAATCCCTGCCTTATCTTAGCTCATTGGTCACCATAGCAACACCCACCCGTAGTATGCGCTCCAGCAGGTATATCTCACTGGTCATCCCCAAAGCCAAGACCTCCTTTGGCCGCCATTCCTTCCAGTTCTCTGCTACCAATGACTGGAACGATCTGCAAAAATATCTGAAGCTGGAGACTCTTATCTCTCTCACTAACTTTAAGCATCAGTTGTCAGAGCAGCTTACCGATCACTGCACCTGTACACAGCCCATCTGTAATTAGACCACCCAACTCCATCATCCCCATATTGTTATTTATTTTGCTCATTTGCATCCCAGTATCTCTATTTGCACATCATCTTTTGCACATCTATCTCTCCAGTGTTAATAATAAATTGTAATTATTTTGCACTATGGCCTATTTATTTATTGCCTTACCTCCATAACTTACTACATTTGCACACACTGTATATAGATTTTCTATTGTGTTTTTGACTGTATGTTTTGTTTATCCCATATGTAACTCTGTCTTGTTGTTGTTTTTATCGCACTGCTTTGCTTTATCTTGGCCAGGTCGCAGTTGTAAATGAGAACTTGTTCTCAACTGGCTTACCTGGTTAAATAAAGGTGAAATTAAAATCAAATAAAAACAGTGAGGGTGACAGCAGGCAACAGCATCGGTAGTCACCGGCATAAATGTTTAATACGGCTTTGGCATTCTGGCAGATCAATAATGGCTGGCGACTTGAGCATAGATTTATGGGTGATTGCCGAGACGGGTGGACCCTGTGCAGTTATTGAGGTCAGGTTTTCACAGTCCGGGTGTTGGAGGAGCCGTGATTGTTTTTGGGCTTGTAAACCCATTGATATCGCAGGTGTTATTTGCATAAACAGATGAGAGAGCAATCAAACCAAGGCTTTCTAATCTGGCCCATGATTTGTGTTTCCCAATTACCCGGAGGGTCAATCATTTCATTTGGTCTAGACTAGACTGGTTAGCACTGGCATCACTCACTTCTAATCTTGCGGGGCCATAAGTATCCAGGTAATGAAATCGGTGGCTACAGCACATAAACAAGCGGAGGAGAGTGTAAATACCCTCAGTAAAACCCCTAATTTCCTCCCACGCTAAACTACGCAGAAGTTCGTTACAAGCGGCAGTGACGCAAACACACATCGACACACACACTTATTTGTATGCGATAAGACATATAAGAGTAGACATACTCATACAAACTGTAAAGAATGTAACGAGTCATCATGCTAGTGCAGTCACCAATACAGATTCACTCTTTTAAAAAGAGAAGAACTTTGGAAGAAGTGGGGGGAAACAGACAGCCATTATGTCAAATGTAAATCGAACTGATGTTAATTTCCTACAGTACCACTTGGGCAGAGATTGACAACAACTAAATACTGGCTGATGAGGAAGATTCAAAACACAAAATGGCTACTACAGTAGCACTGCATACAGAGATACAGTTGAAGTCGGAAGTTTACATACACTTAGGTTGGAGTCATTGAAACTCATTTTCAACCACTCCACAAATTTCTTGTTAACAAACTATAGTTTTGGCAAGTCAGTTAGGACATCTACTTTGTGCATGAAACAAGTAATTTTTCCAACAATTGTTTACAGACAGATTATTTCACTTATAATTCACTGTATCACAATTCCAGTGGGTCAGAAGTTTACATACACTAAGTTGACTGTGCCTTTAAACAACTTGGAAAATTCCAGAAAATGAAGTCATGGCTTTAGAAGTTTCTGACAGGCTTATTGACATAATTTGAGTCAATTGGAGGTGTACCATTGGATGTATTTCAAGATCTACCTTCAAACTCAGTGCCTCTTTGCTTGACATCATGGGAAAATCAAAAGAAATCAGCCAAGACCTCAGAAAAAAATTGTAGACCTCCACTAGTCTGGTTCATCCTTGGGAGCAATTTCCGAATGCCTGAAGGTACCACGTTCATCTGTACAAACAACAGTACGCAAGTATAAACACCATGGGACAACGCAGCCGTCATACCGCTCAGGAAGGAGACACGTTCTATCTCCTAGAGATTAACGTACTTTGGTGCGAAAAGTGTAAATCAATCCCAGAACAACAGCAAAGGACCTTGTGAAGATGCTGGAGGAAACAGGTACAAAAGTATCTACATCCACAGTAAAACAAGTCCTATATCGACATAACCTGAAAGGCCGCTCAGCAAGGAAGAAGCTACTGCTCCAAAACCGCCATAAAAAAGACAGACTATGGTTTGCAACTGCACATGGGGACAAAGATCCTACTTTTCGGAGAAATGTCCTCTGGACTGATGAAACACAAATAAAATTGTTTGGCCATAATGACCATTGTTATGTTTGGAGGAAAAAGGGGTAAGCTTGCAAGCCGAAGAACACCATCCCAACCGTGAAGCACGGGGGTGGCAGCATCATGCTGTGGGGGTGCTTTGCTGCAGGAGGGACTAGTGCACTTCACAAAATAGATGGCATCATGAGGAAGGAAAATTATGTGGACATATTGAAGCAACATCTCAAGACATAAGTCAGGAAGTTAAAGCTTAGTCGCAAATGGGTCTTCCAAATGGACAATGACCCCAAGCATACTTCCAAAGTTGTGGCAAAATGGCTTAAGGACAACAAAGTCAAGGTATTGGAGTGGCCATCACAAAGCCCTGACCTCAATCCTATAGTCAATTTGTGGGCAGAACTGAAAAAGTGTGTGCGAGCAAGGAGGCCTACAAACCTGACTCAGTTACACCAGCTCTGTCAGGAGGAATGGGCCCAAACTCACCCAACTTATTGTGGGAAGCTTGTGGAAGGCTACCCGAAACGTTTGACCGAAGTTAAACAATTTAAAGGCAATGTTACCGAATACTAATTGAGTGTATGTAAACTTCTGACCCACTGGGAATGTGATGAAAGAAATAAAAGCTGAAATAAATAATTCTCTCTACTATTATTCTGACATTTCACATTCTTAAAATAAAGTGGTGATCCTAACTGACCTAAGACAGATAATTTTACTAGGATTAAATGTCAGGAATTGTGAAAAACTGAGTTTAAATGTATTTAGCTAAGGTGTATGTAAAGTTCCGACTTCAACTGTATACCTTAACCCGGGTATCTTCCCAGCCTCACCCTGGACTTTCGCCAATGCAGAAGCCTAGAAACCCAAGCTCTTGCTAATTAGTGAGCCAGAGCCGCAAATTGATGCTGCTCTTTTCACTACCTGGGGCCCTGGGGGACACATCATGGGGCGCCAGGACTGCACTGTCTGAAATGTTTAACCGTCTCCCAGGCCGTGGATAAAGCCCACGGCCTGGTGCTGGATGCCACAGAAACATACGATAGGGGGGTTATAAACTGGATATCCTTTCGCCCCCTGCCAGCTCTTCACCTGCATCCCCCAATCTCCATAGCCTACTCTCCTAAACGCTGAGCTAGTTTTACAGAGTAGTCTCACGGTCGTAGAATTATACTGCAGTGGCCTTCCCATTGAGAGGACATGGAGGATGGAAAGCATACACTGCTAAATCAATAAAGCAGGCTTCCAGCCCTCACATGCTTACATGAAGCACATTCTAACAAAGCCTGAGCATTCTAAGATTAAATATCACTTACCACATTTCCATCCACAGTTTTTATACGAGTAAAGTCATACCGTATAAAAAAAAACCTACAACAGTTGGGAAGTTACGGTACAATTTTTGAAATGCCTACAGATACACTATATATACAAACGTATGTGGACACCCCTTCAAATGAGTGGATTCGGCTATTTCAGCTCACAGAACGTGACCGCTGAGTGCTGAAGCGCTTAAAAATCATCTGTCCTTGGTTGCAACACTCACTGCCAAGTTCCAAACTGCTTCTGGAAGCGACGTCAGCACAAGAACTGTTCGTCAGGAAAATCGGTTTCCATGGCCGAGCAGCCGCACACAAGCCTTAGTTCACCATGCGCAATGCCAAACGTTGGCTGGAGTGGTGTAAAGCTTGCTGCCATTGGACTCTGGAGCAGTGGAAACGCGTTCTCTGGAGTGATGAATCACGCTTCACCATCTGGCAGTCCGATGGACGAATCTGGGTTTGGCGGATGCCCGAATGCATAGTGCCAACTGTAAAGTTTGGTAGAGGAGGAATAATGGTCTGGGGCTGTTTTTCATGGTTCGGGCTAGGCCCCATAGTTCCAGTGAAGGGAAATCTTAACGCTCCAGCATACAATGACATTCTAGACAATTCTGTGCTTCCAACTTTGTGGCAACAGATTGGGGAAGACCCTTTCCTGTTTCAGCATGACAATGCCCCAGTGCACAAAGCGAGGTCCATACAGAAATGGTTTGTTGAGATCGCTGAGAAAGAACTTGACTGGCCTGCACAGAGCCCTGACCTCAACCCCATCAAACACCTTGGGATGAATTGGAACGCCGACAGCGAGCCAAGCCTAATCACCCAACATCACTGCCCGACCTCACTAATGTTCTTGTGGTTGAATGGAAGCAAGTCCCCGCAGCAATGTTCCAACATCTAGTGGAACGCCTTCCCAGAAGAGTGGAGGTTGTTATAGCAGAAAATTAGGGACCAACTCCATATTAATGCCCATGATTTTGGAATGAGATGTTTGACAAGTAGGTGTCCACATACTTTTGGTCATGTAGTGTAGTTTGTTAGTTTGAAACCGAGAGCTCTTTTTGTGTCTGTAAAAGAGGAAAGATGGCTGTATGCCATCTGGAGGGCAGAAGCAGAAAGGGGTGAAATGTTTAAAGAGACAGTGTACATGTAGCATCTGTAATGTCTTGTGATGTGCTAAACACGGGCCCACTCTCATGGAGAGCCAAGGGTTAACTAAATTCCCCAGCTGTAATCTATCCTGTTGAACCATCAATCAAGTCTTCACATTTACATGGCAGATGCAAAACTCACTCTGACATCCATCAAAGAATTTCAGCCTGGTTTGCCAGCCTTCCTGGTTTGCGAATGTAATATTTACTTGGCTTAGCGAGGCTGCCTTTCCATCCCTCGGTGGAAGCTTTCCTCTTTGGGCAAACAGTTGGCTGGATTGATCAAGCCTGGTCTTGGTTGGCTCCAGTGGAGAAACGTGAGTTTGCTAATCAGGACTTGGCTTTGTAAAGTATGTGTCAGTGCACAGACTGCACACACTGCAATGTGACGCATCACTGACACAGTAATAGTGTCACAGCGTTGCAGACTGACATTCTAAGTGAGCATAACAAATAAGGATAAGAATGATAGGAATGGCTGGCTCTCTGGCTTTCTGTATTAACGACACAAGCATGTACTAAAACTGTACTGTATCTATGGGGAAAGGATCATCTGGGGTAGAGGGGGCAGTATCAGAAAATATATAGTTTTAAATTGAGTGGTGAGGAGAATATACACACAAGGACGCTGAGTTGTAGAGAATGCTGAGTTGCAGATTGCGTTAGTGTCACGCCCTGACTCAGGGGACGCTTATTTGTTGAGTCAGGGTGTGTATATTCTATGTTGTGTAGTTCTATGTTGTATTTCTAGTATGTCTAGATCTATGTTGGCCGGTGTGGTTCCCAATCAGAGGCAGCTGTCGCTCGTTGTCTCTGATTGGGGACCATACTTAGGCAGCCTATTGGCACTAGTGGGTTGTGGGATCTTGTTCCGTGTAAGGTATGTTTTGTGTTCTACCTTGGACTTCACGTTTCGTTTAGTTTGTTGTTTTGTCATTGTTTATTAAGTTAAAATAAACATGTACGCATATCACGCTGCGCCTTGGTCCGTCCCGTCCGTCAACGATCGTGACAGTCAGCAATTATGATTGTGGTTAAATTTGTAATGAACCGATAGGCTAGTTCCAGTTCCGCTAGCTGATTGATTGGCCAATGAACATTCAAGCCATGACACTGCTCACATTACTGACAGGAGTGGATAACATTTCCAGACTTGTTGATATTCACCTCTGATTAACATTGAGGTAGGCAGAATAACAAGTTAACAAGCTAAACTTTCTGTAATAATTGATCTGTGATATGAATTTCAGAGAAATGGCAGTGGACATAGAGGTTGAACTTTTGGTAGAACAGAACATTATGTATGCCCTGTGAGTCTGAGCAGATGTTCTTCAAACTCTCTGCAGGTTTAATGTGGTAGGATAGTACCTAGCATCGTTGCTTGGAAACCAAACAGTGACTGTGGCAGGGTACATTGTGACCATTCCATTTGTGTTCACGAAAATGTCAGTAGATCTGAAATACTAGTACAACAGGTGCCTTGTTCCCTACAATGCCCCTTAGTAGGCCAATGTTCCCCAAATATCAAAGCCTCATACGCAATATCGTACCATCACCTCTTGTATTATGGAACACTAAGTAAGTATCCATTCATGCGAAACCAGCAGACAAGCATGGTGTGTCAAAGGGTTACAGCCTTTTTAATCACTTAACTCTGACAAACACTCAGCAAATGCAATTAGAAGCAAACAAACAAGCTCTCGTCCTTGCTCGTTGTCGTGTGCCCTGGAGTGAGACCTCTCTCTCTAATTATGAGAGGAATCAGTGTGGCAGGGAGGCGGTCGATAGGGTTTACAGAGCGTGTGTGTGTGGTATGGGGGGGGTAGAAGAGCTAAGGGAAGCTTAAGAGGGGTGCGGCCCCTCTTTACCATCCCCCCATCACCCGCACACATCCTAATTGCAACAAAGATGGCCAATAAGAATCAGAAAGACACTCATCACTACAGTAAAATGGAAATTATATCAGCTTTCTGCTTATGATCACATGGCTACAAATCCGGGGCCACACCTCTCTCCCCACGATGAAATTCATTCAAACGCTTCTTCCGCTAGTGCACAGGTAATATGAGCGTGTTATGCTTCGGATGGCTGCTCGGGAGGAGGTAATCAATAACTTTAATGCTGGGTTAAGTTAATCCACCTTGTGCATTAGAGCGCCTATTCAAAAATAGATTTGTGCTAAAAGGACTCGGGTCCTGGAACTGGGAAGCAACAGGTTCGGCGGAGGAAACAAAAAGCAGATACCAAAGTAGGGCTTAGTTTTTTTGCATGTATCCTGCCTGCACATTTTTACATTTTAGTCATTTAGCAGACGCTCTTATCCAGAGCGACTTACAGTTAGTGAGTGCATACATTTTTCATACTGGCCCCACGTAGGAATCGAACCCACAACCCTGGCGTTGCAAGCGCCATGCTCTACCAACTGAGCTACAGGAGCCCCCACGCAAAACCATTACATGCTCTTTGGTTGGAAACAGTGGTTGGTTTCTGTTGCTTGCCTCTCCCGAGCCTCAAACCAACATCTCCATTGATAAGGGAGTGGTTGTCCATTATCCATCATTGAGATATTATGATGACTATTTATTTCTATGATCACCATACTCCTTAGCCACTGCTTTAAAAAGAACTATACAGATCAGCTTACAGTGAAAACTACACAATAAAAAATACCAGAGTGTCAGCAGCTGTACTGCTAGTTTACGGAGAGTGATAGGGCTTGGAGGCAGGTGGTTCCGCAGCAGTGGTTCCTATTTACACATACGCACACACGCACCTGTGGCTCAGTGGCACTGGTGTCTCGGTTAGCTGTCTGAGCCGGGCCCTGTTTGTGCCCAGAGCCCCAGATGCCGGTAAAAGCCACAGTCACAGGCCTTTGACTGAGAGAACAACATTACCGTTGAATCAGTATCTCAGAAGTGGTTAGAAAGTTGTTATGAGGAGCCATGAGCTGTATTGCACATTCATAAAAAGTTTTATAATCATACCTGTATGCACTGATGAAGGCTAAGATAAGAATCCATGGGTTGTTCTAAATGGACAGGAGGTACTATAAATTAGTTAATGTACCTCATAGAAAGTGTTATAATCCCAAATAACATGGCCACACAAGTACAGGTGCCCCAAGGGCAACAGGGAGCACAACTGTATCAAATGAAAGGACTGATCTTGGTTTGTGTATTAAAGGGATAGTTCACTTTTTTAAGTTAGAGCTTATTTCTGTCCTAGGGCGGTGTTGTTTCACCAAACTGTTTTTAAATTTGTTAACTTGTTATTGGTTAAAAACAATTACAAATAATAATAATAATAAAAACTGTCTTAAAAAGAGGTGGGTCATTGGTTGCCTTTGGGGGAAACAAATGGAGCACTGCCAGGCACTATTGAGAATTCACATCTGAATAGGAAATTACTTTTTTCAATTACGAGGAAAGTTTGCTTGTGTGTGGTGTATCACAAAGACATCATATAACGTGAATTTGCATTTCCTGCGTGTATTGCTCGCTTGTTTTGTTTGGGGGCTGAGGACAATCAGGTGCGTGACCGTGTTTTCCTTTTCTACCCAGCTTCCTATTGTGCTTTCGGCGATGCAAATTGCTTTCTCCACCCAGATCTAGTTAACACACAATTCTCCATAATGAAGCAAAATCCTTTTTAATGAAAGCCAGAGACTGCTAAATAATACAGGGGCGAGACAATGCACCTGTCACCGAGTGATTGAGTGAGAGAATAGCCCAAATCACTGCAATCAATCTGTCAGCGAGGTGTCCCCCAACACACACACACACACCTGAGGAGGCTGGTGGGAGGAGTTAGAGGAGGACAGGCTCATTGTAATGGCTGGAATGGAATTAATGGAACGGAGTCAAACACATCAAACACATGGAAACCACGTGCTTGACTCCGTTCCATTCATTATATTCCAGCCATTACAATGAGTCTGTCCTCCTTTAACTCCTCCCACCAGCCTTCTCTGAGACACACACACACATCCCTCCATTCCCCCCTGAGCGAGGGATGAGGGTTACAAGAAAATAACAACGCTGAAAAGTCAATGTAGCATCAGCAAGCCTCAATTATGATGTGAGCTAATCCCAACCCGTCTCTGTACCTTTAATCTTCTTCCTGTCTGTCTCCTGCTTTCCCCTAATTTCTCAATCTATAGGTACAAATCAGAGGATGTGAGCAGAGTGGAGCTGGAGTGGAGCGAGGAGCGTAGTGTGGGTTATTTGGCTGGAGCATGTGTCAGCTCCGGTACCGCTCAGCCACGAGCACTGGGCATGCTCTGCAAAGCATTTTTCATTTCCTTCATCACTGTTCTTTTAATTAGGCCTATTCTGTTGTATTTATTTAGCCTACCCCACCACTAATGTGCAGAGACGTTGATATGAATCGACCAAGAAATATGTCACAAAGCCTGTGTAACTGATAGCAAGACAACGAATGAGCCCATGTAGCAGCATCGGAGACGTTTTGATTTTTATATAGGCTATTTGTCACGAATTCCGCCGAGACTGCTCCTCCTCCTTGTTCGGGCAGGCTTCGGCGTTCGTCGTCCCCGGAGTACTAGCTACTACCGCTTGATGTCTCGATGTTTGTTTGGTCTTGTCTTGTTAGTGCACCTGTTTCATGTTATGTATTGATTAGGTCACCTATAAGTTTCCTTTAGTTTTGTTTGCAGTTGTGTGTGATTGTCCGCCTGTCCGTTGGTGTCTCTGTACGTTCTTATTGTGGAACGAGTATTTTACGCACTGTGTTGCGTAATCGTTTTGCCTCCTGTGTTTTCGAGGCCGTTTGATTTTTGTTCTCTATTCAGTCTGAGTAAAGTCGTTCTGACTGAGCCTCTGTGTCCTGCGCCTGACTCCTACACCGCATCCACATCAGCTATTGTGACAGAATCACACACCAATACCATGGAGTCAGCAGGAGCAGCGGCGGTGACCGAGTCGCTGGAGGATCGGGTCAGCTGCCAGGACGCCAGGATCCAGCAACTCGGCTCCGCCATGCAGGAGGTGATGAACACCCTGCGCCGATGGGAACGGGGAGGTGTGCCCACACCTCCTCCTACATTACCATCACCATCGGCCAGCCCCACCAGACCAGCTCTGGAATCCAATGGGATTCGGCTCTCGCTCCCGAGGGTGTATGATGGCACCGCAGCCGGGTGTCAGGGGTTCCTCCTTCAGGTGGAACTCTACCTGGCCACCATACACCCGGTGCCCTCGGGATACGAGAGCGTTTCCGCCCTCATCTCCTGTCTCTCCGGCAAGGCGTTGGAGTGGGCCAACGCCGAATGGAGGGGAATAGACGCCGCCACCATCAGCTAAGCGGAGTTCTCCCGCCGCTTCAGGGCTGTTATTGATCACCCTCCTGAGGGTAAAGCAGCGGGGGAGCGTCTGTTCCACCTCCGACAGGGGAAGAGGAGCGCACAGGAGTTCGCCCTGGATTTCCGGACTCTAGCGGCGGATGCGGGGTGGAATGAGAGGGCCCTCATCGACCACTATCGGTGTAGCCTGCGTGAGGACGTTCGTCGAGAGCTGGCCTGCAGGGACACCAATCTGTCCTTCGACCAGCTAGTGGACATGTCCATCCGTCTGGCTACCCTGCTGGTCACCCGCGGACATCCCGAGTGGGGGCCGTCCATTCCATCCCCCAGCACCTCCGAGCCGAGCCCTATGGAGCTCGGGGGTGCTGGCGCTAGAGAGAGAAGGAGAGAGAACCTGAGGGGGGCCGTCCCCTGCACCAGCTGTGGCCGTGGAGGACACACTGCGGCTAGGTGCTGGGGAGGGTCTCCAGGGAATCGGGGCAACAGGTCGCGCACTGGGGAGTCATTTCAGGTGAGTAGGCGCCCCACTCACCCAGAGCTCTCTGTTGTTCACTTTTGTATACCTGTGGTATTTCCTCAGGTTGCATCTCATTCCCAGCATAAGGCGCTAGTCGATTCAGGCGCAGCTGGGAATTTCATTGATCGGAAATGTTGTACTAAGTTAGGGATTCCCCTCCTGCCCGTTGATGCACCCTTTCCTGTCCATGCCCTAGATAGCCGCCCGTTGGGATCTGGGTTGATTAGGGAGGTCACAGCGCCACTAAAGATGAAGACGCAGGGGGGTCATGAGGAGATTATTCAGTTGTACCTGATTGACTCTCCTGCGTATCCCGTGGTGCTGGGGCTTCCTTGGTTAATCACCCATGACCCCACCATTTCGTGGCAACAGAGGGCTCTCAAGGAATGGTCTGACCAGTGTGTTGGGCGATGTTTAGGTGTTTCCGTTGGGGCGACCACGGTGGAGAGTCCGAACCAAGTGCCCGCAATGCACATTCCCCCTGAGTATGAGGATTTGGCACTCGTGTTCAGCAAGACGAGGGCGACGCGATTGCCACCTCATAGACAGGGAGATTGTGTGATAAACCTCCAGACAGGTGCGGCACCATGTGTATCCTCTGTCTCAAGAGGAGACGGCGGCTATGGAGACATACATAGCTGAGTCCCTGAGACAAGGATACATACGGTCCTCCATACAGTCCTCCACTTCCCCTGCGTCCTCGAGTTTCTTTTTTGTGAAGAAGAAGGATGGAGGGTTGCGCCCGTGTATTGATTACCGTAGTCTCAATCAGATCACTGTGAAATACAGTTACCCTCTTCCTCTGATTGCGAGTATGACTGAATCATTACGCGGAGCGCGTTTCTTCACAAAACTGGATCTCAGGAGCGCCTATAACTTGGTGCGCATTAGGGAGGGAGATTAATGGAAGACGGCATTTAGTACCACCTCAGGTCATTATGAGTATCTTGTCATGCCATACGGGTTAATGAATGCTCCTTCAGTCTTCCAATCATTTGTGGATGAGATCTTCCGGGACCTGCATGGGCAGGGAGTGGTAGTGTACATTGACGACATCCTAGTGTACCCTGCTACACGAGCCAAGCATGTAGCCCTGGTGCGCCGAGTGTTAGGTAGGCTGTTGGAGAATGACTTGTATGTCAAGGCAGAGAAATGTCTGTTTTTCCAGGAGTCCATCTCCTTCTTGGGTCATCGGTTGTCCACGTCAGGGGTGAAGATGGAGATTGACCGTGTGTCAGCCGTGCGTAACTGGCAAACCCCAACCACTGTTAAAGAGGTGCAGCAGTTTTGGGGTTTTGCCAATTACTACCGGAGGTTTATCCGGGGTTTTGGACAGGTAGCAGCTCCCATTACCTCCCTGCTGAAGGGGGGCCCGGTGCGTTTGCAGTGGTCGGCTGAAGCGGACAGGGCGTTTTGTAAACTGAAGGACCTGTTCACTTCGGCTCCAGTACTGGCGCACCCGGACCCCGCTTTAGCGTTCCAGGTAGAGGTGGACGCATCAGAGGCCGGTATTGGGGCAGTACTGTCGCAACGCTCCAGCACGCCTCCTAAGCTCCGTCCCTGCGACTTTTATTCTAAAAAGCTCAGCCCGGCGGAACGTAATTATGACGTAGGGGACAGGGAGCTGTTAGCCGTGGTTCAAGCCCTAAAGGTGTGGAGGCATTGGCTTGAGGGGGCTCAACACCCTTTTCTCATTCTGACTGACCATCGTAACCTGGAGTACATCCGGGCAGCTAGGAGATTGAACCCTCGTCAGGCTAGGTGGAACATGTTTCTGACCCGGTTCGTTTTTAATATCACTTACATCCCAGGGTCCCAGAACGGTAAGGCAGACACCCTGTCCCGGCGGTATGACACAGAGGAGAGGTCCATTGAGCCCACTCCCATACTGCCGGAGTCTTGTCTGGTGGCACCGGTGGTATGGGAGGTCGATGCGGAAATTGAGCGGGCGTTACGCACCTACCCTACTCCCCCAGAGTGTCCAGTGGGTCGGACGTACGTGCCGCTCGAGGTCCGTGATCGTCTCATTTATTGGGCTCATACGTCACCCTCCTCTGGACATCCAGGTATTGGCCGGACAGTGCACTGCCTTAGTGTTAAGTACTGGTGGCCAACATTGGCTAGGGACGTGAGGGTTTATGTCTCCTCCTGCTCGGTGTGCGCTCAGTGTAAGGCGCCTAGACACCTGCCCAGGGGGAAGTTACAACCCCTGCCCGTTCCACAATGGCCGTGGTCTCACCTCTCGGTGGACTTTGTCACGGACCTTCCCCCCTCTCAGGGGAATACCACTTTTCTGGACGTTGTGGATCGGTTCTCTAAGGCCTGTCGTCTCATTCCAATGCCGGGTCTCCCTACTGCCCTACAGATCGCTGAGGCTTTGTTCACCCACGTCTTCCGGCACTACGGGGTTCCCGAGGATATAGTGTCTGATCGGGGTCCCCAATTCACCTCTAGAGTCTGGAGGGCGTTCATGGAACGCTTGGGGGTCTCGGTTAGCCTTACCTCGGGTTTCCACCCTGAGAGTAATGGGCAGGTGGAGAGAGTGAACCAGGATGTGGGTAAGTTTCTGAGATCATATTGCCAGGGCCGGCAGGAGGAGTGGTCGGGGTATATCCTCTGGGCAGAGATGGCTCAGAACTCTCTTCGCCACTCCTCTACTAACCTGACCCCTTTCCAGTGCGTGTTAGGGTATCAGCTGGTTCTGGCACCATGGCATCAGAGCCAGATCGAGGCTCCTGCGGTGGATGAGTGGTTTTGGCACTCGGAGGAGACGTGGAACGCTGCACACGTACATCTGCAGCGGGCCATCCGCAGGCAGAAGGCGAGCGCCGATCTCCACCGCAGTGAGGGTCCAGTATACGCCCCTGGAGATCGAGTCTGGCTCTCGACTCGAAACCTGCCCCTTCACCTGCCCTGCCGGAAGCTTGGCCGGCGGTTTGTGGGGCCATTTAAAGTCCTGAGGAGATTGAACGAGGTGTGTTACAAGTTGCAACTGCCTAATGACTATCACATTAACCCCTCGTTCCATGTGTCTCTCCTCAGGCCGGTGGTAGCTGGTCCACTCAAGGACAGTGAGATAAGAGAGACCCCTCCGCCCCCACTGGACATCGAGGGGGCTCCGGCGTACTCAGTCCGGTCCATCGTGGATTCGAGACGTCGGATGGGGGGTCTACAATATCTCGTGGAGTGGGAGGGGTACGGTCCGGAGGAACGGTGCTGGGTGCCTAGGAGGGACATTTTAGATCCATCTCTCCTGACTGAGTTCCACCGTAGTCATCCCACGCGCCCGGCTCCGCGTCCTCCTGGTCGTCCCCAAGCCCGGGGTCAGCGCACGGCTGGAGCCATGCGTCAAGGGGGGGGGTACTGTCACGAATTCCGCCGAGACTGCTCCTCCTCCTTGTTCGGGCAGGCTTCGGCGTTCGTCGTCCCCGGAGTACTAGCTACTACCGCTTGATGTCTCGATGTTTGTTTGGTCTTGTCTTGTTAGTGCACCTGTTTCATGTTATGTATTGATTAGGTCACCTATAAGTTTCCTTTAGTTTTGTTTGCAGTTGTGTGTGATTGTCCGCCTGTCCGTTGGTGTCTCTGTACGTTCTTATTGTGGAACGAGTATTTTACGCACTGTGTTGCGTAATCGTTTTGCCTCCTGTGTTTTCGAGGCCGTTTGATTTTTGTTCTCTATTCAGTCTGAGTAAAGTCGTTTTGACTGAGCCTCTGTGTCCTGCGCCTGACTCCTACACCGCATCCACATCAGCTATTGTGACACTATTGTTAAAAAACTTTGTAACAGTGCTAAAGTTGTCTATCAACTGTAAAATGTGAGCGCAAGAGAGCCAGTTAGGCCTACAACTGAAGTATTTGATCATCAATAGATTAGAGAAAAAGCTATTTGTTTTTTAACACAGCGGCTGCAAATCATCAGGTAGGTCCTTTTTTAATAGCCTACGACATAGCGTTAAAGTTGCTTAGTTATTCTAAACGGACCGTGCTGCACTCAAAGAGGCTGGCTAGCCTAGCTTAGACTAAAGAGCCTCCTGGCTAACGTCAGCTAGCATGCATAACTTCTGGTGAATGAAGCTTAATAGCGTTCCCCCGGCACTTCGGCAACCCTATTCATATTTTAAATTCCTGGAGTTGGAGGGAGTAGAGAAAGCGGGGATTTATTTCCTCCAATGAGGAAGTAGCCCCTGAGCAGCTGCGTCCCTCCACAAAAACATTACTGTCATGACAGTGCCCCCACATTTTGTTACGGCAAACAGGGTACTACGTCAGCCATTGCCGGAGCCCTCTGTGCCCATAAGGCTATACAGTCTCACGGAAGCACAACTTGTGTTGAAAGCTTGGCCATGTTTAATGCCCCTCTGGTACCCCGTGTTCCATGATGTTCATCAATCTCCCCAGCGTGGGAGTAATAATTTGCAGTGCTCTCTGTTCACAATGGGGCACCCCTCCCCCATAGGTGGCTCATTACTGGGATTAATTGCGTATTCCTGCCTGTAGCTCACTAGTCACTATGAGGTCTGTAGTGATAAAGGTAATGGGCCTTGTAGACGAATGGTGGTTGGTAGCGGATTCGAGCGAACAAGCAAGATTAGACACAACCATGCTATTATCCCACACACAGTCTCGCTGCTTCATATGAACCCCGAAATTAGCTGTCTTGTGCTTTTGATAACTTGGAATTAGATTAGATTAAGAATCCCCCAGTCTGTTACCACAGAAGGGGTCCGTTTTTTCAGAGCTGTCTGTCCACATTTTTTTCAACCCTAAGTTCCACAATGTTCACGGGTGTCAAAAGTGTTGTGCATGTGACTTCGATAAAAAGTATCCCTTCTCCATGTTCAGACACACGGTTGTCAAGAGTGGTGGGAATTGAAAAATAACCAAATCTCTCCCTGTCCCCAAGGTGGTGTCCCGCCCCTTCAGATAACACTTCATGGGAGGCTCACTGTCTGCTCCGACCAATGGCGCGCATGCTCAGTGTCACCCTGGAACATGCGAACAGTGACGTCAGGGTACAGGCTAATTTGTTGTGCGGTCCCACGCTTCTGCAGCGTCATCACGTCAACTGTTCCCGAGGCCTCTGCGCACGTTTTGAGGGAGGAAATATCCTCCCATCTCCAGAAGCAAGCAATCCGAGTGGTTCCTATGTCGAAGATCCAGGATGGCTGGTACAGCCGGTATTTCCTGGTTCTGAAAAGGGATGGGACTTTGCGAACCATTCTAGACCTAGTGCCCTCAGTAAGCACCTCAGAGTCTACAAATTCCAGAATGGTCACGAGCCGCCAGCTATTACAGCCGATAGGCTGGTGGCGGCGGTGTCGAGGGGGCAAGCAGTGTTACACACATCCATGCTACTGTCCCGTATTCTGTCTCTAGGCTTCATAAGAAACCATAAAAAGAGCTGTCTGACTGCATCACAGCGCATTCCGTTTTTGGGTCTCGAGCTAGACTCACTTGCGTATCACGCTTTTCTATCCCCACGGAGGCTGTCCGGGTTCCGGCTCTGCTTTGTCAAATTTAGGCTTGGCCACACAGTGCGTTTTCACCAGTGCCTATGCCTACTGGGGATGATGGCTTCTGTGATGGAAGTCGTTCCCTTGGGGCTATTGTTGATGCGGCCCTTCAAGCGCTGAGTGCTAGCCACACCTGGATGCATCTCGCAGTCTAAGACGGTCACTTCGGGTGTCCCTGTCAGGCCTTTGGACCATGGCACAGTGGTGGGACCCTCTGCTATTGTCAGGGTTGTATCCCGCAAGGTGATCAAGACAGATACATCACCCCCTCGCTTCCCCCTGCTTTTGTCGGGCCGGCTTGTGCTGGACAGAACCAACAATATGTCAGTGGTGGCGTGCATCAACAGATGGGGAGAGACTCTGGGTGTTTCTCAAAATGCATAATACCGTGCTCCGAGTACGGGAGGTTCGGAGTATGAGTCCAAATCAAAGTATGTGAAACGGAGCACAGAGGGTACTTATCGAATGCATACTCTGTTTGTACATATGTGACTGACCGCCTCGATTCGGTCTTATGTAGCAACATTTGAAATTGTGTTTTTTACATTGGATAAAAGTAGAGACTCAGAGCTAGAAAATGGTATATTATACACTGCAGTTTAGGAACAATGGGAAAGTAATTCTGCTTTGAAAGTTGATAAACTTGAAACCCCACTTTTGAGAAAATGGTCCTTGAATTTTTTGGTAAACCTACTTGTCTACACCCATTCAGCATCATTCACACCGCTTAAGCCTTAGCCCCACCCATCTCTTTAAGGATTCACATGTAAGGCCATGTGGTAAACACACACTATATCAAATAAAATCAAAGTTTATTCGTCACATGCACAGGATACAGAAGGTGTAAACGGTACAGTGAAGTGATTACTTACTAGCAATATCAAAAACAGAAAGTGTCCAGATAGAAATATTTTATAATTATTAGATTATGCTTACCCAACACACTTGTCTAAATTGATGGGTCATGTGAAGAAAATGCTATAACCATCCCCCAGCCACATCTAGCTAAGTGTATGGGTCACTATTGTCTAGACAAATACAATAGATGGCCGTAATGACCCCCAGACACACCTGGCTAATTTGCTGGGTCATGTAATAATCTGTCCGAAGTGGAGTCTTTTGTTTAGACATGTAGCTAGCTAAGTAGCTAGCTAGCTAATCAATGAACCGGCATAATCCCAACTCATACTACTACCAATACAAACATTGTCATAGCTGTATTATGAATCTGCAGGTAGCTAAATCTAACAAACTAGGTTCAATGTTAGCTAGCTAACATTAGGCTATAACTAGCAATGCAAATGGTTTTCTGATTCGAATAATATTACTACACAGATCATACACATAACGTTAGCTAGCGAGCCAGCAAGCTAACGTTTACTAGCTAACTAACAGTACGCTTTAACTTGCAATAAAAACGACATTCTGACAAAATTAGAAACGTATATCTGAAAATGTAGCTAGACTCTTACCCGTATACATGGATGAACGCTTCACGGCATACTGGAAACATTTAGCTCTGTTTTGTTTGCAGCTACATCTTGTTTGGCCAGCGTTGTGTCAAGTCACTCTGGTTCACACTGACCGTGGCGTGTGCAGAAAGTAGCCCATCACTTTTTCCAACTGATCTGTCGATAGCGCCTGCTAAATTCAGGGCATCAAAGTTGTTGACAAAAGTAGCAAAACTTTTGTAGTTCTCGATGGCTAACGTTATATCTTCAAAAACGGCACGGTAGAAAGGACTGTCAACACATACTGAACAGCTCACGTTATAGACAGAAGCATGCTACATGGCAGACCAATCCAAACTCATCTCCCGGCATGTCCAGCCCATCCATTATCTCAGCCAATCATGGCTAGCGGGAAGGTTCCTGTCTTTTTCCGTGGCTAAACCAACTACGCTTATCACGCCCTGATTTATGGGACTCTAGTATGTTGAGTCAGGGTGTGGAGTTCTATGTGGTTATTTCTATGTTTAGTTCTAGTTGTTCTACTTCTATGTTTGGCCGGGTGTGATTCCCAATCAGAGGCAGCTGTCACTCGTTGTCTCTGATTGGGGATCATACTTAGGCAGCCTGTTTGCAATCATTAGTTGTGGGATCTTGTTCCGTGTTAGAGGCTTGTATTGTGTTTAGCCTGAGGACTTAACATTGTTTTGTTGTTTTGTTCGTGTGTTTATCGTTGAAATAAACATGTATGCATTTCACGCTGCGCCTTGGTCTGACCCGTTCTTAAACGAACGTAACAGAAGATCCCACCAAACACGGACCAAGCAGCGTGCCCAGGAGCAAACACCCTGGACACAGGTGGGGAAGATTTGGTCTTGGGAGGAGATATTTGCGGGGAAAGGACCCTGGGCGAAGGTGGAAGCCCAGGCAGGAGAGGAACAACGGCAACACAGAAGGCGCCGGCCGAGGAGGAAGCGCGAGAGGCAGCCCCAAGAAAAATGTTTTGGGGGGCTAAAGGGGTGGTTGGGGAGTGAGAGAGAAGAGCCCTGACCACTGCACCCAGTGGATTTCCAGGTTGAGTCCCTACGACCATGGGAACAAGAGTGGGAACAGTTTTATACTGAGGAGTCGGAGGATGACGACGACGATGAGTTTCTGTTCCCTAACTCGTGGGGGCTCCCGGAGGAGTCCTCACTGGAGGAGGAGTGCCGAGAGAGAGAGAAGGGTAGGATCTGCAGGGTAAGAGAGGAGGCCACCACATTACGGGGGCTGATAGCGAGAATAGAGTGGGAGAGCTCCATTCAAGAGGAGGCACTGCAGGAGGCTCGTAGGGAGAAGTAGGAAGTAGATGCACGGAGAGAGGAGCTGGTTAGGCTACATAAGGAGCGTGGGTTAATTGAGGAACCCATGTATGCGGAGATATGCACTGTATCGCCAGTGCGCATGCACAGCCCAGTGCATTCTGTGCCAGCGCCCTGCACGTGTCGTGCGAAAGTGGGCAGCCAGCCAGTGCACCTCACCAGTCCTGTACGGCCCGTACCTGCTCCTCGCACCAAGCCAGTGGTGTGTGTCCCCAGTCCGGCCCGGCCCGGCCCGTTCCTGCTCCTCGCACCAGACCAGTGGTGCATGCTCCCAGTCCGGCCCGGCCCGTGCCTGTTCCTCGCACCAAGCCAGTGGTGCGTGTTCCCAGTCCGGTATGGCCCGTGCCTACTCCCCGCACCAAGCCAGTGGTGCGTGTCGCCAGTCCGGCCCGGCCCGTTCCTGCTCCTCGCACCAGACCAGTGGTGCGTGTTCCCAGTCCGGCCCGGCCTGTTCCTGCTCCTCGCGCCAAGCCTGTGGTGCGTGTTCCCAGTATGCGGAGATACGCACTGTATCGGCAGTGCGCATGCACAGCCCAGTGCGTTATGTGCCAGCGCCCCGCACGTGTCCACTGGTCTGGTGCGAAGAGCAGGAATGGGCCGGGCCGGACTGGGGACACACACCACTGGCTTGGTGCGAGAAGCAGGTACGGGCCGTACAGGACTGGTGTGATACGCTCTGTGATACGTGCCAGACTACTGCCGTTCAGAGTGGTAGCTTCAATGGCTTCCGGTAATCGCTCCTTGGAAAGCCCCAGCTGTTCCACCAAGTCGGCATCAATAAAGCTGCCATCGGCACCTGAATCGATAAAAGCGTTAATCGCTAAACTCTGATTCTTGTTTCATGAGGGTTGCAGGAAAACGGGGTCTGACAGGGCTATTGAGAGGTTGAAACTGGCTCGCTAAAAGTCCTCCCAAACTTAGCGAGCCGGGCAGTTTAACGGGCGCTGGGGACAAGCGGAGATGTAATGTCCCGAGCTACCACAGTAGAGGCAGCTGTTGGTCTCACGTCTATGTTGGCGCTCCTCCTTGGTTAACCCGTGCCGCCCCACTTGCATGGTTTCAGGATCTGGAGGCAGGACCTTTCCACTAATCCCGTGTGGTGAATAATGATAGACTCGTTCTGGTCCTCTTCCTGACCCGAATGGTAACCGAGTAGCTGATTGATTGGACGGGCCCCGTTGCTTCTCTCTCGGACTCTGTTATCCACCCAAATAGATAATGCTACCAAACTGTCCAGGTCACTAGGCTCCGGATAGGAGATCAGCTCATCCTTGAGTTGCTCCGACAACCCCTGATAAAAAACCGCTTGTAGTGACTCCTCATTCCACCCACTCTCCACAGCCAAGGTCCTGAATTCGATACCAAAGTCTACCACACTGCGAGCTCCTTGGCGAAGAGAGAACAAACGCTTAGCTGCGTCCTTACCTCGGACTGGATGGTCAAAAAGCTTCCTCATCTCTGCCGTGAACTCCTGGTATGACGCCATGCAGGTGTCCTGTCGTTCCCATACGGCTGAAGCCCACTCCAGAGCTCTTCCACGCAGCAGTTCAATAACAAAAGCTATCCTAGCCTTGTCTGTGGCGTAAGAATGGGGCTGCAGATCAAACACTAATCCACACTGCATAAGAAATGAACGGCATCTTCCCAAATCCCCTTCGTACTTATCTGGCGTCAGAACCTTGGGCTCACGGAAGGAAACAGCTCCAGAAGCGGCAGGTGAGAGGGGTGAAGCAGGTGGTGGATGATCCGCCGGCAAACTGAGCTGAGCCTGGATACTCGTCAGACTAGCAGAAAAGTTCCGAACCGAAAACGCTATCTCCTGTAGCACCGTGCTGTGTTGTCCCAACATCTTCTCCTGATGGGTAATGGCATGGCGAACGGAGTCCAGGTCTGCTGGTGTAATGACGCTCCAGGAGAGTGAGGATCCATTTGCAGTTTTATTACAATCTGGGTCGTACAAACAGGGTCAATCGCCAGCAGACACAACAGTAGGGATAAGGCAACTCGTAATCCAGGTACAGGCATAAGGTCAGGGCAGGCAGCAAGCTTACAAAAATCAGTCCAGTAAAGAATATAGTCCAGGGCAGGCAGCAAAGAATCAAGGAGGGAAAAACAGTCCAGAGTAAATCCACGGGCAGTCAGACACAGGCGAAAACGCTCAGAAATGATCACCAGGGTAAACAAGACTTCGCAAAGAGAGAGAGTTTGAGAGCACCTAAATAGTCTACTGATGGGAGTCAGGTGCAACGGTAATCAGAGCCAGGTATGTGGGAAATGTAGTTCAGGGGTTTAATACTCAGGAGAGGGTTCCCTCTGGTGGTGAGCAGGAGGAACAGCGGGAGTCTCGTTTGTGACAGAGCCCCCCCCCTGCGAGCGGCTCCTGACGCGAAGAGGCGAACGACGCCGGGGTCTTCCTCGAGGTCGGGGGGCCGGTTTCTCCGGGTGCGTCCTATGGAACTCAGTCATGAGTGCGGGGTCGAGTATGTCCTCTGTATTAACCCAGGATCGCTCTTCCGGTCCGTACCCCTCCCAATCCACCAGATATTGGAGGAGCCTGCCCCGGCGTCTGGAATCGAGTAGATCTCGAACCTGATATGCCTCCTCGCCGTCCACCAAGATGGGTGGGAGGCCCTGATCACTGGTCTGCTCCTCCTCCTCCGCTCTCGGACCACCAGCGGGTTTGAGAAGTGATACATGAAAAGTGGGAGAGATACGATAATTAGAGGGTAATGCCAAACGGAAGGAAACTGGTGTAATCTGTTTCACAATTTGGAAGGGACCTACATACCTGGGACTGAGTTTCTTGCAAGGAAGTCTGAGGCGTAGGTCTCGAGTGGATAGCCAGACCCATTGACCTGGAGTATATTCGGGATTGGGGCGACGGTGACGATTGGCCTGCAACTTCTGTCTCCTGACAGCACGTAGCAAGTGGGTGTGAGCCTGACTCCAGATGTCCTCGCTTCTCTGGAGCCAGTCGTTGACAGAGGGTACCTCGGTGGGTTCCCCTGACCATGGAAATAGGGGAGGTTGGAAGCCCATTACACATTGGAATGGAGTTAGACCGGTGGAGGGTTTCTGGAGTGAGTTCTGTGCATACTCCGCCCACATGAGGAATCGACTCCAGTCTGCTTGGTTCTGATGACAGTAGGCTCTGAGAAACCGGGTGATCTCCTGATTGAGGCGTTCTGTCTGACCATTAGATTGTGGGTGATATCCTGAAGTGAGGCTAATGTTGATGTTGAGTTGTTGGAAGAATGCTGACCATACTCTGGATGTGAATTGGGGCCCCCGGTCCGACACGATGTCCTCAGGCAGGCCATAGAAGCGAAACACAAGGTTGCACATGAGTTCGGCTGTTTCCAATGCTGTGGGCAGTTTGGGAAGTGGAATCAACCGGCAGGCCTTGGAGAAGCGATCTATGACAGTGAGTATTGTGGTGTTCCCATTGGACTTGGGAAGATCGGTAATAAAGTCTATGGCAAGATGGGACCATGGTCGGTGGGGAACTGGCAGTGGTTGCAGTAGGCCCGATGGTAGTTGTCTGAGATGTTTGCTTGTGTTACAGGTGGTGCATTCGTTAATGAATTTTCTTGTGTCTGCCCGCAAGGTTGGCCACCAAAAGCTGTTCTGAAGCAGGTGAACAGTGGCAGCGATTCCAGGATGACCGGAGCTGAGTACGGAGTGAACTTGCTGTAGCACTTTCTGACAGAGATCCTGAGGTACAAAAGTTTTGTTAGGGGGGCATTCGGGAGGAGGGGTCTTTTGTGAATTGGCCTGGGTGAGCTCTGTCATGATGTCCCACTGAATAGGGGCCACGATTAATGACTCAGGAAGCAGGGTTTCCTTGGATTCAGTGGGAACTACACCGTCGTGTTGGCGTGATAATGCGTCTGCTTTGGTGTTCTTTGAACCGGGACGATAGGTAACGGTGAAGTCAAATCGTGTAAAGAAGAGAGCCCACCTCGCTTGTCTGGGATTCAGTCTCTTGGCAGATCGCAAGTATTCCAGATTCTTGTGGTCAGTTAGAATCACAAACGGGTGTTTAGCTCCCTCCAGCCAATGACGCCACTCCTCCATAGCTGCTTTCATGGCCAACAGTTCTCGGTTACCGACGTCGTAGTTCTGTTCGGCTGGACTAAGTTTGCGGGAGTAATAGGCGCACGGATAGAGCTTGAGTGGGGATCCGTGCCGCTGTGAGAGGATGGCTCCAATGCCCGTATTAGAAGCGTCCACCTCAACTGTAAACGGGATTTCAGGATTAGGGTGGTGGAGGATGGGGGCAGATGTGAAACGTGACTTGAGTTCTGCGAAAGCCTCCTGTGCTGTAGTTGACCAGGTGAGGTGTGGTGCATTTCTCTTAGTCATAGAGGTTAAGGGAGAGGCTACCGAGCTGAAATTCCTGATGAAGCGTCGGTAGAAGTTCGCAAATCCCAAGAAGCGTTGTAACTCCTTTAAGGTTACTGGCAGTGGCCAGTCTAGAACGGCCTTGACCTTCTTCTCGTCCATGGCGACTCCCTCCTGGTTGATGATGTAGCCCAAGAAAGACGTGGAAGTCTGGTGAAATTCGCACTTCTCTGCTTTGGCGTATAATTGGTGATCAATGAGTCGTTGTAATACTGTTCTCACGTGTTGCACGTGTTCCTCATAGGTGTTGGAATAGACGAGAATGTCATCGATGTAAACAATTACCCAACGATTAAGCATGTCCCGAAAGACGTCATTGATAAACGACTGAAATACGGACGGACTATTGGACAGCCCGAAAGGCATCACCAAATACTCATAGTGCCCAGTGCTGGTAGAGAAGGCTGTCTTCCATTCATCACCGTCCCGGATGCGAATGAGATTGTAGGCGCTGCGGAGGTCCAGTTTGGAGAAGTACTTGGCTTTGCGGAGTTGTTCTAGGGCAGCTGGTACCAGCGGTAAAGGATATCGAAACTTGACGGTGATGTCGTTGAGACCCCGGTAGTCGATACAAGGGCGTAGGCCACCGTCTTTTTTTTTAACAAAGAAGAAGCCAGAGGCTGCAGGTGATGTCGACGTTCTAATGAACCCCTTCGAAAGTTCCTCCTCGATGTAGTTGTTCATGGCTTCTGATTCGGGTTGTGATAGGGGGAAGATTCGGCCCTTAGGTGGTGTTGTGCCTGGTAATAGTTTGATGGAACAGTCGCTTGATCGGTGGGAGGGGAGTTCCATCGCCTTGGTCTTGCTAAAAGCTTCGATGAGGTCAGAGTATTCAATGGGAAGAGTGGGGAAAAGGACCGCCTCGTCCTTTAGCGTGACGGTCTGAATGGAGAGTGAAGGGCTGCCAGTTAAGCAGTTGGAGTGACATGACGGGTCCCATTTGATGATACGACCCTCCCTCCATGAGATGAGGGGATTATGTTGACGTAGCCAGGGGAGTCCAAGAATAACCGGGTTATGAGGTGATGAGATGACGTAGAAACGAATTACCTCAGTGTGAAGGGTACCGGTCTGTAGTTGAAGGTCCACGGTGGTGTGCAGGACCCTCCCATCGCCGAGAGGCCGTCCATCTAGCGCCTCCACTGCCAATTGAGAGTTACAGGAGATTAATGGGAGTTGTTGTTGTTGGGCAAACTCGTGAGACATAAAGTTCCCTGGCTGCTCCTGAGTCTAATAGAGCTGATGTGGATATATGATTGCCCTCTAGAGATAATACTATAGGTACTTTGATGCAAGAACTGGAATGATGTGCTTGAACACAAGGACTCACCGAAGAGGGATTACGAGGAGGTGGTCTTGTGGGGCAAAACGCCCTCAGATGGCCCGGTTGACCACAATAGAGGCAGAGATGTTGACGTATGCGGCGTTCTCGTTCTTCCGGAGTCAGGTGAGTATATCCGAGCTGCATGGGTTCAGTTTGAGACAGAGTGACCGGGTATTGTGTGCTGGTGGGTACCGTTCTGAGTGGACGACGTGAACGAATCAGATTGTCAATCTGAATGGTTAGTTCGATGAATTGATTCAGCGATTTCCCTTCATCTCGGCAGGCCAGTTCGGATTGCAACTCCAAGCTGAGTCCCTTGCGAAAGAGCAGTTTAAGTGTGCTCTCCACCCAGTCGGTTTGAGCTGCTAGAGTGCGAAATGTCAAAGCATATTCTGCTGCGGTATTCCTGCCCTGGCTCAACGCAAGTAGTCGGTCATCCGCTCTCATACCTCCCTCCGGGTGTTCAAATATTTCCCGGAAGCGTTGAAGAAAGGTACCAAACGATGGAAAAGCAGTGCCATCCTCTCTCCAAACCGCCGTCACCCACTCTAACGCCTTGTCAGCGAGGAGTGAGCATACCAAGGAAATCTTGCTGGCATCGGTGACATACATAGCTGGTTGTTGATCAATGAATAATGAACATTGCAGTAGAAATCCCTTACTTTTAGTTGGGTTGCCGTCGAACTTATCAGGGAGAGCCAGACGTAGGTTAACTGTGAGTGACGGTGGTGGAGAAGCGCCCACACTCGCGTTCGGTGGAGGAGGGGCTGGGTTCGTTAGCGACACCGGCAACCTCTGTAGCGACCTGACGAGTTCCTCTGTTACTGTAGTTAAATGGGTTAGCTGCTGTTGATGAATGGCGAGTTGGTGAGCTTGAGTGGAGATCTCCGTGGACATCTGAACCAGAGCTGCTGGATCGTGTGTTGGCGAAGTCTTCTGTAATGACGCTCCAGGAGAGTGAGGATCCATTTGCAGTTTTATTACAATCTGGGTCGTACAAACAGGGTCAATCGCCAGCAGACACAACAGTAGGGATAAGGCAACTCGTAATCCAGGTACAGGCATAAGGTCAGGGCAGGCAGCAAGCTTACAAAAATCAGTCCAGTAAAGAATATAGTCCAGGGCAGGCAGCAAAGAATCAAGGAGGGAAAAACAGTCCAGAGTAAATCCACGGGCAGACAGACACAGGCGAAAACGCTCAGAAATGATCACCAGGGTAAACAAGACTTCGCAAAGAGAGAGAGTTTGAGAGCACCTAAATAGTCTACTGATGGGAGTCAGGTGCAACGGTAATCAGAGCCAGGTATGTGGGAAATGTAGTTCAGGGGTTTAATACTCAGGAGAGGGTTCCCTCTGGTGGTGAGCAGGAGGAACAGCGGGAGTCTCGTTTGTGACAGCTGGGTTCATCCTTGGCCGGATCGTTCTGTCACGATTCTCTAAAGCAGAACCCAGAAGCAGACCAGGACAAGGTGAGTAGAACGAAGGTGAGTATTTATTTACAAACTCAAATGTGGAAGCAGAATAATCCATGTGACGGAGCGGGCAGCGGAGGTGAGTTGGTGGGAGAGAATAGGCAGATCCAATGGTGTCACAGAAGCCACCGACGACCAGGCAGGGGTGGGGTGAATGGTCCGGGAGAATGACTGTAGACAGAGTAAACAGAGGTGAGTACACGGCAAGCAAAAAGTACAGAACAACAAAACTAACTCTAGTAAACTTGAGGCTGATACGCTGACACAACATACTGTTCATGGCTAACGATCTGGCAGGGAATGGATGTCAGGTCAGAGCTTATGAAGTGGAGAGGTGATGATCAGGACCAGGTGTGCAGATAGCTGATGAGATGCAGGTGCGGGTAATCAAGAGATCTCCCGCCTAGCCTCGTCGCCCGGCAACCAGACAGGGTGCGTTCAGGAACCTCAGGAATCAGACTCAAAGACAGAAAACAGGCAACTCAGGCAGAAACAGACTCAGGAAGCGGGATTCATGACAGTTTGCTTTGTGTATATCTTGTTTCATCTATTGTTGCCATTGTCCCGGCCTGAAAAAGGTGAAGTGAATGGGGAGGTGAAGTGTGAGGTAATACAGAAGGGGGAGTGCGAGTGCTAATCAAATGTATTGTTTTATGCATTCTCCACACTCTCGTCCTCACAAGAACGTACTCAACAGAACGTGGTCGGAGAATGCACTCAGAGCATGATAGTGTGGAGCACGGTAGTATACATATTAAGGTTTCGCGAGAAAACATGCAGTGTCGTCTATTTGTCTCGATGAGGGACCCGAGTGCCCCGTTGTGTACGGACACTCAGGCGCCCCAGTGGCCTCAGACCCTCCTTTATGCGTTTCCGCCAGTGGTTCTGATTCAGCCCATGTTGGAGAGGGTGCGCCGGGAGGGCTTACCATTGATTGTTGTGGTTCCCTGTTGGCCCAGGCAGCCTTGGTTCGCGGAGATCATTCGCCTTTAAGGCGGGGGGACCTGTGACAACTCCTGTTGAGCAGGGACCTGTTGTCCCAGGCGCATGGGCAGGGGTGGCAAGTGAGGTCGGAGATTAGGTTCCTATGGGCCTGGCTCCTGAGAGGGCTAGAGGTTTACCTCTGAATGTTATTGCTATCATTCAGTCCGCAAGGGCGCCCTCCACGAGAGGGCTGTATGCGTATAAGTGGCAAGCGTTTGAGCTCTGGTGCCAAGATAAAGGACTTGTTCCTTTTCAGTGCTCTGTGAGGGACATCCTTATGTTCCTACAGGAACTTTTCGAGCAGGAGTGGGCATTCTCCACGTTAAAAGTGTACATGGCTGCTATCCCAATGTGTCATGTGGGAATTGTCGGAGCCTCACCTGGGGGCCCACCCCCTGGTTGTGCAGTTCCTGGAAGGTGTAAGTCGTCTCAGACCTGTCTCTAAACCTTTTGCGCCCACATGGGACTTGGCGCAAGTTTTGGAGGCACTGTGTGCGGCCCCCTTTGAGCCTCTGGAGTCTGTGGATCTGAATATCCTCTCCTACAAAACCTCCCTGCTCATGGCTTTGGCTAAACATGTTAGGGACCTCCACGCGTTATCCGTACACTTTTCCTGTACTCAGTTCTCCCCAGGCGACTGTAAGGTGAAAAATCATGGCTATGTCCTACAGGCCCTTAGCTTTTTAACCATTTTCCATTTTGCATCCTCCTTTTGCTTCTGAACACCCTGTGTCCGGTGCGAGCTTTACGAATATACATTGAACGGACCCGGGATATCCAGTTATGTGACCAGCTTTTTGTCCGTTTTGCTAATTTGGCTCGTGGGCAGGGCACTCTCTGCTGCGGTGAGTTGGGCATCACCACACACTTTTGTGAGGTTTTATCGCTTGGATGTCACTGATCCCAGTGTGCTTACAGCTGAGACAAGGGAAAGTCACTAGGCAATACCCAGACTGATGCATCTGGCGTGGTCAGGTCTGGTTGGTCTGCCATGGGCTGCTTCATTTAGTATCCGTTAGGGTCGGCTTGGGGTGTGAATATATTTCCCCATAGTATGTTGTACTGAAGTTGACTGACTGAAAGGGAACGTAACGTTATGAATATAACTCCTGTTCCATGAAGGAGGGAAACGAGGTACAACACCTTTTTGGCCCCGTTTCCCTCCTTCAGGGAACAGTAGTTATAGTCATAATGTTACATTTGTATACTCCCCCATGTGTATGGGGAGAAAGAGTGTGTGGTGTGAGAAAGTGGATGAATTAATCTCATTTTCCTGTCCATCATCCTCTCCTCCATTTCTTCCTCCTCTCCCACACATTAGCTATGACCTCCCTCTCTCCCCCTCCCTACCCTGCCTTCTCCGGTCACTCCCTCTTCTTTCCTCTCCTCCCTTCTCCTCTCCCTCCCTCTTCTCTCCTGTTATAGGCCTGTCACTCATGCTGTGATTGTTGGCCTCTGGACTTTAGACTGTTCCACAAGGCAGTGGACAGTGATGGGTATATTCAGCTCGCTGTCTTCGGCGGCTGTAAGGTCGAGAGGGACAGCTGCAGGACTGTGTGTGTGTTCGTGTGTGCATGCACGCCTGGGAGTGTTGTTTGTAATAATGATTACTGAGCAGGGTTTTGCCGAGCGAGTTCCAGGCAGAGTCCCCTGCGGCCCTCTGTTTATAAGAGCAGAGTAAAGAGTGACATTCAACTTGACCTTTTGCTGGCAGCATAAGCCCCCTAGACGCCCAGCCACTGGCCAGCATTGAAGCTGCAAGCGCCAAATTCAACAAGGAAGACTGACCTGTAGATGTCATTTGCCTTGTTGACTAACAATCCATGAGCACTAACGTGAAGTATTCAACAGCCGCTCACTTACATGCTCTCTGTTGCTGTTTGACCCAATATTCCATCGGTTACCTGCCATCCCGGACCAGTGCTTGGCCCTGGACGACAGTCTCCAGAAAGATGGGGCCAAAAGCAAAACTTTTTTGGTTTTCCATTTCAATACTGCTTCTCAAACTCACTAAGACTATAGCTGATAAACCAAACATATCAATGCACAAAGTCACAAATACGTACATGCACACAATCACAAGTCCTGCATTTCAAATGGTCTTTCCATGATCCCTCAGAGGAGAGGGAAAGAGATATTCCAGCCTGGCTTCTGTCGCCTGCCTGCCTTGCCACTGCTCTAATTACTGAATTGATCCAGTAGATAGCCCTAAGCCCTAACTCTCTCTCTCTCACTCCCTCTTTCTCTCTCTCCTTCTCTCTTTCTCTCACCCTTTCCTCCCCTAGAACCACCCTACTCCAAGGACCCTCTTCAGTTTGGCCAGATCGAAGTTCATCTCCACTGCGACACATCGGAACAAGGCCCCACTTCATTTCTTAGAAGCGAGCTAAGTGAGAAGTTCTTGTGAAGGAAATAATAACTTTGCAGAATAAGTCATGAAAAAGAAAATGTGGGCCCTTTGCTCAACAGACAACCGACTCAATTGGAGTGTTTTTGAAACACCACTTAATATAAGTGCTTCTCTCGCCGACTTCTTTCACTGGGACGAGGATAATGGCCGATAGGATAAAAAGCTAAAGTAATGGCGGCAGAGATGCCTTTAGAGTAAAATGTGGTAAATGGGGGAGGCGGGGCTCCCATTTCTTTTAGCGCTCTCCCAGGGCCCAAAACTCATTACAGAGGCCCCATTCACTAACCGCACACATTACCCATCCATGTCTTCCGCTAATTAGTAAACACTATACTTATAGAGAAAATTCCATCAATACCCTCCTCGGACCGTGGCGCTAACCCGGTGCATCTCTCTCCCTCGCTCCGCGGTAGCTTTTTTGCGCCTGTGTTAACCATTGATTTGATTTCCATGCCATTTGTCAAGGTACTTGACATACAAATCACATTTTTTGTTTTGGGGGGTACCTGCTAACTGTGTATAGCCAATAACACAAAACCATGCAATCATGTAGATTCAGGCTTCAATCAGAGTGAACAAATAGTACCCCTGTCTGGGACTATGTTTACTTTCAGAATCTTTTCTGTATGATTTTGTTCATTCGGATGTCGGTCCCTAGTCAGTTTCCCTATAGCTTTCCCAATCCATTTGGCTGCCCATGTCATGGAACCCTCTCTGCCCTATTCCTTGTTCCTTTTTTGGCAATGTGCCTAGTCAACAGGGTCGTAGTTTTGAGCCTGGTACGGCCATTTGGTTGGCCCATGCGGTTGGAGTGTGAATCATTTCCCCCCTTCGTTAAGTGTGGACACAGTGCGAGTGTAAGCCAGGGAGAGAGTGGCGGTGACTGGGCAGCAGTTAGAGAAAGCGAGGACTCGCGGTAAACAAGCACTTTGGCCACTCTACACCGGTTTTCATCAGATGGCACAGCACTTCATGAGGGGATGAATCACTACGGCTAAACTCTCAGGGATCCACTACTACGGACTGTGACTCAGCGCCAAGAGCGGTGATTCAAGGGGGCTCTCGTCCAACTGTGGTCTTCATAATAAAACAACCTTACATAAACTGTTTGCGACGCGAACGGGACGATGAATCAGTGCTGGACCAAGGACAAGAAGCACCTGCCTCGCTGTGCTAGGAGGAGGGCGTACCGCCGTACGCATGACTTCCCAAACAAGTTTCATCTTTCAAAATGGCTGACGTCCGTCCCTGAGGCAGTAGACGGAGATTCCTTGTCCGTATTCTTTACAACAGCTCAGGGGCTTGTGGGGTGGATGAATGTGATGAATTGGTCAATATCTTGACAAAATAATAAGAGGGGACAGTGTAGAGTCAGCAGTAATTGATGAGTGTCGGTTGTCTGAGGGACCTCAGAGAACTGTCCGACAGTCTCTGCTCTTAGTCAAAGACGCAGCGGGCCTCAGCCAGCTAGGGTGGAGTGGCGTCTCTCCACCGATGGGCCGGATGTTCCTAATCAACACTGCTTAGCTGTGACGTTGACGAACAGCGGTTATGACAGGCTGAAACTCCAGACTGCTCTCTTTCCAAGTTCTCTTTACCTCTCCTCCTTCCCGCCATCTCTCTCTCTTTCTTTCTCTGAGTTTCAAATTGACAGCTCCATTTGAAGCCTCCCACCCTAACAAAATGGTCTTTACTGTTGGAAATCAATGGGAAGCTGTCTGCGGGAAAAGGCGCACCTGAGTCTGCAGCGATTCATTGAGGATGCCCGTGCACCGGCAGTCCAGCTGTTAATGAGGAAATAAAACCAAGTCGGAAAGCCTGATCATAGAATAGCATGCTTGTAGAAAGAAAACTTACAATGAGGATTTACAGTACACCACTTCTTTCCCTCTGTCAAAGGGTCACTATAGCAGTGTATTACTACTGTAGGTTCACCTATGTCAGGAGCCACAATACTCAAAAAGCCTGCACGGCACCAAAACAGTGCAGTGTAGCAGACCTGTCAGCCAGAGGGGATCTTACCCTGTGACCCCCACTCTCAATTACATCCAGATTACCCAGCTGCCCCGGGCCGCTTGGCAGCACCTTCAGCATAAATCTGGTCGAGCTCCCATTACGCTCAGTTCAGCCGGCTAATGTCATAAAGCACTGCCTGTTAGAAAACTCTGGGGGATACGGTGCACTGTGCACTAATGCTGTGGGCTAATAAAGACCTAATAACTTGGGATACTGTGTACGAATTGGAGATCATAAAGACGTTGGGATTCTATTACGTACAGAAGGGAAGGGAGACTGGGAATTTGTAATTTTTTCTTTAATGATTTTGAAAGGGTTGTCATCACTAAAGTATGGAATGTTCATTTCATAATATGGATCCCCCTAATGATTTCAGATTTTTAATTAGAGAAATGAAATGAAATGTTATGTAATGGTTCAAATTTCACACTTGACAAATCATTAGAAGGCAAATGTAATTTCCCTTTTATAATGTTTTGGCAAATACTATACCATCTGCAATAGCACTGTAATATGCGTTCTATGTGCATATTCTTTTAAACATCTTACATTTGTGAGTGACAAATTGTGTGTGATATAGGGTAATGCACTGTGCACCATATTGAAGTGTGCATAGTAAACAACGATACATTATTCACAGGCATTTCCTGCAGTAGCTCCTCTCCTCTCAGTGCTCCATTAACCCCCCCCCCCCTCTAGCTTCCTCCCTGGTCTCTCTCTCTCTCTTTCTCTCTCTGCTCCACTTTGGCTCAGGGGCGGTGCTGGGCATTAGCCTGATGCTTCGCCTCGCCTTCTGGAAAGATCCCTGGAGGGTTCCGACAAAGAGGGCAGATTTTTAACAAGTCTAGCTCTCTACAGCAACTCGCTGCCGAAGACAGCCATTTGTCAACCACACACACACACACACACACACACACACACACACACACACACACACACACACACACACACACACCTCTCTCCTCTCCATTTATCTCTAAACGTTTAACTGATCCTGTGACAGGACGCTCTGCATGGCTCTTCCTCTTTCACGCACGCACGCACGCACGGACACACACACTCCCTCCATGTTCCTGTTGTCTAAATCTCTCACCCTCCCCCCGTTTCAGTTTTTTTCTCCCTGAGTGTGCCAGCGGTAAATCGTTCATTCGATCCAAAAGATGGTGGCCTGGTGCTCACTTTCCTCCCCAGTAGAGAGAAGAGATGCGTGGGCCTTGTGGGGGATAGACGGAGGGGTCAGGCCAGGTGTGGTGGAGGTGAGAGGAGCTTTGGGTCACACTGAGTGACCGGGTTAACGTTCGCCTCAGAGGACACAAGGCTGGTCTACCATACCATACCATACCATACCATACCATACCATACCATACCATACTATTCTATACATTCAGCAGAACCTTTTCAATAATGGGTATTCTGGTGCCATTTTATGACAGTGGCTTTTTAGAAATACCTCATATATTTATAGTTTAAAACAAGTAGTGTGGTGTGGTGGTCTTAAAGAGTACACACACAGGGATGCACCCACACACACACGCACGTGCCTTTACACACACACTTGGTCATGAGCGTCACACATGGAGAGCATGCAGCATATCACAGTGACCAGACAACAGTCTGGCATACACCATGACGACGCACATTGGTTTTGACAAACCATGCTACAGCCTCTTCTCGTAAATATAAACCAGCAAAGGGGGTATCAATGGAACTTGCCCCCTCATAAGGTTGTAGAGTTGTTACATATACTGCTACTTACATTGTAACACCTTCGTAGTGACATGGTAATATAGCTTAGTGGATAAACTACCATGTAACTACATGTTAATATAATGTTACTAATGTTACTAACTGACTGTGCCATTCACTGACTCAGGCAAGAGACCGGTATCGAAACAACACAGAAACAACAAAAAAAGCCCACACTTTACTACCTTCCCTGGGAAGTTGTAAAACACCACGTCTGCTGCAGCGCAACATCATCCACGCGGGGCTCAGAGTTAGACCTTTCCCACCGCTCACCCGCCCGCCACTTGAGTACAGAAGTACTTCCTGTCCAAGCTGTCAGCTAGATTGACAACGCAGTCGACTTTCCAAATTAATCTGGCCCGATTACATCTGACAGCGTTACGGACCAATAAATGCAGATTTGTGTTACATTTTAGTGCCTATCAGCTTTGATTTATAGCGCAACGTCCGAGGAATACTAGTGCAGGCCAGTAAAACGTCTCACTAAATACAAGTTGCATGCCCTCAAAGGCAACCCAAACCATCGTTGTCTTTCCAAAACGGCATTCAAACACAATTCTCGACTTTGAGCTGATTAGACTTTGTCGTGACATTTCTGGCAATGCAACTTGTATTTCGCCCTATCGAAATCTTGAGAAAGATGGAATGGTTTGTTTGAATGTCAGGTGCTGGTCATCATCTGGAGGAGTTTCTGCGGTGATGTGACATTTAAAGGAGTTACGTATGTCTGTCATATCGCGATTTCAAAGGCTAAAATAGAAGAATACTGTTTGGGGCCTTTGAGGCCTTTTAGACAGAACGAGACGCAGACCTTTGAGTCGGAATGATGGATTGATGAAATTAAGGATCAGTTGGCAGATTGATTGATTGACTGATCAAATGACTGCTGCTGTTCTTTTGTCCAATCCCTGGACCTCTAGAGATAGTTGAACCAATAGTATGCTTAAAGGCAGACTCAGCAATATGACATTATCTTACACTGTGGGGCAACTTCCTGCTCCAAATGACTGCCACCATTGGCAAACTGGGAAGAGCCAATAGCATGCATCATTTGGCAGATTTAAATTAGACTATTGTTGATATCTGTGATCAGGAAGTCACCCAGCTCTACATGATGTAATATTGCTGAGTCTGTTGTAACCTAACGTTTTGGGTAACACTACTTTACAGTGTTCATATCACAGTGTAATTGCAAGTACAGTGTAACAGGTATTACACTTACAGTACAGAAGTAACCCTAAATCTAAGTACAGTGTAACAATAAGTAATTACAGTACTTGTTGCTCTAAACAATGATTGTTATCTGGTTGTTTTACCTACTTTAGTTGAATTCACTGATTGTAAATTGCTCATAATAAGAGCGTCTGCTAAATTACTAAAATGTAAATGTAATAAGAACACTAAAAGGTGTTACCATGTTGTGGACAGCGACAAGGAGAATTCTTGTGCATTTATTGATTTGTGGCGCAGCGTCTTCTTTTCACAGGACACGATGTACATCAGGGAGATGGGGAAACAAGGCTCGGAAGAATCCTCTCTCCTTGTGCTGGTTAAATATAAATGACGTACAGACAGAGACACAAGGGTACCGTCGCCCGCCCGCTCTCATCAGGAGCAGCTTGCCCAATTCCATGAGTCAGCGTTTCTGCTGGGCAAAAAAACAACAATTAGCCAGCCATCTTGTTCATAAAAGTGACATTTCTAAAGGTTAACAGGGAGGACATCTGTCACGTAGCTGGGGCTAAAATGGAGCTTGATATCACGTGGTGATAATTGGAGTAATTGTGAAGTTTATTTTGTAAGGGGGGCTGCGTATCGATGTGAGCACGGCCCACCTTCGGCTCATCTCTTTCTGGGTAAAAAGGGGATAATGCAGGGCCTCTGATGAATTGGTGAAACTGTGCCACAAATGATCCCAAAATGCTGATGACTTAGAGGAGATTAATTGTCATAATATGCGGTCTCAAATTCTAATACTAACACCCTCAAAGACACACATACCTGACAGACAGGAGCACAGACTGACATACAAACAGACAGACATTTAAGTATTGTGAAAGTAAGAGACTTGTAACGATTGTGATCATGTTCTTTCTCAAGTTCACAATAAACACATGCGCACGCGCACACACACACACACACACACACACACACACACACACACACACACACACACACACACACACACACACACACACACATACACACACGCACACATGCACGCACACAGCCACACAGACCCATTAGACCCTAATGCCACCACGGAATGTATCATATTTATGGATGTCATTAACGGAGTGTAGGGAAAAGGTTGCTATTTAAAAAAGATTAAGAGCAGGGACAGAGATTAATGTTCACAGGCCTTTTTACGAACTGCGGGCCCCTCGTTTCGCCATTAAACATACTCCACACACTCGCTGTTCGGTAAGCCATTAGGACGCGGGGTGGGCATAAGTCTTGTGCCACACTCTGTCCACCGCCCACCCTTTAAACCCTGTATTTAAAAATGAGACATCAACCACTGAGGCTCAGGGGTGAACGCCAAGGACAGGTTTGTGGAGGAAAAGGAAACAGCTTTGTCACTACAGGGAGGGAGGGTCCCTCACAAGGGTGTATCTCAATAAGTTGGTAAAGGGACTTCCTCTCCTTGTCTCCTTTCCTTGAGCGGCAATGACTTGTGAAGAGTGGGTTGGTGAAGTGAAGACATCTGCCATATTGCTTTCACCTATCCTGTGTTTTCAGGTTTATTGCAAATTTCAAACGTAAAAATGGGGGTGAACAAGGCAATGTCCTACTAAAACGTTGTTACTGCTACCTAGGCTTGGGAGGTATATCGTATATACCATATCCCGGGGTATTTGGAAATAGCCACGGGATGTTTTTTTAATACTGTGACTACCATTTAAACTATTTGTTGGAATTTTGTTTTTTTAAATAAATTTGAATATTTGTAGATACTTTGAGTTATTTGTCAAACTTTATGAGCTGGGATGTCTGTCCTGCAAATACTTTAGGTCAGACACTTTATAAAATGTGCGCAATGCACTCGTTAGCATTTAGTTAGCATTCTCTTTGGTATTTTACATGCACTTGTTAGCATTGCTAACCTTCGGAATCCAAAGGCTCAGTGGGTTTGAAAATACCGCCCCTTGTGTTCAGTGCCGGTATTACCAAACATCCCAGTATGGCACAAGGAAGGTATGACCGTCCAAGCCTACTGCTACCTTTTGACACAGAGCCTTCATTGTGCGCAGCTCTAAATCCTTGATAGGAATGAGATGGAATCAGAGACAGGGATGCAGTTTAAGCCCCACCCTCTTCAACATATATACAGTGAGGGAAAAAAGTATTTGATCCCCTGCTGATTTTATACGTTTGCCCACTGACAAAGACATGATCAGCCTATAATTTTAATGGTAGGTTTATTTGAACAGTGGGAGACAGAATAACAACAAAAAAATCCAGAAAAATGCATGTCAAAAATGTTATTAATTTAATTGCATTTTAATGAAGGAAATAAGTATTTGACCCCTCTGCAAAACATGACTTAGTACTTGGTGGCAAAACCCTTGTTGGCAATCACAGAGGTCAGACGTTTCTTGTAGTTAGCTACCAGGTTTGCACACATCTCAGGAGGGATTTTGTCCCATTCCTCTTTGCAGATCTTCTCCAAGTCATTAAGGTTTCGAGCATGACGTTTGGCAACTCGAACCTTCAGCTCCCTCCACAGATTTTCTATGGAATTAAGGTCTGGAGACTGGCTAGGCCACTCCAGGACCTTAATGTGCTTCTTCTTGAGCCACTCCTTTGTTGCCTTGGCTGTGTGTTTTGGGTCATTGTCATGCTGGAATACCCATCCACGACCCATTTTCAATGCCCTGGCTGAGGGAAGGAGGTTCTCACCCAAGATTTGATGGTACATGGCCCCGTCCATCGTCCCTTTGATGCGGTGAGGTTGTTCTGTCCCCTTAGCAGAAAAACACCCCCAAATAATAATGTTTCCACCTCCATGTTTGACGGTGGGGATGGTGTTCTTGGGGTCATAGGCAGCATTCCTCCTCCAAACACGGCGAGTTGAGTTGATGCCAAAGAGCTCGATTTTGGTCTCATCTGACCACAACACTTTCACCCAGTTCTCCTCTGAATCATTCAGATGTTCATTGGCAAACTTCAGATGGCCCTGTATATGTGCTTTCTTGAGCAGGGGGACCTTGTGGGCGCTGCAGGATTTCAGTCCTTCACGGCATAGTGTGTTACCAATTGTTTTCTTGGTGACTATGGTCCCAGCTGCCTTGAGATCATTGACAAGATCCTCCCGTGTAGTTCTGGGCTGATTCCTCACCGTTCTCATGATCATTGCAACTCCACGAGGTGAGATCTTGCATGGAGCCCCAGGCCGAGGAAGATTGACAGTTATTTTGTGTTCCTTCCATTTGCGAATAATCGCACCAACTGTTGTCACCTTCTCACCAAGCTGCTTGGCGATGGTCTTGTAGCCCATTCCAGCCTTGTGTAGGTCTACAATATTGTCCCTGACATCCTTGGAGAGCTCTTTGGTCTTGTGCATGGTGGAGAGTTTGGAATCTGATTGATTGATTGCTTCTGTGGACAGGTGTCTTTTATCAGGTAACAAACTGAGATTAGGAGCACTCCCTTTAAGAGTGTGCTCCTAATCTCAGCTCATTACCTGTATAAAAGACACCTGGGAGCCAGAAATCTTTCTGATTGAGAGGGGTTCAAATACTTATTTCCCTCATTAAAATGCAAATCAATTTATAAAATTTTTGACATGTGTTTTTCTGGATTTTTTTGTTGTTAATCTGTCTCTCACTGTTCAAATAAACCTACCATTAAAATTATAGACTGATCATTTCTTTGTCAGTGGGCAAACGTACAAAATCAGCAGGGGATCAAATACTTTTTTCCCTCACTGTATCAACGGATTGGCAAGGGCACTAGAACAGTCTGCAGCACCCGGCCTCACCCTACTAGAATCTGAAGTAAAATGTACTGTCACCAACCAAGGAGGGCCTACAGCAGCACCTAGATCTTCTACACATATTCTGTTAGACCTAGGCCCTGACAGTAAATCTCAGTAAGACAAAAATAATTGTGTTCCAAAAAAGGTCCAGTTGTTAGGACCACAAATACAAATTCCATCTAGACACCGTTGCCCTAGAGCACACAAAAAACTATACATACCTCGGCCTAAACATCAGCGCCACAGATAACTTCCACAAAGCTGTGAACGATCTGAGAGACAAGGCAAGAAGGGCCTTCTATGCCATCAAAAGGAACATAAAATTCGACATATCAATTAGGATCTGGCTAAAAATTATTTAATCAGTTATAGAACCCATTGACCTTTATGGTTGTGAGGTCTGGGGTCCGCTCACCAACCAAGAATTCACAAAATGGGACAAACACCAAATTGAGACTCTGCATGCAAAATTCTGCAAAAATATCCTCAGTGTACAACGAAAAACACCAAATAATGCACGCAGAGCAGAATTAGGCCGATACCCGCTAATTATCAAAATCCAGAAAAGAGCCGTTAAATTCTATAACCACTTAAAAGGAAGCGATTCCCAAACCTTCCATAACAAAGCCATCACCTACAGAGAGATGAACTTGGAGAAGAGTCCCCTAAGTAAGCTGGGCCTGGGGCTCTGTTCACAAACACAAACAGACCCCACAGAGCCCAAGGACAACAACAACAACACAATTAGACCCAACAAAAAGAGAATTACTTGACACATTGGAAGGAATTAACAAAAAAACTGAGCAAACTAGAATGTTATTTGGCCCTAAACAGAGAGTACACAGTGACAGAATACGTGACCACTGTGACTGAACCAAACTTAAAGAAAGCTTTGATTATGTACAGACTCAGTGAGCATAGCCTTGCTATTGAGAAAGGCCGCCGTAGGCAGACCTGGCTCTCAAGAGAAGACAGGCTATGTGCACACTGCCCACAAAATGAGGTGGAAACTGAGCTGCACTTCCTAACCTCCTGCCAAATGTATGACCATATTAGAGACACATATTTCCCTCAGATTACAGAGATCCACAAAGAATTCGAAAACAAACCCAATTTTGATAAACTCCCTTATCTACTGGGTGAAATACCACAGTGTGCCATCACAGCAGCAAGATTTGTGACCTGTTGCCACAAGAAAAGGGCAACCAGTGAAGAACAAACACTATTGTAAATACAACCCATATTTATGTTGATTTATTTTCCCATTTGTACTTTAACTATTTGCATATTGTTACAACACTGTGTATATATACATAATATGACATTTGAAATGTCTTTATTCTTTTGGAACTTCTGAGTGTAATGTTTACTGTTAATATTTATTGTTTATTTCACTTTTGTTTACTATCTACTTCACTTGCTTTGGCAATGTTAACATACGTTTCCCATGCCAATAAAGCCCTTAAATTGAATTGAATTGATAGAGAGTGAGAGAAAGAGAGAGATCGAAATAGAGAGAGACAGAGAGAGAGAGTAGGTGTGTGAGTGCAAAATAAACACAGCGAGCCTCATGTCGGCGATGTGAATCAGATCAAATGAAGATGTGCCATTAACAAACTTTGACCCATGGTCCTTCACTGTCATTAGATTAAGGGCTCCACTCAGAGTAAACAGCACTTGGCTCAGTTGGGCCCCATTATCTTGCATAATAAGTAGCTGTCAGAGTAGAAAAAATAGATAAAATATACGGAACAAAAATATAAACGCAACATGTAAAGTGTTGGTCCAATGTTTCATGAGATCGTGTGGGCAAGCGGTTTGCTGATGTCAACGTTGTGAACAGAGTGCCCACTGGTGGCGGTGGGGTTATGGTATGGGCAGGCATAAGCTACGGACAACGAACACAATTGCATTTTATACCGTGATGAGATCCTGAGGCCCATTGTCGTGCCATTCATCCGGTGCCATCACCTCATGTTTCAGCATGATAATACACGGCCTCATGTCGCAAGGATCTGTACAAAATTCCTGGAAGATGAAAATGTCCCAGTTCTTCCAGACATGTCACCCATTGAACATGTTTGGGATGCTCTGGATCGACGTGTATGACAGCGTGTTCCAGGTCCCGCTAATATCCAGCAACTTCACACTGCCCATGAAGAGGAGTGGGACAACATTCCACAGGCCACAATCAACAGCCTGATCAACTCTATGCGAAGGTGATGTGTTGCGCTGCATGAGGCAAATGGCGGTCACACCAGATACTGACTGGTTTTCTGATACACGCCCCTACCTTTTTATTTAAGGCATCTGTGAACAACTGATGCATATCAAATCCAATCAAATTTTATTTGTCACATACACGTGTTTAGCAGATGTTATAGCGGGTGTAGCGAAATGCTTGTGCTTCTAGCTCCGACAGTGCAGTAATATCTAACAAGTAATATCTAACAATTTCACAACATATACCCAATACACACAAAACTAGAAAGGAATGGAATTTAAGAAAATATACATATATGGACAAGCAATGACAGAGCGGCATGGACTAAGATACAGTAGAATATCATAGAATAGAATGCAGTATATACATATGAGATGAGTAGTGCAAGATATGTAAACATTATTAAAGTGACTGTAAACATTATTAAAGTGACTAGTGTTCCATTTCTGAAAGTGGCCAGTGATTTCAATAGGCAGCAGGAATACCTTTGTGTGTATCTGTATTCCCAGTCATGTGAAATGCATAGATTAGGGTCTAATTAATTTATTTAAATTGACTGATTTCCATATATGAACTGTAACTCAGTAAAATCTTTGAAATTCTTGCATGTTGCGTTTAGATTTTTGTTCACTGTAGATGCTATGAGACACATTCGCTATCAAATACCAAACAAGCCAATCCCAAGCCCCTGAATTGAGTATAGCTTAACCTTTGCTCTCCGAGCCTATTTGTCAAGCAGTGGAATAGATCCAATTTACCCCTAACCTCAAACAGCAGGTCGGGCTGTGGTCGGGAGAGGTTGTGTTTTCTCTAGCAGGAGGTAAGCTTGGCTTCTTATATGGTGTTGAGTAAAGCTTAAACCATGTATTTAGATCGTAGGTAGGTCGTTGTAGTTAGGTATTGTAGGTAATTTATTTAGGTAGTTATTTAGGTAGTTATTGTAGGTTTCCGTAGGTAATTATTGTAGGTAAGTATTGTTTACGACGGAGCCCGGCGAAGCACGAGGCCAACGTTTAATTTTTGCTGCGTTATGAAAGGAACTAGACACGGACACGAATTATCTGTTTAGTGTGTTAACACACTATTGGTAGTTTGTTGTAACCAAGTATTGGTGCTAAACTGTGTGTTATTGGATGCTAGCATGCTAGTTAGCTATGGCGTCATAGTTAGGCATCGTGGGCTGTTGTGGGTAGTTACTGTAGGTTAGCATTGTTTTTCGGCGGTGCCGGGTGTAGCACGAAGCTAGCTAGCTAGCCGTTCTTCAAACAAAGTCAACACAGTAGCCATTGCTAGCTAGCCAACACGACCAGCTAACTGTACTGTAGTAGCTAAATACAATATACTTGTGCTAGCTAGCCAACGTTTAATTATTGCTGCGTTATGAAAGGAACTAGACACGGACACGAATGATCTGTTTAGTGTGTTAACACACTATTGGTAGTTTGCTGTAACCAAGTATTGGTGCTAAACTGTGTGTTATTGGATGCTAGCATGCTAGTTAGCTATGGTGTCATAGTTAGGCATCGTGCGCTGTTGTGGGTAGTTACTGTAGGTTGGCATTGTTTTCGGCGGTGCCGGGTGTAGCACGAAGCTAGCTAGCTAGCCGTTTTTCGAACAGAGTCAACACAGTAGCCATTGTGTGCTGTACTGTGGCAGCTAAATACAATATATTTGTGCTAGCTAGCCAACGTTTAATTATTGCTGCGTTATGAAAGGAACTAGACACGGACACGAATTATCTGCTTAGTGTGTTAACACACTATTGGTGGTTTGTTGTGACCAAGTGTTGGTGCTAAACTGTGTGTTATTGGATGCTAGCATGCTAGTTAGCTATGGTGTCATAGTTAGCTAGCTGAATAACGTGGGTTGAGTCTATTCCTTTAAACATTGAACCGCTGTGGTTCACAACAATTCTGATTTCTAAAGGTGGAAGTTGGGAGAGTTTTTGTTCGGGTGGTTCAGTGAAACAATTATAGTTTCTGAGGTGGAAGTTTTGGTGAGGGAGGCCCTGCTCTCTCCTCTCCCAGATGTTTAGTTCATTTCATTCCGATCTCCTCTGCATTATTGTAGCCATTTGCTACAGCCTGTCAACTATGCCTCTGCCTATCCCTGTTCTCTCCTCTCTGCACAGGCTACACAAACGCCTCACACCGCGTGGCTGCTGCCTCTCTAACCTGGTGGTCCCTGCACGCACCCCACACCTGGAGTTCCAGGTCTCAGGCAGCCTCTGGAACTGCCGTTCTGCTGCCAACAAAGCTGACTTCATCCCAGCCTATGCTAACCTCCAGTCCCTCGACTTCCTGGCGCTGACGGAAACATGGATTACCACTGAAAACACTGCTACTCCTACTGCTCTCTCCTCGTCTGACCATGTGTTCTCGCATACCCCGAGAGCATCTGGTCAGAGGGGTGGTGGCACAGGAATCCTCATCTCTCCCAAGTGGACATTCTCAATTTTTCCCCTAACCCACCTGTCTATCTCCTCATTTGAATTCCATGCTGTCACAGTCACTAGCCCATTTAAGCTTAATATCCTTGTCATCTATCGCCCTCCAGGTTCCCTTGGAGAGTTCATCAATGAGCTTGACGCCTTGATAAGTTCCTTTCCTGAGGATGGCTCACCCCTCACAGTTTTGGGGGATTTCAACCTCCCTATGTCCACATTTGACTCATTTCTCTCTGCCTCCTTCTTTCCACTCCTCTCCTCTTTTGACCTCACCCTCTCACCGTCCCCCCCTACTCACAAGGCAGGCAATACGCTTGACCTCATCTTTACTAGATGCTGCTCTTCTACTAATCTCACTGCAACTCCCCTCCATGTCTCCGACCACTACTTTGTTTCCTTTTCTCTCTCGCTCTCCTCCAACACTACTCACTCTGCCCCTACACAGATGGTAATGCGCCGCCGCAACCTTCGCTCTCTCTCTCCCACTACTCTCTCCTCTTCCATCCTATCATCTCTTCCCTCTGCTCAATCCTTCTCCCTCCAATCTCCTGATTCTGCCTCCTCAACCCTCCTCTCCTCCCTTTCTGCATCCTTTGACTCTCTGTGTCCCCTATCCTCCCGGCCGGCTCGGTCCTCCCCTCCAGCTCCGTGGCTTGATGACTCATTGCGAGCTCACAGAACAGAGCTCCGGGCAGCGGAGCGGAAATGGAAGAAAACTAAACTCCCTGCCGACCTGGCATCTTTTCACTCCCTCCTCTCTACATTTTCTTCATCTGTTTCTGCTGCTAAGGCCACTTTCTACCACTCTAAATTCCAAGCATCTGCCTCTAACCCTAGGAAGCTCTTTGCCACACCCCCCCCTCCTCTCTCTCTGTGGATGACTTCGTCAACCACTTTGAGAAGAAGGTTGACGACATCCGATCCTCGTTTGTTAAGTCTAATGACACTGCTGGTCCTACTCACACTGCCCTACCCTATGCTTTGACTTCTTTCTCCCCTCTCTCTCCAGATAAAATCCTGCGACTTGTGACTGCAGGCCGCCCAACAACCTGCCCGCTTGACCCCATCCCCTCCTCTCTTCTCCAGACCATCTCCGGTGACCTTCTCCCCTACCTCACCTCGCTGATCAACTCATCCTTGACCGCTGGCCATGTCCCTTCCGTCTTCAAGAGAGCGAGAGTTGCTCCCCTTCTCAAAAAACCAACACTCGATCCCACTGATGTCAACAACTACAGACCAGTATCCCTTCTTTCTTTTCTTTCCAAAACTATTGAGCGTGCCGTCTTTAGCCAACTCTCTTGCTATCTCTCTCAGAATGACCTTCTTGATCCAAACCAGTCAGGTTTCAGGACTGGTCATTCAACTGAGACTGCTCTTCTCTGTGTCACGGAGGCTCTCCGCACTGCTAAAGCTAACTCTCTCTCCTCTGCTCTTGTCCTTCTAGACCTGTCTGCTGCCTTTGATACTGTGAACCATCAGATCCTCCTCTCCACCCTCTCCGAGCTGGGCATCTCCGGCGCGGCTCACTCCTGGATTGCGTCCTACCTGACCGGTCGCTCCTACCAAGTGGCGTGGCGAGAAGCTGTCTCCGCACCACGTGCTCTCACCACTGGTGTCCCCCAGGGCTCAGTTCTAGGCCCTCTCCTTTTCTCCCTATACACCAAGTCACTTGGCTCTGTCATATCCTCACATGGCCTCTCCTATCATTGCTACGCTGACGATACACAACTAATCTTCTCCTTTCCCCCTTCTGATAACCAGGTGGCGAATCGCATCTCTGCATGTCTGGCAGACATATCAGTATGGATGACGGATCACCACCTCAAGCTGAACCCTGGCAAGACGGAGCTGCTCTTCCTCCCGGGGAAGGACTGCCCGTTCCATGATCTCGCCATCACGGTTGACAACTCCGTTGTGTCCTCCTCCCAGAGTGCGAAGAGCCTTGGCGTGACCCTGGACAACACCCTGTCGTTCTCCGCTAACATCAAGGCGGTGACCCGCTCCTGCAGGTTCATGCTCTACAACATTCGGAGAGTACGACCCTGCCTTACACAGGAAGCGGCACAGGTCCTAATCCAGGCACTTGTCATCTCCCGTCTAGATTACTGCAACTCGCTGTTGGCTGGCCTCCCTGCCTGTGCCATTAAACCCCTACAACTCATCCAGAATGCCGCAGCCCGTCTGGTGTTCAACCTTCCCAAGTTCTCTCACGTCACCCCCCTCCTCCGCACACTCCACTGGCTTCCAGTTGAAGCTCGCATCCGTTACAAGACCATGGTGCTTGCCTATGGAGCAGTGAGGGGAACGGCACCTCTGTACCTTCGGGCTCTGATCAGTCCCTACACCCAAACGAGGGCATTGCGTTCATCCACCTCTGGCCTGCTGGCTCCCCTTCCTCTGCGGAAGCATAGTTCCCGCTCAGCCCAGTCAAAACTGTTCGCTGCTCTGGCACCCCAATGGTGGAACAAGCTCCCTCACGACGCCAGGACAGCGGAGTCACTCACCACCTTCCGGAGACATTTGAAACCCCACCTCTTTAAGGAATACCTGGGATAGGATAAAGTAATCCTTCTACCCCCCCCCAAAATAAAATTGTAAAGTGGTTATCCCACTGGCTATAGGGTGAATGCACCAATTTGTGAGTCGCTCTGGATAAGAGCGTCTGCTAAATGACGTAAATGTGCCCTTGAGCAAGGCACTTAACCCTAATTGCTCCTGTAAGTCGCTCTGGATAAGAGCGTCTGCTAAATGACTAAAATGTAAATGTAAATGTAAACAAGCCTGTACAAACCAAACAAAGAACATTCACTGCATCATTATATTATTATAATTAGTCAGTGCAATGTTTAATATGTTTGTTTCATTTTCCTAATATGTAATGCATAGAGTCATATGTTTTTAGTTGTTGTATATGTGTTATATTATGTGGGGTTTGTTATCTCTCACAACAAGCACATTTTATAGGGGTGAATGGGGTGGGCATGGGGGGGGGGGGGGGGGCATGGGTAGGGTATGGGGAGGGTTGTCTGTGTTTTTTGGATACTGAAAACCTGATGATGGTGGTAGCAATTCATTAAACAATTAAATTAAAGTAATAAACCAAAGTTTCAGCTGTAATGCCCTCATCAGAGTGTGACAATATGCCCATCGTTGTTCAGTCGTGGCGCCCTGGGCCTGCTGTTTGAGTACCACTGCTGTACATCTTGTTGAGGGAATGTTGTCTTACTTTGGATGTGTGAGGTCCAAAAGGCTTCTTTTAACAGCTTCTACCTCCAAGCCATAAGACTCCTGAACAGCTAATCAAATGGCTACCAGGACTATTTGCATTGCCCCCCCCCCCCCCCCCCCCCCCTCTTTTACGCTGCTGCTACACTCTGTTTATTATCTATGCATGGTCACTTTAACTCTACCTACATGTACATATTACCTCAATTACCTCAACTAACCTGTGCCCCCGCACATTGACTCTGTACTCGCTACAGTTATTTTACTGCTGCTCTTTTAATTATTATATTATATTTTTTTGTTATCTATTTTTTACTTAACACTTATTTTTCTTAAAACTGCATTGTTGGTTAAGGGCTTGTAAGTAAGCGTTTCACTGTAAGGTCTACACCTGTTGTATTCGGCGCATGTGACAAATACAATTTTATTTTATTTTATTTGATGGAGAGCACTCAAACCTCCTCTTGAGTACCCCCTGCAATTCTACTTATTTGACCCACCTGATTCAACTGGTCAACTAATCATCAAGCCCTTGAATCAGGTGTGAGCCAAGTCACTTGGCTCTGTCATATCCTCACATGGCCTTTCCTATCATTGCTACGCTGACGATACACAACTAATCTTCTCCTTTCCCCCTTCTGATAACCAGGTGGCGAATCGCATCTCTGCATGTCTGGCAGACATATCAGTATGGATGACGGATCACCACCTCAAGCTGAACCCTGGCAAGACGGAGCTGCTCTTCCTCCCGGGGAAGGACTGCCCGTTCCATGATCTCGCCATCACGGTAGACAACTCCGCTGTGTCCTCCTCCCAGAGTGCGAAGAGCCTAGGCGTGACCCTGGACAACACCCTGTCGTTCTCCGCCAACATCAAGGCGGTGACCCGCTCCTGCAGGTTCATGCTCTACAACATTCGGAGAGTGCGACCCTGCCTTACACAGGAAGCGGCGCAGGTCCTGGTCCAGGCACTTGTCATCTCCCGTCTGGACTACTGCAACTCGCTGTTGGCTGGGCTCCCTGCCTGTGCCATTAAACCCCTACAACTCATCCAGAATGCCGCAGCCCGTCTGGTGTTCAACCTTCCCAAGTTCTCTCACGTCACCCCCCTCCTCCGCACACTCCACTGGCTTCCAATTGAAGCTCGCATCCGCTACAAGACCATGGTGCTTGCCTTTGGAGCAGTGAGGGGAACGGCACCCCTGTACCTTCAGGCTCTGATCAGTCCCTACACCCAAACGAGGACATTGCGTTCATCCACCTCTGGCCTGCTGGCTCCCCTTCCTCTGCGGAAGCACAGCTCCCGCTCAGCCCAGTCAAAACTGTTCGCTGCCCTGGCACCCCAATGGTGGAACAAGCTCCCTCACGACGCCAGGACAGCGGAGTCACTCACCACCTTCCGGAGACATTTGAAACCCCACCTCTTTAAGGAATACCTGGGATAGGCTAAAGTATTCCTTCTAACCCCCCCCCCCCAAATTGTAAAGTGGTTATCCCACTGGCTATAGGGTGAACGCACCAATTTGTGAGTCGCTCTGGCTAAGAGCGTCTGCTAAATGACGTTAATGTGCCCTTGAGCAAGGCACTTAACCCTAATTGCTCCTGTAAGTCGCTCTGGTTAAGAGCGTCTGCTAAATGACTAAAATGTAAAATGTAAATGTAGTTGAATCAGATGTGCTAGCTAGTACTGCGAAACACTATGTTAAGAGTAACCCGGGTCGTATTGACTAGGAACCAAATGGAAGTAAACTGACTGAACCGGGGAGGGACTACCTGAACTTGTCCAATATGAAACGCTTGTTTTCATTGCAAAACATTTTGCTACGGTGTACACTAATGAATACGACCAGGTGTGCTAGTACTGGGAAACACTGTGTCAGAGTATCACAGCTATCTTGTGAAGAACATGGCGTCTTACTTTGGATGTGTGAACTGGTCGACCAGGGTAACCTTCTCCACCAGGTCTCCTCCAATGCTCCTCACCAGGTCATAGAAGTCATTCTCCGTGTAGCCCTCGACCGGTAGCCAGAAGGAGATGTCGTTAGTCAGAGGTGGGTACTTACTGAGAGGCTGAGAAGGGGAGGAGGAGAGGGAAGTGGGATGGAGAGGAGAGGAGATGGGAGGAGAGGGGAGGGGAGAGAAAGAGAACTGAGTGCACTTTGAGAAAAAAGACTAAGAAGGAGAGACCGTAATCCATGCTTTGGGTTTGTCTTAGCCACTGCCACCAATTGCTTTGTTTTAGATTTTAAATCAATTTCTAACCAACAACCAATATAATTCATGCTTTGAATTTCATACCCATATCATCTAAGTCACTACAAACCTAGTTATAGAGCTGCTACACAATCCCCATTCAAAGCTACTTTTAGATCATTTTAGATCAATTATTTGGGTGATCCATTTAGGGGAAAGTTTCCACACAGACAAACTAAGAGGAAGACGAAGAAGAGCAAAAGAGTAGGTGATAAAGTACCGATAATGACAAATGAGTAGAGACGCTGTGACAACATTCCCTTTCGAATCGTGTTGTGGAAAGCAGAGGTTGAAACTTACGTCAACGTTTTCGGTGGAGGATAGAACAGGAAGACAAAAACACATGAAAATCAGTGGAATTTTCCACAGGCTACACTGGAACAGACTGCAGGAAGGCGAACCAGACAGGCCTGTGTGTTGTGAAGCCAGGAGTCGGAGTTTGACTCGTACCCAACGGGAGTTGCACAACATCAGGGCTTTGGGAATCCCCGGTCTCTCCTCAGACCCCTCACACTGGGGAAATATGAGGCTAATTAGACACTCTCGCTGAATACCAAATCAAACTCTAGCCCCTCTTCACTAGCCACTTTGGTAGAAGGCATTTCTGTAGATCTGAAGAGATTGGATAGGGATAAGCAATATGGCAACATTCCACCCAGCCTATCTGAATGCAAGGTGAAGCAAGTAGCATATTGCTTATACCTATCCCTTCAGATCTACAGGAGTGCCTAGGGGTTGATTTGGGATTTAGAATAAACCTCTTCTTCCAAAGACATAAATTGATCCCCCTGTTTGGTAATACTGTATAATAGTACAATAATGGCTTTCATCCAAAGCAACTTCCAGCTAATGCATATATTCATTGTATGCGGGCTCAAACCACCAACTATGCTGCATCAAATACCACAGTCCAACCGAGCCATCAGAAATATGGGTCCAAAAACCACCTCCTCTGGCTGTAAAGAGGATGAAGAATCCCTAGTGTCAACCAGTCCAGAGTGGTGTTGGTCTCTAGGGAGGCCAGGAGGGTGGACCAGGCCTCTGCCACCGGTCTTGAGGTGTATTCAGAGGGCAGTGGAAAACACAGTGGTAGTGAAAGGAAACGCTGCTGACCTCCCCGGTCACACCTCATTACTAGTCCAGCGCTTAGAGAGAGGATTGGGGGAGGGGGTGGAGGCGGGAAGAGAAGCTGTGACCAAGCGCAGCGAGAGTGCACAGGCCCTGGGCAGCAGCAGAGGTGACACGTCAGTCCATCCAAACCCGGATCCCGGTACAAGCTGGAGAGCGTGGGCAATAAATAATGCCAACAAGGTCATTAGGTGTCATGAAGGGCGGGATGTCTCTCTTCTCCTCCCCCTTCCTGCTCCTTCCTCTTTTCCCACTCTCCTCCCCATTCCTGCGCCTTCCTCCTTTCCCGCTGTGGGCCCGGAGTGAGTGATGGAGGGAGGTTGAGGGGGAGATGGGCTGAGAAATGAGCAGGAAACGGAGTGATCGCTCACCGACTGCTTGCTTCCCCCTGCAGGGCCACGGTCCAGTCATATTGTGGGTAGTAGAGTGTCTTATATAGTGTGGGCATGGTCCGGCCCTGCCATATTGTGAGTTATAGAATGTCTTGCATAATGTGGAAGTTTCATAGAAGGCCTGCAGAATACCTAAATTATATTGAAAGGTGGTGGCTTTTTGACAACAGAAACCTTCCTCGACTAATTAAAATTACTTGTGAAAAGTGGACGTCTGCCATAATAAACATTCCACTTGATACACTAAACAGTAGTCATGTTTCAGTGCAGTGTCTGCCATATTCAAGAAGTGTCGCATAGATCACTCAGTCAGGTCGGTGTTGGACAAACCTACTGAGGTCAATGTGAACTCTCATCATGTACCAACTTCAATGTTCCAATTAAACTTCAATGAATCCAATTAAACTATGTGTAATTATGTGTAAAGTAAGCATGTTCAAAAAGTCCCTGGTTCTGCCCCCCCCCAAAATCTATAAATACTGGGTAGTTAAAAAACCATTAAGCGATATCAGTTTCTGGCTAAATCCTTCAACAAAGACGGCTACCATCGAGTCATACCAGCAAACAGGGGACGTCCTAAGGACATTAGGCAACAATATGTCCCTTTAAGGGTTTTGGCGAGACCTTATCCCACTGACGTTTTGGAGAAAGTTCTAGGAACATTAAAACATGACATTAAGAGGACGTTCAGTACAGGTCCCGGTCTGGTCGCAGTATAACATTAGGTTTTCTGATGTTCATTAGGGAACATTACGAAAAGGTTCCTGTTTGGTTCTGATAGGACGTTATCCATGTGACATTCAATGAACACAAGAGGACGTTTCATGATGGTCTAGACCAGTGGTTCTCAACTGGTTTTGCCTCTGGACCCAAATTTAACCAGGTTGTTTCAGTCGCAATTTTGTTTTTGTCAGGACCTTTTTAGGACGTTCTCAGGACTTTGATTTTACTAGTGCTTAGGACGTCCCATGATGGTCCCAAGGGAACATTCTCTGGGGGACCTTTGTGTAGTTCCATGTAAGTTACCAGGATGTCATTGAGGACCATGTTATGATGTTTGTAAGATGTTCTCAAGACATTTGTTTTATCAGTCGTCAGGATGTCACGCGATGGTCCCAGGTGTCCTAAACCATTATAAGTAAATTAATGAAATGGTATGGCGGTTTTAAGGTAAGAGGTACGCTATTCAGCTAAAACTGTGTAAAAATCTGTAATCAATGACAATGATGATTACATTTGACATGATCACTTAGTAGTATTGACTTTCAATATGACCCCACCTCAGATTTGAACTCACAACTAGGGCTGTTACGGTGACCATATTACCGCCACACCGGCAGTCACGAGTCATGATGGCAGTCAAATTCCACGTGACCATTTAGTCTCCGTTGTGTCCTCCTCCCAGAGTGCGAAGAGCCTTGGCTTGACCCTGGACAACACCCTGTCGTTCTCCGCTAACATCAAGGCGGTGACCCGATCCTGTAGGTTCATGCTCTACAACATTCGGAGAGTACGACCCTGCCTTACACAGGAAGCGGCACAGGTCCTAATCCAGGCACTTGTCATCTCCCGTCTGGATTACTGCAACTCGCTGTTGGCTGGGCTCCCTGCCTGTGCCATTAAACCCCTACAACTCATCCAGAATGCCGCAGCCCGTCTGGTGTTCAACCTTCCCAAGTTCTCTCACGTCACCCCGCTCCTCCGCACACTCCACTGGCTTCCAGTTGAAGCTCGCATCTGCTACAAGACCATGGTGCTTGCCTACGGAGCTGTGAGGGGAACGGCACCTCCGTACCTTCAGGCTCTGATCAGTCCCTACACCCAAACGAGGGCATTGCGTTCATCCACCTCTGGCCTGCTGGCTCCCCTACCTCTGCGGAAGCATAGTTCCCGCTCAGCCCAGTCAAAACTGTTCGCTGCTCTGGCACCCCAATGGTGGAACAAGCTCCCTCACGACGCCAGGACAGCGGAGTCACTCACCACCTTCCGGAGACATTTGAAACCCCACCTCTTTAAGGAATACCTGGGATAGGATAAAGTAATCCTTTTGAGAATGGTGTTTTCCTGCTAATGGAACATATGAGCTTATAACCTAGTGCTGCCGTGTGTGCATTGCTGAGCTCATAATGTGAAGAAATACCCTAATAGTTTATCAACATTTTAAGCTAAACGTTCTCATCTGTTGATTCAGGCTCATTGCTTAAAACAGGTTTTTTGATGCTAGTGGTTGTATTAATTTGGGATCTATCGCATCCCACAACAGTCCCAGTCTATGTTTGGAAAAATGTTGCTCGCACAGAATAGAATAGGTCAAATGTTGTACTATGGGGGATAGTAAATTGACATAGGCTAGTGCTTTTGCTGTTTGTTAGGCCTACTCATCTTGTTGGAGAAGGGAATTATAATGATTATTTTCAGCCCAAAGGCACAACGGCCACTGATTTTTTTAGGGGATGTTACGGCCACACAAAAGCCTGGAAATTCGAGGCATTATCAAGGGCTTGTCAAATTGTGAATCAGAGACTGATGAAGTGTGTACAGTCAATGCAAAAAAACAAAGCAGAGCTCATCCCTTTCATGCAACTTTTTTCAAAACATAATTAGAGTCGCATCATGCAGCCTTAGAATGTATTAAAAATCAAAACATATAGCCCAACATTTGTGTCACAACAAAAGTTACATAAATAACTCTAAATTAAGCATATAGGAGTACCTGTTTCTTTGTTATATATTACATGGATTTATTAGACTTTTTTAAATGTAGATGTTCCAAAGGTCTGCATCAGTGGCTTGTAGGCTATGCATGGAAGCCAGGAGATGCTAAATGTGTTTATGTTAATTAACGGACAAATACCGTGAGACAGCCACAGCCCTACTCACAACCTCTGGATTTAAGGTACGCTGATCTTTCTGCTGCACCACAGTCTGTAGCATTCTCCGAAGTCCCCTACACATTCATTACCTATAACACATCTCTGCACTTAGAAAAAGAGTGTCATCTGCACTGCTATTTTAGTTATCAGTTAATTTGACTATTTTGGGCCTCCCGAGTGGCGCAGTGGTCTAAGGCACTGCATCGCAGTGCTTGAGCCATCACTACAGACCCAGTTTCGATTCCGGGCTGTGTTGGAGCCGGCCGTGACTGGGAGACCCATGAGGCGGTGCACAATCGGCCAGGATGTCCTTGTCCCATTGCGCTCTAGTGACTCCTGGCATGCATGCTGACACAGTCGCCAGTTGTACAGTGTTTCCTCCGACACATTGGTGGAGCTGGCTTCCATGTTAAGCGAGCAGTGTGTCAAGAAGCAGTGCTGCTAGGCAGGGTTGTGTTTCGGAGGACGCATGGCTCTCGACCTTTGCCTCTCCCGAGTCCATACGGGAGTTGCAGCGATGTGACGAGACTGTAACTACCAATTGGATATCACGAAAAAGGGTTTAAAAAAAGTATATATACAGTTGAAGTCGGAGGTTTACATACACTTAGGTTGGAGTCATTAAAACTCGTTTTTTAACCACTCCACAAATTTCTTGTTAACAAACTATAGTTTTGGCAAGTCAGTTAGGACATCTACTTTGTGCATAACACAAGGAATTTTTCCCACAATTGTTTACAGACAGATTATTTCACTTATAATTCACTGTATCACAATTCCAGTGGGTCAGAAGTTTACATACACTAAGTTGACAGTGCCTTTAAACAGCTTGCAAAATTCCAGAAAATGATGTCATGGCTTTAGAAGCTTCTGATATGCTAATTGACATAATTTGAGTCAGTTGGAGGTGTACCTGTGGATGTATTTCAAGGCCTACCTTCAAACTCAGTGCCTCTTTGCTTTACATCATGGGAAAATGAAAAGAAATAATCTAAGACCTCAGAAAAAAATTGTAGACCCCCACAAGTCTGGTTCATCCTTGGGAGCAATTTCCAAACACCTGAAGGTACCACGTTCATCTGTACAAAAAATAGTGCGCAAGTGTAAACACCATGTGACCACGCAGCCGTCATACCGCTTAGGAAGGAGACGCGTTCTGTCTCCTAGAGATGAACGTACTTTGGTGCGAAAAGTGCAAATCAAACCCAGAACAACAGCAAAGGACCATGTGAAGATGCTGGAGGAAACAGGTACAAAAGTATATATATCCACAGTAAAACGAGTCCTATATCGACATAACCTGAAAGGCCGCTCAGCAAGGAAGAAGCCACTGCTCCAAAACCACCATAAAAAAGCCAGACTACGGTTTGCAACTGCACATGGGGACAAAGATCGTACTTTTTGGAGAAATGTCCTCTGGTCTGATGAAACAAAAATAGAACTGTTTGGCCATAATGACCATCATTATGTTTGGAGGAAAAAGGGTGTATCTTGCAAGCCGAAGAACACCATCCCAACCGTGAAGCACGGGGGTGGCAGCATCATGCTGTGGGGGTGCTTTGCTGCAGGAGGGACTGGTGCACTTCACAAAATAGATGGCATCATGAGGAAGGAAAGTTATGTGGATTTATTGAAGCAACATCTGAAGACATCAGTCAGGAAGTTAAAGCTTGGTCGCAAATGGGTCTTCCAAATGCACAATGACCCCAAGCATACTTCCAAAGTTGTGGCAAAATGGCTTAAGGACAACAAAGTCAAGGTATTGGAGTGGCCATCACAAAGCCCTGACCGCAATCCTATAGAAAATGTGTGGGCAGAACTGGAAAAGCGTGTGCGAGCAAGGAGGCCTATAAACCTGACTCAGTTACACCAGCTCTGTCAGGAGGAATGGGCCAAAATTCACCCAACTTATTGTGGGAATCTTGTGGAAGGCTACCCGAAACGTTTGACCCAAGTTAAACAATTTAAAGGCAATGTTACCGAATACTAATTGAGTGTATGTAAACTTCGGACCCACTGGGAATGTGATGAAAGAAATAAAAGCTGAAATTTTAGGTTTTTCTGTATAATGGTTTAATGTTGGTGGGGCATATTATTCTGTTTTAATGTTACTCCTGACTCACTATGATAAATATAATCGTTTTTTGAAGTAGATTTTCAGAGCTGAGATTCACTTTGGCAGTGTGCATGCACCATAGCGTAGCATTCAAAGTTGAGGAATACAGGTGAAACCAGTCATTGACACAGACATGGTGGCGTAGATGGAAGATCAGCATGCTGTGAACCAAGAAGTTGTGAGTTCAAATCTCAGGTGAGGACATGTTGAATAATAATTACTGTATAAATAAATATGTACTCATGTATGTCAAAATGTGTCAAATATTTCAGTTAAAAGCACTGTTTGTGTATGGGTGTTGCCAACAGACAAAATATCTGTGAATGGATCAGTGGTTGACTAATCAGGGCCTTAATGGGCTTGGAAACAGTAACAAAGGATGATGTGTAATGAAATTATGGTGCCCGTGCCCTGGGTAGAATGTTTCTTTGCGACCATCAGGTGACGTCTCCAAATCAAGCCTAGAACTAGACAAAACGTCCAGGGGACCATGACAGAACATTCTAAGAGCGTCCTATAAACGTCCTTGGGGATGTCCCCGGAACAAACCAGGAACTAGACAAAACCTCCAGGGGACCATGACACAACGTCCCAAGAATGTTCTAAAGTCGCCCTCCGGGACAAACCGGGAACTTTTTCAAAACCTCCAGAGGACCATGACACAACGTCCTGACCACTTTAGACTACCATTTCGTGATGTTCAGGAGATGTCCTAACTACTCATTTTTGTTTGCAGGGATTACAGTCATGGCAGCAATAATGACTCTGATTGAGGAATATAACTATTGATTCAGTTGGTCTCCTTCCTCCATCTCATCCAGGCTGTTTAAAGACATGCTACGGTACTTTGGCGACTAAGAAAGTATTTTTTCAACCTCCCGCTTTGGGCTGGATGTGTCAATGTGTAGTTCATACATGCATAATCTATGAGCGCAATTACTGTTTTACCTAAATTAGCCATGAAATCTCTAGCTTGAAAGACTTTTCTTGAAGCTGTGCCGCACCATTTCCCCTAAATTTCCCTCCACGTGGGCGAGCCCCCTAGCAATTCGAGTTCTAGCCAATGAGCTTCAGCCCCTCGCATTTGAGTGACGGCTAGCAAGAGGCCTGCCCAGCGTTATCCAATGAGGTTGCAGGACGGGCCCAATGGCTCAGTGGACACAGCAGAGGGAGCGAGAGAGCAACGACGTGGTGCGCATAGTTGAGGCCAAATTTATTGGCACCCTTGCGCTTTCTTAAATAATTTCCTATTTCTTCTCAAATAAATATTGAAATTGAAAAAAACTTTGTCTCCACACCTTGTTATTGGATTTTCAACATTCCAGAACCACATTTATTTTTGTAAAGTTTGGCATGGACAAAATTATTGGTACCCTGGAGCTTGTACTTGGTTGCACAGCCTTTGGCTTCATTTGGTTCGATAATGCTGTGGGTTTGCTTTGCTGCCTATGGTACTGGGGGCTTTGTGCAAACGTGCAAAACATCATGAAATCAGCAGATTATCAAGGTGTTTTGGAGTGCAATGTTCAACCCAGTGTCCAAAAACGGTCTCTGTTGAAGGTTGTGGGTCTTTGAGCAGGACACCAACCCCAAACACAAATCAAAAGCACCCTGGAATGGTTCAAGGAGAAACAGTGGACTGTTTTGGAGTGGCCAGCGAAGAGTCTAGATCTGAATCACATATAAAACCAATGGCGAGAGCTGAACAGCAGTTGGGCACCCTCAAACATTGAAGAATTAGAGCAGATTGATTATGAAGAGTGGGCCAAATTGCTAGCAGAAAGATGCAGCTAGCTCATTGATGGTTACAAGAAGCATTTGTTGGAAGTTATCTTGGCCTAAAGCTGTTCAACCAAGTACTAACTCCGGGGTGCCAATAAGTTGTCCATGCCATCTTTCTTTATTTTCTTAATTTAAAATGTAAACATATGTTTACAAAAATAAAATTGGATCTGCAATGTAAAAAATCCAATAATAAGGTGTGGAGACGAAAATTGTCTTTCAATTTCTACTTATTTTAGAAGAAATAGGGAATTATTTAAGAAAAGTGCAAGGGTGCCAATGTATTTGGCAACTGTATGTGACATTGTACGCAATTTTTGGGGACCAATTTTGGCTCATGAGTGCTACTTTCAAAACTACTGGATAAAAAGTATACAAAGGTACCGGATAATCTCTTTAAAGGACTACTCTTAAGGGTACAGCAGTGGCGTCTTCACCTCTGCCTGAACCGGCACCTGCACTCCACCTGTCTCGGCATAGTGAGAAGGACTCATGCATAAAACATCCCGACAGTGGGATAGCGTTGAGTGGCATGCGCAAGCCTGTCCTCTCGACCCGGGCCGCAGAGAATAAAAGTCTGAGGTAAAGTGAAAAAAGAAAGAATGCAGTAGGTAACGTAAGAGTTATGAGTGATGCTGAACTAAAGTGGTACTTAGTAGTTCTTAGCAGTATTTTACTTGAAGCGGATGTGGTTCAATGTCTGAGTTGAGTGTCATTCCCTGGGGCAAACCAAACAGGATACACATAGATACAATTTAAGAAGCTATTAAGTGCAGTTACCACACCCTGTGGCAAAAACAAATGTTCGGAAAAGACTTAAATGCAAGATTATTCGACAGAAGCACAATGTGTAAGCGAATTAGGAAGCAGGTAAACAAATGTGCGGCTGTCGTGCTGTGGTCAGCATGGTTAAGCTACACTGCTTCGGCAGCTCTACATTGGTCCTTTCCTGGTGAACAGAACCTTGGTTTAGTGGGATAATGGGCATGCTTGGGCATTCTTATTCACACAACCGGGGAAAAAACTGCTCACGAAAACACATTACAGTAAACACGGGCGTGACGAGGAATACCAATGGTCCCAGACGCCACAGAGGGCATTAAGAAAAAGAGAAACTCTCCTCCAGGAAAGACAACAAAAGAGGGGGAAGGAAAAGTTAATGCGCTTTCAGACAAGAGGTATGAAGGCTATAGGCGGTCAGGAGGGAAAATGTAAAACGTGTGTGTGCACGTTTGATGAGTGGATGGGGGTCAGGGTCAGGGAGATGAAGGCAGAAGCAGAGAAGGAGGGTGTAAAGAAGCAGTAATGAAACAGAGACTGTCAAAAGGTAGAGGAGGAGAGAATATTAAATATCTATCTATAGTGTTTGTCTGCTATTCACTGAAGTGGAGCATAATGTAGCCTGCCTGAGCAAGAACCTCCATTGAATAAAAACTAACGAGCCATACACTACCTTCAGGTATGAACTATGAAACTGTGTGTTCCTCTGTGATTCGACATGCGTATTACCTAGTATCAATTAGAGAGAGATTTTGGCCAATCATTCTTCATCCATCCATGCTTTCCTTCATTCATTTTTATATTCAGGATTGGGGTTCTAATTTTATCATTTGGTAGTAAGTTTGGTTGTTATTGTTATTGTAGACCAGGAGCTAAAATGTAAAGAAATTCCAGAACACTACGCTTGAAAAGTATCACTTATTTATTTTGACTTCTACAGTGCCTTCAGAAAGTATACACACCCCTTGACATTTTTCACATTTTGTTGTGTTATAAAGTGGGATTCAAATTGATTTAATTGTCTTTTTTTGTCAACGATCTACACAAAATACTCTGTAATGTCAAAGTGGAAGAAACTGTCACGACTTCCGCCGAAGTTGGTGCCTCTCCTTGTTCGGGCGGCGTTCGGCGGTCGTCATCACCACCTTTCTTGCTGCCACCGATCTACGTTTCTTTTTCCATTTGTTTTGTCTTGATTGTACACACCTGGTTCCCATTACATTATATTATTTCCCTATTTAACCCTCTGGTTCCCACATGGTTTTGTGCGTGTTTGTTCTTCGTTTTTTGTCTGAGACTTATGTGAGCTGGTGTGTTTTCCCTGCGTGGAAATTAGTGTTGTTTATTTTTCGAGTAAAGTCATTTACTCAGTTCTGTGTCCTGCACCTGACTCCGTCCTACCGCTGCACATTGACACCTGACAGATTCTAACATGTTTATTTTTATTTTTATGGAAAAAAAAACACTAATATATCTTGATTAGATAAGCATTCAAGCCCCTGAGTCAATACATGTTAAAATCATCTTTGGCAACGATTACAGCTGTGAGTCTTTCTGGGTAAGTCTCTAAGAGTTTTCCACACCTGGATTGTGCAACATTTGCCCATTATTCATTAAGAAATTATTCAAATTGTCAAATTGTTTATTTTATTGTATTTTTTAGGGGGTAGATCAGCTTTAATATTGCAGATAGATTGTGGCTTCCACCAACGTAATTGTCTGCATCATTTCCAATCCCCCATATATTTTCTGGGGTAAATATATACAGTACCAGTCAAAGGTTTGGACACACCTACTCATTCAAGGGATTTTCTTTATTTTTACTATTTTCTACATTGTAGAATAATAGTGAAGACATCAACTATGAAATAACACACATGGAATCATGTAGTAACCAAAAAAGTGTTAAACAAATCAAAATATATGTTATATTTGAGATTCTTCAAATAGCCACCCTTTGCCTTTATGACAGCTTTGTACACTCTTGGCATTCTCTCAACCAGCTTCCCCTGGAATGCTTTTCCAACAGTCTTGAAGGAGTTCCCACATATGCTGAGCACTTGTTGGCTGCTTTTCCTTCACTCTGCAGTCCAACTCATCCCAAACCATCTCAATTGGGTTGAGGTCAGGTGATTGTGGAGGCCAGGTCATCTGATGCAGCACTCCATCACTCTCCTTCTTGGTAAAATAGCCCTTACACAGCCTGGAGGTGTGTTGGGTCATTGTCCTGTTGAAAAACAAATGATAGAGCCATCCCATCTGGTTTGGGCTTAGTGGGACTATCTCTGAACACCATCCAGTTTTGATTTCTGTCAAATTGGTTTTGATCATTGCTAGACAACCATTTTCAGGTTTTGCTCGGCCACTCAGGAACATTCACAGTCTTCTTGGTAAGCAACTACAGTGTAGATTTGACCTTGTGTTTTCATTTTTATCCTGCTGAAAGGTGAACTCATCTCCCAGTGTCTGGTGGAAAGCAGACTGAATCAGGTTTTCCTCTAGGATTTAGCTTGTGCTTAGTTCCATTCCGTTTATTTTTAATCCTGGAAAACTCCCATCTTTAACGATTACAAGCATACCCATAACATCATGCAGAAACCACTATGCTTGAAAATATGGAGAGTGGTACTCAGTAATGTGTTATAATGGATTTACATAATACTTTGTATTCAGAACAAAAAGTGGATTGCTTTGCCACATATTTTGCAGTATTACTTTAGTGCAGGGTTCCCCGACTGGCAGCCAGCGGGTGATTTTATTTGGCCCCCTAAGTTTTCTGAGCAAAAAAAATAGTTTTTTAATTTTTATTGTTGGACATAAAAGACTGTAAAAACACCAGCAAATCAGCTACAAGTTATTTGAATTTTGGAAATCTGTTCTAAAGTATTCCCACGCATAGTAGAAATATACAGTGTATGTAGGGTTGCAAAGCTACCGTTAATTTACCAAACTTACCAGAATCTTGGTTAATTTGGTAATTAACAGAACATATATGGCTATCTATCGTAACTTGGTAATTTATACTTGAGTAACTTAAAAAAATAATATTTACACAGTGCTTTCGGAAAGTATTCAGACCCCTTGACTTTTTATACATTTGGTTACGTTACAGCCTTATTCTAAAATGGATTGAATTAAAAAAAAATCCTCAGCAATTTACACACAATACCCAATAATGATGAATCGAAAAACAGGTTTTTGAAATGTTTGTAAATAAAATAAAAAATAAAAAACAGAAATACCTTACAAATAAATATTAAATATAAACCTTAAACCTTAAATATTTACATACGTATTCAGACCCTTTGCTATGATACTCAAAATTGAGCTCAGGTGCATCCTGTTTCCATTGATCATCCTTGAGATGTTTCTACAACTTGATTGGAGTCCACCTGTGGTAAATTCAACTGATTGGACATGATTTGGAAAGGCACACACCTGTATATATAAGGTCCCACAGTTGACAGTGCATGTCAAAGCAAAAACCAAGCCATGAGGTCGAAGGAATTGTCCATAGAGCTCAGCGACAGGATTGTGTTGAGGCACAGATTTGGGGAAGGGTACCAAAACATTTCTGCAGCATTGAATGTCCCCAAGAACATATTGGCCTCCCTCATTCTTAAATGGAAGAAGGTTGGAACCACCAAGACTCTTCCTAGTCGTCTTGAATTCTTTCTTATGTCATTCTTGTTGGCACCAAAAGTTTAAAAAGTGTTGATAGGGGACAGAATGCGGTCGGACCATCATATAATTGGCATATACATTACTCTTACTGAATTTCCACGTGGGCGAGGATATTGGAAATGTAATCAAAGCCTATTGGATGATAACTTGTTTTTAACTAGGACAGAGGAATTCATAACTGATTTTTTCCGACATAACATATTGAAATGTGCCTTTAGAGGCCATGCAATTCAGTACTCATCTCAAAAAACAAAAGCAATTTAGGTCAAAAGAGTCCATACTAACAAAGGAAATAGAAGGTCTAACAGAACAGATAGTTAGCAATAAAAACTGTAACATAGAGGCTCATAATAAATTAGAGGAATAACAAAAATAAATGGAGAAACTTATTCAAGAAAGATCAAGTGTAATATATTATAAAAATAAAGCAAACTGGATTGAATATGGGGAAAAATGCACCACATTTTAAAAAAAATCTTCAGCATAGGAATGCTACCAAAAAGAATTTACTGAAACTGGTTACAAATGACGGAGTCATTTCAGTCGCCTCCATCTCCTCTAACTGAAGCTAATTGTAGAGATGTTTTTTCTATTGATAATGTAAAATTAACAGCCATACAGAAAGACTCATGTGAAGGTGAAATTACAGAGGAGGAACTTCTGGATGCAATTAAAGACTTTAAGTCCGAAAAAACTCCAGGGTTGGATGGCATACCATCCATACCAAAAAAATTGGAGGCCCCTTACACTTCAGTGTTGTGATGCAAAAATTCTAGCAAAATGTATAGCTCATAGAATTAAAAAGGTATTGTCGGACATTATTCATTCTAATCAGACAGGTTTTTTACATGGAAGATACATTGGAGATAATATAAGGCAAGTACTGGAAACAATAGTACACTATGAAAAATCTGGGAAACCTGGCCTGCTATTCATAGCAGACTTCGAAAAAGCATTTGATAAAGTACGACTGGGGTTTATATATAAATGCCTGGGGCATTTCCATTTTTGAGAATCTCTTATAAAATTGGTTAAAATAGTCAATAATGGCTATTTCTCAGAAAGTTTTAAACTGTCAAGAGGAGTGAAACAAGGTTGTCCACTATCGGCATATCTATTCATTATGGCCATCGAAATGTTAGCTATTAAAATCAGATCCAACAATAATATCAAAGGATTAGAAATGCAGGGCTTAAAAACAAAGGTGTCATTGTACGCTGATGATTCATGTTTTCTTTTAAATCCACAACTTGAATCCCTCCACAGCCTCATAGAGGATCTACAGTGAGGGAAAAAAGTATTTGATCCCCTGCTGATTTTGTACGTTTGCCCAATGACAAAGACATGATCAGTCTATAAATTTAATGGTAGGTTTATTTGAACAGTGAGAGACAGAATAACAACAAAAAAATCCAGAAAAACGTATGTCAACATTTTTGTTAATTTATTTGCATTTTAATGAGGGAAATAAGTATTTGACCCCTCTGCAAAACATGACTTAGTACTTGGTGGCAAAACCCTTGTTGGCAATCACAGAGGTCAGACGTTTCTTGTAGTTAGCCACCAGGTTTGCACACATCTCAGGAGGGATTTTGTCCCACTCCTCTTTGCAGATCTTCTCCAAGTCATTAAGGTTTCGAGGCTGACGTTTGGCAACTCGAACCTTCAGCTCCCTTCACAGATTTTCTATGGGATTAAGGTCTGGAGACTGGCTAGGCCACTCCAGGACCTTAATGTGCTTCTTCTTGAGCCACTCCTTTGTTTCCTTGGACGTGTGTTTTGGGTCATTTTCATGCTGGAATACCCATCCATGACCCATTTTCAATGCCCTGGCTGAGGGAAGAGGTTCTCACCCATTATTTGCCGGTACATGGCCCTGTCCATCGTCCCTTTGATGCGGTGAAGTTGTCCTGTCCCCTTAGCAGAAAAACACCCCCAAAGCATAATGTTTCCACCTCCATGTTTGACGGTGGGGATGGTGTTCTTGGGGTCATAGGCAGCATTCCTCCTCCTCCAAACACAGCGAGTTGAGTTGATGGCAAACAGCTCGATTTTGGTCTCATCTGACCACAACACTTTCACCCAGTTCTCCTCTGAATCATTCAGTAGTTCATTGGCAAACTTCAGACGGGCCTGTATATGTGCTTTCTTGAGCAGGGGGACATTGCGGGTGCTGCAGGATTTCAGTCCTTCACGGCGTAGTGTGTTACCAATTGTTTTCTTGGTGACTATGGTCCCAGCTGCCTTGAGATCATTGACAAGATCCTCCCGTCTAGTTCTGGGCTGATTCCTCACCGTTCTCATGATCATTGCAACTCCACGAGGTGAGATCTGGTATGGAGCCCCAGGCCGAGTGAGATTGACAGTTATTTTGTGTTTCTTCCATTTGCGAATAATCGCACCAACTGTTGTCACCTTCTCACCAAGCTGCTTGGCGATGGTCTTGTAGCCCATTCCAGCCTTGTGTAGGTCTACAATCTTGTCCCTGACATCCTTGGAGAGCTCTTTGGTCTTGGCCATGATGGAGAGTTTGGAATCTGATTGATTGATTGCTTCTGTGGACAGGTGTCTTTTATACAAGTAACAAGCTGAGATTAGGAGCATTCCCTTTAAGAGTGTGCTCCTAATCTCAGCTCGTTACCTGTATAAAAGACACCTGGGAGCCAGAAATCCTTCTGATTGAGAGGGGGTTAAATACTTATTTCCCTCATTAAAATGCAAATCAATTTATAACATTTTTGACATGCGTTTTTCTGGATTTTGTTGTTGTTATTCTGTCTCTCACTGTTCAAATAAACCTACCATTAAAATTATAGACTGATAATTTCTTTGTCAGTGGGCAAACATACAAAATCAGCAGGGGATCAAATACTTTTTTCCCTCACTGTAGATACATTTTCTAATCTCTCTGGATTACAACCAAATTATGATAAATATTACGTATTGGATCACAATTTTTTTTAAATGTTACATTACCATGTAGCTTACCAATAAAATGGTCTGATGGTGATGTGGATATACTCAGAATACATATCCCAAATGAAATAAATGATCTCACTTCAATAAATTTGAATAGAAAGTTAGCAAAAATAGATAAGATCTTTCTACCATGGAAAGGTAAATACCTGTCAATTTGTGGAAAAGTCACCTTGATTAACGCTTTAGTATTATCCCAGTTTACCTATTTTCTTATGGTCTTGCCTACGCCTAGCGAACAGTTTTTTAAATGATATGCGAAAAATATATTGGATTTAATTTGGAACGGCAAGCCAGACAAAATTAAACGGGTCTATTTATATAATGAATATGAATTCGGAGGACAGAAATTCTTAAATATTAAAGCATTAGACCTATCACTAAAAGCTTCAGTCATACAAAAGTTATACTTAAATCCGAACTGGTTCTCTAGCAAATTAGTAAGATTGTCTCACCCAATGTTCAAGAATGGCCTTTTTCCTTTATTCAGATTACAACCTCACACTTTCAGTTATTTGAAAAGGAAATCATCTCCCAAATATCACTATTTCTAAAACAAGCCATAGAAAGTTGGTTGCAATTTCAATTTAATCCTCCAGAAACGACAGAACAAAATTTGCAACAAATATTGTGGTTAAACTCAAATATACTAATTGATAAAAAAACATTGTTTTTGACAGAATGTTTAAAAAAGGTATAATCTTTGTAAATGATATCATCGGTAGGACTGGTGGAGTTATGTTGCACATGCAGCTAACAAAAACATATGGAAATGTCTGCTCTACCCAAAATTACAACCAAATAATTGCAGCATTACCGCAAAAATGGAAGAGGAAAGTGAAAATGTAAGGAACTTGTCTGTCGGCCTTGCATTAAAGAACATAATTGGTTAAAGAAAACTGTGATAAATAACAAAGTATACCAGTTTCATTTAAGGACCAAAGGATTGACAGCCATCCCATATAGATTGCAAAATAGTTGGGAAGAGATTTTTTACGTACCGATCCCATGGCATAGTGTTTATGAACTGAAACGCAAAATGACACCGGATTCAAAACTTAGAATTTTTCAATTTAAATTATTATATACAATTATTGCTACCAATATAATGTTTTTTATATGGGGGATACAATCTTCCCGGCTCTGCAGATTTTGCTGCGAAGAGACAGAATCATTAAATCATTTGTTTTGGTACTGTCCATTTGTAGCTTGTTTTTGGACACAGGTCCAGGAATGGCTAAAGGATTGCAATATTTACCAGGAGCTAACCCTGCAGATAGCATTACTGGGTGATCTGAAAAGTCATAGTCAATCGATCAATAATATAATAATACTTTTAGCAAAAATGTTTATTTTCAATTCAAAATCTGTAGAAAGAATGAGAATAGAAAGGTTCAGAACTTTTGTAAAACATCACAGTACAGTTGAAAAATATATGGCAAATAGCAATCCAATATGGATGGTGTTAAGAGATAGATGGGTGGTGTTGAATGGAGTTGAAGAATGGGACTAATAACAACTAACAACAACTGATAACAATAATATAATAATAACATGCCATTTAGCAGACACTTTTATCCAAAGCGACTTACAGTCATGTGCACATACATTTTTACATATGGGTGGTCCCGGGGATCGAACCCACTACCCTGGTGTTACAAGCGCCATGCTCTACCAATTGAGCTACAGAGGATCACAGTGTCCATAATAACTATATAGGTTATAGGTTGAGAGCTTTTGTGAAAGAGCACAGTTAGAAAGATATGGCATATAGAAGCAAACCGGATGGACATCATGAAAATGATTGGAGAGGTTGAGGGTAGAGGAAGTTCAGGAGTAAAAACAAACAAAATAGAATTGTAAAATTGACTGTGTCCATAAAATGTATATAGTATGTATAAGCTGGAAGTAGAGGCCTAAGCATTGTTGTTCACACATTTACTCAAATTAGGGAATGGGTGGTAGGGTTGGAAAGTAATAAAGGGAAATAATATTTTTTAAAGGAAATGTATATGTATGTATGTATGTATGTATGTATGTATGTATGTATGTATGTATGTGTGTATATATGTGTATGTACAGTTGAAGTCGGAAGTTTACATACAACTTAGCCAAATACATTTAAACTCAGTTTTTCACAATTCCTGACATTTAATCCTAGTAGAAAAGTCCCTCTCTTAGGTCAGTTAGGATCACCACTTTATTTTAAGAACGTGAAATGTCAGAATAATAGTAGAGAGAATGATTTATTTCAGCTTTATTTCTTTCAGCACATTCCCAGTGGGTCAGAAGTTTACATACACTCAATTAGTATTTGGTAGAATTGCCTTAAATGGTTTAACTTGGGTCAAACGTTTTGGGTAGCCTCCACAAGCTTCCCACAATAAGTTGGGTGAATTCTGGCACATTCCTCCTGACAGAGCTGGTGTAACGGAGTCAGGTTTGTAGGCCTCCTTGCTCGCACACGCTATATTTTCTATAGGATTGAGGTCAGGGCTTTGTGATGGCCACTCCAATACCTTGACTTTGTTGTCCTTAAGCCATTTTGCCACAACTTTGGAAGTATGCTTGGGGTCATTGTCCATTTGGAAGACCCATTTGTGACCAAGCTTTAACTTCCTGACTGATGTCTTGAGATGTTGCTTCAATATATCCACATAATTTTCCTTCCTCATGATGCCATCTATTTTGTGAAGTGCACCAGTCCCTCCTGCAGCAAAGCACCCCCACAGCATGATGCTGCCACCCCGTGCTTCACGGTTGGGATGGTGTTCTTCTGCTTGCAAGCATCTCCCTTTTTCCTCCAAACATAACGATGGTCATTATGGCCAAACAGTTCTATTTTTGTTTCATCAGACCAGAGGACATTTTTTGAAAAAGTACAATCTTTGTCCCCATGTGCAGTTGCAAACCATAGTCTGGCTTTTTTATGGCGGTTTTGGAGCAGTGGCTTCTTCCTTGCTGAGCGGCCTTTCAGGTTATGTCGATATAGGACTCGTTTTACTGTGGATATAGATATTTTGTACCTGTTTCCTCCAGCATCTTCACAATGTCCTTTGCTGTTGTTCTGGGATTGATTTGCACTTTTCGCACACAAAGTACGTTCATCTCTAGGAGACAGAACACGTCTCCTTCCTGAGCGGTATGACGGCTGCGTGGTCCCATGGTGTTTATACTTGCGTACTATTGTTTGTACAGATGAACGTGGTACCTTCAGGCGTTTGGAAATTGCTCCCAAGGATGAACCAGACTTGTGGAGGTCTACAATTGTTTTTCTGAGGTCTTGGCTGATTTCTTTTGATTTTCCCATGATGTCAAGCAAAGAGGCACTGAGTTTGAAGGTAGGCCTTGAAATACATCCACAGGTACACCTCCAATTGACTCAAATGATGTCAATTAGCATATCAGAAGCTTCTAAAGCCATGACATCATTTTCCGGAATTTTCCAAGCTGTTTAAAAGCACTGTCAACTTAGTGTATGTAAACTTCTGAACCACTGGAATTGTGATACAGTGAATTATATCTGTCTGTAAATAATTGTTGGGAAAATTATTTGTGTCATACACAAAGTAGATGTCCTAACCGACTTACCAAAACTATAGTTTGTTAACAAGAAATGTGTGGAGTGGTTGAAAAACTAATTTTAATGACTCCAACCTAAGTGTATGTAAACTTCCGACTTACATTTACATTTTACATTTTAGTCACTTAGCAGACGCTCTTATCCAGAGCGACTTACATGAGCAATTAGGGTTAAGTGCCTTGCTTAAGGGCACATCGACAGATTTTTCACCTAGTCGGCTCGGGGATTAGAACCAGCGACCTTTCGGTTACTGGCACAACGCTCTTACCCACTAAGCTACCTGCCGACTTCAACTGTATGTATATATTTGAGAGAAAAAACTAAACAAATGGGGGATTGGAAGTGATGCAGACAATTACATTGATGGAAGTTACAAACTATCTGCAATATTAAAGCTGATCTACCCCCTAAAAAAAATGACTCTTCCTAGAGCTGGCCGCCCGGCCAAACTGAGCAATCAGGGGAGAAGGGCCTTGGTCAGGGAGGTGACCAAGAACCCAATGGTCACTCTGACAGAGCTCTAGAGTTCCTCTGTGGAGATGGGAGAACCTTCAAGAAGGACAACCATCTCAGCAGCACTCCACCAATCAGGCCTTTATGGTAGAGTGGCTAGACGGATGCCACTCCTCAGTAAAAGGCACATGACAGCCCGCTTGGAGTTTGCCAAAAGGCACCTAAATACTCTTAGACCATGAGAAACAAGATTCTCTGATCTGATGAAACCAAGATTGAACTCTTTGGCCTGAATGCCAAGCGTCATGTCTGGAGGAAACCTGGCACCATCCCTACGGTGAAGCATGGTGGTGGCAACATCATGCTGTGGAGGTGTTTTTCAGTGGCAGGGACTGGGAGACTAGTCAGGATTGAGGCAAAGATAAATGGAGCAAAGTACAGAGAGATCCTTGATGAAAACCTGCTCCAGAGCGCTCAGGACCTCAGACTGGGGCGAAGGTTCACCTCCAACAGGACAACAATCCTAAGCACACAGCCAAGACAATGCAGGAGTGGCTTCAGGACAAGTCTCTGAATGTCCTTGAGTGGCCCGTCAGAGCCCGGACTTGAACCCGATCTAACATATCTAGAGAGACCTGAAAATAGCTGTGCAGCAACGCTCCCCATCCAACCTGACAGAGCCTGAGAGGATTTGCAGAGAAGAATGGAAAAAACTCCCCAAATACAGGTGTGCCAAGCTTGTAGCGCCATACCCAAGAAGACTAGAGGCTGTTATTGCTGCCAAAGGTGCTTCAACAAAATACTGAGTAAAGGGTCTGAATACTTATGTAAATGTGATATTTCTGTTTTTATTTTGAATAAATTAGCAAACATTTCTAAAAACCAGTTTTTGCTTTGTCATTATGGGGCATTGTGTGTAGATTGATGAGGAAAAAAACTATTTAATCAATTTTAGAATAAGGCTGTAACCTAAGAAAATGTGGAAAAGGTCAAGGGGTCTGAATACTTTCCGAAGGCACTGTATAAAGTATAAAGTTTATATGTCTGTGTCCATGAGTTTCTAGTAGATAGACCATATGGTTAAAGAGAAAATAGCCTAATGAATGTAAAAAGCATCTAATCAACAATGGCATTATTTTAAATTAACTCTGCAACTCTTCCAACTATTGACTTTTTTCACAACGGCCACCAGTTTGACCCCAAAACACTGACAACAAATACATATTGTATTAAATAAAAGTGTGTTAAGGATATTTCATGCTGAAACCCTCAAATTAAACACAAATAGTGTTCACTAATTTGATGGTTTATATTTAAGATAATGTTTTACAGCTTTGTAACAGGCCTCCTGTAGCTCAGTTGGTAGAGCATGGCGCTTGCAACGCCAGGGTTGTGGGTTCGATTCCCACGGGGGGCCAGTATGAAAAATGTATGCACTCACTAACTGTAAGTTGCTCTGGATAAGAGCGTCTACTAAATGACTAAAATGTAATTATATATTTTTAATAATCTTATTTCATTATTTCGTATATTTTACATGTGATAAGGCTACACAAAGGGACAGAGATAATCTGAAGTATCCAAAAGGGCCACTAGATGTCTTGTGATAGATTACATAAAATCCTTGAACGATACACAGATTCTGGTAGTTTACCGGTAAACTTCGAAAGTTTCCAGCAATATACCCTCCCTTTGCAACCCTAGATATACTGTATGTGGTCGTATACAAATGTAAGCAAGGTTTGAAATTATTTAGTCAAATATTATATCTGATTGGGCTTCTTGCAGTCAATTTGCAGTCTATAAATTATTTGCAATTATGTTCCAGACCCCCGACCATCTGCTCAAGAAAAGCAATCAGCCAGCGGCTAAATCTAGTTGTTGATCCCTGCTTTAGTACCTTGTTGCAAACAGGATGCATGTTTTGGAATATTTTTATTCTGTAAAGGCTTCCTTCTTTTCACGCTGTCAATTAGGTTAGTATTGTGGAGTAACTACAATGTGTTGATCCATCCTCAGTTTTCTCCTATCACAGCCATTAAACTCTGTAACTGTTTTAAAATCACCATTGGCCTCATGGTGAAATCCTTGAGCGGTTTCCTTTCCCTCAGGCAACTGAGTTAGGAAGGACACCTGTATCTTTGTAGTGACTGGGTGTATTGATACACCATCCAAAGTGTAATAAAAAACTTCACCATGCTCAAAGGGATATTCAATGTCTGCTTTTTTTTACCCATGTACCAATAAGTGTCCTTCTTTGCGAGGCATTGGAAAACCTCCCTGGTCTTTGTGGTTGAATCTATGTTCGAAATTCACAGCTCGACTGAGGGACCATACAGATATTTGTATGTGTGTGGTACAGAGATTAGGTAGTCATTCCAAAATAATGTTAAACACTATTATTGCACCCAGAGTGTGACTTGTTAAGCAAATCTTTACTCCTGGACTTATTTAGACTTGCCATAACAAAGGGGCTGAATACTAATTGACTCAAGACATTTCAGCTTTTCATTTTTTATTAATTTGTAAACAAATTGAAAAACATAATTCCACTTTGACATTATGGGGTATTGTGTGTAGGCCAGTAACAAAACATCTCAATTTAATCCATTTTGAATTCAGGCTGTAACACAACAAAATGTAGAAATACTTTCTGAAGGCACTGTATGAGTTTATTGGCAGTTCATAAACAAAGATGCATGGACTGTGTAGTCTGAACAAGCCAAGGTTGGAGATTTACTGCCATCTGCAGTGCTGGAATGTTTGCTCAGGAGTATAATTCATTGGTTGAGCCCTCCTGCTGACCTGGATGAAATTCTGTGACCCCTCTGAAGTCTCACCCAGTTGACTACTTTAAAATGGGCTTTGTGGCAAGTGCTACTTCTATCCAGATCTATCGAAACCTCAATGGCCAAAAATTGCGGAGGAATAGTGTTTGAAAAAGACAAATATAATCTAGGGCTTTACCTGGAAGGTGACTGGGTTGTTGATGTTGGGCAGGCAGAACTGCTTGAGGAAGTGATCATCCTGGCTCCAGAAGAGGCGGATGTCGTGGATCCCGTACAGCACCATGGCCAGGCGCTCCAGGCCCAGTCCAAATGCCCTGCCCATCTTGTTAGTTGCTCCAGCTGGAAAAGGATACAATAAGAAATTAGAGCTGTTGTTCCCAGACCTTTTTGGAGTGGTTACCCACCTAAAACTGATTGGGATTTACCTGTTACCTAACACTTTTAAGACAGCGACATAATGAGAATCACAATTTTAAGTGTTTTGAGAACTAATAGTCTAGAGAATAGGAGTTTTTAAGTCCAATCCTTGGTCCTCTCCACCCTACACATTTTTATTGAAGACCAAAGATAGCACACCTAATTCAACTAGAATTTTACCTCCTGCTTAACTGGACTGAAAAAGCCCTGGTCTAGGGGAGGAACTGGACTCGCAACCAGGTGTTTGCAGGTGCGATTCTGGACAGCAAACTGTATCATCCAGTGCATCACCTTAATGGTGTGTCAATAATCAATAGCATGTTGTTTTGATCTCAACTGTTCTCTGATGACCCGGAATGAAATGTAAATGCATTGAATTGCATTAAGATCAGTCCTGTATTGATGAAATACAGTGGGGAAAAAAGTATTTAGTCAGCCACCAATTGTGCAAGTTCTCCCACTTAAAAAGATGAGAGAGGCCTGTCATTTTCATCATAGGTACACGTCAACTATGACAGACAAATTGAGAAAAAAAACCCCAGAAATCACATTGTATGATTCTTAATGAATTTATTTGCAAATTATGGTGGAAAATAAGTATTTGGTCACCTACAAACAAGCAAGATCTCTGGCTCTCACAGACCTGTAACAACTTCTTTAAGAGGCTCCTCTGTCCTCCACTCGTTACCTGTATTAATGGCACCTGTTTGAACTTGTTATCAGTATAAAAGACACCTGTCCACAACCTCAAACAGTGACACTACAAACTCCACTATGGCCAAGACCAAAGAGCTGTCAAAGGACACCAGAAACAAAATTGTAGACCTGCACCAGGCTGGGAAGACTAAATCTGCAATAGGTAAGCAGCTTGGTTTGAAGAAATTAACTGTGGGTGCAATTATTAGGAAATGGAAGACATACAAGACCACTGATAATCTCCCTCGATCTGGGGCTCCACGCAAGATCTCACCCCGTGGGGTCAAAATGATCACAAGAACGGTGAGCAAAAATCCCAGAACCAGACGGGGGGACCTAGTGAATGACCTGCAGAGAGCTGGGACCAAAGTAACAAAGCCTACCATCAGTAACACACTACGCCGCCAGGGACTCAAATCCTGCAGTGCCAGACGTGTCCCCCTGCTTAAGCCAGTACATGTCCAGGCCCGTCTGAAGTTTGCTAGAGTGCATTTGGATGATCTAGAAGAGGATTGGGAGAATGTCATATGGTCAGATGAAACCAAAATAGAACTTTTTGGTAAAAACTCAACTCGTCGTGTTTGGAGGACAAAGAATGCTGAGTTGCATCCAAAGAACACCATGCCTACTGTGAAGCATGGGGGTGGAAACATCATGCTTTGGGGCTGTTTTTCTGCAAAGGGACCAGGACGACTGATCCGTGTAAAGGAAAGAATGAATGGGGCCATGTATCGTGAGATTTTGAGTGAAAACCTCCTTCCATCAGTAAGGGCATTGAAGATGAAACGTGGCTGGGTCTTTCAGCATGACAATGATCCCAAACACACCGCCCGGGCAACAAAGGAGTGGCTTCGTAAGAAGCATTTCAAGGTCCTGGAGTGGCCTAGCCAGACTACAGATCTCAACCCCATAAAAAAATCTTTGGAGGGAGTTGAAAGTCCATGTTGCCCAGCGACAGCCCCAAAACATCACTGCTCTAGAGGAGATCTGCATGGAGGAATGGGCCAAAATACCAGCAACAGTGTGTGAAAACCTTGTGAAGACTTACAGAAAACATTTGACCTGTGTCATTGCCAAGAAAGGGTATATAACAAAGTATTCAGAAACTTTTGTTATTGACCAAATACTTATTTTCCACCATAATTTGCAAATAAATTCTTAAAAAACCTACAATGTGATTTTCTGGATTTTTTTTCTCTCATTTTGTCTGTCATAGTTGTCGTGTACCTATGATGAAAATTACAGGCCTCTCTCATCTTTTTAAGTGGGAGAACTTGCACAATTGGTGGCTGACTAAATACTTTTTTCCCCCACTGAATCTACAAGCCTAATGGAACATGCTTCCGTCCTATGCGGCTGAGGCTCTGTAAAGTTAGCAAACTAGACAGACTAAGCCTTTCATTTGTGAGGAGGAAACCAGCAGCAAACCACTATTTTAAAAAATTATAAATCAGGGAAGACTAGGCAATGTATTGTCGATGATATTTACATTACAGAAGCTCGAACAGCCCTCACATACAGTAAGGTCCAAAAGTATTTAGACAGTGAAAGGTTACATTTTACTAATTTTTTTTGTTGCCCTTTTTCTCCCCAATTTCGTGATATCCAATTGGTAGTTACAGTCTTGTTCCATCGCTGCAACTCCCGTACGGACTCAGGAGAGGCGACGGTCGAGAGCCATGCGTCCTCCAAAACACGACCCTTCCAAGCCACATTGCTTCTTGACACACTGCTCGCTTAACCCGGAAGCCAGCCGCACCAATGTGTCGGAGGAATCACAGTACAACTGGCGACCGAAGACAGCGTGCATGCGCCCGGCCCGCCACAAGGAGTCGCTAGAGTGCGATGGGACAAGGACATTCCAGCCGGCCAAACCCTCCCCTAACCCCGACGACGCTGGGCCAATTGTGCGCCACCTCATGGGTCTACCGGTTGCGGCTGGCTGCGACACAGCCTGGAATCGAACCCGTGTCTGTAGTGACGCCTCAACCACAGTGATGCAGTGCCTTAGACCGCTGCGCCACTCAGGAGGCGACAGTATCACATTTTTGTTGTTTTGGCACTGTACTCCAGCCCTTTGGAATTATACAATGAGTATGAAGTTAAAGTGCAGACTGTCATCTTTAATTTGAGGGAATTTTCATCCATATCGGGTGAACCGTTTAGAAATTACAGCACTTTTTGTACATAGTACCCCCATTTTAAGGAACCAAAAGTATTTGGACAAATTCACTTATATGTGTATTAAAGTAGCACACAATGACTACATCAAGCTTGTGACTCTACAAACTTTTTGGATGCATTTGCAGTTTGTTTTGGTTGTGTTTCAGATTATTTTGTGCCTTACAGAAATAAATGGTAAATAATGTCCCTTTTATTGTAAATAAGAAAATATTTTTTTCTGAACACTTCTACATTAATGTGGATGCTCCCATGATTTTGGATAATCTTGAATGAATCGTGAATAATGATGAGTGATGAGTTCAGTAGTGCTAACATTTTTTGATTGTCAAACAGCGGTTGTACCAACTGAACTCGTCCAATAGGAATGCTCTTATCGTATCGTATGGCAACCAGTTTGGCTAAATGACAGTGATATAGGTTTTTTGCCCTGTAATCACGTTGCTACAGTCACTTAAAATGGTAGAGGGCAGCAGTTGTCTTATGAGTGACATGGGAAGATATCCAAAAATCTTTAGTCCAGAGGTGAAATCTGTCGCTTGACAGGGAAGGATAGGGGTGTCATCTGTACTCTGTTTCTGATGATTCTGATGATTATTTGCTTGGTGAACTTTGTGACCTGCAGAGAGATGAAGGCAGAGCAAACAGCAAAGCTCCTCGTTTCCACTCCGGTCTCGTACTTTTCCCTCGACTGCAGATGGATTCTGCTTTATATGGTAATGAGCAAGGGGAGCACGGAGGGTCAACGCTGACTGAGAAACACATATGAATAAATCTGAACTTCATAAGGAGGAATCAATCAGCCTCCCTTCCTCTCTCAAACACAAAGTGAATACATTTACGTGTAATGAGATATACACATTCACGGTTAAATCTCTTAGTTACTTCCGTCCGCACACATACAGTAGTCATGTATTGCTGTAGTGCACTGTGCAGCTGTTCAAAAAGAATCATTGTGCTCTTTCACTCACTGATCTGTGAGTGAGAGGCAGTGACGCACAAAAAGAAAAAAGACGGCAGTAAAAATCCTGACAGACGCTTGTGTGTGTGGCAGAGCTATGCTGTGAGTCTTTGGCGGCGAGCACTAACATCGCCTCGGGTGCCAAGGACGTCAGCCAAAGGATGGCACGACGACGCACAGCATTCAGCTATGACCTCAGACGAAATACAGGGGGAGCGGGTCTGGAAGGGAGCGGGGGGTGTCTTACGAGGCCTGCCCAGCCCTCCCTCCACATCACGCCCCAGCACCAAATAATCCTGTGACGCTAGCCGCTTTCTCTTAGCCAATCACAGTGGGCGAGAGGGGGTGTGTTTGGGGTGACGGGAGTGTGGCGTCTGACGGTATATCCACCTTGTGGTGACATCAGTAGTTCTAATAGTGTTACAACACACACATTCTCATTGGCAAGGTTCTGTTTCACAGAAACTTTCATCCACTCATCTCTCCCTCCTTATTTTCCTCAAAATCTCTGCCACATTCTCTATTCCCCCAGTAACTACCCACCTCTCCAATATCTCTTCCTCTGTTCTCTCCAATTCTTGCCCCTGTCTCCCTCTCTCTATCACTCCCTCACATTCTCTTTTACCTCCTCTCCTTTCCTGCCCTGCTGTTCTGCCCCTTTCCATCCATTTTCTCTTGCTCTAGTTCCATTTCCTCCATCACTTCTTTGGTCTCTCTTCATTCATCTTCACCCGTTTTGCCTCTCACTGAAGCCAGATTTACACACCTCTTCTTCCTCTAGCCTAAATCCCATTGGCGGTCCCACAACCCATGTTAGTGGGAACTATGGGTAACACATTACATTAAGTTGCTCTTGTTTAATAACACTAATTACACTAGTTACGACATGTTAATATAATGTTGTTACATAGTATTTGGTAACTACATTATAATTGCATATTAATGGAGGTGAGTGGTTTTTGTAAATACACAAGATGAATATGATGGACTGTCCCTTATTCCACTTGTGTAATAGCGAAAACTGCTTAACACCATTTCAATGTACTTCCAAAGCAATTACTAAAATGTAACATGTGATCAAACAATGTATCTGGGTTACGTTGACAAGACCCATGACTGCCTGGGCTCCAATACAGAGACCAAGTGAAAATGTATTCACTGAATAAATAATTATCCTGGGTCATTCCATGCCATTTCAGCAAGCCATGACACCTTCCATCTCAGATTATTCTGAAATCGTTTCTGTAGATAGAAACAGATAAGATAAGCATTCCAGAAACATTACTTGGTTGAAATATAATTTGATCTCAGAGAAAATAAGCTAATTGATTGCACCCAAATTGGCCATTTTAATTTATTGGATTCATATAATATTCAATAATGATATTAGCTAACATCAGATTTGGACCAAACTTTTTTCTAACAATGAGTAACATAAGGAATCCAAAGAAATTGTAAAAAGCTATCCACTGACCCCCCATACCCCATGCCTGTCATCGTATGTAATGTATTCTCAGTGAATTTGGTGATGTTTATTTTTTCCTGTTCAGAGAAAGTCATTGAAGTTGTTGGGTTTATGTCCCATCCTACCTCCTGATATTACCAGGTTCTGACCACTAGATGGTGCTGTTCCTGCTATTAGGGAATTATTTAAAAAAATACACAAGTAAACTTACAATGGCGTGCTAAATATATTATGTTAAGATACTACAGGCACCTGCAATTTTTTTGACATGGCCAATGGAAATTGTAAGGTAATTGTGATATTTACACCGATCCTCATTTGCATAGTGTGATTCAAATGGATTTCCAAGACAATATTGGCTCAGGCGTTGTGGTGCCGTATTGAACCACAATAATGAATAAGTAATGCTGCAACATAAATAACGCAGTTTGATTAGCAACAAAGTGCAATGTTTTCGTTGCAATTTATAAATCAATACAAGCCAAGAGAAGAGACGAGGTGGGTTTAGAAAAGAGATGGGTTTCTCCTTTGTGATAGGTAGAGAGGAAACATTGTATGCAATAAGTCAGTTTTTTACATTTTGGCTTGAAAGGTAACCCAAAGGTAGGCGTCAAGCGATGAAGAAGTGACGGCTGAACTGGCTACTGGAGGGCTTCTAGTGTCAGATCATTACTACCACTACCCTTGAGCAAGGCAACTCCAAAAATAACTCTCCATCCAGGGGCATTGCACCATGACTGACCCTGTGCCTCTAAACATGTGTGTGTGTGTGTGTGTGTGTGTGTGTGTGTGTGTGTGTGTCGGGGGTTAGGGAAAAGGCATTTTTGAGTCTATGTTGCCAATTCACAAGCAGCCTGTGAGTTACTTGTTCAAAACCAGACCTCTTTCAGTCATCTCACTTTCAGACTGTGGAGGTGTTTTCATTCAGTGGAGGCGAAGATAAATCAACTTAAAGCGGTAGAGGCAAATAAAGAGAAAATCACATTGGCGCCACACATAATCGAAGCCACTGCTGCCGCGATCAAGAGACGCTAACTTTTGTAGAGCCTGTTTTATTCATGTGACAATGAACCATGTCGCCTTTGAAATGAAAAGGTGTGGGCCTTTCCCCAGACCTCTCTATTCAGCTTCCTTTGCAGAGGGAAAAGTGGACATGGTCTTCCCACCCTGAGGAGCAGAGACGAACTAGCCATAGGGCAATTTTGGAAGCAGGGCTTAACCCTGCCAGATTGGCTGGTTCATCTTTAGCCCAATGGGCCTGGCCGGTGTGGTGCTTAGAGGGAAATAAATGGGCTGGTTCATCTTTAGCCCAATGGGTCTGGCCAGTGTGGGGCCTAGAGGAAAAAAATGAGCCGGTGTGTTAAAAATGCCCGAGCCGATTTCTGGTCCCAGTCCGTTCCTGCTGAGGCGGCATGGAGGCCAAAGAGGTCAGAGGGCCCATATTGGTGGATGATAAGATACTGAGATGGATGGGTTAATCTGTCTAGGGCCTGGAAGGGTTAAGCCCTGCTTCCCAGAGGAAAGCATGTTGACTGCATGGAAAAAATGTGACACAGAATACTGAGCTTGTGTCTCTAGTGCGTACAGGTCACCACACAAGTACCCGTAGCCTGCAATTGCACAGAACACACTTTTCAAAGAACCAATCCCACTGGGCCCAGATGTCAGTTCAACATCTAGTTTTGATTTACATTTGATTTACATTTGGTTAAGTTAACAACCAAAGTGAATTCAACATGAAATCAACTAAATATTTCACTATGTCATTGGATTTAGGTTAAAAGTTGGGTGAAAAAAGACAAAATGCCCTTACGTTGATGACTTTTGGCAAATCCAATTAGTTTCCCACATTGATTCAACATCATCACATAGATTTTTTGGGTTGAAATTACATGGAAACAACGTTGACTCAATACATTTTTGCCCAGTGGGATGCCTTTATTTCCATGGTTTTCAAAAGCTGAATACTCAGCTGAATAACTGGTCATGTGTCTTGGTGTCAAATCTATGAGCTAATTCTGCCTTTGTCTTAAATCTCGGAGGACTTTGACTCCAAATTTCCTTTTCGACAACGGCATCGAGAATAGAAAATTATTCATGAGGGGGATGACAACGAGGCTTAACCTGCTCTAAATGGCGGATCAAGACTAAGCTGTGTCGAGTTCCAGTTAAGGAAACTTCCTCTCTTCACTCCCCTGCCATTTACCTCTAATTCTTTTCAAATTAAATGTGCCTTTCAGTGCTGCATATCTGATTCTTCGATGCATACGCAAACAGTGTTTTTTCCCCCGGCATGCAAATAATAAAAACAAAAAAACAACAACATCTGAACAAGGAGCTTTGTCAAATGTCAGTTCAAGAGATCACTGACCAGGGTCGACCACCTTTCAAAACAAAGACGGTGGTCAAACTCCTATTTATTACTATCCTGCACCCCAATTACAAAATTCAATATTTGTTTCCTCACTGTTATTCTGCGGACAAGGACAGAGTGCAATCCACCGCTCCACCTTTCGGTATGTTAACATAGACACTGTCACTAGCTAACTTGAGCATTTACCAACCAAATTGATAATTTGGGTGAACTATGCCTTTAAACACTCAGTGAAATGAGCATGTCGGGTTAATAATTAAGCCATTACGTCTCAATTCACTTAACATGGCTGATCGTGGATGACTGTTGGGTCCCCAGTCTGCAGCTGCCAGGGGATGCAGGGCCCACGCTCTCACAGTGACATGTTCATCATCACTCCCTCGCTACTTCTTCATATCAGGAAGTCAATTCACAAACAGATTCATATGCAGCCAAAGAAATCCGTCCGTTGTCTGGCAATCCAATTTGGAGTTCTGACCTCATTTCCTTTCGGGGAGGGGCATAAGGTCTCTGGTTGACTTGACATTAAATTATTTTGCCATCTTTGTATATTTGACGTTGTAGTGTGCATTTACTCAGGATATTGATACAGTATGGAGGTTCCCTTTGTCGTATGTAGAAGTGAAAAGGGAGCTATTGCTCCACTGCAGTATTTTCTATCAGCACACAATTTACTGGCAAACTAGGCAAGCCAGGCTCTTTGTCCAATATAAAGCAACAGTTAATGAGGTAAGTGTTTCAGTGTAAGGAAAAAGACCAGTCACTGAACACTGAGAACAGAAATCTTGATGAGTGTTGAACCCAGTGGAGGCTGCTGAGGGGAGGACGGCTCCTAATAACGGCTGGACGGAGCGAATGGAATGGCATGAAACCATGTTTGATGTATTTGATACCATTCCACCGATTCCGCTCCAGCCATTACCACAAGCCCATCCCCAATTAAGGTAACACCAACCTCCTGTGGTTGAACCCCCTTTCTGTTGGGGTGCAGTGAGGGGTAGCATCGTCATATCAACGCCTTCACCAGCACCTTAAGTCATGTAGTCAGCTTGGAACATGCCTGCTGCCTTGTAAGTGTACACAGCTGACCCACATGAACTCGTTAAGGGTGTGGCTGGCAGCTCAATTAGCCACCATACCATTATCAGCTATTGTTTCCCTCACTGAGAGGAGTGGAATCAGTGAGCAGGTAGCGTCTCACAAGGCTCTGTACTAGAATCCTAGCCTAGTTCAGAGGGGTATCCTACAATTCAGGTTTGAGGAGTTAGTGAGGTAACTTTGGTCAACTCTGAGTTCAACTCAGGTTAACCGGTCATACGAAAGTGGCTCACCTTTTACATTTACGTCATTTCGCAGACGCTCTTATCCAGAGCATCTTACAAATTGGTGCATTCAACTTAGGATAGCCAGTGGGACAACCACTCTTTTTCCCCATTATTTTTTATGGGAAGGGAGGGGGGGGGGGGTAGAAGCATAACTTTTATACTATTCCAGGTATTCCTTAAAGAGGTAGGGTTTCAAGTGTCTCCGGAAGGTGGTCAGTGACTCCGCTGTCCTGGCGTCGTGAGGGAGCTTGTTCCACCATTGGGGTGCCAGAGCAGCGAATAGTTTTGACTGGGCTGAGCGGGAACTGTGCTTCCGTAGAGGTAGGGGGGCTAGCAGGCCAAAGGTGGATGAACGTAGTGCCCTCGTTTGGGTGTAGGGTCTGATCAGAGCCTGAAGGTAAGGAGGTGCCGTTCCTCTCACAGCTCCGTAGGCAAGCACCATGGTTTTGTAGCAAATGCGAGCTTCAGTGGAGTGTGAGGAGGAGCGGGGTGACATGAGAGAACTTGGGAAGGTTGAACACCAGACGGGCTGCAGCGTTCTGGATAAGTTGTAGGGGTTTAATGGCACAGGCAGGGAGCCCAGCCAACAGCGAGTTGCAGTAATCCAGACGGGAGATGACAAGTGCCTGGATTAGGACCTGTGCCGCTTTCTGTGTAAGGTAGGGTCGTACTCTGCGAATGTTGTAGAGCATGAACCTGCAGGATCGGGTCACCGCTTTGATGTTAGCGGAGAACGACAAGGTGTTGTCCAGGGTCACGCCAAGGCACTCTGGGAGGAGGACACAATGGAGTTGTCAACCGTGATGGCGAGATCATGGAGCGGGCAGTCCTTCCCAGGTAAATGTCTATGGCAATGAATCCTTCAGAACGAACCTGCTCCAAGGCAGGCTAACTCACGGCTAACTCCACTTACCCTGAATGAAATTACTGAGCTGCGAGTTGAGGACCAATGAATTGCGTCATCATCCCTTAATTTGATGAAGACTGATACCATTTTTATTAATCAAAGTGTTTTTTGTTTTTTTTAATCACGCAATGTAACACTTTGTATGACTTCATTAAAAAAAAAGTGGTATGAGTGGGAAAAAAGACGCTTGTGCATTGATAAGCACACCAAAGACGGCATTACTGATAAGCACTTCTAAAAGCCTCTCATGCCATAGCCTGCTGAATTTGCAAGATAACTTTGATTTCACATTAAAATGTGGGACTGACTCACCCATGGATTAATAGTTCAGCATTGTCTCAATAGTTTGGCGTTCGACTAGCCATGTGCGACATGCACGCGCAGTTACAAGCCTGATAGAGTTAGTGGCAGGAGGACGAGCAATATCCCCCATCATAGTACGGATGAAGCCTGAGCTGGAATGTGACGCTAACTGAAGCTGGTAAGCTTTAGAAAACCCTTGTAGATCTAGCTTGCTTTGTAGGATATCCCTCTGGTCTGTGGCAGCACGTCTAGACCCCAAATCTGGTATTTTTCTCATATTCAGTTACTTTGGTATAAAAAGCTTTTTCCTCTGTAATCACCCTGCAATTTGTATGTATTCCGATACCTACAAATGGTATAATGAACTGAACTTTAACCCCTTACCCCTAGCTTTGGCATAATATCTAGCACTGCTGTAAGAGTATCCCTACATCACTTTGGTGTAGATCATGAAGAATCTTAGGAAGCAACTTGCCAAAGATTGTGAATGAATATATAATAGTTACCAGGATTGGAATCAATTCCATTTCAAGAATGGAGAAATCCCGATTGAAAAGAAATGGCACTTTAAAATGGGACCAAACGCTGATTTTAACCATTTATTTAGGCATTGAATAAAATGTCCCTTGGGATTTTTGAATAACCCCCTAAACTAACCCTCTCTCTAGCTAGAGATAGTCATCCTGTAAGGTTGGTGTTGTTGTGAGATTATCTTCCCCTGTCCAATCCAATCCTCTCCTCCCTGCCACAATATTGACCACCTTCATCTTTCTCACAGAACTCTCAAAAAAACGAATCTCTCCCTGTTTATGTCTGCCTTCTTCTCGGTCTCCCATAGAGGCTAATTAACAGATTGCTAATTCAATTTAGTCATTTAATTAAACTTCTGTTGAAATATACATTTGAAGCTCGAGGTCAACTTGTTTCTGCATATTTGCATGCAACCTACATTCATTTCAACCACAGTAATCAATCCCTGATTATTTAATAATCACAAACACTGCTCCTGTTTTGCACGGAAGAGTATAGGGGCCAGCAATGTTTTTGATTAATATCAAGATTAATATCTTAATTATTTGAGATTGAAGACAAAATATTTTGAGAATAAAGTCCAAAGATTGAGAATAAAGTTGAAAATGTTTATTTTTTTCTAATTGGCTCAGGTGGCCTTATAATAGTGAGGAGCCAAGTGACATAAATACCTATTATGGACTATACCCTATATGAAGGATGGCATATTGTTTGTCCCTAATTCATTTGAAAAATAAAAATAGTTGAGAGACGGGTCAGACCAAGGTGCAGCGTGGTATGCGAACATGTTTATCAAACTCAAATAAACATAAACAAAACAAGAAACAACGTAACGTGAAGTCCTCAGGCTATACACATACAAGCCGAACACGGAACATAAACAAGATCCCACAACTAAGGTAAACAAACAGGCTACTTAAGTATGATCCCCAATCAGAGACAACGAGCAACAGCTGCCTCTGATTGGGAATCACACCCGGCCAAACCTAGAAATACAATTCTAGATCCTAAACATTGAAATTCTAACAGAGTTTCACACCCTGACCAAACTACCTAGAGAATAAGTGTCTCTCCAGGTCAGGGCGTGACAGCATCCAAATGCTTTCTGAACACTTTTAGTCGTTTTCATCATAAGAAAGTGAGCTACTGTACTTCTACAACATTAATATAATAAATCAAAATAAACCTTGCAAAATATAGCACTGCTTGTTGTCAGGGCTATAAAAAGACACAGTTAAATGACTTGCTCTACCAGGGACTATTGCATTGCTGATCTGGAATATATGAAAATGTAATTTGCTTCCAAAACATTTTCCACGATGAAGATGGTTGATTTACCCAATTCCCCAAACATTTAAATAGTCCTGTGTCATAGATACGCAGACTTGCTTAATATAACCCCATCAATGGATTGCATGATTATACAACAGAGTGAGAGTAAGAGATCCAGGCACCTTGGAAAGTGAATCCAAGCCCGAATTACGGGTTGCATCAAGAGCTATTTTCTCTCCCATCAGACGGAAATGTAGAGTCCAAACTGTTCTTTAACAAGGTGGAATGTGGTGCCTGTAACTTCCAGTAACACTATGTTCCTCAACAGTGTGCTTACTGGCTGAAGATAAGCAGCTATTACTAGTACAAAGATACTCCTTCTAGGTGTTATCCAAAACGTACACATTTTGCAAGCATGAGCCAACATAGAATCAACATTGTCACTTACTAGAGTATCTGTACGCCAGAAGCCTGTGAGTTTATAACCCGTAGCAAGCCGACGTGTAACCATGACGACATGGCCTCTAATCTGCATAAGGCCACTCCCACGGATTACCTCTGAAATACGATTGGATGAAGATTGGAGAGATTGACTGTACAATACATCTACAACTATCTATCTGGGACCCAGTGATTCACTGTCCTTTTGATTGCAATCCTGACTGATTTCCATTCGGGCTGTAGTGGTGGTGCTTGGAGCGGTGGGTTGTAAACCACCAAGTAAATGTTGAAGGGACATTTCAACCAATGCTACATAGATCAATAATTCATGCTAGTAATTACCAATAGTATTTATCTGAATACTTCCTGCACCATTCTGATCACCACAACACCAATACATTTAACAAGTGGTTTAACAAGGTCGAGGGATTGATTTTTCCGGGATAGTCTGAGATGAGCCAGCGGGGAGGGAAAGAACTAGTGTGTATCTCAACAATCTAAAGTACCTTACTCTACTTGACTTTATCATTTCATCTGCGCTGCTGCTGATGTGAAAGAACTGAAAAGGCAGTCTTGATCTCTCTCCCTGCATTCATTGTGTTTTGTTGCGACAGGATTGGAGGGCAAGAGGGGACATGTTATTATCATAGGGCTCCTATGTCAATATCTCTACATACAGTGCATTTGGAAAGTATTCAGACCCCTTCCCTTTTTCCACATTTTGTTACATTACAGCCTTGTTCTAAAATGGATTAAAGAAAAAAAAATCCTCATCAATCTACACACAATACCCCATAATGACAAAGCGAAAATAGGTTTTTAGAAATGTTTGCAAATGTATTACATAAAAAATTAAAAAACGTATTTACATAAGTATTCAGAACCTTTGCTATGAGACTCGAAATTGAGCTCAGGTGCATCCTGTTTCCATTGATCATCCTTGAGATGTTCCTACAACTTGATTGGAGTCCACCTGTGGTGAATTCAATTGATTAGACATGATTTGGAAAGGCACACACCTGTATATATAAGGTCCCAAAGTTGACAGTGCATGTCAGAGCAAAAACCAGGTCGAAGGAATTGTCCGTAGAGCTCAGAGACAGGATTGTGTCGAGGCACAGATCTGGGGAAGGGTACCAAAACATGTCTGCAGCATTGAAGGTCCACAAGAACACAGTGGCCTCCATCATTCTTAAATGGAAGAAGTTTGGAACCACCAAGGCTCTTCCTAGAGCTGACCGCCCGCCCAAACTGAGCAATCGGGGGAGAAGGGCCTTGGTCAGGGAGGTGACCAAGAACCCGATGGTCACTGTTACCTTTATGTTACGAACCCCGTGGCTCTAAACATCTAGGGTGGATGGACATGAGACCCGTAACATAAATCATGCAAATTAGGAGTGTGACATGGAACAGTGAGAACAAAAATTACACAACAACCATGAACTACCGTCAAACATAAATGGTTTATTTCTGAACACACGGTAAAGGTTTGGGAAAAAGGGCTGAGCAGGACCCAAGAAATGAAACAATAGTGTAAAACACCCCTAAACTGATCTTGCCTGCCTCAAGAACCGCTAGGCTACTGCTACTCATAAAAAAAATACAGTGGGTGGTCCGCTCAGGTCTAACTAGTGTTTATAGACAGTTCTTTCTACGGGAAATGTATGCCCAAGGGCAGCTAGCTCAAACTCCCCTTTTCCCAGAAACACACAAAGTTACCAAACAGAGTAACCAGCAAATTAATGAGTACTCTAAACACAGGACATCACAGTATCCATTACTCACATACAAAAAAGCAGTCTAACAAAATTACCAACCAGAGTAACCAGCAACTTAGTGAGTAAACAAAAACAGGACACCACAGTGTCCATACTCACATACGGAAATAGTCTCTCTCTAACAACAAACACAAGTGACTGGTTTTTATACAATGGGATGTGTGATTGAAAAACCCAGCAACAGGTGGTGCTATGCAGAGGAATGTTCACTGATTGGTCCACCTTAGCAATCAGCAGACACCTCAATGACCACCAATCAGGAACATACAGGACACCTGTGATTAGGGCAGAAGGAGTAGAAACACACAAAAACACAGGATACCTGTATCCGTAACACTCCCACCCTTAAAAGAGCAAACCACAATGGTTTGCGACACACGTACCATCACAACACCCAAAATTCTAAAATCATCCTGCCGGGATAACAAAAAAATAAAACCTAGATCATTAAACACGAGACAAAGCATCTGCCAACACATAATCCAACCCCTTTTTGTGGCGGATCTCCAAATTATAATTTTGCACGACAAGTGCCCAACGCATAAGGCGTTGGTTCTGGTTGTACATCCGGTGGAGAAAAACTAAGGGGTTATGGTCAGTATACACTATCACTGGTAATGCACTGGAACCAACATAAACTTCAAAGTACTGCAGAGCTAACAACAAAGCTAGAGCTTCTTGTTCAATGGTGGAATAGTTTGTCTGACATTTGTTAAATTTCCGTGAAAAATAACAGACAGGATGGTCCACTCCACTCTGGTCCTGCTGCAGTAGAACAGCACCAGCACCTCTGGCACTTGCATCTACCTCCAGTTTAAACGGTCGTTCAAAATCTGGCGCAGCAAGAACAGGAGTACTACATAAGAGTCCTTTAGCAGTGTTGAAAGCAGTACAACAATCTTCAGACCATACAAATTTTCTCGCCGGACTGAGCAAATCCGTTAATGGAGCAACTACCGCAGAGAAATTTTTACAGAAACTACGGTAGTAGCCAACCATCCCTAAAAAACGGCGTAGCTCTCTTCTGGTGGTAGGTGCGGGAAATGCATTTATAGCTGAGACCTTCTTCCTTTCTCTGGACTGTTGGTCAGACTGCACCAGCTTACCAGAGGTAGCACCCAAACTATCCTCTGGGTCACACTCTCTGAATAGAATCGTGTTCGACAAATCTATCACTTCACCCACTTGTCGTGCTTGAGCACGTGTGACAGCACAAGCGGGGAACACATCTGGATAACCCTGTGCCAGCTCCTCGGAGAGAGACTGGTCACTTTTATCCAATACCTCCAATACGGGTATCACCTTTCCTCCGGCAATATCGTTGCCCATTATAAATGTCACACCTTTTACTGGCAACATAGGACGTACGCCCACTCTGAACAATCCACTGACTAACTCAGAGTGTACGTTCACAAAGTGCAATGGCACTGGGACAAATCCCATTTCAATTCCTTGTACTAACACACTGGAACCACAATATGTATTATTAGACAAGGGCAACACATCAGCTAGTATGAACGACTGCGCTGCACCAGTATCTCTGAGGATTCTAACTGGACGCTGAGACGCTTCGTCATCTGATATAGAAACAAACCCCTCAAAAATGAACGGTTCATAACTGTGATCTGGGACAGGGACTTTCAAACTACATTCACTATGAGGCCTCTGTCTTGATTCCGGCCCCACAACCGTACGAATCAGCCCAACACCCGTTGGCGGCCTGGCGTGCTGAGGCATCCCCTGTTTGCGTTTAAGCAAAAAGCAATCACTAACCAAATGTCCCACCTTATGACAATAGAAACAGTGACGCACATCTTTTGGGCGTGCTGGATGTACTGCTGGTCGACTAGGACTAAAAGTTAGCAACTCCGCAGCCCTGCTCTCCGTACGAGCCGAAAACACGCTCTTATGCGTCAACACAAACTCGTCTGCCAATACAGACGCTTCCGACAGTGAGGATACTTTCTGTTCGTTCAGATAAACTACAATGCGTTCCGGTAAGCAATTTTTAAACTCTTCTAACAAGATTAACTCCCGTAGAGAGTTAAAATCAGTTACCTTACTAGCACTGTGCCATTTGTCAAACAGATTTCCTTTGTCTCTAGCAAACTCCACACAAGTCTGAGTAGGATACTTTTTATGAGACCTAAATCTCTGTCGATATGCCTCAGGAACAAGCTCATAGGCACGAAGAACAGTAGCTTTGACCACATCATAATTCAAACTGTCTTCAAGAGGTAGCGCTGCCAGAACCTCTTGGGCTTTACCTGTTAGTTTACACTGAAGTAATAGGCACCATACCTCTTCGGGCCATTTCAATGCTACCGCTATACGTTCAAAAACACTGAAATAGGAATCAACCTCTGACTCCCTGAACACAGGTACCAAGGTGATCTGTCTACTAATATCAAACGTAGCAGCCGACACAGCTGGTGAGGATGGCTCACTAGCAGGCATAGTATGAGCAGAGACTAACCTCGCTGTTTCTGCCTCCAGTTCCATTTTACGCACCTCCAGTTCCATCTTACGCGTCTCCAGTTCTTGATCAAGCCTACCAGTCTCCAGTTTTACCTCTAGCTTACGCATTTCCAGCTTGTCTTGCCTGATCTGTGCCCGCTCTTCCGCCTCCATTTGGAGCCGTGTCGAGCGGACATCGATCCTGGCATCACTGTCAGTCAGTGGGGAGAGTGGGTCATAACGGGGCAATGTGGCTGGAGCCTTAGCCTCGTCCTCAGACACTGATGGGCTTACAGGAACAGCAACCACATCCCCTACAGGAGCAGCAGACTCAGGCGGCGGTAACTCAAGCACCCGCTCGTTCAACAATATCGCTAGCACTACTTCCCTAACTTCTGCTTTCACTAAACCCCTCGGTATGGGTACAGAAAAGTGGTCAGCCAAAGCCTGTAGATCCACTCTACGGCAATTCTCAAAAATCTCCCACATAGGGTTTTCCAAAAATGCATCCAACTCAAAAGTAGCCATCCTAAACTAGCAACACGAGCCGTCGACTACTGAACACACAAAAAACTGGTAGTTACAGCTGCCAAGCTCAACACTGAACCAGACACTAACTAAATTTGCATGAGTATCAATGAGATATATCCCAGACGAGCCCCCACTTTGTTACGAACCCCGTGGCTCTAAACATCTAGGGTGGATGGACATGAGACCCGTAACATAAATCATGCAAATTAGGAGTGTGACATGGAACAGTGAGAACAAAAATTACACAACAACCATGAACTACCGTCAAACATAAATGGTTTATTTCTGAACACACGGTAAAGGTTTGGGAAAAAGGGCTGAGCAGGACCCAAGAAATGAAACAATAGTGTAAAACACCCCTAAACTGATCTTGCCTGCCTCAAGAACCGCTAGGCTACTGCTACTCATAAAAAAAATACAGTGGGTGGTCCGCTCAGGTCTAACTAGTGTTTATAGACAGTTCTTTCTACGGGAAATGTATGCCCAAGGGCAGCTAGCTCAAACTCCCCTTTTCCCAGAAACACACAAAGTTACCAAACAGAGTAACCAGCAAATTAATGAGTACTCTAAACACAGGACATCACAGTATCCATTACTCACATACAAAAAAGTAGTCTAACAAAATTACCAACCAGAGTAACCAGCAACTTAGTGAGTAAACAAAAACAGGACACCACAGTGTCCATACTCACATACGGAAATAGTCTCTCTCTAACAACAAACACAAGTGACTGGTTTTTATACAATGGGATGTGTGATTGAAAAACCCAGCAACAGGTGGTGCTATGCAGAGGAATGTTCACTGATTGGTCCACCTTAGCAATCAGCTGACACCTCAATGACCACCAATCAGGAACATACAGGACACCTGTGATTAGGGCAGAAGGAGTAGAAACACACAAAAACACAGGATACCTGTATCCGTAACAGTCACTCTGACAGAGCTCCAGAGTTCCTCTGTGGAGATGGGAGAACATTCCAGAAGGACAACCATCTCTGCAGCACTCCACCAAAAGGCACCTAAAGGACTCTCAGACCATGAGAAACAAGATTCTCTGGTCTGATGAAACCAAGATTGAACTCTTTGGCCTGAATGCCAAGCGTCATGTCTGGAGGAAACATGGTACTATCCCTACGGTGAAGCATGGTGGTGGCAGCATCATGCTGTGGGGATGTTTTTCAGCGGCAGGGACTGGGAGACTAGTCAGGATCAAGGGAAAGATAGACGGAGCAAAGTACAGAGAGATCCTTGATGAAAACCTGCTCCAGAGTGCTAAGGCCCTCAGACTAGTGCGAAGGTTCACCTTCCAACAGGACAACGACCCTAAGCACACAGCCAAGACAACGCAGGAGTGGCTTCGGGACAAGACTCTGAATGTCCTTGAGTGGCCCAGTCAGAGCCTGGACTTGAACCCGATCGAACATCTCTGGAGAGACCTGAAAATAGCTGTGCAGCAACGCTCCCCATCCAACATGATAGAGCTTGAGAGGATCTGCAGAGAAGAAAGGGAGAAAGTCCACAAATACAGGTGTGTCAAGCTTGTAGCGTCATACCCAAGAAGACTTGAGGCTGTAATCTCTGCCAAAGGTGCTTCAACAAAGTACTGAGTAAAGGGTCTGAATACTTATGTAAAATTTCAAATTAGCAAAAATGTCAAATGCGGGAAACAGTCAAGGGGTCTGAATGCTTTCCGAATGCACTGTACGTGCGCTATTTACTCCACAAATTTCCATTCAATGCTCCCTTAGGGCTACATTTTTATCTGGGCGCAAAGCAACACAATGTTTGGTGGAAGCATTTTTAGCTTGATGGGCTTCGATAACCAGCTCAGCCTCAAGCTATTTATTACCCAGCAGGCACAATTTGGCACATGACGACTTGACGTAATTTTCTGATTGTAGACTGGTTTTCTGGTTGAGAAGACATTACCATATGACAACCAAATGGTCTCTGTTACACCAGGTAAACCAGATTACAACCTAAAAATATGACAACATCCATATCGGAGACAACATCCATCCATGATGTCATTAAAGACGTCACAATGATGGCATTGCAACCAGTTTTGCCCGCTGGGCACAATTCTCACTCCATATCATCTATCTCTCTTTACCCCCACCTGGTCTTCTGACAAATGTCAAAGGCTGTGTTCTTGCAGCTGCTGCTGCAGACTCTGTGGAACAGCACATTTCCCTGCAGAAAAGGCTTTTTTCAAAGCTCCTGAAGCGGATTAACACAGTGATGGCTCTTGTCCCATATCCCCACTCATTAATGAGAGCCTGGACAAAGGAACAAGCTGCCACGGGCCCGTAGCCCGACATGAATAACGGAAAAGTAGAGTTGCTGTGGTGTTGCCGATCCTCCGTTCCTTCTCCTCCTTGTCTTTGTTCACCACTTGCGTTATAATTAGCATTCTCGTGCTCCCGCACAGACGGCTCCCCCGGCCACCGCATCACGGGGGAAACAAATGAACAAAAATAAGCCGTTGATTAATAACGCCATGACAACCGCAACGGCATCGTTTTGGCAAAACAGGCCTGTGCGGCCCCCGCACATCTCTTTTACCACCTCGGTAAAACCGCAATGCACAAGTGGCGTGCGCTCGTTAAATATAATTGCTGCACTCATGTATATCTTCATTAGCTTGTGTTCCTATCTCGTAGCAAATAAACATCTGTGTTAGTGAAACACACACACTTTCACTCACACACAGACACACACACACACACACACACACACCTCCTTCACAGTTTGAAGCAGGGCTAGAAGTATGAATGACAGGTGATGCGACAGTGTCTTATCACCGTCTGTGTCTTTCCTTTCTATAGACTCTCCCCCTCCCTCCCTCCCTCCCTCGTTCTCCACCTTTCCTCACCAACACATTTCGAGCAGTGTTTACCTGGCTCACTGACTCACCAGTTTCAAAACACCAGTATTTGTTTGCTAAGCTGAGATTCGCAACTGATAGACCCTGTTTCTACGAATGACTTTCTACAAGCCGAGAGCTTGACTCCTTTTCCAGAGTGCTTTGTTCCTTGTCTGTCGATTCCCCAAGCTGGCGAGGTGCCAGACACCATCCTTCCTTCCCCAGCCCGCATTTACGATGCGCCTCACATCGCACATCTTACTCCATTGATTGCTGAGTCAGCGAAGGGCCTGCACACACACACACACACACACACACACACACACACACACACACACACCATTTCATGAATGCTCACTGTAGGTAAAGACAACATTGATCCAAACTTCTAGCAGATCTTATGACACATTATTCCAGCTCATGACCATGCACTACCACTCAAACAGACTAAAAACATTTACATTTACGTCATTTAGCAGACGCTCTTATCCAGAGCGACTTACAGTTAGTGAATACATATATATATTTTTTTGTAATTTTTTGTTTTTTTTCAAACTGGTCCCCCGTGGGAATCAAACCCACAACCCTGGCGTTGCAAACGCCATGCTCTATCAACTGAGCTACATCCCTGCCGGCCATTCCCTCCCCTACCCTGGACAACGCTAGGCCAATTGTGCACCGCCCATGAGTCTCCCAGTCGCGGCCGGCTGCGACAGAGCCTGGGTTCGAACCAGGATCTCTAGTGGCACAGCTAGCACTGCGATGCAGTGCCTTAGACCACTGCGCCACTTTGGCTGATATTATGTTTGAGTTCACAAGAAAATATAAGCACTTTGAGCTTTGGAAAAGTCCTAATCAATTACTATTATTAAGAATATAAGATATAAGGTATGACCTTTAAAGCTAAATTACTAAAGCAGGAAGCACCAGTGACTGGGTTAATAAGGAAGTGGTCAGATGACGCAGATGCTAAGCTACAGGACCATTTTAACAAAGGACGAGCTAAATCACTTCTATGCTCACTTTGAGGCAAGCAAAACTGAAGAATGCATGAGAGCATCAGCTGTTCCGGATGACTATGTGATCACGCTCTCCGTAGCCGATGTGAGTAAGACTTTTAAACAGGTCAACATTCACAAGGCCGCAGGGCTAGACGGATTACCAGGACGTGTACTCCGAGCATGCGCTGACCATCTGGCAAGTGTCTTCACTGACATTTTCAACATGTCCCTGACTGAGTCTGTAATACCAACATGTTTCAAGCAGACCACCATAGTCCCTGTGCCCAAGAACACTAAGATAACCTGCCTAAATGACTACCGACCCGTAGCACTCACGTCTGTAGCCATTAAGTGCTTTGAAAGGCTGGTCATGGCTCAAATCAACACCATTATCCCAGAAACCCTAGACCCACTCCAATTTGCATACCGCCCCAACAGATCCACAGATGATGATGATAATAATAATAATATGCCATTTAGCAGACGCTTTTACCCAAAGCAACTTATAGTCATGTATGCATACATTTTTATGTATGGGTGGTCCCGGGGATCGAACCCACTACCCTGGCGTTACAAGCGCCATGCTCTACCAATTGAGCTACAGAGGACCACATTTCACACCTGGACAAAAGGAACACCTACGTGAGAATGCTATTCATTGACTACAGCTCAGCGTTGAACACCATAGTGCCCTCAAAGCTCATCACTAAGCTAAGGACCCTGGGACTAAACACCTCCCTCTGCAACTGGATCCTGGACTTCCTGACGGGCCACCCCCAGGTGGTAAGGGTAGGTAACAACACATATGCCACGCTGATCCTCAACACGGGGGCCCCTCAGGGGTGCATGCTCAGTCCCCTCCTGTACTCCCTGTTCACCCATGACTGCATGGCCAGGCATGACTCCAACACCATCATTAAAGTTTACCGACGACACAACAATGGTAGGCCTGATCACGGACAACGATGAGACAGCCTATAGGGAGGAGGTCAGAGACCTGGCCGTGTGGTGCCAGGATAACAACCTCTCCCTTAACATGATCAAGACAAGGGAGATGATTGTGGACTACAGGAAAAAAAAGTGGACTGAGCACGCCCCCATTCTCATCGACGGGGCTGTAGTGGAACAGGTTGAGAGCTTCAAGTTCCTTGGTGTCCACATCACCAACAAACTATCATGGTCCAAACACACCAGTGTTGTGAAGAGGGCACGACAAAGCCTATCCCCCCTCAGGAGGCTGAAAAGAGTTGGCATGGGTCCTCAGATCCTCAAAAAGTTCTACAGCTGCACCATCGAGAGCATCCTGACTGGTATGGCAACTGCTCGGCCTCCGACCGCAAGGTACTACAGAGGATAGTGCGTACGGCCCAGTACATTACTGGGGCCAAGCTTCCTGCCATCCAGGACCTCTAAACCAGGCGGTGTCAGAGGAAGGCCCTAAAAATTGTCAAAGAATACAGCCACCATAGTTATAGACTGTTCTCTCTGCTACCGCACGGCAAGCGGTACCGGAGCACCAAGTCTAGGTCCAAAAGGTTTCTTAACAGCTTCTACCCCCAAGCAATAAGACTCCTGAACAGCTAATCATGGCTACCCGGACTATTTGCATTGCACCCCCACCCCACCCCACCACACCCCAAACCCCTTTTTTATGCTGCTGCTACTCTGTTTATTATTTATGCATAGTCACTTTAACTCTACCCACATGTACATATTACCTCAATTACCGCACATTGACTCTGTACCGGTACCCCATGTATATAGCCTCCCTACTGTTATTTTATTTCACTGCTGCTCTTTAATTATTTGCTATTTTCAATATTTTACTTAACACTTTTTGTTATTTTTTTCTCTTAAAAAACTGCATTTTTGATTAAGGGCTTCTAAGTAAGCATTTCACTGTAACATTTTATTTTATTTTATTTACTGCTGTCCAAAGTCCACTCCATTTCAGTGGCTTCTGTGCATTATTGGCTGAACTAAGGCTATTCTGACTAAAGACAAGGCCTATTGAAACCTGGGTTGTGTTCAGCAAGGCACACTGTGGAAAAATGTAAATCAGTGTTTATCAATGGAATAGCTCAGGTACCAACTTTACTTGGTTCAAAAATGTTCTCTCCCGTTCCGTGCCTTTGTCTTCTCAAAAGGGCAAAACATAGATGAAGACTGAATCAATAGCAACTCGCAAGGATGAAAATCTAAACTGGACAAGGGCAGGAATTGTAAGGTATCTGTCATGAGGGTTCTGTATTTACAGGACAAAAGAGCTGGATAGGAATAACAATAACAAATGATTCCACACTAAGAAATAAGAACCAATTAGACAAGTTTGCACCAAAGATACATAGACCTCCTCCTCGGGATCATCTTTCACTTTCTACACAGTTCACACAATTATGTATGTATACGCATAATGAGCATATCAGTGAATATATATATATATACAGTTGAAGTCAGAAGTTTACATACACTTAGGTTGGAGTCATTAAAACTCATTTTTCAACCACTCCACAAATGTCTTGTTCCCAAACTATAGTTTTGGCAAGTCGGTTAGGACATCTACTTTGTGCATGACACAAGTAATTTTTCCAACAATTGTTTACAGACAGATTATGTCACTTATAATTCATTGTATCACAATTCCAGTGGGTCAGAAGTTTACATAAACTAAGTTGACTGTGCCTTTAAACAGCTTGGAAAATTCCAGAAAATGATTTAATGGCTTTAAAAGCTTCTGATAGGCTAATTGACATCATTTGAGTCAATTGGAGGTGTACCTGTGGATGTATTTCAAGGCCTATCTTCAAACTCAGTGCCTCTTTGCTTGACATCATGGAAAAATGTAAAGAAATCAGCCAAAAAAATGGTACACCTCCACTAGTCTGGTTCATCCTTGGGAGCAATTTCCAAACGCCTGAAGGTACCACGTTCATCTGTACATCCCAACCGTGAAGCACGGGAGTGGTAGCATCATGCTGCGGGGGTGCTTTGCTGCAGGAGGGACAGGTGCACTTCACAAAATAGATGGCATCATGAGGAAGGAAAATTATGTGGATATACTGAAGCAACATCTCAAGACATCAGTCAGGAAGTTAAAGCTTGGTTGCAAATGGGTCTTCCAAATGGACAATGACCCCAAGCATACTTCCAAAGTTGTGGCAAAATGGCTTAAGGACAACAAAGTCAAGGTATTGGAGTGGCCATCACAAAGCCCTGACCTCAATCCTATAGAACATTTGTTGGCAGAACTGAAAAAGCGTGTGCGAGCAAGGAGGCCTACAAACCTGACTCAGTTACACCAGCTCTGTCAGGAGGAATGGGCCAAAATTCACCCAACTTATTGTGGGAAGCTTGTGGAAGGCTACACGAAACGTTTGACCCAAGTTAAACAATTTAAAGGCAATGCTACCAAATACTAATTGAGTGTACGTAAACTTAAATAAATAAAAGCTTAAATAAATCATTCTCTCTACTATTATTCTGACATTTCACATTCTTAAAATAAAGTGGTGATCCTAACTGACCTAAGACAGGGAATTTTTACTAGGATTAAATGTCAGGAATTGTGAAAAACTGAGTTTAAACGTATTTGGCTAAGGTGTATGTAAACTTCAGACTTCAACTGTATATAAAATGTTGCATAATAGGGGGCCTAAGGCACTGCATCAAGCCGATGTTTTAACTAGGCCACACTGACTCTCCTGCTTTTACCTCCATTTTGCCCTCTCAATGACAACCTCTCGCCCTCTCTCTATCCATCTTGCTCTCTCTGTTAGTCTTTTTCCCTTAAATGTCTGTTTCTATTTGGTCCCTGCGTAGGCAAGCTGGCTGAAATGGAACACTGCACAAACAAATGTTTGTTCTGGCCCCTGCAAACCCAGGAGACAGTGGGTTGTAGCTGGTGTGTGCGCGTGTGTGTGTGGACCAGCTGTCTCCATCCTGTCCCACCAGTGATTGCCTCCAGTGGGACCACTGGGACTGGGGCTAGAGGAGGGGGAGGGGCCGCGTGCCAATTGCTTCGGGGTTAGGGGCCAGAGAGTGGGAGGAGTTGCCACCTTAAGAAAACATAAGGGGTCACTGCGTTGACTGGTTGCTTCTTGTCTCCAGTCTCTCATTTCTCTCTCTCTGCCTCCACTCCCTTATTCCCTCTCTGTGTCTCTCTCTCCATTACAGTCTATAGATATTCTCTTTGTATACTGCCGTCTCCATCTTTGTCTCTCAGAAGAGATACCAATCACTGCCTGTAAATATGTATTGTTTTTATCAATCGTTCCTTTGCTCTACCTCTATCTACAACTTTTCCCATCCTAATCACTCATCAGTGGCGCTTTATTTCCCCCTACCTTTTTCCCTGCGTCCTTCTCCTACGAGGGGGAACTGGCTTTAATAATCAAAGAAAATAAAGTGTGGGTAGACAGTCGGGGGGGGGGGGGATTGATTAAACCGTCAACGAAAAAAGGGAAATAAAAACCTGACAGAAGGAGGTGTAATGAGGGTGGAGACATCGAGAGGGGGTGGATCAGAATTTGCACATGATTTATTCATAAAAAGTGTGTGTGGGGGGGGTGGAAATGGGAGGGGGGGATTAAGACTGAAGGTGCCACCTGAACCAACCTCGATCCCACCAGCTTATCCACACGCCCCACGCCCCTCTGCCATCCCTTGAGCCCTCGGGCCCTCTGGCACGGGGACTTGAAGGGCCGTTAATTGTCACCCGAACACGGTTTTAATCACATTGCCGTTACCTCCCCCTCCACAACAGAAGACCTTCCATGCCCTCCGGGGCATGACTAAACTAAGGCGGGGGGGGGGGGGGGGGACGTGTGCCGTCATTAACACTGGGTCCCATATGCTGTGGCCAGTATCCGGGGAGGCCCCTCAGTAGCACACCCCTTCCACCACACACACCCTCGTACCCCCCTTCAGCTCCCTGTGGAATAGATGCGTAGGAGGGGATTACACACCGGCGCTCTAATGAATAACTAAGCCAGCACTAATGGAGACCCCATCTCCCCCTCCCTTACTTTAGCCATCCATCCCTCCCTCCACGTTTGATCCGTCCCTTAACCCCAAGCCTGTGGCACGCTTCGTCCACGTTCCGCATATGGCTGGTCACGCTCGAGAGACAAATAAATAACCACCTCACACACACACGACCCCCCCCCCCCCCCCCACCCCCACTGGGGTCCCGTCTGGAGAGAGACCCCTGCTACATGTTTAATTCTCTCTCTCTCTCTCCCTCTCTCGCTCTCTCGCTGCCAGCTTTTTCTTATTGTCTCACTGCTCCAAAGAGAAAGGGGGAGTGCCTGCATGTGTGTGTGTGTGAGGGGACTGAATGAGGAGTTGCCTTGGAAACGGGAGGCACACTGATCTGCCGCAGTGAAGAAATGGGGGGAGAGGGAGAGAGACAGAGTTGAGAGAGTGAGAATGAGCAAGGAGCTAGTGTGTAAGAGTGTGGGTGTCTGTGTGCATGTGTGTGTGTTAGAGAGAGAGAGGAGAGAGGGAAAGAGAGTGGCAGGGTGTGGTTAACAAAGTCCCTGCAGTGAACAGGGGAAGAGTGAGAGAGGGAACTTGGGAAAGAGACTTAAAGATGTGTGGGTCTGTGTGTGCATATGTGGGCACGTGGTTTGTGTGTTATGTGTGTGTGCGGGTGTAGTTTGAGAAAGTCATTGAATAAAAAGCCTCTCCCGCGCATTAATGTCAAGAGCATTGCAGCAGAGCCCAAGGGCAGAGGGACACTTCCATTGATATGCAATCACTCTCCACTCCAGTGTGGACTGGTCCCATTAAAATGACACACAGACACACACACACACACACACCCAACCCCCTCCTAACGCAGCAGGCGTAAAAAGACGCCTGAGTGGAGTTCCCACATCCGGTTTTCAGCGGAAAAGAAAGCTAGGTTGAATTAGCTGTATCCCTAAAAAGCGGACGGGGTGCCCCCTCCCAGACATGCTGGTCGCTCTAGATGGAGTGCATAGCGACATAATGTGTCACCCCAGTTTTGCATGCCTATTCATTTTCCCAGTGAGAGCACTGCAGGTAGAATGAACAGGGTCTACAGAGCCATAAACAGTCCCAATCACAGTCAATGGAACAGATAACATTTTCCACTGCAACCAGTTGTCAATTCTCCATACAAACAGCCACATGAAGATTGTCAACAGTAGCACCACCGATGGTCAATGCACAAAGGATCTTGAGGTATCAACTGGTCAGCCAAGATGCCTGTGTTGTGTTAAAAAGTCACGAAACGGAAGAAAACATTCCAGAACTAATAAAATGAGGACGTACTATCTGAACGTGTCTAATAAGAAACACTGGTTTTCGTTTCACGTTGCAACGCTCTTTAAAACCTTATGCCCTGATGAACAAGACTACTAGGTTTCAAAGATTAAAAAACGTTGATAGTGTGAGAAGAAAATAATCACAATTATATTTTAACATAGTCAATCATGTTTAACAATAGTTGTTAAAAACACCAAATTGCATTGCTGGTACAATTTAAAACATTGTGTGTGGGTTTGATTGGATAATAGAGCCGTGAAACACTGATTGTGATCTGGTAGTCGGGATTAACATGGGTAACCGGGATCCCGGGTCTGTCCCGGGAACACTTCACATTGTAATGACAAAACCTGGGAAATTACAAAATTTCTCCCCAATGTCGCCACTAATGCAATTCCACAAAATACACAACACAAGCAGCATCAGATTAGCAAAAAATAAAATAGCACATTATACAAACAGGGTGTCGCATGGAAGCCTTTAGCCCAGTGTATTTACTTCACACAAAGTCTGCATAAATTCAAAGCACACGCATAATTGACACTGCCGGCCTGCACACATGACCCGAATGCAGTTAATAAACCCTACAGGAAATCCCTAAAGTATAGCCTATAAAAGAACATGTGCCTCTTTGAGCTGTCATTGTGACTCTTCAGAAATTCACAAATTTGATAGGTCTATGCATAATTCACTACATATGTGTCTGTCACAGACATGAAGTCTGTTAGCATTTTCCCTCATGCCTCTCTGAATTGTTATCTTCTCCTGTCCTAGAGCCTAGGCTATTTTTCTATCCAATCCCAATCCCACTGAAACCCAAAATCCTGACTCCTGTCTCGCATGAAAACTCCTAACTTTATTCTGTAATACTGTATATAGGTTGCATTATCAAAGCCTATGCATGTCAAGATACCCCCCGCTTCTCTTGCTGCCTATACAGTGGGGGAAAAAAATATTTAGTCAGCCACCAATTGTGCAAGTTCTCCCACTTAAAAAGATGAGAGAGGCCTGTAATTTTCATCATAGGTACACGTCAACTATGACAGACAAATTGAGAAGAAAAAAATCCAGAAAATCACATTGTAGGATTTTTTATGAATTCACCTACAAACAAGCAAGATTTCTGGATCTCACAGACCTGTAACTTCTTCTTTAAGAGGCTCCTCTGTCCTCCACTCGTTACCTGTATTAATGGCACCTGTTTGAACTTGTTATCAGTATAAAAGACACCTGTCCACAACCTCAAACAGTCACACTCCAAACTCCACAATGGCCAAGACCAAAGAGCTGTCAAAGGACACCAGAAACAAAATTGTAGACCTGCACCAGGCTGGGAAGACTGAATCTGCAATAGGTAAGCAGCTTGGTTTGAAGAAATTAACTGTGGGAGCAATTATTAGGAAATGGAAGACATACAAGACCACTGATAATCTCCCTCGATCTGGGGCTCCACGCAAGATCTCACCCCGTGGGGTCAAAATGATCACAAGAACGGTGAGCAAAAATCCCAGAACCAGACGGGGGGACCTAGTGAATGACCTGCAGAGAGCTGGGACCAAAGTAACAAAGCCTACCATCAGTAACACACTATGCCGCCAGGGACTCAAATCCTGCAGTGCCAGACGTGTCCCCCTGCTTAAGCCAGTACATGTCCAGGCCCGTCTGAAGTTTGCTAGAGTGCATTTGGATGATCTAGAAGAGGATTGGGAGAATGTCATATGGTCAGATGAAACCAAAATAGAACTTTTTGGTAAAAACTCAACTCGTCGTGTTTGGAGGACAAAGAATGCTGAGTTCCAAAGAACACCATGCCTACTGTGAAGCATGGGGGTGGAAACATCATGCTTTGGGGCTGTTTTTCTGCAAAGGGACCAGGACGACTGATCCGTGTAAAGGAAAGAATGAATGGGGCCATGTATCGTGAGATTTTGAGTGAAAACCTCATTCCATCAGCAAGGGCATTGAAGATGAAACGTGGCTGGGTCTTTCAGCATGACAATGATCCCAAACACACCGCCCGGGCAACGAAGGAGTGGCTTCGTAAGAAGCATTTCAAGGTCCTGGAGTGGCCTAGCCAGTCTCCAGATCTCAACCCCATAGAAAATCTTTGGAGGGAGTTGAAAGTCCGTGTTGCCCAGCGACAGCCCCAAAACATCACTGCTCTAGAGGAGATCTGCATGGAGGAATGGGCCAAAATACCAGCAACAGTGTGTGAAAACCTTGTGAAGACTTACAGAAAACATTTGACCTGTGTCATTGCCAACAAAGGGTATATAACAAAGTATTGAGAAACTTTTGTTATTGACCAAATACTTATTTTCCACCATAATTTGCAAATAAATTCATAAAAAATCATACAATGTGATTTTCTGGATTTGTTGTTGACGTGTACCTATGATGAAAATTACAGGCCTATCTCATCTTTTTAAGTGGGAGAACTTGCACAATTGGTGGCTGACTAAATACTTTTTTTCCCCCACTGTATGAGAGCTTCAGTAGATAATTAACAAATGGTATGAGAGTAGATATGGATATTTTTAAAACAGAGTTGGTGCCCATCATGATATTTAAACTATACTGAACAAAAATATAAAATGCAACATGCAACAATTTCAAAGATTTTACTGAGTTACAGTTCATATAAGGAAATCAGTCAATTGAAATAAATTCATTAGGCCTTTATCTATGGATTTCACATGACTGGGCCTTGGAGGGCATAAGTCCACCCACTTGGCAGCCAGGCCCACCCACTGGGGAGCCAGGCCCAGCCAATCAGAAGGAGTTTTCCCCCACAAAAGGGCTTTATTACAGACAGATATACTCCTCAGCATTCCCCCCCACCTCCCCTCAGACGATCCCGCAGGTGAAGAAGCCGGATGTGGTGGTCTTGGGCTGGTGTGGTTACACGTGGTCTGCGGTTGTGAGGCCGGTTGGACGTACTGCCAAATTCTCTAAATAAACATTACATTCTCTGGCAACAGCTCTGGTGGACATTCCTGCAGTCAGCATGCCAATTGCATGCTCACTCAAAACTTGAGACATCTGTGGCATTGTGTTGTGTGACAGAACTGCACATTTTAAAGTGACCTTTTATTGTCCCCAGCACAAGGTGCACCTGTGTAATGATCATGCTGTTTAATCAGCTTCTTGATGCCATACCTGTCAGGTGGATGGATTATCTTGGCAAATGAGAAATGCTCACTAACAGGGATGTAAACAAATTTGTGCACAAAATTCGAGAGAAATTAGCTTTTTGTGCGTATAGAAAATGAATGGGATTTTTTATTTCAGCTCATGAAACATGGGACCAACACTTCATGTTTCATTAATTTTTTGTTCAGTGTATTTGCATAATCTCCCCATTACTCATGAGCTGATCTGCTATCTGTATACTCATCAACTCGATTTTGCCAAATATAGGAGGTATTCTGTCATTCGTTGAAGGAGGTTATCTAGCAAGTTTAGCAACTTTAGTCATTTGACTTTTGTCATTTGACTGCCGTTACAACGTTTGTATGATTCGACAATGCTATACTCGGGGTCCGCTCTGTGCGTCTTGAGCGCACTCTGTGTAGAGATAGCCTACTGCTGAAATGCGCTGAATTAATTGAGGAACATGATAATGCTTGACATTTATGAACGGCCTGTTTCGCAATCCACAACAATGTAATTGGAAATCAAAGATAGTTACTCTATCATTACTAAATCTCAGTTTAATTTGACAGTTTAAAGTCTGCTTGACAGAGTCGCTAACCTTAGCTAGCTAGCTAAGCTGCTAGCCATCAAGCTAACGAAGATAGCTGATTGGATGGAGGCCTCTCCATTCAGAGGAAGATGCGAATGCTTCCTGCGTTGTAGGAGTTGTGTTTACTATGCTCTTTTCCGGGACACTGTGGGCCGACCGGATTTTCAATGCAACAACTGCCTACTTGCGGAGGACTATAGAATAGAGCTGTCTACCCTAAGCAAGCAAATTTCAACGTTGCACAATTTGCTGGGGAAATCACTTCCGCCTACCTTCTCCTTCTCTACACTTCTGATATGGTGAGAGAATCACAGCCCTGTCACCACTCTTTGACTGACTTGCCAGTGCTTCACAGAGACCTCTCACCGAAGAAGTCTCCCCCACTTGTGAAAATTGAACAGGACCGACGCTTCTAGAGAGCCTAGCGGATGCCACAGTCTCTGATCTCGCTATCCAGCAATGGAATCACATCACCCTTCGTAAGCCTAATGGAAGGCAGTGGTCAATGGTGAACAGAGCTTCTTTGGCTTTGGGAAGCCCAATCCAGACATCAAACAGCTTCGTCCCCCTGGCCTCGGAGGTTGCCGTGCCATTGTCCTCTACCCTGTTTCCAACCCAGGGGGATCCTACCTCGGGTTCAGATCTTCAGAGCTCTCACCTCATCGGACCGTGAGGGTGTCTCAGACGCCGGCCCCTTCGTCAGCCACAATGGATTCTACGACTGGCTCGGGTCCATCGAGCCTCACCTCCCATCGGTCCTCGAGGGGTCTCCTAAACCCCTTCAGGCGGAAAAACGACGAACCTCCTTGGCCATTTCACCAGCTGTCACCATCGGCAGCTCTATGGTGAGAAATATATTGGTTCCCGGGGCAAAAACCCTGTGCTATCCTGGAGCACGAGTACAGGAAATGACAAGGCTACTTCCTACCGTTCTATGACAGCTGCTGGGTCCTGACGCTGTCGTATTCCATGTGGGGTCGAACGGCATTAGGAGGGCTAGCCCCGAACTGTTGAAACTGGATTTTAAAGAACTGTTTCTAGCTCTGAAAGACTCCAAAACACAGCTGATTATTTCAGGCCCTGTGCCATCGCTGGGACGCGGCTGCGAAAGATTCAGCAGGCTACTGGCATTACACATCTGGCTAAAGGACTACTGTAGCTCTGTTGGGATAACTTTTATAGATACTTTGACACCTTTTGAAAACAGAAGATGCTCTACAGGAATGATGGAGTCCATCGAAATCATTTTGTTGCCTGGCCGCGAGAGACAATGAGTTATTAGTGACCCAAGACCTACTCTGATAATCCCTACCATTGTGTAGCTGAGTTGTCGTAGTGCTGCTGCTAATGTACAATGTCCCAGGGGTGTTGGAAGTGTAACAGTGGAGGCTGCTGAGGGGAGGACGACTCATAATAATGTCCAGAATGGAGTGAATGGAATGGCATGAATGTGAATGTGAATGGAAACACATGAGTGTGTTTGATACCATTCGATTCTCTCCATTCCAGCCATTATACTCCATTCCAGACATTATTATGAGCCTTCCTCCCCTCAGCAGCCTCCACTGTAATGTAAGTAACCTAATTTATGTTCCTCTATCTCCCCTGAATGCCTCTGTCAATCCAACAGCAGTAATCATGCGTACATGAACCTGAGTTATACTGTTAGGACTGAGGCGGTTTGCCCTAGTAGGGAGCCGCACTATATGCAGTTCACCCTGCACTATCAGCTCATAAATAAATATCACTGTCATGTCTACCTCTGACAAGCCTTCCAGTAAAGCAAAAAACAACCAAGAATCCTAGAAAAGCGCTAGAAATAGCCCACATTAACATATGTAGCCTGAGAAACAAGGTCATGAAATCGATAACTTGCTAGTAATAGATGACATTCATATACCGACTATCTCTGAAACTGACCTAGATAACACCTTTGATGATACAGTGGTAGCAATACACTGTTTCAACATCTTCAGAAGAGACATGAATGCCAATGGTGGAGGTGTTGCCATTTATATTCAGAGTTATTTCCTGTAAAGCTTAGAGAGGATCTCATGTCAAATACTGTTGAAGTAATATGGCTACAGGTTCACCTGCCTCACCTAAAGCCTATAATTGTGGGAAGTTGCTATAGACCATCACGTGCTAACATTCAGTATATGGATAATATGTGTGAAATGCTTGATAATGTATGTGATATCAACAGAGAGGTATATTTTCTGGGTGACCTAAATATTGAATAGCTTTCATCAAGCTGCCCACTCAAGAAAAAGCTTCAAACTGTAACCTGGTTCAGGTTATCAGTCAACCTACCAGGGTATTTACAAACGGCAAAGGAAAGAAATCATCCACATGTATTGATCACATCTTTACTAATGCTGCTCTAAACCAGTATCCACATCCATTGGATATAGTGATCATAATTTAGTAGCCATGTTTGGAAAACCAAAGTTCCAAAGGCTGGGCCTAATATGGTGTATAAGAGATCATATAAGAGGTTGTCGTGACGTGAATTACTTTAATGTATGACTGTTTTATATCGAATCACCTAACTATGTTTAATTGTCACTCAATTAAATTAATCATGTAACAATTAACTCATTAGGAATTTGGGGTACCACGGAAGAAGTTGTTTAACGAGTTACCATCTCCCGAATTAAACTCTTAGAAGATATACAGTGAGGGAAAAAAGTATTTGATCCCCTGCTGATTTTGTACGTTTGCCCACTGACAAAGACATGATCAGTCTATAATTTTAATCGTAGGTTTATTTGAACAGTGAGAGACAGAATAACAAAAATGTTATCAATTGATTTGCATTTTAATGAGGGAAATAAGTATTTGACCCCTCTGCAAAACATGACTTAGTACTTGGTGGCAAAACTCTTGTTGGCAATAACAGAGGTCAGACGTTTCTTGTAGTTGGCCACCAGGTTTGCACACATCTCAGGAGGGATTTTGTTCCACTCCTCTTTGCAGATCTTCTCCAAGTCATTAAGGTTTCGAGGCTGACGTTTGGCAACTCAAACCTTCAGCTCCCTCCACAGATTTTCTATGGGATTAAGGTCTGGAGACTGGCTAGGCCACTCCAGGACTTTAATGTGCTTCTTCTTGAGCCACTCCTTTGTTGCCTTGGCCGTGTGTTTTGGGTCATTGTCATGCTGGAATACCCATCCACGACCCATTTTCAATGCCCTGGCTGAGGGAAGGAGGTTCTCACCCAAGATTTGACGGTACATGGTCCCGTCCATCGTCCCTTTGATGGTGTGAAGTTGTCCTGTCCCCTTAGCAGAAAAACACCCCCAAAGCATAATGTTTCCACTTCCATGTTTGACGGTGGGGATGGTGTTCTTGGGGTCATAGGCAGCATTCCTCCTCCTCCAAACACGGCGAGTTGAGTTGATGCCAAAGAGCTCGATTTTGGTCTCATCTGACCACAACACTTTCACCCAATTCTCCTCTGAATCATTCAGATGTTCATTTGCAAACTTCAGATGGCCCTGTATATGTGATTTCTTGAGCAGGGGGACCTTGCAGGCGCTGCAGGATTTCAGTCCTTCACGGCGTAGTGTGTTACCAATTGTTTTCTTGGTGACTATGGTCCCAGCTGCCTTGAGATCAATGACAAGATCCTCCCATGTAGTTCTGGGTTGATTCCTCACCGTTCTCATGATCATTGCAACTCCACAAGGTGAGATCTTGCATGGAGCCCCAGGCCGAGGGAGATTGACAATTATTTTGTGTTTCTTCCATTTGCGAATAATCGCACCAACTGTTGTCACCTTCTCACCAAGCTGCTTGGCGATGGTCTTGTAGCCCATTCCAGCCTTGTGTAGGTCTACAATCTTGTTCCTGACATCCTTGGAGAGCTCTTTGGTCTTGGCCATGGTAGAGAGTTTGGAAACTGATTGATTGATTGCTTCTGTGGACAGGTGTCTTTTATACAGGTAACAAGCTGAGATTTGGAGCACTCCCTTTAAGAGTGTGCTCCTAATCTCAGCTCGTTACCTGTATAAAAGACACCTGGGAGCCAGAAATCTTTCTGATTGAGAGGAGGTCAAATACTTATTTCCGTCATTAAAATGCAAATCAATTTATAACATTTTTGACATGCATTTTTCTGAATTATTTTGTTGTTATTCTGTCTCTCACTGTTCAAATAAACCTACCATTAAAATTATAGACTGATCATTTCTTTGTCAGTGGGCAAACACACAAAATCAGCAGGGGATCAAATACTTTTTTCAATCACTGTATATGTTACATATCGATAACAGTCACTTACTAAATAATTACCTCTTATCAGTCTCATTCTGAACGTCGCATAATCCTTGAACTTGCAAGAACCCTAACCTTATTGATGAATCAGCAATACACAAATTGGCTTAACTATTTATTTACTAACTAAATAATAACACAACACAAACACACATAGGTTATAGATTACTAACGTAATACAATGAAAACAGGTCCCTAGTGGACTGGACTAACTTTAGCATGAATGCTTGGGTAGTGGAGCAGTCAGAATGGAAGGGAGAGACAGAGATTCAAACTATCGTGGTTACTTTGGAAACTACACTACACGGAAATACAAATGATTAAACCCCCACTAAACGCTAATGGGATTAGAAATGCAACATGTATTTACGTGTAGCTGTCCTCAATAGTTCAGTTGATGATGTAGGACTCTGGTTTGCCCACCAGAGATCCCAATGTACTTGGTAGAATTTCTGGTCGTAGTGGTGGTTAGAATGGATACTTCAGATGTACCAGCGGTTGTCGGAGAGGAATTGTCCTTTCCAACTCATATCTTTAGTGAAAGTTCTCTAGACGACTATACATACCAGCTGCAGACTGAAATGATAAGGTCTAGTGCATTGTCTTCTTCTTCACCTTGTGTAGAGGTTGAGAGTTTTAAAGTTTCTCAATTTTCTCACGTTTCTCACGTTTTCTGGTCTGGTAGAAATTCAACCATTTGCAACGTTTAGCTCACGCTTCACGTCTGCTGGTCTAAAGAGTTTCAACCATTTTAAGCTGTGGGGCTTGCTGGTCTGGTAGAAATTCAACCATTTGCAGCGTTTAGCTCACGCTTCACATCTGCTGGTCTAATGTTTAAATGTTTTTCAAGGCTTTTTATGCACTCAGGTAAAAGGTGCGTTCCATCATGTTTGTGCTCATCTGGGCATGGCCACTGACTGAGAACAAATCAATATTAAAAACAAAAATCTCATCTAGAATGCTAAAATCACATTGTTATCTTCACAAAAGTATTATTATACTTAATCATTAATTTTATACAACAATTAGATGCAAACCTCATAACAGGGAAGTGAACCCCCCCAGAGATACAGTTATGTTGTTCCACCGTCTTTAATGACATCACAACACAGTAACACATTTGACATGATTGTTCTTTAAGTCCCCACCAACCATTTCCCACATACTTTTAAGTAGGAATGTTGTTTCATTATGGATGTTGGAGTTTTGGCGGGAAGACTTCCTTTGTTAACAAAGGGGTCCTTTCTTACAATACTTCATGGCAAGGAAGAGAAAGTCTGCACAGTATTTACGACCGGTCATAAAACTGACCCCCAGGAAAGGGGGTGTTCAAACCTTTGCCTAGCCGGCATGTTTGATCCTCAACCCATGAAGGCAAGTCATGACAAGGTTTTGTAGTGATTCCTATGTTAAAGATGTAAAGAATATTTGCTGGTCTGTTGTGTGTAATGAGGAGCAACCAGACGCTGCACTTGACACATTTATAACATTTCTTATTCGAGTTACAGTACTAATAAGTATGCACCCATTAAGAAAATGACTCTAAGTGTCAGGATTGAGTGTAGAGGTAGTGTAGAATCAGGCGCAGGACACACAGAGGTTTCGAACAGCGTCTTTAGTAAAGTCCAAAAACAAGCCACACACGGCAACAGGCTACAGGCGAACTTTACGCACAACGGTAAAGTATGCTAAAGGCGCACAAAGTGCGGAACTCTCTCTCAAAGACTAAAATACAGAGAGAACAGAATAAACGAACTAGCACACAACGTGACAATGAACAATTACACACAACACCTGACCAAACACAAGATAACTAAATAGGACGCATAATGAACACTAACAAGGAACAGGTGTAACCAACAGACAAAACCAATCAAACATAGAAACATAGAACGGTGGCAGCTAGTACTCCGGAGACGACGACCGCCGAAGCCTGCCCGAACAAGGAGAAGGAGCAGCCTCGGCCGAAACCGTGACACTAAGAACTGTTAAATCCCCATGGATTGATGAGGAATTGAAAAACTGTATGGTTGAGAGGGATTGTAAGTCGCTCTGGATAAGAGCGTCTGCTAAATGACGTAAATGTAAATGTAATGAGGTAAAAGGAATGGCAAATAAGTCTGGCTGCACAGCTGATCGTCAAACATACTGTAAATTGAGAAATCATGTCACTAAACAAAAATAAGAAGAAATTGTACTATGAAACAAAGATAAATTATATAAAGAATTATACTAAAAAGCTTTGGAGCAGCTTAAATTAAATCTTGGCAAAAAAAGGCGAACTCAGCTCCATCCTTCATTGAATAAGATGGTTCATTCATCACAAAACCCACTGATGTTGCCAACTACTTTAATACTTTTTTTTTAATTGGCAAGATTAGCAGATTTAGGCATGACAACAACAAACTCTGAAACTACTCATCCATTCATAACTGACCAAATTATGAAAAACAAGCGTTGTAATTATTATTCCGTAAAGTGAGTGTGGAAGACGTGAAAAAACTATTGTTGTCTAGCAACAATGACAAGCCACCTGGGTCTGACAACTTGGATGGAAAATTACTGAGGATGATAGCAGACTATATTGCAATTCCTATTTGCCATCTCTTCAATCTAAGCCTACAGAAAAGTGGAGGGAAGCAAAAGTCATTCCGCTACCCAAGAATAGCAAACCACCCTTTACTGGCTCAAACAGCTGACCAATCATTCTGTTACCAACCTTTAGTAAACTTTTTGAAGGTTTGACCAGATACAATGCTATTTCACAGGAAACAAAATAACAATTGACCTACAGCATGCTTACAGGGGCACTCAACATGTACAGCACTTACACAAATGACTGACGATTGGTTTAAAGAAATTGATAATAAGAAGCTGGTTGGAGTGGTTTTGTTAGACTTCAGTTTTTGACATTATCGATCATAATTTGCTGCTGGAAAAACGTATGTGTTATGGCTTCACATCCCCTGCTATATCGTGGATCGACAGTTACCTGACTAACAGAACACAGAGGGTGTTCTTTAATGGAAGCCTCTCCAACATAATCCAGGTATAGTCGGGCATTCCCCAGGGCAGTTGTCTAGGCCCCTTACTTTTTTCAATCTTTACTAATGACCTGCCACTGGCACTGAGTAAAGCCTGTATGTATGCCAATGACTCAACATTATACACGTCAGTTACCACAGCAAGTAAAATCACTGCAACACTTAAAAAAGAGCTGCAGTCAGTTTTAGAATGTGTGGCAAGTAATAATCTAGTACTAAATATTTCAAAAACTAAAAGCACTTATTTGGGACAAACAATTCAATCAACCCTAAACCTCAATTAAATCTTGTAGTGAATAATGTGGACATTTAGTAAATTGAGGAGACTAAACTGCTTGGTGTAAGCCTGGATTTTAAACTGTCATGGTCAAAATATATTGATGCAACGGTACAGTTGAAGTCGGAAGTTTACATACAACTTAGCAAAATACATATAAACTCAGTTTTTCACAATTCCTCACATTTAATCCTAGTAAAAAGTCCCTGTCTAAGGTCAGTTAGGATCACAACTTTATTTTAAGAATGTGAAATATCAGAATAATAGTAGAGAGAATTATTTATTTCAGCTTTTATTTATTTCATCACATTCCCAGTGGGTCAGAAGTTTACATACACTCAATTAGTATCTGGTAGCATTGCCTTTAAATTGTTTAACTTGGGTCAAACGTTTCGGGTAGGATTCCACAAGCTTCCCACAATAAGTTGGGTGAATTTTGGCCCATTCCTCCTGACAGAGCTGGTGTAACTGAGTCAGGTTTGTAGGCCTCCTTGCTCGCACATGCTTTTTCAGTTCTGCCCACAAATGTTCTATAGGATTGAGGTCAGGGCTTTGTGATAGCCACTCCAATACCTTGACTTTGTTGTCCTTAAGCCATTTTGCCACAACTTTGGAAGTATGCTTGGGGTCATTGTCCATTTGGAAGACCCATTTGCGACCAAGCTTTAACTTCCTGACTGATGTCTTGAGATGTTGCTTCAATATATCCACATAATTTTCCTTCCTCATGATGCCATCTATTTTGTGAAGTGCACCAGTCCCTCCTGGACCAAAGCACCCCCACAGCATGATTCTGCCACCCCCATGCTTCTCGGTTGGGATGGTGTTCTTCGGCTTGCAAGTCCCACCTTTTTCCTCCAAACAGCGGTATGACGGCTGCGTGGTCCCATGGTGTTTATACTTGCGTACTATTGTTTGTACAGATCAACGTGGTACCTTCAGGCGTTTGGAAATTGCTCCCAAGGATGAACCAGACTTGTAGAGGTCTACATTTTCTTTTCTGAGGTCTTGGCTGATTTATTTTGATTTTCCCATGATGTCAAGCAAAGAGGCACTGAGTTTGCAGGTAGGCCTTGAAATACATCCACAGGTACACCTCCAATTGACTCAAATGATGTCAATTAGCCTATCAGAAGCTTCTAAAGCCATGACATCATTCTCTGGAATTTTCCAAGCTGTTTAAAGGCACAGTCAACTTAGTGTATGTAAACTTCTGACGCACTGGAATTGTTGTACAGTGAATTATAAGTTAAATAATCTGTCTGTAAACAATTGTTGGAAAAATTACTTGCCATGCACAAAGTAGATGTCCTAACCGACTTACCAAAACTATAGTTTGTTAACAATAAATCTGTGGAGTGGTTGAAAAACTAGTTGTAATGACTCCAACCTAAGTGTATGTAAACTTCCGACTTCAACTGTAGCTAAGATGGGGAGAGGTCTGTCCATAATAAAGGCTACTCTGCTGTCTTGACAAGGCTATCAACAAAACAAGTCCTACAGGCCCTAGTTTTGTCGCACCTGGACTACTGTCCAATCATATGGTCAATTGCCACAAAGAGGGACACAGGCAAATTACAGTTGGCAGCAGCTAATGGCAGCAGCTAATGGTGAGCCATAATAAATACAAAAAAACAATGAATATTAAACGTTTTATAGTATAAATCACACCAGCAACACACTTACCTATTCCCCGATTAACCAATCTTCAAAGTTTACACAAAAAATGAGGGGTTCAACCATAGTCGCGGGAAGTAGGGGTGCTGAGGGTGGTGCAGCACCACCTGAAAAATCTGAATAAAAAATATATATATTGGGGAGAACAAGTATTTGATACACTGCCGATTTTGCAGGTTTTCCTACTTACAAAGCATGTAGAGGTCAAATTTTTATCATAGGTACACTTCAACTGTGAGAGACGGAATGTAAAACAAAATCCAGAAAATCACATTATGATTTTTAAGTAATTAATTTGCATTTTATTGCATGACATAAGTATTTGATACATCAGAAAAGCAGAACTTCATATTTGGTACAGAAACCTTTGTTTGCAATTACAGAGATAATACGTTTCCTGTAGGTCTTGACCAGGTTTGCACACACTGCAGCAGGGATTTTGGCCCACTCCTCCATACAGACCTTCTCCAGATCCTTCAGGTTTCGGGGCTGTCGCTGGGCAATACGGACTTTCAGCTCCCTCCAAAGATTTTCTATTGCGTTCAGGTCTGGAGACTGGCTAGGCCACTCCAGGACCTTGAGATGCTTCTTACGGAGCCACTCCTTAGTTGCCCTGGCTGTGTATTTCGGGTCGTTGTCATGCTGGAAGACCCAGCCATGACCCATCTTCAATGCTCTTACTGAGGGAAGGAGGTTGTTGGCCAAGATCTCGCGATACATGGCCCCATCCATCCTCCCCTCAATACGGTGCAGTCGTCCTGTCCCCTTTGCAGAAAAGCATCCCCAAAGAATGATGTTTCCACCTCCATGCTTCACGGTTGGGATGGTGTTCTTGGGGTTGTACTCATCCTTCTTCTTCCTCCAAACACGGCGAGTGGAGTTTAGAACAAAAAGCTATATTTTTGTCTCATCAGACCACATGACCTTCTCCCATTCCTCCTCTGGATCATCCAGATGGTCATTGGCAAACTTCAGACGGGCCTGGACATGCGCTGGCTTGAGCAGGGGGACCTTGCGTGCGCTGCAGGATTTTAATCCATGACGGCGTAGTGTGTTACTAATGGTTTTCTTTGAGACTGTGGTCCCAGCTCTCTTCAGGTCATTGACCAGGTCCTGCCGTGTAGTTCTGGGCTGATCCCTCACCTTCCTCATGATCATTGATGCCCCACTAGGTGAGATCTTGCATGGAGCCCCAGACCGAGGGTGATTGACCGTCATCTTGAACTTCTTCCATTTTCTAATAATTGCGCCAACAGTTGTTGCCTTCTCACCAAGCTGCTTGCCTATTGTCCTGTAGCCCATCCCAGCCTTGTGCAGGTCTACAATTGTATCCCTGATGTCCTTACACAGCTCTCTGGTCTTGGCCATTGTGGAGAGGTTGGAGTCTGTTTGATTCAGTGTGTGGACAGGTGTCTTTTATACAGGTAACGAGTTCAAACAGGTGCAGTTAATACAGGTAATGAGTGGAGAACAGGAGGGCTTCTTAAAGAAAAACTAACAGGTCTGTGAGTGCTGGAATTCTTACTGGTTGGTAGGTGATCAAATACTTATGTCATGCAATAAAATGCAAATTAATTACTTAAAAATCATACAATGTGATTTTCTGGATTTTTGTTTTAGATTCCGTCTCTCACAGTTGAAGTGTACCTATGATAAAAATTACAGACCTCTACATGCTTTGTAAGTAGGAAAACCTGCAAAATCGGCAGTATATCAAATACTTGTTCTCCCCAATGTATATACAACAACAAAAAAGGTGCTACTAGTCCTGTATTAGCGGACCAACATAGCCGTCCGTTGGCGAAAAATCGCAGCACCCCCACCCCCAAACTACTTCCCGCGGCTCTGGGTTCAACATGGGTTCTTCCAAGATAGAGTAGCATTGCTCACAGAGTAGTATTGCTTTTTACGAATAATAACAAACAGAAAATGGCATGACAAATGTTTTTTACAACAATTTAACCCCAGTAGCAATGTCATAAAGACAAAAAGGCTTTTTGCACAGACCCTCCTAAGTTAAATTGAGAGATGAAGTATAAATACTATTGCAACGGATGTCTCCTTTGTAAAAAAAAATAAAAGGAGAGAGACTCTCGCAATGCCCTGACAAAAAGCTATTTTTAAGGAGGAACCATGTCAGAAAGGGGTTTGGATGCGCGCATCACTGATTCTACAGTGCATCCGGCTAAAACTGCACCGGAATCTTGTGAGTTGCTCCAAAATGAAAATGGGAGAGAAGCAGACCGAGCAGGAGCGAGAGAGCGAGAGAGGGAGCAAGAGGAAAAGAGAAGGAGTATGAGAGAATGGTAAAGAGGGAGAGAAATAGAGAAAGGGAATGCGAGAGAGAGAAAACAAAATATGTAATGAATGCCTTTCGCTCTCCTTTTTTGGAGGGAGGATTAACAAAACAGTGTATTCGTTTGGATGCAGATGGGGGCGTTCAATTATTGACGCCGTCAAAATGCCAGAGAGCATAGTCGGTGGAGGTTCCAAAAAAGTGTACACACTTCCAAACTCCGGGCCCATCAACTAAGGTTTAGTGTCTCTTATGGCCTGTTGGAAGAAGCACTCAGCACTCAGGGCGAGTCATGTGGTCGACGCACAATATTGGAATGGAGCTGTTTGTTTTGTAGCATCCAATAGACTATATTGGAATGGAGCCTTATGTTTTAGCGTCTGATGCACAATATTGGAATGGGGCCTTTTGTTTTGGACCATTCAACGATGTGTTCCAGAATAGCTCCTAATAGAACAATAAGACGGCTTCATTAAAACAACACAACAGTGTTTGTATTTGTATTTATTATGGATCCCCATTAGCTGCTGCCGAGGCAGCAGCTACTCTTCCTAGGGTCCGACAAAATTAAGGCAGTTACATTACAATAAATTCATAACAGATTTCACAACCCACTAAGTGTGTGAACTCAGGCCACTATGCCACTACCACATGTCTACAACACAAAATCCATGTGTACGTGTGTGTATAGTGCTTATGTTATCATGTGTGTGTGTATGCATGTGTCTGTGCCTATGTTTGTGTTGCTTCACAGTCCCCGCTGTTCCATAAGGTGTATTTTTATCTGTTTTTTAAATCTGATTCTACTGCTTGCATCAGTTACCTGATGTGGAATAGAATTCCATGTACAGTTGAAGTCGGAAGTTTACATACACTTAGGTTGGAGTCATTAAAACTTGTTTTTCAACCACTCCACAAATTTCTTGTTAACAAACTATAGTTCTGGCAAGTCGGTTAGGACATCTACTTTGTGCATGACAGAAGTAATTTTCCCAACAATTGTTTACAGACAGATTATTTCACTTATAATTCACTGTATCACAATTCCAGTGGGTCAGAAGTTTACATACACTAAGTTGACTGTGCCTTTAAACAGCTTGGAAAATTCAGGAAACTGACCTCATAGCTTTAGAAGCTTCTGATAGGCTAATTGACATCATTTGAATCAATTGGAGGTGTACCTGTGGATGTAATTCAAGGCCTACCTTCAAACTCAGTGCCTCTTTGCTTGACATCATGGGGAAATCAAAATAAATCAGCCAAGACCTCAGAAATAAATTGTAGACCTCCACAAGTCTGGTTCATTCTTCAGAGCAATTTCCAAATGCCTGAAGGTACCAAGTTCATCTGTGCAAACAATTGTACGCAAGTATAAACACCATGGGACCACGCAGCCGTCATACCGCTCAGGAAGGAGACGCGTTCGGTTTCCTAGAGATTAACGTACTTTCGTGCGAAAAGTGCAAATCAATCCCAGAACAACAGCAAAGGACCTTGTGAAGATGCTGGAGGAAACGGGTACAAAAGTATATATATCCACAGTAAAACGAGTCCTATATCAACATAACCTGAAAGGCCGCTCAGCAAGGAAGAACACCATCCCAACCGTGATACATGGGGGTGGCAGCATCATGCTGTGGGGGTGCTTTGCTGCAGGAGGGACTGGTGCACTTCACAAAATAGATGGCATCATGAGGAAGGAAGATTATGTGGATATATTGAATCAACATCTCAAGACGCATGGGTGTCTGAGCTGTGTGCTAGTCGTTTAAACAGACAGATCGGTGCTTTCAACATGTCAATACCTCTCACAAATACAAGTAGTGATAAAGTCAATCTCTCATCCACTTTGAGCCAGGAGAGATTGACATGCATATTGTTAATGTTAGCTCTCTGTGTACATCCAAGGGCCAGCCGTGCTGCCCTGTTCTGAGCCAATTGCAATTTGTTGCAAAAAAATAATAATTGCAAAAGTCCCTATTTTTGGCACCTGACCGCACGACTGAACAGTAGTCCAGGTGCGAGAAAACAAAGACCCTGTAGGACCTGCCTTGTTGATAGTGATGTTAAGAAGGTAAAGCAGCGCTTTATTATTGACAGACTACTCCCCATCTTAGCTACTGTTGTATCAATATGTTTTGACAATGACAGTTTACAATCCAGGGTTACTCCAAGCAGTTTAGTCACCTCAACTTGCTCAATTTCCACATTATTCATTACGAGATGTAGTTGAGGTTTAGGGTTTAGTGAATGATTTGTCCCAAATACAATGCTTTTAGTTTTGGAAATATTTAGGACTAACTTATTCCTTGCTACCCATTCCGAAACTAACTGCAGCTCTTTGTTAAGTGTTGCAGTCATTTCAGTTGCTGTAGTAGCTGACGTGTATAGTGTGGAGTCATCCACATACGTAGACACACTGGCTTTACTCAAAGACAGTGGCATGTCGTTAGTAAAGATTGGAAAACGAAGGGGTCTAAACAGCTACCCTGGGGAATTCCTGATTCTACCTGGATTATGTTTGAGAGTTTTCCATTAAAGAACACCCTCTGTGTTCTGTTAGACAAGTAACTCTTTATCCACATTATAGCAGGGGGTGTAAAGCCATAACACATACGTTTTTCCAGCAGCAGACTATGATCGATAATGTCAAAAGCTGCACTGAAGAAACAATCATTTTATCATAAATTTCTCTCAGCCAATCATCAGTCATTTGTGTAAGTGCTGTGCTTGTTGAGTGTCCTTCCCTATAAGCGTGCTGAAAGTCTGTTGTCAATTTGTTTACTGGGAAATAGAATTGTATCTGGTCAAACACCATTTTTTCCAGAAGTTTACTAAGGGTTGGTAACAGGCTTATTGGTTGGCTATTTGAGCCAGTAAAGGGGGCTTTACTATTCTTGGGTAGCGGAATGACTTTAACTTCCTTCCAGGCCTGAGGGCACACACTTTCTAGTAGGCTTAAATTGAAGATGTGGCAAATAGGAGTGGCAATATCGTCCGCTATTATCCTCAGTAATTTTCCATCCAGATTGTCAGACCCCGTGGCTTGTCATTGTTGATAGACAACAATACTTTTTTCACCTCTTCCACACTGACTTTACGGAATTCAAAAGTACAATTCGTCTTTCATAATTTGGTCAGATATACTTGGATGTGTAGTGTCAGTGTTTCTTGCTGGCATGTCATACCTAAGTTTGTTTATCTTGCCAATAAAACATTCATTAAAGTAGTTGGCAATATCAGTGGGTTTTGTGATGAATGAGCCATCTGATTCAATGAATGATGGAGCCGAGTTTGTCTTTTTCCCCAAAATGTCATTTAAGGTGTTCCAAAGCTTTTTACTATCATTGTTTATATAATTTATTTTTGTTTCATAGTATAGTTTCTTTTTCGTTTTATTAAGTTTAGTCACATGATTTCTTAATTTGCAGTATGTTTGCCAATCAGTTGGGCTGCCAGACTTATTGGCCATACCCTTTGCCTCATCCCTCTCAACCATACAATTGTTCAATTCCTCATCAATCCAAGGGGATTTATAGATATGGCTACTATATTGTGATCACTACATCCTATGGATTTGGATACTGCTTTAAAGCACATTTCTGCAGCATTAGTAAAGATGTGATCAATACATGTTGATGATTTCATTCCTGTGCTGTTTGTAAATACCCTGGTAGATTGACTAACAACCTGAACCAGGTTGCAGGCACTGGTTACAGTTTGCAGTTTTTTTCTTGAGTGGACAGCTTGATGAAAGCCAGTCAATATTTAAATCACCCAGAAAATATGCTTCTCTTTTGATATCACATACAATATCAAGCATTTCACACATATTATCCATTATACTGATTGTTAGCTCTTGGTGGTCTATAGCAGCTTCCCACAAGAATGGGCTTTAGGTGAGGCAGAACCTGTAGCCATATTACTTCAACAGTATCATCTCTAAGCTTTACAGGAATGTGGTTCCGAATATAGACCGCAACACCGCCCCTGTTGGCATTTCTGTCTTTTCGGTAGATGTTATAACACAATGTATTGCTACCACTGTATCATCAAAGGTATTATCTAAGTGAGTTTCAGAGATAGTCAGAATATGAATGTCATCTGTTACAAGCAAGTAATTGACTTCATGGACCTTGTTTCTCAGGCTGCATATGTTAATATGGGCTATTTTTAGCACTTTTCTGGGTTGTTTGATTGTTTTCAATGCTTTACTGGCTATTTTTAGAACTTCTCTGGGTTGCTTGATTGTTTCCAATGCTTTACTGGGAAGCTTATCCGAAGTAGATTTGTTCATGTTATTTATATTGGAGCTGATAGCGCAGGGTGAGCTGCACACAGTGGTCTTCCTACTAAGGCACACCGCCTCAGTACTAACAGTGTACCTCTGGTTCATAGGCTCATAATTACCGCATACAATAGCTGTAGGATCAACAGGGCAATTAGGGGGATATAAATTAAGTTACTTAAATTGTGTCTGCCAACGCCCCTAGGATAATATACATTTGCTGCAGCATTATGATGACTCATTGTCACAATGGTAGGGATTAACTGAGCTCTCCTTGGGTCATTGATAAGTCATTGTTTCAACGCAGCCTTGAAATGCGTAGACAGAGTCCAGGAGCCAAGATGATTTGGATGGACTCCGTCCTTCCTGTAGAGTATCTTCTGTGTCCAGAATGTCTCAAAGTTATCTATAAAAGTGATTCCAGCAGAGCTACAGTAATCATTAAGCCAGACATGTAACGCCAGTAGCCTGCTGAATCTTCCACACCCGCGGCCCAATGATGGTACTGGACCTGAAATGATTGGCTGTTTTTTGGAGTCTTTTATTGCTAAAATCAGTTCTTTAAAATCAATTTCCAGATGTTCTGAGCTAGCCCTCCTGATATCGTTTGACCCCACACGGACTACGACAGCGTCGTAGTCCATGTCGTAGAACAGTCGGAAGCAGCCTTGTGATGTCCTATACTCGTGCTCCTGGGTAGCACAGGGTTTTGCATTGGGAACCGAGACGTTTCTCACCATAGAGCTGCCGATGATGACAGCTGGTGATGTTGAATGGGCTGGCCTCCCAGGCAGCCCCATGGTCTGACGAGGGTGGGAGCTCCGAGGACCTGAACCTGAGGCAGAAGCCACCGGAGACAGAACAGAGGATCCGGATCCGATCTTGAATGGGAAGCCCCTAAGGACGAAGGCGCCGGAACCTCTGGATCCAGGGCAGCAAAGCCATTTCTGGTCTGTGTCAGGTCTGGGCTTAACATCTCCAAGTACTGTGATGGCCCATATATTTTCTTTTCACATTGTCCTTTACAGCATGGTTCCAGCAACAATAGTGTAGGCCAGGCCAGCCCAATACAGCTTGGCTGGGCTCAGTTTGGCTCTACAATGTGGATTAGGCACTTGTGGAACAGTGTCACGAGCAGGCAGAGCCTGAGCCAATTGGACATAACTGTTTAATCAATATGTCTGGAGGTGAAAGGCTAGGAGCTGAGTGTTAAGAGGGCTTTTCCACTGTAGTGAAGAGCCGGAATCAGGAGATCTCCAAACATATTCCCTCTTCTCTAATGGCTTTAGTAACAGTCTAGGAATGGAAGGCTCACTGACTGCGAGCTACTGCTGAAGTGTGAGGGGGTCATTCAAGGTCCTCTCCCCCCGGAACGAGCCTCTGTCTGGGTCGCTGAACCAGGCCCCCTCCCCTGGGGCCCCAGAGAGTGTCTCCGTCCGCACACTCCCCAAACAGGAATCCCACCACCCCCAGGCTCACCTCTGTCTCTGCACCCCTCAGTTGCACAACACTGCCATCTGCTGGTGGAGGCAGAAAGTGTAACTGTCCTGCAGCAGGGTCGAAGACGGAGGAGAAAGGTATACCCCAATGACCTTAGCCACAACAGCAAAGGTCCTTCGTTGTGTTGGGAGAGAGCAAACACATGTTGTTTTGGCATCTATTTCATGTATTATTGATTTCTATACAAGTGGGATGTTTATTGAGGCACGTCAGCACACAGCTTTGTTCAAGGGCAAAACAGCGAGAGCTATCTCTTAAGTACCGCAGATCCAATTCTGTAAAGAGTAGTCTGTTGTTTTGTTTGTTTGTTTGTGTTTGCCTGTGTGTGTGTGCATGCAATGGTATTTTTTAAAGCATGTGTGTGAGAGTGTGTGCATGCGTACCTGCGAGAGAAAGAGTATGCAAGACCCACAGTACAAGTTTATGTTCGTGTATACAGTATGTGCAAGCGTGAATGAGTGTGTGTCTGTGCGCATGCGTGAGTGTTTGCGTGCAAGTGAGGGTGTTTTTTTAAAGCATGTGTGAGTGAAAGTGTGCATTCGTACGTGCGTGAGGAAGAGTATGCAAGACCTACAGTACGAGTTTATGTTTGTGTATATCAAATCAAATCAAATTTTATTGGCCACATGCGCCGAATTCAACAGGTGCAGACATTACAGTGAAATGCTTACTTACGTATACAGTACAAGCACGTGTGTTTGCAAGTGTGAATGAGTGTGTGTCTGTGCATATGGGGTGCTTATATTTGTCCTATTTCACACATGTACAAGTGTGTGGTGTGTAATGGAAATGTGTTTTTTGCATATCCCACACCCCCTGAGACACCCTTGGAGAGTGAGGTCACGGCCAGGGATCAGCCATTATTGACGACGACCCTGGGTCAAGTGCCTTGCTCAAGGGCAGATCGACAGATTTTTTACATAGTCGGCTGGTTGGCTGGGGATTCGAACTAGCAACCTTTCAGTTACTGGTCCAACGCTCTAACCGCTAGGCTACCTGCCGCCCCATGTACATGTTGTGTGTGTGCAGGTGTACAGCAACTGCACCGCCCGCAACCGCAGGGCTCTCCAGAGGGTGGTGCGGTCAGCCCAACGCATCACCGGGGGCACACTGCCTGCCCTCCAGGACACCTACAGCACCCGATGTCACAGGAAGCCTAAAAAGATAATCAATGACATTAGCCACCCGAGCCATGGCCTGTTCACCCCGCTACCATCCAGAAGGTGAGGTCAGTACAGGTGCATCAAAGCTGGGACCGAGAGACCGAAACAGCTTCTATCTCAATGCCATCAGACTGTTAAATAGCCATCACTAGCCGGCTACCACCCGGTTACTCAACCCTGCACCTTAAGAGGCTGCTGCCCTATGTACATCGACATGGAATCACTGGTCATTTTAATAATGGAACACTAGTCACTTTAATAATGTTTACATAGGGCTTTACTCATTTCATATGTATATACTGTATTCTATTCACTGTATATACTGTATTCTATTCTACTGTATTTTAGTCAATGCCACTCCGCCATTGCTTGTCCTAATATTTATATATTTGTTAATTCCATTCTTTTACTTTTAGATTTGTGTGTATTGTTGTGAATTGTTAGATACTACTGCACTGTTGGAGCTAGGAACACAAGCATTTCGCTACACCCGCAATAGCATCTGCTAAATATGTGTATGTGACCAATAAAATGTGATTTTATGTGTTTGTGTATATCTGCATGTGTGTCAACAGCCATGCTTAGTAGAGTGCACCAGCTCCTGCTCCATCACCCCACAGCCCAACACCTCCAGCCAGTCATCCTGGAAACGCACCTCCATCTCAAAGGAGGGATATGTGAAGGGGAAGTAACACTCCACCCAGTGGATTTCCAGCTCTGGCACAGAAATAGATAAGAGGAGGATGAAGGGAGATGGAGGAGAGGAAAGGACGGGTTGAGACAAAGGGCGAGGGACTGATCCAAAAATTATCAAAAAGTTAAATTTCCCCATATCCTTTCCTTCAAGAGACCAATGGCGTAAAAGGACTATGGGCCTGTTAAAACAAATTTAAAAATGGATCCTTCCTTCCTTCCTTCCTTCCTTCCTTGAAGTAATCACTGCTCTAAGATCATAGCATAATCAGCAAGGGTTCCTCAGCTAGCTTTCACCAATGCAGTCATGCAAGAACATTTCAAGGAAGGGAAGAAGTATTGAAACAAAGTCAAATCACATTTTATTTGTCACATGCGCCGAATAAAACAGGTGTAGACCTTACAGTGAAATGCTTACTTACAAGCCCTTAACCATCAATGCAGTTTTAAGAAAAATAAGTGTTAAGTAAAAAATAGATAAGTAAAAAATAAAATATAAAAATAAAAAACAAAGAGCAGCAGTAAAATAACAGTAGCGAGGCTATATACAGGGGGTACAAGGTAAACAGAGAGTGGCAGCAGGTTTAAAAGAGGGGGTGGGTGGGGGGACAATGCAAATAGTCCGGGTAGCCATTTGATTAACTGTTTAGAAGTCTAATGGCTTGGGGGTAGAAGCTGTTAAGGAGCCTTTTGGAGCTAGACTTGGTTCTCCGGTACCGCTTGCCGTGCGGTAGCAGAGAGAACAGTCTATGACTAGGGTGGCTAGAGTCTTTGACAATTTAAGGGCCTTCCTCTGAAACCACCTGGTATAGAGGTCCTGGATGGCAGGAAGCTTGGCCCCAGTGATGTATTGGGCCGTACGCACTACCCCCTGTTGTGCCTTGCGGTCGGAGGCCGAGCAGTTGCCATACCAGATAGTGATGCAACCAGTCAGGATACTTTTGATGGTGCAGCTGTAGAACTTTTTGAGGATCTGAGGACCCATGCCAAATCTTTTCAGTCTCCTGAGGGGGAATAGGCTTTGTCGTGCCCTCTTCACGACTGTCTTGGTGTGTTTGGACCATGATAGTTTGTTGGTAAAGTGGACAACAAGGAACTTGAAGCTCTCAATCTGCTCCACTACAGCCCTGTTGATGAGAATGGGCGTGCTAGGTCCTCCGTTTCCTGTAGTCCACAATCATCTCCTTTGTATTTGATCACGTTGAGGGAGAGGTTGTTATCCTGGCACCACACGGCCAGGTCTCTGACCTCCTCCCTATACGCTGTCTCATCGTTGTCGGTGATCAGGCCTACCACTGTTGTGTCGTCGGCAAACTTAATGATGGTGTTGGAGTCGTGCCTGGCCATGCAGTCATGGGTGAACAGGGAGTACAGGAGGGGACTGAGCACGCACCCCTGAGGGCCCCTGTGTTGAGGATCAGCGTGGCAGATGTGTTGTTCCCTACCCTAATCACCTTGGGGCGGCCCGTCAGGAAGTCCAGGATCCAGTTGCAGAGGGAGGTGTTTAGTCCCATGGTCCTTAGCTTAGTGATGAGCTTTGAGGGCACTATGGTGTTGAACGCTGAGCTGTAGTCAATGAATAGCATTCTCACGTAGGTGTTCTTTTTGCCCAGGTGGGAAAGGGCAGTGTGGAGTGCAATAGAGATCGCATCATCTGTGGATCTGTTGGGGCGGTATGCAAATTGGAGTGGGTCTAGAGTTTCTGGGATAATGGTGTTGATGTGAGCCATGACCAGCCTTTCAAAGCACTTTATGGCTACAGACGTGAGTGCTACGGGTCTGCAGTCATTTAGGCAGGTTACCTTAGTGTTCTTGGGCCCAGGGAGTGGTGATCTGCTTGAAACATGTTGGTATTACAGACTCAGAACAGGTTGAAACTGGCAGTGAAGACACTTGCAAATTGGTCAGTGCATGCTCAGAGTACACGTCCTGGTAATCCGTCTGGGCCCTGCGGCCTGTTTAAAGGTCTTACTCACATTGGCTACGGAGAGCGTGATCACACAGTCATCCGGAACAGCTGATGCTCTAATGCATGCTTCAATGAATAGAAGTAATTTAGCTCGTCTGGTAGGCTCGTGTCACTGGGCAGCTCGCAGCTGTGCTTCCCTTTGTAGTCTGTAATAGTTTGCAAGCCCTGCCACATCCGACGATCGTCGGAGCCGGTGTAGTACGATTGAATCTTAGTCCTGTATTGATGCTTTGCTTGTTTGATGGTTTGTCTGAGGGCATAGCGGGATTTCTTATAAACATCCGGGTTAGAGTCCCGCTCCTTGAAAGCAGCAGCTCTACCCTTTAGCTCAGTGCGGATGTTGCCTGTAATCCATGGCTTCTGGTTGGGGTATGTACGTACAGTAACTGTGGGGACGATATCATCGATACACTTTTGATGAAGCTAGTGACTGATGTGGTGTACTCCTCAATGCCATCGGAAGAATCCCGGAACATATTCCAGTCTGTGCTAACAAAACAATCCTGTAGCTTAGCATCTGCGTCATCTGACCACATCATTATCGACCGAGTCACTGGTGCTTCCTGCTTTAGTTTTTGCTTGTAAGCAGGAATCAGGAGGATAGAATTATGGTCAGATTTGCCAAATGGAGGGCGAGGGAAAGCTTTGTACGTGTCTCTGTGTGTGGAGTAAAGGTGGTCTAGAGTTTTATTTTCCTCTGGTTGCACATTTAACATGCTGGTAGAAATTAGGTAAAATGGATGTAAGTTTCCCTGCATTAAATTCCCCGGCCACTAGGAGCGCCGCCTCTGGATGAGTGTTTTCCTGTTTGCTTATGGCCTTATACAGCTCATTGAGTGCGGTCTTAGTGCCAGCATCAGTTTGTGGTGAAAACTCTCTTGGTAAATAGTGCGGTCTACAGCTTATCATGAGATACTCTACCTCAGGCGAGCAAAACCTTGAGACTTCCTTAATATTAGATTTTGTGCACAAGCTGTTGTTTACAAATATACACAGACCGCCACCCCTTGTCTTACCGGAGGCGGCTGTTCTATCTTGCCGATGTAGCGTAAACCCTACTAGCTGTACAGTGCCTTACAAAAGTATACATCCCCCTTGGCGTTTTTCCTATTTTGTTGCATTACAACCTGCAATTTAAATGGATTTTTATTTGGATTTCAAATAATGGGCATTCACAAAATAGTCCAAATTGGTGAAGTGAAATGAAAAAAATTACTTAACCAATTACCTTCAGAAGTCACATAATTAGTTAAATAAAGTCCACCTGTGTGCAATCTAAGTGTCACATGATGCATTAAAGAACATAATTGGTTAAAGAAAATTGTGATAAATAACAAAGTATAGCAGTTTCATTTCAGGACCAAAGGATTGACAACCGTCCCATATAGATTGCAAAATAGTTGGGAAGAGATTTTTGACGTACCGATTCCATGGCATAGTGTTTATGAACTGATATGCAAAACGACGCCGGATTCAAAACTTAGAATTTTTCAATTTAAATTATTATATAAAATTCTTGCTACCAATAGAATGTTATTTATATGGGGGATACAATCTTCCCAGCTCTGCAGATTTTGCTGCGAAGAGACAGAATCATTAGATCATTTGTTTTGGTACTGTCCATTTGTAGCTTGTTTTTGGACACAGGTCCAGGAATGGCTGAAGGATTGCAATATTTACCTGGAGCTAACCCTGCAGATACATTACTGGGTGATCTGAAAAGTCATAGTCAATCGATCAATAATATAATAATACTTTTAGCAAAAATGTTTATTTTTGATTTACAATCTGTAGAAACAATGAGAATAGAAGGGTTCAGAACTTTTATAAAACATCACAGTACAGTTGAAAAATATATGGCAAATAGAAATCCAATTTGGATGGTGTTAAGAGATAGATGGGTGGTGTTGAACGGAGTTGAAGGATGGGTCTAATAACAACTAACAACAACTAATAACAACAAGATAACTAATGTAAAGCATACTGTGTCCATAATAGGTATATTGGTTATAGGTTGAGAGCTTTTGTGAAAGAGCACAGTTGGAGAGATATGGCATATAGAAGCAAACCGGATGGACATCATGAAAATGATCGGAGAGGTTGAGGGTAGAGGAAGTTCAGGAGTAAAACAAACAAAACAGAATTATTGTAAAATTGACTGTGTCCATAAAATGTATATAGTATGTATAAGCTGGAAGTAGAGGCCTAAGCATTGTTGGTTACTAGTTTACTCCAATTAGGGAAGGGGTGGTGGGGTTGGAAAGTAATAAAGGGAAATATATATATTTTTAAGGATATGTACATATATGTTTGTATATGTATTTATATGTACAGTGGGGGAAAAAAGTATTTAGTCAGCCACCAATTGTGCAAGTTCTCCAACTTAAAAAGATGAGAGAGGCCTGTAATTTTCATCATAGGTACACGTCAACTATGACAGACAAAATGAGAAAAAAAAATCCAGAAAATCACATTGTAGGATTTTTAATGAATTTATTTGCAAATTATGGTGGAAAATAAGTATTTGGTCAATAACAAAAGTTTCTCAATACTTTGTTATATACCCTTTATTGGCAATGACACAGGTCAAACGTTTTCTGTAAGTCTTCACAAGGTTTTCACACACTGTTGCTGGTATTTTGGCCCATTCCTCCATGCAGATCTCCTCTAGAGCAGTGATGTTTTGGGGCTGTCGCTGGGCAACATGGACTTTCAACTCCCTCCAAAGATTTTCTATGGGGTTGAGATCTGGAGACTGGCTAGGCAACTCCAGGACCTTGAAATGCTTCTTACGAAGCCACTCCTTCGTTGCCCGGGCGGTGTGTTTGGGATCATTGTCATGCTGAAAGACCCAGCCACGTTTCATCTTCAATGCCCTTGCTGATGGAAGGAGGTTTTCACTCAAAATCTCACGATACATGGCCCCATTCATTCTTTCCTTTACACGGATCAGTCGTCCTGGTCCCTTTGCAGAAAAACAGCCCCAAAGCATGATGTTTCCACCCCCATGCTTCACAGTAGGTATGGTGTTCTTTGGATGCAACTCAGCATTCTTTGTACTCCAAACACGACGAGTTGAGTTTTTACCAAAAAGTTATATTTTGGTTTCATCTGACCATATGACATTCTCCCAATCCTCTTCTGGATCATCCAAATGCACTCTAGCAAACTTCAGACGGGCCTGGACATGTAATGGCTTAAGCAGGGGGACACGTCTGGCACTGCAGGATTTGAGTCCCTGGCGGCGTAGTGTGTTACTGATGGTAGGCTTTGTTACTTTGGTCCCAGCTCTCTGCAGGTCATTCACTAGGTCCCCCCGTGTGGTTCTGGGATTTTTGCTCACCGTTCTTGTGATCATTTTGACCCCACGGGGTGAGATCTTGCGTGGAGCCCCAGATCGAGGGAGATTATCAGTGGTCTTGTATGTCTTCCATTTCCTAATAATTGCTCCCACAGTTGATTTCTTCAAACCAAGCTGCTTACCTATTGCAGATTCAGTCTTCCCAGCCTGGTGCAGGTCTACAATTTTGTTTCTGGTGTCCTTTGACAGCTCTTTGGTCTTGGCCATAGTGGAGTTTGGAGTGTGACTGTTTGAGGTTGTGGACAGGTGTCTTTTATACTGATAACAAGTTCAAACAGGTGCCATTAATACAGGTAACGAGTGGAGGACAGAGGAGCCTCTTAAAGAAGAAGTTACAGGTCTGTGAGAGCCAGAAATCTTGCTTGTTTGTAGGTGACCAAATACTTATTTTCCACCATAATTTGCAAATAAATTCATTAAAAATCCTACAATGTGATTTTCTGGATTTTTTTATCTCAATTTGTCTGTCATAGTTGACGTGTACCTATGATGAAAATTACAGGCCTCTCTCATCTTTTTAAGTGGGAGAACTTGCACAATTGGTGGCTGACTAAATACTTTTTTTCCCCCACTGTATGTATGTGTATGTGTATGTATGTATGTATGTATGTATGTATGTATGTATGTATGTATGTATGTATGTATGTATGTATGTATGTATGTATGTATGTATGTATGTATGTATGTATACATATATATATTTGCGAGAAAAAAAACATTTGTGGGATTGGAAGTGATGCAGACAATTACATTGATGGAAGTTACAATCTATCTGTAATATTAAGGCTGATCTACCCCCTAAAAAAACAAAACACAGTGTCACATGATCTGTCACATGATCTCAGTATATATATATATATACCTGTTCTGAAAGGCCCCAGAGTCAGGGTTGGGTTATAAAGTACAGATCAGGGTTGGGTTATAAAAAAATATCAGAAACTTTGAACATCCCACGGCGCACCATTAAATACTTTATTAACAAATGGAAAGAATATGGCACCACAACAAACCTGCCAAGAGAGGGCCGCCCATCAAAACTCTCGGACCAGGCAAGGAGGGCATTAATCAGAGAGGCAACAAAGAGACCAAAGATAACCCTGAAGGAGCTGCAAAGCTCCACAGCGGAGATTGGAGTATCTGTCCATAGAACCACTTTAAGCCGTACATGCCACAGAGCTGGGCTTTACGGAAGAGTGGCCAGAAAAAAGCCATTGCTTAAATAAAAAAATAAGCAAACACGTTTGGTGTTCGCCAAAAGGCATGTGGGAGACTCCCCAAACATATGGAAGAAGGTACTCTGGTCAGATGAGACTAAAATTGAGCTTTTTGGCCATCAAGGAAAACGCTATGTCTGGTGCAAACCCAACTCCTCTCATCACCCTGAAAACACCATCCCCACAGTGAAGCATGGTGGTGGCAGCATCATGCTGTGGGGATGTTTTTCATTGGCAGGGACTGGGAAACTGGTCAGAATTGAAGGAATGATGGATGGCGCTAAATACAGGGAAATTCTTGAGGGAAACCTGTTTCAGTCTTCCAGATATTTGAGACTGGGATGGAGGTTCATCTTCCAGCAGGACAATGACCCTAAGCATACTGCTAAAACAACACTCGAGTGGTTTAAGGGGAAACATTTAAATGTCTTGGAATGGCCTAGTCAAAGCCCAGACCTCAATCCAATTGAGAATCTGTGGTATTACTTAAAGATTGCTGTACACCAGCGGAACCCATCCAACTTGAAGGAGCTGGAGCAGTTTTGCCTTGAAGAATGGGCACAAATCGCAGTGGCTAGATATGCCAAGTTTATAGAGACATACCCCAAGAGACTTGCAGCTGTAATTGTTGCAAAAGGTGGCTCTACAAAGTATTGACTTTGGTGAGGTGAATAGTTATGCACGCTCAAGTCTTCAGTTTTTTTGTCTTATTTCTTATTTGTTTCACCCCCAAAAACTATTTTTCATCTTCAAAGTGGTAGGCATGTTGTGTAAATCAAATGATACAAACCCCCCAAAAATCAATTTTAATTCCAGGTTGTAAGGCAACAAAATAGGAAAAATGCCAAGGGGGGTGAATACTTTCGCAAGCCACTTTATGTTATCCATGTCGTCGTTCAGCCACGACTCAGTGAAACATAAGATATTACAGTTTTTTATGTCCCATTGGCAGGATATTCGTGATCGTAGCTCGTCTATTTTGTTATCCAATGATTGTACGTTGGCAAATAGGACTGATGGTAGAGGCAGATTACCCACTCACCGTCAGATCCTTACAAGGCACCCCAACCTACGTCCCCGATATCTCTGTCTCTTTCTCCTGCGAATGACGGGGATTTGGGCCTTGTCGAGTGTCTGAAGTAAATCCTTCGCGTCCAACTCGTTAAAGAAAAAATATTCGTCAAGTACGAGGTGAGTAATCGCTGTCCTGATATCCAGAAGCTTTTTTCGGTCATAAGAGACAGTGGCAGAAACATTATGTACAAATAACGTGAAAAAACACACACAACAGCACAATTGGTTAGGCGCCCGTGAAACAGCAGCTATCTCCTCCGGCGCCATTATTCTAGGTGAACGCTAAATGGTAAGTGAACGCTACATGGAGAATTGTGTTGACTACCATCGGGTATCACTATTGTGGATATGTGGGTATCCATAAACTTGAACTTGGAACGTTGTTTCCCTTCTCCAAACAGGTGTCTGACCATACAGTCAAGGGTCTGTTTCAGGTCAAACTCAACCAGCTTGACCGCCTCCAGAGTGTGTCTCCTGCTTCTGAGGGGTCCGGCGCCCCCGCTCTCAAAGAGAGACAGGTCCTCTCCGCTCGACACCTTGGCAAACATCTGGGGGGTAAAAAAACATGCACACACATATATTTCAGAGATAACTCCTCAAAACAACACTGCGGCTAATGCTGCTAATATGGCTGATGATTGGACTTCATGTAGAATGAGTGATTGTATGTGTATTTAAGTTTACTTCTTAATGTCTTTACAGCACTCGGCAAAGTATATTTAATCAATAAAACTGTAGCTCTTCACGTTGTGTAACAGTGGGCTACTGTATTCATCCTTCATTGTGCGTCCTAGTCTTTGGCGGTGTGACCCTACACAGAAGGCCTTGACTTTGTGGTTTGGAGGAGAAGCTAATCAATAAAACTGGAGCTACTCATGGCAGTGTTATGTTTAGTTTAAATGTTCCAGTACCTTAACTCCACAAGCATTTGTTTTGATTTCAAAAGCTTTATGGGGACATGATACTGAAGTTCCCTAGTTCTCTTTTACTATAACCCCTATACCCTTTTCACAATATCATGTCAACCTGAACCAAGCTGTCCTTGCTATGATTTTTCTTCTTCTTCACATTGTCCTTTACAGCAGGGTTCCAGAAACTATGGTGGATGCGCAACCAGGTCTACTCAGCTTGGTTTGCCTTGGCTTGGTTCGGCTCATTAGTGTGAAAAGCCCTCTACTGACCTCGTGGTTGGAGAAGAGGCGCACGCCCTCCATCTGATGGAACACGTGGTAGTGGCTGGTGTCAATCTCTTCCCTTCGGTACACGTCGCCCGCCAGCAGGAAGGCGTCAAGCTCCGAGCGCACCAGCTCCCTCTGGTGGGCTGAGGTGTGAGCGCGCAGCATGGTGCCCCGGTTGAGGTAGTAGTTGTCGCCTTGCTTCCGGCTGGGGTGGTCGGCCCAGATGAGCAGGCTGTCGAAGTTCTGCTTCGTCGTCACCACCGGACTAAGGTTGTCTTGGACCGAGAACAGAGGGTTGCCCGAGCGCATGATGTAGGCGCGGTAGAAGTGGGCTTTGATGAGCTCTTTGATGAGCCAGAGAGGATGATGGGCTTAGTTATGCAGGTTGTGGCCCACCTTGGCCAGGATCTTGCTGGTCACATTGGTGAAGTCGTCACAAGGGTAGGAGTGGCCCAGAACTTTGACTGTCGTGCCTTGGCCAACCAGGGGCTGGGAGGCGGGGACACCGGTGGTCAGGTGCCGGGAGGAGGATAAAGGGGAGGAGTCTGTGGGCTGCGGTCAGCCTGCCATTGGCTGGGAGGCAGCAGAGTGGCCTATGGCTTGCTAGGGGCTTGAGAAGGGGGAGGAGTGGCAGGGTTCTGCAGTGCAGCCTCATGCTACCTGCTCCATGGACCTGAAGAAGAGAGGGACATTTGTCAGTTCTGGCAGCCTTTCAAACATCCTTGTTTGGTTCCCTATTGGTCATGATTTAGCTATATCATGTTGTCTCAATGTCAAATACACACCAATCTCAGAAATAACAGTGGGACAACATCTAAAGAACAGTTTGAAAACGGCATTTGTTAATAATTGGTCTGACATAAAAAGCCCAACAATAGTACAAACAAAAATGCCTAGAGGGTTGAGACTTTAGTTTAGAGGGCCAAAAAACAAGGGGAGATAATGTAACGCTGGACTGAATGTCTTCATGTTGGATTGGATAGTGCTCAAATGAACTTCTATGACCTTCTAGATTAAATCATATCTCTGTGTTTGAGGTTACATGAAGTAAATAAATGAACTGATGAACACTCCGGCAAGAGGCTAGACATTTCTGCAGGGCACACACTCCGAAATCTAAAATCTAAAATCTAATATATTCCCGTACATATCACATTACATTTATGAGCACAGCTATAATAATGGGCTGCAGACAAAAGCAGTGATTCATTTAAAGAACGACTTAATTCAATCAACCCTGTGTCTCTCTTCCTCTTTCTCTCACTCTTTCTTTCCCTCTGTAAGCATTTCCCAGGCAGGTTTGCTTCAGTGGAGAAGACTGCATTGGAGCACCTGGGAGAATTGAGCTGTATTTATTAGGGACTAACAGTAGCGCTCTATTGGCTGCGCTCAAATATTTGCCCTTTCCCAGCAATTTTTCATGAGCTGAGAGAAGGGGATCTGAGTTTGTTCTTCCACCATCCTCTCACTTTCTCTTGCTGGCACGCAATGGTGAAATAGACACACATGCACGCACGCACATACACACCGAGACTAGGGACACACACACATACACACACATACTGAGAGACTAAGGACAAAGGATGTTGCATTGCAGGGGCATTGCAGCAAAGTGGATTATGGTTATTGATCTGGAAAGCTTTTGTCAGGTCTAAATCGTAGGCTGTACAAGGTGTGGCCCTCATGTGCATAATTCCCTAGCTGTATGCATGAGCGCACGCATACACACACATACAGTCACTCCATCCCTCCATCAAACACACACTGCAGCCCCCCACTCTTCACACACACATTTGTTTTATTATCGTTGTGGGGACCAAACAACTGAAAATCCTATTTTCCCTAACCCCAAAACCCTAAAACGAAACCTATCCCTAACTCTTAACCCTAAAACTAACCCTAACACTAACCCCAGTGCTTAACTTGTAAATTGGGAGGTTCTGGAACAAAAAGTGAGCAGAGAGGGGGGTGACCTGGGGGCCTCTGAGGTACTGGAATGCAAAAGAAAAACAGTTAAGCATTGCATGCATATCATCGCTTTTGCGTGCTGGCATAGAGCAGTAGAGTAGAGGTGCTTGCATAAATTGCATACATGGGCCTTTTATAAACGCATTTCATGCAAATGTACATTATTTTAGATGACTGGAGACTTTAGCAGAATCTTTTTTAATACCTCACAAATGATCGAAATGAAAGGCTACTTTGACACTGAGATCAATAAAAACAACCTTTTCTTGAATCCATCAATAGCATAGGGCTAGGTGTGTGGAGACACACATATTGTATACTATGAGGAGGAAATTATAGTCCTAAAAAAGCTTTCCAGTTTTACTGGTGTGCAGCTCACTCACTGACAATGGCCGATGCGCTCGTGCTAAAAGCCTCTCTCTCTCTTGTTTTACTTTGTAAAAAACAATGCTGTTCACTCAATAGGCCTATTTGGAAGTTTATAAAATATTTGGTAGCCTACAAACAGATTAGTCTTATTTTTTCAGCAGAATCCATTTGCTTCCTAACCTGTGTATTCTGTGATTTGAAATATTGCAAAAGGCCTGTTTTGGCCGCCTGTTCCCGACTGTAGGCATGCCTTCTGATTGGGCTACACAGTCCACAGCTAGGCAAAAACAAATTGAACTACATTTACCAAAGTTATAGAATTACTCCTGTCTGTTCAGAAATAAATTAAATATTTCAGAATACTACACCAGGAGTAGGCCTATAATTTAGCCACAGAGGATCAATAGGATATTATTATTTATCAAGGGTACTGTGGCACCTCCAGCACCCTTCCCGCGGCTATGATTCTATAAGGAAATAAATGACGAAGTGCAACGCTGGAGAGGTGAGAGTTGTAGGCTCATGTCTGTCACAGCAGAGAGAGGGAGAGAGATCATAGAAAGTGAATCTCATTCAAGTTCTGTGAGAGATATAGTTGCTCTTCTCTCTCTCACCACAGCAATGGCCATGCGTTAGCCTAGACAGGCTACAATGTTGCGCAAACCATAAACCTGGGCCGGTCTAACACAAATCAATTCTTAGAAAATCAGGCACGTTTTCACATTACGTTTTTTATTGGGCAGGAGAATTACAGAGGGGGCAACTTGAATTAACTGATTTATTTTATAATAATTTTTACAGTGAACAATGAAAAATATTTTTCATGCCAAGAGAGGTACCGGATCCTGGCAAATGGGTTCCGGAATGAAACACAAAAAAATGGAGAGGTGCCGGATCCTCAAATTAGGCACTGACTAACCCTAATTCTAACCCTAAACCTAATTCTAACCCTAAACCTCTAAAAAAAGCAGTTTTCCTTGTGGGGACCGGCGAAATGACCCTACTTGCCTGAATTTTCCTTGTTTTACTATCCTTGTGAGGACTTCTGGTCCCCACAAGGATAGTAAACCCCCCCCCCCACACACACACACACACAAAGTCTCAACGGGGGCTCATAAAATAAATAATTTAGTCATCTGCAAGCCTCCCCGGCCTCTCCTTCCCTCTGGTGAATGGTAGGTAGAGAACGAGTCACCTCGTCCTCACATCACGTCACCTTCTTCTGACTCCACCCCCACGTAGCACAGTTAGCCCCATAAACGCTGATGGGGAATACTACAAATCTAGTCAGTATGCAGCAGTGTCAGAGAGAAAGAGTGAGAGTCTGAGAAGGGGAGGGGTCTGAGTGTGTGTGAGAGAGAGTGGGGAGATTTGTGTGTGAGAAAGAGTGTGTCAATGTGTGTAGGAGGGAGGAGGGATGTGTGAGAAGGAGAAAGTGTGTGTGTGTCTGTGAGTGAGAGAGAGAGAGAGAGACAGAGAAGACAGAGAGGAGACAGTGTGTGTGTGTCTGTGAGTGAGAGAGAGAGAGAGAGAGAGAGAGAGAGAGACAGAGAAGACAGAGAGGAGAAAGTGTGTGTGTGTCTGTGAGTGAGAGAGAGAGAGAGAGACCGAGAAGACAGAGGAGACCGTGTGTGTGTGTCTGTGAGAGAGAGAGAGAGAGAGAGAGAGAGAGAGACAGAAGACAGAGAGGAGACAGTGTGTGTGTGTCTGTGAGTGAGAGACAGAGAAGACAGAGAGGAGCCAGTGTGTGTGTGTCTGTGAGTGAGAGAGAGAGAAGACAGAGAGGAGACAGTGTGTGTGTGTCTGTGAGTGAGAGAGAGAGAGAGAGAGACAGAGAAGACAGAGAGGAGACAGTGTGTGTGTGTCTGTGAGTGAGAGAGAGAGAGAGAGAGACAGAGAAGACAGAGAGGAGACAGTGTGTGTGTGTCTGTGAGTGAGAGAGAGAGAGACAGAGAAGACAGAGAGGAACAGTGTGGGAGGAGAGCACGGAGGCAGAAGAAAGTCCACAAACTCTGCATAATTCATGGTGAGGGGCACCACTTGATTCATAGCACATCTCCATACAGAGCCTTGAATAAGACCTGAGGTAATGTCACCTGAAATAGCTGCCTTTGAGTCACAGATAACCTCGCAGATCGAGCCGGGACTTTGCTGCTGCTTGTAGTGTACCGTATGTCAGTGCGCTAGTATAACGTACTGTGACAGTCCCTGTCTGGCAGACCATGGACATAAACCATCACAAATGACACACTCCCATAGCTAGGGTGCTAACTATTACCCAACCAAGGTCTTCGTTGGGCATGGGTGCGAGACTACTTCAGGTCCCAATACGGTTGATGTCACCACACAATGGCTACTAGTGTTGACTAGCCTGCTCATACCTATTATAGATTTGATTTCAGACACGCAATTAGTCACGTTTGGGAGAAATGGATGCTGGTGCTACTTCCAGGATCAAAAAGCATTCGAAACCTGACGGGCCGTATTTCAAACAAAATAAATTAACATTGCATGTTTTGTTTCTCCACTTGATCTCAAACTTGTTTGATCTAAGAGCAAAGTCATTTACTAAATGTTTGATTTATGAATGCTTTGAGTCGATGTGTGTATCACACTTTGAGATGTGGGTTCCGTCATGCAAACACATACACTGAGTATATCAAACATTAGGAACACCTTCCTAATATTGAGTTGCACCCCCCCTTTTTGCCCTCAGAACAGCCTTAATTCTTTGGGGCATGGACTCTAGAAGGCGTCGAAAACGTTCCACAGGGTTGCTGACCAATAGGGTGTGTGTGTGTGTGTGTGTGCGTGTGTATGTACACTGAGTATACAAAACATTTAGAACACCTGCTCTTTCCATGACTGACCAGGTTAATCCAGGTGAAAGCTATGGTCCCTTATTGATGTGACTTGTTAAATCCCCTTCAATCAGTGTAGATGAAGGGTAACAGGCAGGTTAAATAATGATTTTTAAGCCTTGAGACAATTGAGATTTTGATGGTGTATTTGTGCCATTCAGATGTTGAATAGACAAAACATGTAAGTGCCTTTGAACGGGGTATGGTAGTAGGTGCCAGGCGCACCGGTTTGTGTCAAGAACTGCAACGCTGCTGGGTTTTTCACGCTCAACAGTTTCCCTTGTGTATCAAGAATGTTCCACCAACCAAAGGACATCCAGACAACTTGACACAACTGCGGGAAGCATTGGCGTCAAACATGGGTCAGCAACCCTGTGGAACGTTTTCGACACCTTCTAGAGAGAATTGAGGCTGTTCTGAGGGCAAAAAGGGGGGGGGGGGGTGCAACTCAATATTAGGAAGGTGTTCCTAATGTTTGATATACACAGTGTATGTGTTTGCATGACAGAACCCACATCTCAAAGTGTGATACACACATCGATTCCCATAAATGCCTGTGCGCATGCATTAATGAGTGTGTGCGTGCTTGAGTTGAGGGTGGGTGGGTGTGTGTCAGGTTGGTAGGCGGAATTGTGCGGAGGTGGCAGAGGCTGATTGCTTTGCAGTCAGCAATTCATCTCCCTGAGCCCTGAATGAAGAGGCAGACAGGGCCAAATCGATATGGCCTGTCCACACCAGCTACAACATCTAAATGCCTGCTCCAGTACCAACACTTATATAGATACACTCCCTAGCTAGCATTAGCGAGCTAACCAGGGCCGGACTAATGCATTTCAGGCCCCGGGGCACCTACATTCAGTGGGCCCCCCAACCCAAACAAGTCCTTCAGCACTCTCAAAGGTAAACAAAGTGAGGAGGTAGTAGGAGGTGTCTGCATACTCCACAGCTCAGTGTGTGTGGGAGCTGTAAAGGGTAAAGGTCACAAATATAAATGGACCTGATGGTCTATTACTTCACTCCCAGAGCTAACCACCCAAAGCCGCAACACCCACCCTTTCCCCACTGGCTGAAACGCAAATCTCTTTCCCACTGCAGCTTGGCGTTTCTAATCCCGACCCCGCTCCGTGTACTTGTCTCCTTTTCTAGATCACTAGTGTTGGTACACCTACTCAGTTAGCAACACCATAGAAATATAAATACTAGTAGGGACATTCCGATTAAAGCAATTATATTCTATGTGCACCACTACCTCTGTTCAAACAGTCACTTGCACAAGCCGTAAATAATATGAAAGCACCATTAAGAGACTAGCACTTGGTCTAATCGGTGGGAAAGTCTTCGTCGTCCGTGGCTCTTCCTTTATGGCCCATGGAACGGCTCTGTAGGAGAGGAGTCTCGCGTGGGGAAACACTGGGGAGCTGAAAGCCTTTCTACTCCACTTGGCAGAACAAGCCACTTTTGCAGTCCCTTTATTGATGCCTTGGCTTAGAGAGGAGAGCAGCTCTTTGCCACATCATCGCAGCGGGAGGTGTTCGCAATCTCGCTCTCCATTCGTCTGCCGTGAAAAACAACTGCGGGCAGACTCATTCAAGCAGCCACTACCAGTCACCTGAGAATTAGGATGAGATCAAAGGAGGTGGTATTGATGATGACTGTGATGACAAGAGTGATGATGCACAAGGTGATGATGATTAAGGTGGTGGTGATGGTGATGATGACAACGGTGATGATGATGATGGTTATGGTGATGATGATGATGACGACAGTGGTGATGATGAATATGTGATGACAAAGCTGACAATGATCATGAGTAGGACACCAGACAATACCTATGTTCAGTTGGGGGCTTAGGGAGACTCCGCCAACACAGACTCAGTCTAGACCTAATCATGATAACCGTGATGACGTCAAAAGAGCAGTAGAAATACCAGTAGCAATGTCAGCAACGCGGCAGAAGCCATGAAGAGGATAAATGAGGAGGATGTTCAGATGACGGGATTACCCAATTTGGACGAGTTACATCCTCTGAGCCAGACTGCTTGTGGGGAGACTCCGCTTTACAACAACATATCATCTCCTTGATGGCAGAGGGTCTGAAGTAATCAATCATCTTTTCATCAGGCATCAAATGTTACGAGAGGGAGGGAGCGAAAATGTAAACTGAAGAGGAGATGAGAGACCAGAATAAAAGGAGAACATAACAGGTAAAGAAGGAAGTGAGAGAGACAGAGTTGGACAACAGAGTGAACGGAGTAAAAATAAAAAGGACAGGAGAAAAGAGGGCATCGTGTGAAATGGAAACGTTTTTGCTACAAAGAGAGAGGGGGATGCAGGACTAGAACAACAGAGAAGCAGTGAAAAAGGGAACAGAGAAAGTCAGAGAAAGTAACAGAGAGATGGAAGAAAAAGACAGAATAATGAAGTGGAGACACTGAGCGATACAAAGAGGGAGAGAGAATAAAAGAGAAAGAAAGATCACTCACAGAGGGAAGGTACAGAGAGAAAGAGCGCGAGAGAGGAGGAGGGAGATAGATTTGGTATTTATCGGCTGGCTGCACGCTCTCGTTTACTCCCCGGCCTCATTGCGCCACGGTAAGGCGTGTGGGTGCACGCGGATGCGGCTCGCGGCTGTCATGGGCCCAGGAGAGCAACTGTAATTAATGGTGAGAATTACGCCGGCCTTTCCTGTGGATGTCTGCTCAATGAGCAAGGCCCTGCCGAGGACCCAGTGGAGTCATATTTCACACCAGTTCTCAAGCTACGCATCTGCTGAAGCACCTACTCCAGCACTGGGCACTAGCTGGCGAATACACAACCACCAGTGAGGAACCAAATGGTGTGAAAGTAGTGTCATTACATTTGCATGCATTTTGGAGTATAATGTTGTTGTTTTTTAAAGGCATTCTACTCCCGGACACTCCCAGCAAATAGCTCCTTCAAAATCATTGTGGAGACATTTGGCAAATGGGGCTTGTGGTTTGTGTTCAGAATATCCTAGTGCAGAGGTCGCCAACCGGTCGATCTTCTGTAGAAAAGCCAACGTTGCGGTAGGTGCACTTGATTCAGAAGCCATGCGCGCCTGGTAAGCAAAGTGTTCCCATTTTGAACCATTTCATTTGATTGAAAATACAAACTCCGCCTACCCGGTGGACCGGGAGATTTGTGGCTAAATCAAGTGCGCCTCCTGCGCTGGCCAATCGTATAGCTCAAATCGGATACAGTGAGGGAAAAAGTATTTGATCCCCTGCTGATTTTGTACGTTTGCCCACTGACAAAGACATGATCAGTCTATCATTTTAATGGTAGGTTTATTTGAACAGTGAGAGACAGAATAACAACAAAAAAATCCAGAAAAACGCATGTCAAAAATTTTATTAATTGATTTGCATTTTAATGAGGGAAATAAGTATTTGACCCCTCTGAAAATAATGACTTAGTACTTGGTGGCAAAACTATTGTTGGCAATCACAGAGGTCAGACGTTTCTTGTAGTTGGCCACCAGGTTTGCACACATCTCAGGAGGGATTTTGTCCCACTCCTCTTTGCAGATCTTCTCCAAGTCATTAAGGTTTCGAGGCTGACGTTTGGCAACTCGAACCTTCAGCTCCCTCCACAGATTTTCTATTGGATTAAGGTCTGGAGACTGGCTAGGCCACTCCAGGACCTTAATGTGCTTCTTCTTGAGCCACTCCTTTGTTGCCTTGGCTGTGTGTTTTGGGTCATTGTCATGCTGGAATACCCATCCACGACCCATTTTCAATGCCCTGGCTGAGGGAAGGAGGTTCTCACCCAAGGTTTGACAATACATGGCCCCGTTCATCGTCCCTTTGATGCAGTGAAGTTGTCCTGTCCCCTTAGCAGAAAAACACCTCCAAAGCATAATGTTTCCACCTCCATGTTTGACGGTGGGGATGGTGTTCTCGGGGTCATAGGCAGCATTCCTCCTCCTCCAAACACGGCGAGTTGAGTTGATGCCAAAGAGCTCCATTTTGGTCTCATCTGACCACAACCCTTTCACCCAGTTCTCCTCTGAATCATTCAGATGTTCATTGGCAAACTTCAGACGGGCATGTATATGTGCTTTCTTGAGCAGAGGGACCTTGCGGGCGCTGCAGGATTTCAGTCCTTCACGGCGTAGTGTGTTACCAAATGTTTTCTTGGTGACTATGGTCCCAGCTTCCTTGAGATCATTGACAAGATCCTCCCGTGTAGTTCTGGGCTGATTCCTCACCGTTCTCATGATCATTGCAACTCCACAAGGTGAGATCTTGCATGGAGCCCCAGGCCGAGGGAGGTTGACAATTATTTTGTGTTTCTTCCATTTGCGAATAATCGCACCAACTGTTGTCACCTTCTCACCAAGCTGCTTGCCGATGGTCTTGTAGCCCATTCCAGCCTTGTGTAGGTCTACAATCTTGTCCCTGACATCCTTGGAGAGCTCTTTGGTCTTGGCCATGGAGGAGAGTTTGGAATCTGATTGATTGATTGCTTCTGTGGACAGGTGTCTTTTATACAGGTAACAAGCTGAGATTAGGAGCACTCCCTTTAAGAGTGTGCTCCTAATCTCAGCTCGTTACCTGTATAAAAGACACCTGGGAGCCAGAAATCTTTCTGATTGAGAGGAGGTCAAATACTTATTTCCCTCATTAAAATGCAAATCTATTTATAACATTTTTGACATGCGTTTTTCTGGATTTTTTTGTTGTTATTCTGTCTCTCACTGTTCAACTAAACCTACCATTAAAATTATAGACTGATCATTTCTTTGTCAGTGGGCAAACGTAAAAAATCAGCAGGGGATCAAATACTGTTTTTCCCTCACTGTATAATTACGTAATCAGGTAAGAATTTCTTGATCAACAGTGGGGATTTGGGGCTATGCTGAGGGGAGGATAAACATCTGAACCTAGAACTACAATCCAGCTACTCAAGCATCCCAGGCCCTGCCACGAACAAATATCAGATCAACAAACTAGATCAGAAACAACAGAGATCAATTCCACATTTCACCAAATTCAACGTGGTAAACAATTCAAACGCAGAGAGACTTCCTGGCGCCTCGTAGTATGTGGAGGTTTAAGAATACTTGCTCTTTACATGACATAGACTGACCAGGTGAATCCAGATGAAAGCTATTGATCCCTTATTGATGTCACTTGTTAAATCCACTTAGTCAGTGTAAATGAAGGGGAGGAGACAGGTTAAAGAAATACTTTTAAGCTTCGAGACAATTGAGACATGGATGGTGTATGTGTGCCATTCAGAGAGTGAATGGACAAGACAAAACATTTAAGTGCCTTCTAACGGGGTATAGGAGTAGGTGCCAGGCGCACCGGTTTCTGTCAAGAACTGCAACGCAGCTGCGTTTTTCACGCTCAACAGTTTCCCGTATGTATCAAGAATGGTCCACCACCCAAAGGACATCCAGCTAACTTGACACAACTGCGGGAAGCATTGGAGTAAACATGGGCCAGCATCCCTGTGGAACACTTTCAACACCTTATAGGGAGGGGAGGGGGGGGGGGGGTGCAACTCAATATTAGAAAGGTGTTCCTAATGTTTGGTATACTCAGTGTAAATCAGCCTCTGCAGTCCGGGTGTAAACAGTGTTGTTGTTTTTTTGTGGTGGCAAACCGTGGCATCGTGCCATCCTCCGAGAGACATGACAGGAATTAGTAAGAGACAAAAAGCCACCCAAGGTCCATGAGGTAATAACTTGGCAACTCGGCCATGGCACAGAACGACATGCGTCAACACCCTGCTGCCAATCGAAGTCGCTGACGTTGGAAGAGACATTATATATGGAAAGTGTTCAATATTTTACAGAAATATTACAAAACAAGTAACACATAACTCGATCAAGGGATTCAATGATGGCATGGTGAAGTACAGTTGCATATGTTCTTCACACCAGTATTTCCCTTACCTTAACCTCAGCCAGACAGCACCCTTTCTCATCTAGTACTGTTGCCACTTCTACACTATTTTGATTTCAGAAATAACAGGGAATTACTGCTTCTTCGCACCTCAGATGGCGTGTGGGTCGAGAGGGTTAGGCCTAAGCTTCTTCGGGAAAGCAGGAGAAAACTGCCCTGTGGTCAACGCCCCCTCACCGCACGCACAGGGACATGGATGAGCTGGCCACGGATACAGGAAACCGCGAGGCGAGGAGCCCTCATGGCGTCCGCGGAGAGGTCACATCTGGGCACTATGCCAGTAACAGGTGGTGCCCACTCCTCTCTCTCTCTCCATAGGCAGGCCCTGTACCACCAGCCAGGGAGGGGTAGCTCCACTCCGATCTCTCGCCCACGCACCCATGGATGGCGTTTCTCCAGCCACGGCCAGAACACTGCTTCCTGTGAAGCCTTCAACTCTTCCTGTTTATCTTGTCACAATTTAGCCATAATACATTAATGTTTTGATCCTCTTGAACACGGCCACTATCTCAGGTTAACAGAGGTAAACGCAACTCGATTCCTCCTTCAACAAATTTTAAAAGGGTTGATTCAATAGGTGTCAGGCAACTCACCTTTTGAGAAGTCATTAGACGCCACCAGCAGGGTTTGTGTGTAGTCTGCTGTTTTTGGAGCATTCAGAGTTTCTCAGCTCACTCAACTATGTCACATACAATATCAAAGTGTCAGAGAGTTGGTCCTGAGGGTTCTTTGTCGGGATTTAAAGTCCAAATAAAAACACAAGCGTGAGACACAGCACCTGAGCATTTTTTCTTGAATGGAAGTTATGGATTCAGGTGACATTCTACTCTTAAGGGATACTGAGAAATCAATTAAATCAAGCGCTCAATGCAGTATTTATGCAGTAGCATTATAACATAATTATTCCCTTAGTGAAATACAAACATGGAATTGTTTTAGGTAGGGAAAGCGTCTAAGTGAGTGTTGGTACAGCATTTAAAAAACATTTCCAAATCCTTATATAGGAAGAGCTAAGCAGATACACATGTTGTGCCATCTTTTAACTACACTGAAGGGTTGGATGGAGGTACTGAGAGGGAACACTAAAATAGCAGAAACAGCGAGGGAGTTGCAGACCACCTTGTGTTGTTGGAAGTGGTGTGGGCGTACTAATACTAGCAGGGACTGGGCAGGTGCTCAAGGAGGCAGGTGATGGGAGGAGATGAGGTGCACGCATGCACACGCTCGCACACACACACACTTCAATTCACTGACACCACTGTATCTGGTTGCTGTCACTGAAAGGTTATTGCACACTGAGCACCAGTGAGAGACTGCATTGCTTTCTGTCCGCAAATGGAAAGAGTGTAACACACCACCATTGTAAAGCAGGTTGGTATTACATAGTTCTGGGCTTGCCCCAAAGGGAGACACGATATTGAGCTGGACCGGTGCCCTCCAAAGAATACCACAGCGCCTGAGCACATCCATCATTGAATCGTCAGTCAGTCAGTCAGTACGTCAGTCCGTCCCTCTCTCTCTATCTCTATGCAGATGTTGTGTGTACAACCCCGCACCAATTTTGGAGTTAGTCTGTTCACGAGAACCCATCTATCAAGGATCATGTTTGGCCTTTTTGTTATTCGTTTACTAATTTGGTCTCCTGCAACCTGGGAGAACATGATTGCATTGTATGTGGAACATATTGATTGCTTTCTAACAGAGAAATAGTGAACAATTCTCTGCAGGTTCGACCCAGCGACCGCTCAGCCCACATATCAACTCCTAACTACCGCCCTTGAGAACTTTTTGTGTGAAAGCCCCACAGGACACTACAAAGGGAGTTCATACAGCACAGGGATGTATTCTTACATCGCCTTAGATTTTTTAATCAAAGTTGGAGCAAAGCCGCGGTTATCCGATAGTTTCTTTTTACTCCAAATCCACTTTTCATGACCTGTGGATTTCTTTCAGAAAACACAACGGTCCCCTTAAACTTAAAGTGCCTTGGTAAGACTCTCATCTTGTATGTGAGCACTAAAACTTTTTTGCTTATTGCTTTGTGGACGATTGGAGGACCCAAGGCTGCTTACTTATTCTGTTATTGCTTGCTTAGGCCTATGGTTTGAGGTCATTGTTTAAGGTTGTTGAAGTCAACCATCATCTCACTAATCCCATTATATGAACAAAGATCACCTGATCTGGAAGCCACTTGTCAAAAATGTCCTCAAACCTGATCACTCTCAAAGAAGTGACTAAAAGTTCAGGTCAGTCAAATTAAGTCTCAACCCACAACAGCTACGTTCAATCTCAATGTGAATCAACCAAGAACAGAATTAAGCTAAATGCCAAAGGGGATCAAATCTACAGGAGCTCCACTGTCCTTTGCCATTTGCCAAATTACAACAGGTCAGAGAGTGCGATGAGCTACAATGGATGACTTGGCAAATGACAAAAGCCATTTGCTCACTTATCGCTTAACAAGACATGTTCTAATCTAAAAAGGTACAAATACAACGAAGAGTTTATGATTTTATGAGAGACTGAACAGCAACCATAACAGACAGTCAATGAGCCCTAAGTCAATTAACATGATCTCTTTAAGGGAACAAGTGATGAAATCGATTGCTGAATTATGTATCGAAGCCAGGATGTGGGCCTAGACAAGCTTTTAACTGAATAATATATGGAGCGCATCTCATCCAGGCCTGTGTATTATTGTATTGTGTGTGTGTTTCATAGACATTCTTGTGATATGCACGTTTGCTGTACTGTATACACAGGCATGTATGTAGGTCCCAGTGCATATGGTAAGATGTACAGATGAAGTTGAAAGTTTACATACACTTTTAGGTTGGAGTCATTAAATTCGTTTTTCAACCACTCCACAAATTTCTTGTTAACAAACTATAGTTTTGGCAAGTCGGTTAGGACATCTACTTTGTGCATGACACAAGTAATTTTTCCAACAATTGTTTACAGAGAGATTATTTCACTTATAATTCACTGTATCACAATTCCAGTGGGTCAGAGGTTTACATACACTAAGTTGACTGTGCCTTTAAACAGCTTGGAAAATTCCAGAAAATTATGTCATGGTTTTCGAAGCTTCTGATAGGCTAATTGACATAATTTGAGTCAATTGGAGGTGTACCTGTGGATGTATTTCAAGGCCTACCTTCAAACTCAGTGCCTCTTTGCTTGACATCATGGGAAAATCAAAAGAAGTCAGCCAAGACGTCAGAAATTTTTTTTTGACCTCCACAAGTCTGGTTCATCCTTGGGAGCAATTTCCAAACGCCAATAACTATTGTACAAACAATAGTACGCAAATATAAACACCATGGGAAGACGCAGCCGTCATACCGCTCAGGAAGGAGACGCATTCTGTCTCCTAGAGATGAACGTACTTTGGTGCGAAAAGTGCAAATCAATCCCAGAACAACAGCAAAGGACCTTGTGAAGATGCTGGAGGAAACAGGTACAAAAGTATCGTTATCCACAGTAAAACAAGTCCTATATCGACATAACCTGAAAGGCCGCTCAGCAAGGAAGAAGCCACTGCTCCAAAACCGCCATAAAAAAGCCAGACTACGGTGTGCAACTGCACATGGGGACAAAGATCGTACTTTTTGGAGAAATGTCCTCTGGTCTGATGAAACAACAATAGAACTGTTTGGCCATAATGACCATCGTTATGTTTGGAGGAAAAAGGGGGCTGCTTGCAAGCCGAAGAACCCCATCCCAACCGTGAAGCACGGGGGTGGAAGCATCATGCTGTGGGGGTGCTTTGCTGCAGGAGGGACTGGTACAGTTCACAAAATAGATGGCATCATAAGGAAGGAAAATTATGTGGATATATTTACATTTTACATTTTAGTCATTTAGCAGATGCTCTTATCCAGAGCGACTTACAGGAGCAATTAGGGTTAAGTGCCTTGCTCAAGGGCACAGACAGATTTTTCACCTAGTCGGCTCGGGGATTAGAACCAGCGACCTTTCAGTTACTGGCACAACACTCTTAACCACTAAGCTACCTGCCGCCCTGTGGATATATTGAAGCAACATCTCAAGACATCAGTCAGGAAGTTAAAGCTTGGTCGCAAATGGGTCTTCCAAATGGACAATGACCCCAAGCATACTTCCAAAGTTGTGGCAAAATGGCTTAAGGACAACAAAGTCAAGGTATTGGAGTGGCCATCACAAAGCCCTGACCTCAATCCTATAGAAATTTGAGCGCAGAACTGAAAAAGCATGTGCGAGCAAGGAGGCCTACAAACCTGACTCAGTTACACCAGCTCTGTCAGGAGGAATGGGCCAAAATTCACCCAACTTATTGTGGGAAGCTTGTGGAAGGCTACCCGAAACGTTTGACCCAAGTTAAACAATTTAAAGGCAATGCTACCAAATACTAATTGAGTGTACAGTGGGGAAAAAAAGTATTTAGCCAGCCACCAATTGTGCAAGTTCTCCCACTTAAAAAGATGAGAGAGGCCTGTAATTGTCATCATAGGTACACGTCAACTATGACAGACAAAATGAGAAAAAATAATCCAGAAAATCACATTGTAGGATTTTTAATGAATTTATTAGCAAATTATGGTGGAAAATAAGTATTTGGTCAATAACAAAAGTTTCTCAATACTTTGTTATATACCCTTTGTTGGCAATGACACAGGTCAAACGTTTTCTGTAAGTCTTCACAAGGTTTTCACACACTGTTGCTGGTATTTTGGCCCATTCCTCCATGCTGATCTCCTCTAGAGCAGTGATGTTTTGGGGCTGTCGCTGGGCAACACAGACTTTCAACTCCCTCCAAAGATTTTCTATGGGGTTGAGATCTGTAGACTGGCTAGGCCACTCCAGGACCTTGAAATGCTTCTTACGAAGCCACTCCTTCGTTGCCCGGGCGGTGTGTTTGGGATCATTGTCATGCTGAAAGACCCAGCCACGTTTCATCTTCAATGCCCTTGCTGATGGAAGGAGGTTTTCACTCAAAATCTCACGATACATGGCCCCATTCATTCTTTCCTTTACACGGATCAGTCGTCCTGGTCACTTTGCAGAAAAACAGCCCCAAAGCATGATGTTTCCACCCCCATGCTTCACAGTAGGTATGGTGTTCTTTGGATGCAACCCAGCATTCTTTGTCCTCCAAACACGACGAGTTGAGTTTTTACTAAAAAGTTCTATTTTGGTTTCATCTGACCATATGACATTCTCCCAATCCTCTTCTGGATCATCCAAATGCACTCTAGCAAACTTCAGACGGGCCTGGACATGTACTGGCTTAAGCAGGGGGACACGTCTTGCATTGCAGGATTTGAGTCCCTGGCGGCGTAGTGTGTTACTGATGGTAGGCTTTGTTACTTTGGTCCCAGCTCTCTGCAGGTCATTCACTAGGTCCCCCCGTGTGGTTCTGGGATTTTTGCTCACCGTTCTTGTGATCATTTTGACCCCACGGGGTGAGATCTTGCGTGGAGCCCCAGATCGAGGGAGATTATCAGTGGTCTTGTATGTCTTCCATTTCCTAATAATTGCTCCCACAGTTGATTTCTTCAAACCAAGCTGCTTACCTATTGCAGATTCAGTCTTCCCAGCCTGGTGCAGGTCTACAATTTTGTTTCTGGTGTACTTTGACAGCTCTTTGGTCTTGGGCATAGTGGAGTTTGGAGTGTGACTGTTTGAGGTTGTGGACAGGTGTCTTTTATACTGATAACAAGTTCAAACAGGTGCCATTAATACAGGTAACGAGTGGAGGACAAAGAAGAATCTTAAAGAATAAGTTACAGGTCTGTGAGAGCCAGAAATCTTGCTTGTTTGTAGGTGACCAAATACTTATTTTCCACCATAATTTGTAAATAAATTCATAAAAAATCCTTCAATGTGATTTTCTGGATTTTTTTTCCTCCATTTGTCTGTCATAGTTGACGTATACCTATGATGAAAATTACAGGCCTCTCTCATCTTTTTAAGTGGGAGAACTTGCACAATTGGTGGCTGACTAAATACATTTTTTCCCCACTGTATGTAAACTTCTGACCTACTGGGAATGTGATGAAAGAAATAAAAGCTGAAATAAATCACTCTCTACTATTATTCTAACATTACACATTCTTAAAATAAAGTGGTGATCCAAACTGACCTAAGACAGTGAATTTTTACTAGGATTAAATGTCAGGAATTGTTAAAAACTGAGTTTAAATGTATTTGACTAAGGTGTATGTAAACTTCCGACTTTAACTGTATGTCATGTGCATAGAATAGGCCAATAGGGTGTGTGTGTTTTGAATGGTCCTGTGTGTTTGTTTGTGTGTGTGTGTGTGTGTGTGTGTGTGTGTTGTTGTAAGTGAATGGGGGAAGGGTAGGGTTCGTTCCCATGTTAAATCATAGGGCAGCTGGCTCTCTGGGCTGTGTAAGTGTGTGTGTGTGGCTCTGCACACGGGCAAAGGCTTGGTGCTGGGGGGCACAGCGGGTTCAGGAAGAGCTTTACTAAGCAGATGGGGCACACCGACCAAGACATCGCCATACACCCGAGAGAGGAGAGACCCGCCCTCAAGATAATATAGCCTATAGCAACCATAAAGGGTTGAACAAGTGTGCTTCTGAGGAATCCGTTCAACATCCAGGGTAATATTTGGGTGGGGAAGAAAAGCGTTGTTGTGGCCTAAACCATAAAACCACACAGCAACAGAACTGGAACACTTCAAACACTCAGTGCAGTATTTGTTCCAAACTAGTATAAAACAGGCAACATCCCACTGGTGGTTTGCTAATTACAATCTAATGTACTGCAGATGTTATCTTCCACAAGCCAGAAAAAAATTATAACTCGAAACTCATTGATCCCTCCGAGAGCAAACCATAGGAAACTTCGCATGGTTTTGTTAGAATAACAGTTTGTGGTTTAGGTTAGATTAAAACCTTAAGGCCGTAGAACCACAACCTCTAGAGAGCTTGGCCGATCCGGAATCAAGATCTTGAGGCGTACCGCGATAACATGAGAAGAGACAAACAAGTAAAATGTATCTTTGGTTTTATTAGCTTCAGTTCCTTTTACCAGGCAACCTCCCTGACAACCTTGGTAAAATCAAGGTCATATTCTCTTACGCATGCCTTTGCATATAAGGGGAAATTGCATCACTCCCAACCACGGTGAGCGACAACTATTAGCTTTAAGAACATGGATATGGGGCCCACTTGTGTCCCTTCTTGAGTTGGACTGGGCAATTTGAGATGCACCACCTTGCCGCAATGCATCTCTGGCAATTTCCAACAATTATCAAACCGGCTGATTTGTCTCGGTGCCAGCCGAACAAATGCCACAACCCCGCACACAAGGTCATTACCGGGGAATTTCCAGCTAATGTATTTACTCACATCTTGCAAGACTTCTACAAAAAAAGAAACATGTGATTAAGGTTCTCTCCAACACAATTACACTCAAGGGAGCAGCACTCAAAACTGCCTGAGGCCCTGTAACACTATAATGCACACAGTAAAATTCCATTAATAGCCCAGGTCTACGGTCCCTTCGATAAAAGAGGTGTTACATGGCCCCTAAGCTCCTGCTTCATCAAGGTCACTTTGGATATGGCTTGAGGTGGTGGCCATGGTCATAATGCATGGACATTGGCTACTTCTCCAATACCAATACCCATGCAAATACCCTCAGTCCTACGTTATTGCTAAGCTATAGCTCCAAAATGCTAATAGATAACTATTGATTACTGTCAGAAGAAGGCAGGTATGGGTGCCTGGTTGATGGTTTGGACTCGAGCATGGATTCACATTAAGCCCTGAACTGTGGAAATTTCTTTAGCAAAAAGCATGTGTTGTTTTTTCTAAGCAGCCTAATAATGGTTTCTGCCAGGGGCTAGACGCTGATTTGTTTTCTTTTCTGTTTTCCCAGGGAATAAAGCGGTTAGTCCCATCTGTTGTTTAAGTTTGTTTGCTTCCTTTCACGTCGACCACCCTTGCCAGATGGCACCGCGGGCAGGTTGGATCAATCCTTATTTGGATGGCTTGCATTTCTTCATAAGGAAGCTCCTCTTGTTTGTTTTGCACTCTCTCTGGCATTTTTCATTTTCTTGCTTTCCCCCTCATCATGGGACTGGGATGATCTGACTAGTGGCTATGATTTCTCCTTGCTGGTGTACGAGAGGACAAAGAGTGAGGTCTTTTCTGATTCCCCGGGGAACTCAAGCTCTCTCCGGTGATAATCATATGAGTGAAGATTTAAAGTGGGAGAGACACCGCCTAAATGTAGCTTGATGATGGCCTGAGAAACAAATGTGCAGTAATAAACATTTCACTGGCAATCTCTTCTCCTCCTTCAATCTAGGCTCACATCGAGCTCATCTGACTGATGCACCGCCAAGGGGCAACGGAGCGAAGATGGACTTGTTTAATTTGTGGTAAGAGACTGGGGTGAACTAATAACCAGATCTCTCTCAGACATCAAAATAGACTCTAGGCGCTCCCGCTGTAAGCAGGTGAACTGCTTTAAAGGGAGAGTTCACTCTTTTTGTTTAGACTTATTTTCCACTTACCTAGGGTGTTTTCGTTTAATCTAAACAGTTTTTTAAAGTTAATTATTTAGCCCCGCATCTCCTGGCTAGCATTTTATAAGCATGTAGCAATGGTAATGGCAAGACTCACCTAGCAGTGCACTCAAAAGCATTAAAAAAGTGACCTATGCCTTTAATGCAGCAGTTTCCTATATAAGCAATTGTGTGGCTGTCAACGTACACAACAAGGCATTCAGAAAGATGAGGTAGTAGGGTGAAATTTTGACAGCATAAAAAGAGGTTGCTATTGTCAAAGCACAAAAAGGATCCAAAAACACAACTCGAGCAGTTTCCACTACCAGCTGTGCTGCTTCTCAGTGTAGCCCATGCAGCACGTTGCAAATAAAGTTCGGAATGACACAATTTCACGTGTACAACATCTAAAGACTTGCAGCACTATACTGAGAGCGTTGCTGTTTCTAAAGGGACATATTTGGGTGTTTTTGGAGCCTTTGTTCATGTTTTTCTGTGCCCCTACAACTGCTGAACGAGAATGAGGAAGTATATAATCGCTGGAAGGGAAGTTTCTCAAAAACAAGTGAGACCGCAAAAAAAGTGTCTTGGCACTTCTAAAACATGCTATTTACATTGAAAATAGTGATTTGCTTCAACTGAAGTGAACTTCTCCTTTAACTAATATAACCATCATAGTTTCACACTACTGAAGTCACACACCCTCCTACCGGACAGGTCACTCCAACTGCAGTGCTATGTGACAGTGCACCAAGTAAAAAAAGACAACAAAACAAGGAGATCAATACAATGTTCAACATGGACAAAAAAGCATGCCAGGTACCTACATCTCCAGGGTGAACAGTGCGGAAGACTTTGGGCTCTCGTTCCGAGGGATGAGAGGAGCGAGGAGGATGGTGTATGTGTTGTTTTCCAGTTCCGGTCACAGCCCGCACCCACTGGCCTGGATCCTTCCGGCTGCCTGCACATGAGACAAAATCGATTGGATCAAAGTCTTGTTTTGTCAGCGAGTGGAGAGTGAGTATCGGGTATAATGTACTATGGAGGGGAGGGGAGTCAGGCCTATCATCAGTTTGAGTTTTCAGTTGACTGATTTGACACGTCAGTGAGTAGACCAGGTTACTATAACCTTTAGAGGCAACAAATACACTATATATACAAGGGTATGTGGACACCTCTTCAAATTTGTGGATTCATCTATTTCAGCCACACCGGTTGCTGACAGGTGTATAACATCGAGCACACCGCCATGCAATCTCCATAGACAAACATTGGCAGTAGAATGTCCTTACTGAAGAGCTTAATGACTTTCAATGTGGCACCGTCATAGGATGCCACCTTTCCAACAAGTCAGTTCATCAAATTTCTGCCCTGCTAGAGCTGCCCCGGTCAAATGTAAGTGCTGTTATTGTGAAGTGGAAACGTCTAGGAGCAACAACAGCTCAGCAGCGAAGTGGTAGGGCACACAAGCTCACAGAACGGAACCGCCGAGTGCTGAAGCGCGTAAAAATCGTCTGTCCTCGGTTGCAACACTCACTACCGAGTTCCAAACTGCCTCTGGAAGCAACGTCAGCACAATAACTGTTTGTCGGGAGCTTCATGAAATGGGTTCCCATGGCCGAGCAGCCGCACACAGGCCTAAGATCACCATGCGCAATGCCAAGCATCGGCTGGAGTGGTGTAAAGCTCGCCGCCATTGGACTCTGGAGCAGTGGAAACACGTTCTGGAGTGATGAATCACGCTTCACCATCTGGCAGTCCGATGGACAAATCTGGGTTTGGCGGATGCCAGGAGAACGCTACCTGCCCCTATGCATAGTGCCAACTGTAACGTTTGGTGGAGGAGGAATAATGGTCTGGGGCTGTTTTTCATGGTTCAGGCCCCTTAGTTTCAGTGAAGGGAAATCTTAACGCTACAGGATACAATGGCATTCTAGATGATTCTGTGCTTCCAACTTTGTGGTCCATACAGAAATCGTTTGTTGAGATCGGTGTGGAAGAACTTGACTGGCCTGCACAGAGCCCTCACCTCAACCCCATCGACCACCTTTGGGATGAATTGGAACGCTGACTGCGAGCCAGGCCTGATCGCCCAACATCAGTGCCCGACCTCACTAATGCTCTTGTGGCTGAATGGAAGCATTATAGAATGGCGCCGGAGAAGATGGCTGCCGATTTACAGCCCTCTAACCAATTGTACTATTATGTGTGTTTTTCCGCGTTATTTGTAATTTATTTTGTACATAATGTTTCTGCCATCGTCTCTTATAACCAAAAAGAGCTTCTGGATATCAGGACATCGATTACTCACCTCGTATTGGACAAATAATTTTTCTTCAACGAGGCGGCCGCGAAGGATATCCTACAGACACCCGACAAGGCCCAAATCCCCGTCATTCGCATGAGGAAGAGACGGAGATATCGTGGACGTAGGTCGGGGTGCCTTGTAAGGATCCGACGGCGAGCGAGTAAACTGCCGCTCCCATCAATCCTATTAGCCAATCTTCAATCATTGGAAAATAAATTGGATGACCTAAGATTACGGTTATCCTACCAACGGGACATTAAAAACTGTAATATATTATGTTTCACCGAGTCGTGGCTGAACGACGACACGGATAACATACAGCTAGCGGGCTATACGCTACATCGGCAGGATAGAACGGCTGACTCCGGTAAGACAAGGGGTGGCGGTCTGTGTATATTTGTAAACAACAGCTGGTGCACAAAATCAAATACTAAGGAAGTCTCGAGGTTTTGCTCGCCTGAGGTAGAGTATCTTATGATAAGCTGTAGACCACACTATTTACCAAGAGAGTTTTCATTTATATTTTTCATAGCTGTCTATTTACCACCACAAACCAATGCTGGCATTAAGATTGCACTGAATGAGCTGTATAAGGCTCTAACCCGGACGCTTATAAGAAATCCCGCTATGCCCTCCGACGAACCATCAAACAGGCAAAGAGTCAATACAGGACTAAGATTGAATCGTACTACACCGGCTCTGACGCTCGTCGGATGTGGCAGGGCTTGAAAACTATTACAGACTACAAAGGGAAGCACAGCCGCGAGCTTCCCAGTGACACAAGCCTACCAGACGAGCTAAACCACTTCTATGCCCGCTTCGAGGCAAGCAACACTGAAGCATGCATGACAGCACCAGCTGTTCTGGATGACTATGTGATCACGCTCTCCGTAGCCGATGTGAGTAAGACTTTTAAGCAGGTCAACATTCACTAGGCCGCATTGCCAGACGGATTACCAGGACGTGTACTCCGAGCATGTGCTGACCAACTGGCAAGTGTCTTCACTGACATTTTCAACATGTCCCTGACTGAGTCTGTAAAACCAACATGTTTCAAGCAGACCACCATAGTCCCCGTGCCCAAGGACACTAAGATAACCTGCCTAAATGACTACCGACCCGTAGCACTGACGTCTGTAGCCATGAAGTGCTTTGAAAGGCTGGTCAAGGCTCACATCAACACCATTATCCCAGAAACCCTAGACCCACTTAATTTGCATACCGCCCCAACAGATCCACAGATGATGCAATATCTAATGCACTCCACACTGCCCTTTCCCACCTGGTCAAGAGGAACACCTATGTGAGAATGCTATTCATTGACTACAGCTCAGCATTCAACACCATAGTGCCCTCAAAGCTCATCACTAAGCTAAGGATCCTGGGACTAAACACCTCCCTCTGCAACTGGATCCTGGACTTCCTGACGGGCCGCCCCCAGGTGGTAAGGGTAGGTAACAACACATCTGCCACACTGATCCTCAACACGGGGGCCCCTCAGGGGTGCATGCTCAGTCCCCTCCTGTACTCCCTGTTCACCCATGACTGCATGGCCAGGCACGACTCCAACACCATCATTAAGTTTGCCGACGACACAACAGTGGTAGGCCTGATCACCGACAACGATGAGACAGCCTATAGGGAGGAGGTCAGAGACCTGGTCGTGTGGTGCCAGGATAACAACCTCTCCCTCAACGTGACCAAGACAAAGGAGATGATTGTGGACTACAGGAAGAAAAAGGGGACTGAGCACGCCCCCATTCTCATCGACGGGGCTGTAGTGGAACAGGTTGAGAGCTTCAAGTTCCTTGGTGTCCACATCACCAACAAACTATCATGGTCCAAACACACCAAGACAGTCGTGAAGAGGGCACGACAAAGCCTATTCCCCCTCAGGAGACTGAAAAGATTTGGCATGGGTCCTCAGATCCTCAAAAAATTATACAGCTGCATCATTGAGAGCATCCTGACTGGTTGCATCACCGCCTGGTATGGCAACTGCTTGGCCTTCGACCGCAAGGCACTACAGAGGGTAGTGCGTACGGCCCAGTACATCACTGGGGCCAAGCTTCTTGCCATCCAGGATCTCTATACCAGGCGGTGTCAGAGGAAGGCCCTCAAAATTGTCAAAGACTCCAGCCACCCTAGTCATAGACTGTTCTCTCTGCTACCGCACGGCAAGCGGTACCGGAGTGCCAAGTCTAGGTCCAAAAGACTTCTCAACAGCGTCTACCCCCAAGCCATAAGACTCCTGAACAGCTAATCATGGCTACCCGGACTATTTGCACTGCACCCCCACCCCATCTTTTTACGCTGCTGCTACTCTGTTAATTATTTATGCATAGTCACTTTAACTCTACCCACATGTACATATTACTTCAACTCCCTCAACTAGCCGGTGCCCCCGCACATTGACTCTGCACCGGTACCCCCCTGTATATATAGCCTCCCTACTGTTATTTTATTTTACTTCTGCTCTTTTTTTCTCAACACTTTTTTTGTTGTTGTTTTATTTTACTTTTTTATTAAAAATAAATGCACTGTTGGTTAAGGGCTGTAAGTAAGCATTTCACTGTAATGTCTGCACTTGTTGTATTCGGCGCATGTGGCCAATAAAATGTGATTTGATTTGATTGGATTTGAAAGCAAGTCCCCAAAGCAATGTTCCAACATCTAGTGGAAAGCCTTCCCAGAAGAGTGGAAGCTGTTATCGCAGCAAAGGGCGGACCAACTCCATATTAATGCCCATGATTTTGGAATGGATTATTCGACGAGCAGGTGTCCACATACTTTTGGTAATATAGTGTATACCTGTAACAATACTACTATAGTAATTAGGAAATCAACATTTCCTACCAACTTCTCTTTTTGCTCCTAATTAATTGTAAGAGGGATGACCATTTCTCATTGCTTTTTTGAAAAGAAGCAGTAATCTCCTCTCTCATACACAACCCACCCCCCCCCCACGCAAACCCCTCGACGATGCATGCCGGGCGGAATGCGCCACCTCTCTTGGCCTGAATCCTTCAGTAACCGCGAGACATGCCATGTCACCGGGTAACGAGTGGCCCATAGGAATTTAATAGGGGGAGACTCCACTCCTGACTGACTCGTCTTCTGAAGGGGCCAAGTGGCTGCAGACCTGCAGTCAGCCTCAGTAAAGGGTGGCTTGAGGGATCATTTCCCCCCCCCCCTCCACGCTACCCGGAGCTCAGCCAGACAGACAGCAGGCGAGCAGTAGGTTCTGCCTGGTGCTGGAAAAGGAGTGAGTGGGTGTGTTGCGCGTGTAGCAGGCATCCAGCTGCACCGAGTGCTCTCATTGACAGGCCTACTCAAGGGCCGAGGTTCTCTGATGCCCTCTTGAGTAGCCTCAGGGTTCCAAGCATTCAGTTTTACAGTATGTAGCCTATGTAAGCAGAACAGAAGCTTTGGAGCCATTTGAGAAATTAGGCTACCTTTTATCTGCTTTGTTTTGGTGGACCTCAATGGATGACAAAGACCTTTAGCATAATGAATCAGATATATGAATTGCCCTTGTAGTGGTCAGGTAGCCAAATTAAAAGAGATATTATGTATGGAAACCTGACATTCACAAACGTGAGTGTTTTTAATGAAACAACAATGCATGGAAATAACTACAGTCGTGAATGTAGGGCAAGACAGTCGTGAAGAGGGCACGACAAAGTCTATTCCCCCTCAGGAGACTGAAAAGATTTGGCATGGGTCTTCAGATCCTCAAAATATTCTACAGCATCGAGAACATCCTGACTGGTTGCATCACCGCCTGGTATGGCAACTGCTCGGCCGCCGACCGCAAGATACTACAGAGGGTAGTGCGTACGGCCCAGTACATCACTGGGGCCAAGCTTCCTGCCATCCAGGACCTCTATACCAGGCGGTGTCAGAGGAAGGCCCTAAAAATTATCAAAGACTCCAGCCACCCTAGTCATGGACTGTTCTCTCTGCTACCGCACGGCAAGCGGTACCGGAGCGCCAAGTCTAGGTCCAAAAAGCTTCTTAACAGCTTCTACCCCCAAGCCATAAGACTCCTGAACAGCTAATCAAATGGCTACCTGGACTATTTGCACTGCCCCCCCACCCCACCCCCCTCTTTTACGCTGCTGCTACTCTGTTTATTATTTATTCATAGTCACTTTAACTCTACCCACATGTACATATTACCTCGACTAGCCGGTGCCCCCGCACTTTGACTCTGTACAGGTACCCCCTGTATATAACCTCCCTACTGTTATTTTATTTTACTGCTGCTCTTTAATTATTTGCTTTTTTTATTTTTTTCTTAAAAACTGCATTGTTGGTTAAGGGCTTGTAAGTAAGCATTTCACTGTAATGTCTACACCGGTTGTATTCGGCTAATGTGGCAAATACAATTTGATTTGATTTGATTTGAACTATTGACCATCAATAGCTAAAAGATGTGTGATGGTGACCACAATAAAGAAACAATTATTCCTCATTGATTCGGATGTTCGGTATCATTATCAGTCACTGTTCCTGCCTAACATGTTAACTCGGGGCGCTCATTTCCCCACCTTAATTGGCCCTGTGAACGATTAATCAATTGACCCACCCCCCTCCTCCTCACTCCTCTGACTAACGGCTGCTGTAGACCTTTTGGCTCAAAGGCCAGCTAACAGGATGTGTCTGTGAACCTATCCCGATCGTGCTAAAGAATGCATGCCTTTAACAGGCCCTCCCCAGACCTCGGCTGATACAACACCTCATCGCAAAACAGATGTCATGAGCACAACATCAATCTCTGGGTCATATACTGGCCTACAGGCCAACATTTCTCAGGGGAGGGAGATATAATAGGTATCTAGCAGGCATTGAAGGGCCCGTTCTGATTGGGTTTTCGGCATGAGTGATGCTAAATCTGTTGATTAGTTGCTTGCCTGTGCAACTGCTGTGAAAAGTCACTGTATAAATTATGAATGCACAAATGTTTTGGTCTTCTTGTTGAATACCTAGGATGCATGTGCACTGTAAAAAAAAAAAAAAGGGATTCAAAATACAATTGTAATGCAACCAGCTGCAATAGGATTGTGAGTTTGCTCAACAAAAATTGTTTAGCAAACTCAAAACAAAAAGTAAAAGCAAACTCACAATCCTATTGCAGATGGTTGCCTTACAATTGTACGTTGAATCAATCAATATCCCAGGCACCACCTACCGTTGTGCCCTTGAGCAAGGCAAATAAACCCCAAACTGCTAACCCAGCTGCTCCCAGCCTGCTGTGTGTAGGCTGTGTGGTATGCCGGGTTGGGTACTTTGAAGGAAGAATTTCTATGCAAATGGATGGATAAAGAGATGCACCGTTTCACCATGGATTCTAGGCTCAAATAAATATTATATAAGTAGCAGCCACATGTGCTGTCCTACTGGATTGTCCAAATGTCTCAATGTATTGTTCATTAAACCCCTACAACTCATCCAGAATGCCGCAGGCCGTCTGGTGTTCAACCTTCCCAAGTTCTCTCACGTCACCCCGCTCCTCCGCACACTACACTGGCTTCCAGTTGAAGCTCGCATCTGCTACAAGACCATGGTGCTTGCCTACGGAGCTGTGAGGGGAACGGCACCTCCGTACCTTCAGGCTCTGATCAGTCCCTACACCCAAACGAGGGCATTGCGTTCATCCACCTCTGGCCTGCTGGCTCCCCTACCTCTGCTGAAGCACAGTTCCCGCTCAGCCCAGTCAAAACTGTTCGCTGCTCTGGCACCGCAATGGTGGAACAAGCTCCCTCACGACGCCAGGACAGCGGAGTCACTCACCACCTTCCGGAGACATTTGAAACCCCACCTCTTTAAGGAACACCTGGGATAGGATAAAGTAATCCTTCTACCCCCCCTTACCCCACCCCAAAGAAAGAAAGAAAGAAAAAAAAAACATATTGTAAAGTGGTTATCCCACTGGCTATAAGGTGAATAATATAATAATAATAATAATAATATGCCATTTAGCAGACGATTTTATCCAAAGCGACTTACAGTCATGCGTGCATACATTTTTTTTTTTTTTTTTTGTGTATGGGTGGTCCCGGGGATCGAACCCACTACCTTGGCGTTACAAGCGCCGTGCTCTACCAGCTGAGCTACAGAGCACCAATTTGTAAATCGCTCTGGATAAGAGCGTCTGCTAAATGACGTAAATGTAAATGTTAATGTTTTAAAATAAAATAGGCCTATGTTGAATCATCTGGTCAGATTCAATGCAGTTTTTCAAGGGTAGCAGGTAACCCTTCTAACCTTACAGATGTTAGCATGGCCCCACCAGCACTCTGAACTCCGACAATAGTCTACTTCTGATGTTGGTAAAGGTGAAATCACTGTGACACTAAGGTAGCTGACATTCTCTATGCTACAGGAAGACTTCAGCCCAGAGGGCTTGTTTCCCAAAGGAGTGCTGAGGGAAAAACTAATTCTGATTGGCTGGGCCTGGCTACCCAGTGGGTAGACTGGCTCCCAAGTGGGTGGGCCTATGCCCTCCCAGGCCCACCCATGGCTGCGCCCCTGCCCAGTCATGTGAAATCCATAGATTAGGGCCTTGTGAATTTATTTCAATTGACTGATTTCCTTATATGAACTGTAACTCAGTGAAATTGTTGTGTTTATATTGTTGTTCAGTATACTTATTTAAACATGTTGCTAACATTATTTGCTAAGCCTGATATGACGACCAACACATTATATAACAATGGTAATGGCCACTTGTTCTTGTACTAATACTATGTAGTATACTTGTACTAGTTAGCTAAAATAGCTAATCTTATAACGATATGCCAAATTATTCTAGCCTATTCATGAGATCTATTTAAATAACTGGAAACCTTAAAGACTGTGACAGTAAGCTAGCTCTCGAGAACTCAAGGGGGTATAGCTACCCAGCCCTAGATGTAATTAAATGGAATTTGAGTCATGAATAAGTGTAAACGATAAGCTAACATGCTAATTATGCGATATCAACAGCTAAATTGTTTGGGGGTTATTTAGAAATGATGACCAATGTATTAAATGTATAGGCATGGGTTGTATGTTATGATGACTTGTGCTCATAAAACATGCCCTTCTTGAATAATTATCCAGTTCATCATTTTTATTTTTTTTGTCATTTAGCAGACGCTCTTATCCAGAGCGACTTACAGTTAGTGAGTGACTACATTTTCATACTGGCCCCCCGTGGGAAACGAACCCACAACCCTGGCGTTGCAAGCGCCATGCTCTACCAACTGAACTACAGGGGATTATCATCAGAAGGGCAACTGTGGTTATCATATTTCAAGTAAACCCATTCCTACCAGCTTGCAGGCAATACAGTAAGACATGGAATATCTGTATTTCTTTAAAGGTGTTTGCAGTTGTATTCCCTTTACCTGTGCCTGGCATTATCAAGAAATGCAATAACATAGACCTAGTTCTAGCATTAGCAATAAATACTATTTTATTCCTAATGCTAACCATAGAAACGTAGCTAGTATCTCGGTATGAATGGGGTGCCCTAGAAGATTGAATCATAGTTGACCATGTGTTCAAACTCAGACAACGCAATGTTAGCCATTTGCAAAGAGAAATTCGTGTGGGAAAATACATTAACTTTACAAAAAGCGCAGCAGAAAGATAGCTCACCTTCTACAGCCAATGTGGAACAATGGATTGTTTTGAGAAGACCGAAAATATGCCTGCATAAATTGACAAATATTTACAACTGTTTTGAAAATATTCGTGTATATTACTGATTAAATATAGACATTTTCGTTTCTTAGTGAAAATGTGTTGCGGTAATGAATCTTAAATGCTTTCAACAGCTAAACTAAAACGAGTGTTTTTATACTGGCGCTCCTTAACCGTGTTTAATCGAGGTCCGGTACGGTCTAAGACCGAAGGTCCGACCGTTATTTTCAAGATGGCAGCGTCCATAAGAGTACAGGTGTTTTTTCTCTGTGTCGCTTGCTTATGAATGAAAGCAAGAAATGCCCCTCTTATAACTACAGGTAAAGGCTTTGTTGTTTTACTATTGTCTGTGTTATAGCTAGCTAAGTCACAAAAGCTGTCAGTGTGTTTTTCTCGAGCGAGAGACCTTGTTTAAATAGCTTCATTGCTGGTCAACAAACTGACAGATTGGGTTGTGCAGAACTTAAATTGGACTTTAAAGAATACTGGTTTATATGAATGTGACTTAAAATCATTTAAGCCTTGTTCACACTGCAGGCCTTAATGCTCAAATCAGTTTTGTTTCTCAAATCCGTTTTAGAATACTGCCTGTCCAAACAGCATGTTACAAGTGACCAAATTGAATTTGTGTGTTCAGACAGCAGTAATTTGCTGACATGTCTACGCTAGTTTTCATAGTAACGACGGGTGTGTGCACCGTGGTGTAGGCTGATTAGTGGTGGTGCTCGTGCTTCCTATCACTCAGAAGTTATGAAGCTAGTAAACTAAGGTGACAACAATGCCTGCCATGGACGTTTTACCAGTTGCTTTGAATGTTAAAAATCATAGTGTAAAATAACACTTTCAAAGCCTCAAAGGATAAGATGATCCAACTTTCAAAACGAGTCCTTTTTGGCTAGCCACAGCAATCAGCTAGGTAGCTAGCTAGCTAGGTAGCTGTTTAGCTTTCTAGCACATTCACTCATTTGTTTTGTAAACAATTAACAAGGTAGTTAGCTACCACATGTTCTAGTCAAAACTGTCAAATGAGTAGCTACCAAGCAACAAGATATGCCAAATAACAGTCTAAAAACCACTTGAGGGCAAATACTCTAAATAAGATTAGATTGTTCAGACACAAGTCGCATGGCCAGCAATCAGATTTGTATCTGATTTCAAACCACCTACGAAGGTGGTTAGAAATGTGGCTTGAAATATCTAATTCCATGTGCTTTTTGGCTGTTCAGACTGCAGGAAAAAGAACTGATTCAATCAGATATGCATTTGGGTTTTTTTGTCACTTCAAGCTGCCAATGTGAACAAGACTTTAATCAGGGTTTGGCTGCTTAGCACCCTTGGCCAAGCCTGATTAATCAGACTAGGCCAAGGTTTGCTTGGTGAATCTATTATAAGGAGACGTGCTACTCAAGGTTCGAGTAGCTATTAAAAATATTGCTTAGTCAGGACATTATTACTGTTTCAGCTGGCAGATTGGCGTTATTAGGTAGGTCATGTTAAATGTAGCACAGAGAACCTTTTAATTGGCAATACTTCCTCAATTCCCGACTCGGAAGACAACACGTCTTCTAGACTTTCATGTCTAGTTGCAGGGGGTTTGTTGGAATTTGGAAAATGCTCTGTTATTAAATTAAATAGGGTGTCCAATCAAAATGCATTGTTTTACCAATGGGTAATTATGTAGATAGTCCTCTAAGAAAAGTAATGGTCCAAACCTTATGTCTCTTTCATAATCTGTTCAAAAGTTATTGGAATGTTTACCCTTGAAGGATGGCCAAAATTAGTGACTAAATCAACGGAGACCAGAGAAAGAAAAAGTGGTCAAATATCTGGAAAATAGCATTGCATCAGCTAGGCTGGATGCTTTGCAAGAATTAAGGCTAACTGACAGGCTCACCATTAAACTCGTCATCTTTCTTCTCAAATCCGGAGGACACAAAACAATATGGAGGTAAGATAGACATCAGCTGGTGCACGATATCTAAGGACGTCTCTAGGTTTTGCTCGCCTGAGGTAGAGTATCTCATGATAAGCTGTAGACCACTCTATCTACCAAGAGAGTTGATCTATATTCTTCGTAGCTGTCTATTTACCACCACAAACCGATGCTGGCACTAAGACTGCACTCAATGAACGGTATACGGCCATAAGCAAACAGGAAAATGCTCATCCAGAGGCAGCGCTCCTAGTGGCAGGGGACTTTAATGCAGGGAAACTTAAATCCGTTTTACCTCATTTATACCAGCATGTTAAATGTGCAACCAGAGGGAAAAAAAACTTTAGACCACCTTTACTCCACACACAGAGACTCGTACAAAGCTCTCCCTCGCCCTCCATTTGGCAAATCTGAGCATACAGTGGGGAAAAAAGTATTTAGTCAGCCACCAATTGTGCATGTTCTCCTACTTAAAAAGATGAGGCCTGTAATTTTCATCATAGGTACACGTCAACTATGACAGACAAATTGAGGGAAAAAAATCCAGAAAATCACATTGTAGGATTTTTTATGAATTTATTTACAGATTTTGGTGGAAAATAAGTATTTGGTCACCTACAAACAAGCAAGATTTCTGGCTCTCACAGACCTGTAACTTCTTCTTTAAGAGGCTCTTCTGTCCTCCACACATTGCCTGTATTAATGGCACCTGTTTGAACTTGTTATCAGTATAAAAGACACCTGTCCACAACCTCAAACAGTCACACTCCAAACTCCACTATGGCCAAGACCAAAGAGCTGTCAAAGGACACCAGAAACAAAATTGTAGACCTGCACCAGGCTGGGAAGACTGAATCTGCAATAGGTAAGCAGCTTGGTTTGAAGAAATCAACTGTGGGAGCAATTATTAGGAAATGGAAGACATACAAGACCACTGATAATCTCCCTCGATCTGGGGCTCCACGCAAGATCTCACCCCGTGGGGTCAAAATGATCACAAGAACGGTGAGCAAAAATCCCAGAACCACATGGGGGGACCTAGTGAATGACCTGCAGAGAGCTGCGACCAAAGTAACAAAGCCTACCATCAGTAACACACTACGCCGCCAGGGACTCAAATCCTGCAGTGCCAGACGTGTCCCCCTGCTTAAGCCAGTACATGTCCAGGCCCGTCTGAAGTTTACTAGAGTGCATTTGGATGATCCAGAAGAGGATTGGGAGAATGTAATATGGTCAGATGAAACCAAAATAGAACTTTTTGGTAAAAACTCAACTCGTTGTGTTTGGAGGACAAAGAATGCTGAGTTGCATCCAAAGAACACCATACCTACTGTGAAGCATGGGGGTGGAAACATCATGCTTTGGGGCTGTTTTTCTGCAAAGGGACCAGGACGACTGATCCGTGTAAAGGAAAGAATGAATGGGGCCATGTATCGTGAGATTTTGAGTGAAAACCTCCTTCCATCAGCAAGGGCATTGAAGATGAAACGTGGCTGGGTCTTTCAGCATGACAATGATCCCAAACACACCGCCCGGGCAACGAAGGAGTGGCTTCGTAAGAAGGATTTCAAGGTCCTGGAGTGGCCTAGCCAGTCTCCAGATCTCAACCCCATAGAAAATCTTTGGAGGGAGTTGAAAGTCTGTGTTGCCCAGATACAGCCCCAAAACATCACTTCTCTAGAGGAGATCTGCATGGAGGAATGGGCCAAAATACCAGCAACAGTGTGTGAAAACCTTGTGAAGACTTACAGAAAACGTTTGACCTGTGTCATTGCCAACAAAGGGTATATAACAAAGTATTGAGAAACTTTTGTTATTGACCAAATACTTATTTTCCACCATAATTTGCAAATAAATTCATTAAAAATCCTACAATGTGATTTTCAGGATTTTTTTTTCTCATTTTGTCTGTCATAGTTGACGTGTACCTATGATGAAAATTACAGGCCTCTCTCATCTTTTTAAGTGGGAGAACTTGCACAATTGGTGGCTGACTAAATACTTTTTTCCCCCACTGTATAAGTATGATGTTTTGTGTGTAATTACTATCTTTGTATTGTTGATTCTATGTTAATGACATGTATACTTTCTCTTCCAGGAACATGGGGATTTCTTTATATCTCATTGGGATGTTAAAAAAGTATGTAGGCTAGGGTGGAACTAGTTTGTAAAATTAAGTAGTTTTATTTTTAGGTTGTCATAGGGAGCTACCAAAATAAATAAGGCCTGGCCATTTTTTGTTTGTTTATTGTTTTACTATATGGTGTTCGAATAACCACAAACAAACTACTTAGTATGAAATGTTATTCTGTATAGGATTTTTATTTCTATTTTGGGTTTTGCGACGGGATGGAAGTGAAATATCTTAAAGGGGCATACACATGTAATTTGGGTTTTATTTACTGAGGGATAAGTAAATATGTGTGATTTATTTTGAAAAGAGCTGTACTAAGGACTTACTGTACACTCGGCATACAACATTTATGAAATGTCTTGATGGTTATAAATGAGTAGTATACTATTGGATGAAACAATTCATTGAATGATTTCAATGACTTCTGACATCTGTCCTGGCTTTATAGTGTGACCTGATCACCCGCACTATAAATTCTAGAGGCATGCTGAATTAGGGGGTTAGATATAATAAGGATAATTGTGAAGAAGTTTATAATTTGGAAAAAATCCTATATATAAATTAGTCCAAACAGGACAAGGATGAAGTGAGAGGGTTAGTCCTGAAGGAGAGGTATTCATTGAATAGTGTTATGGGATACAGTTAAGTAAAGATATGCTCAAGGGTTGTCATTTTAAGGTTAGTTATTATTTTAGGTTTGATAGGCAATATTGTTGTTGTTTAGTTTTTTTGTACACATGAATCACGATGTGATGCATGTGTCCAAGGGGGGGAAGTTGGGATTACAGAGGTTTTAATGTTTTATTATGGTTTTGTGGGGAAATATGCAAGGTGTATTAAGGATATGAGCAGTAGTAATAATGTTTTATGGGTTAGGTTAAATCTTTTTTGTTTTTGTGATAGGTGGCATGGTGTAGAGGTCTGTCTATGAGATAAGTGGACTACAACAAGCTGGAAGCAGGTGTGCTTCATAATCTCAAGGCTTCTCTTGACGGATGAGAGGACATGAGTAGCATACTGTGTCTCACTTAACCTAACAATGCTCTTAAGATTTTATTTTCATGGGTGAAGATAACTCTGCCCAACTAAGTAGGAGAGTCTGAGCATTCTCTGCGCCCTGGAGACTATGTGATGGCAAAAGACTACAGAAGAAAGAGCTGGAAAGACCCTATGTGGAGGGGCCTGTACCCGGTGTTGTTGGCTATCTTAATGATGGTAAAATTGGTGGAGACAGATATTTAGATCCATGTTTCCCACTATAGGAGTGTTCCAACCTTAGCCATTGGGTAGCATTGTTGTCTTTTGTGTGTGTCTGTGCTTGTGTCTTTGCAGCAGTAACTCTGAGCTTCCCTATGGGTAGGCTGATTGAAGGACACTCTTCGCAGACCGATGTCGATAGATTGAGAGGGACTCTGGCTGATCCGGAGACCCTAGTGATGGAAGAAGGTTAACAGCTAAAGTGATCATACATCGTCGTCCAGGTTACACCAGCAGCGGTACGGATAGAGGGGAGCGCGATCGGGTATCATCTAAACCATTGTACCAGAGTGAGGAAACTGATGACTAAGAGACCACCGAGACTTTCAAGACCTCCAAGACGCACCAGAAATTGATTGACTAGTTCCCTGAGAATAAGGGGAATGGGGTACTGATAATAGTAGAGAGCAGAAGAACAAGACATAGAAGGGATATAGACAGGATTAGAAAGTATATTCTTGCACAGGCAGGAACCATAACTAAAATGCAGGAAGGGATCACTATTAAAATACAAGGGTTAAAATATTATTGGTGTGTGAGGAACCAGCACAAAGAGTATGGGGAAGTCACATGGGGTAGTGTGACTTTAAGATAATGAAAGAAAGAGACAGGTGAATCATAGACATAAGGAGAACAGTCCAATACTTTTTTTTTTTTTTTGGGGGGGGGATGGATCAGCTTAATATTGCAGATAGATTGTATCTTCTATCAATGTAATTGTCTGCATCACTTCCAATCCCCCATGTTTATTTTTATTTTTTATATATATATTCCCCTTTATTACTTTTCAACCCCACCATCCTTTCCCTACTTGGAGTAAATTAGTGAACAACAACGCCCAGGCCTCTACTTCCGGTCTATACTTACTATCTACACCTTATGGACAGAGTTAATTTTACAATAATTCTATATCTATATATATATATATATATTTATTTATTTTTTTGCTCCTGAACTACTTCTACTCTCAACCTCTCCGATCATTTTCATGATGTCCATCCGGTTTGCTTCTAAATGCCATATCTTTCTAACTGTGCTCTTTCCCAAAAGCTCCCAACATACAACCTATATACTTATTATGGACACAGTATGCTTACATTATTAGCTATCTTTGTTATTATTTGTTGTTATTTGTTATTAGTCCCATCCTTCAACTCTATTCAATACCTCCCATCTATCTCGTAACACCATCCATATAGGATTTCTATTTGCCATATATATTTCGACCGTACTGTGATGTTTTACAAAAGTTCTGAACCTTTCTATTCTCATTGCTTCTACAGATTGTGAATTAAAAATAAACATTTTTGCTAAAAGTATTATTATATTATTGATTGATTGACTATGACTTTTCAGATCACCCAGTAATGCTATCTGCAAGGTTAGTTCCAGGTAAATATTGGAATCCTTTAGCCATTCCTGGACCTGTGTCCAAAAACAAGCTACAAATGGACAGAACCAAAACAAATGATCTAATGATTCTATCTCTTCACAGCAAAATCTGCAGAGCTGGGAAGATTGTATCCCCCATATAAATAACATTCTATTGGTAGCAAGAATTTTATATAATAATTTAAATTGAAAGATTCTAATTTTTGAATCCGGTGTCGTTTTGCGTGTCAGTTCATAAACACTATGCCATGGGATCGGTACGTCAAAGATCTCTTCCCAACTATTTTGCAATCTATATGGGACGGCTGTCAATCCTTTGGTCCTTAAGTGAAACTGATATACTTTTTTATTTATCACAGTTTTCCTTAACCAATTATGTTCTTTAATGCAAGGCCGACAGACAAGTTCCTTACTTTCTCCCCCTTCAACTTTCCTCTTCCACTTTTGCGGTAAGGCTGCAATTATTTGGTTGTAATTCTGGGTAGAGCAGACATTTCCATATGTTTTTGTTAGCTGCATGTGCGACATAACTCCACCAGTCCTACCGATGATATCATTTACGAAGATTATACCTTTTTTAAACATTCTGTCAAAAAATAAAGGTTTTTTGTCAATTAGTATATTTGAATTTAACCACAATATTTGTTGCATTATTTGTTCTGTCGTTTCTGGAGGATTAAATTGAAATTGCAACCAACTTTCTATGGCTTGTTTTAGAAATAGTGACATTTGGGAGATTATTTCCTTTTCAAATAACTGAAAGTGAGAGGTTGTAATCTGAATAAAGGGAAAAAGGCCTTTCTTGAACAGTGGGTGAGACAATCTTACTAATTTGCTTGAGAACCAGTTCGGATTTAAGTATAACTTTTGGATGACTGAAGATTTTAGTGATAGGTCTAATGCTTTAATATTTAATAATTTCTGTCCTCCGAATTCATATTCATTATATAAATATGCTCTTTTAATTTTGTCTGGCTTGCCGTTCCAAATAAAATTGAATATTCTTTTCTCATATAATTTAAAAAACTGTTTGCTAGGCGTAGGCAAGACCATAAGCAAATAGGTAAACTGGGATAATACTAAAGAGTTAATCAGGGTGATTTTTCCACAAATTGACAGGTATTTTCCTTTCCATGGTAGTAAGATCTTATCTATTTTTGCTAACTTTCTATTAAAATTTATTGAAGTGAGATCATTTATTTCCTTTGGGATATGTATTCCGAGTATATCTACATCACCATCAGACCATTTTATTGGTAAACTACATGGTAATGTAAAAATTGTATTTTTTAGTGATCCAATACGTAATATAGTACATTTGTCATAATTTGGTTTTAATCCAGAGAGGTTAGAAAATGTATCTAGATCCTCTATGAGGCTGTGGAGGGATTCTAGTTGTGGATCTAAAAGAAAACATGAATCATCTGCGTACAATGACACCTTTGTTTTTAAGCCCTGTATTTCTAATCCTCTGATATTATTATTGGATCTGATTTTAATAGCTAACATCTCGATGGCCACAATAAATAGATATGCCGATAGTGGACAACCTTGTTTCACTCCTCTTGACAGTTTAAAACTTTCTGAGAAATAGCCATTATTTACTATTTTACACCTAGGGTTACTATACATGATTTTGACCCATTTTATAAGAGATTCTCCAAAATTGAAATGCTCCAGGCATTTATATATAAATTCCAGTCGAACTTTATCAAATGCCTTTTCGAAGTCTGCTATGAATAGCAGGCCTGGTTTCCCATATTTTTCATAGTGTTCTATTGTTTCCAATACTTGCCTTATATTATCTCCAATGTATCTTCCATGTAAAAAACCTGTCTGATTAGAATGAATAATATCCGACAATACCTTTTTAATTCTATGCGCTATACATTTTGCTAGGATTTTTGCATCACAACACTGAAGTGTAAGGGGCCTCCAATTTTGTAAATGGACTGGATCTTTATATTTTCCACTTGTATCCTGTTTCAGTAATAATGAGATCAGACCTTCTTCTTGAGTGTCAGATAATCTACCATTTACATAGGAGTGGTTAAAACGTGCTAATAACGGTCCTCTTAGTATATCAAAAAAGGTTTGGTATACCTCGATTGGTATGCCATCCAACCCTGGAGTTTTCCCGGACTTAAAGTCTTTAATTGCATCCAGAAGTTCCTCCTCTGTAATTTCACCTTCACATGAGTCTTTCTGTGTAGCTGTTAATTTGACATTATCAATTGAAAAAAAATCTCTACAATTAGCTTCAGTTAGAGGAGATGGAGGCGACTGAAAAGAAAACATATGCTTAAAATACTTTGTTTCTTCCTTCAAAATATCATTAGGTGAATTATGGGTGACTCCGTCAATTGTAACCAGTTTCATTAAGTTCTTTTTGGTAGCATTCCTATGTTGAAGATTAAAAAAGAATTTTGTGCATTTTTCCCCATATTCCATCCAGTTTGCTTTATTTTTATAATATATTACACTTGATCTTTCTTGAATAAGTTTTTCCATTTTTTTTTTTTTCCTCTAATTTATTCTGAGCCTCTATGTTACAGTTTTTATTGCCATCTATCTGTTCTGTTAGACTTTCTATTTCCTTTCTTAGTATAAACTCTTTTGACCTAAATTGCTTTTGTTTTCGAGATGAGTACTGAATTGCATGGCCTCTAAAGGCACATTTAAAGGTGTCCCATACAATAAGGGGATTCGCTGTACCTATGTTATGTTGGAAAAAGTCAGTTATAAATTCCTTTGTTCTAATTATAAATAAATTATCATCTAATAGGCTTTGATTAAATTTCCAATATCCTCGCCCACATGGAAATTCAGTCAGAGTAATGTATATGCCTATTATATGATGGTCCGACCGCATTCTGTCCCCTATCAACACTTTTTTTACTTTTGGTGCCAACGAGAATGAGATAAGAAAGAAGTCAAGACGACTAGCTTGATTCAGTCTCCGCCATGTATATCTCACTAGATCAGCATATTTAAGCCTCCATATATCTACTAGTTCTAATGTATCCATGACATTCACAATTTCCTTAAGAGCATGTGGGTGACTGTTTGTGGTGTGATTTCCTTTTCGGTCCATTGAGCTATTTAAAACAGTATTATAATCCCCCACCATAATAATATTGTCTTGAGTTGCTTGCAGGCTTGATAATTTATTATATATATTGTCAAAGAATTGTGGATCATCATTATTTGGTCCGTAAAGGTTAATGAGCCATATCTGTTTATGGTCCAATACCATATTTAAAATAATCCATCTACCTTGCGTATCTATTTGGACAATTTGCACATTCGGATCGAAATTACTATTAATTAATATCATCACCCCTTTTGAATTTCTTTGCCCATGGGAGAAGTATATTTCCCCCCCCCATTCTTTTTTCCACGCTACTTCATCTCGAATTGTTGAATGAGTTTCCTGTATACAATAGATATTATATTCCTTCTCTTTGAGCCATGTAAATATTGTTCTTCTTTTGTTATTATCAGCTAAGCCATTACAATTATAACTGGCTATACTTATTTCACCATACACCATAATGAGATACAAGTTTCAAGTATATTTATCATTATATATGTTTGTAAATTTACCAATAAAAAATAGCGTAATGATTGAGTGTCCATATAGCTGTACCGTGATATTTGCATTGCTACGGAGTAACCCTTCAATTGTTCTCCACTAATTCCCCCGCTAAAGCCCCTCCCCATCCCAAGTTGAGCCGTCATCCCAGTGATCAGCATCCTACCCACGTCCCTCCGTATCCCTAAGGCCCCGAGAGGCCAGGACCCATCCATCGAAAACAGCACACAGTGCCACCCACAAAACAGAAGCAGGTTAACCGCCAAAAGCATTTCCAATGCTTTCACCTCTATATATATATATATCTATATAACTATTATTATTTTTTTAATTATGCATATCCTATTTTCCATCATTATCAATTAATATGCGTAATAATGTCGGCAGTTCACGCATAGGATTCTAACATATAACCAGGATTGCCATTGTATTACATTTAATTCATTGACAAGCAATTATTATCCTAGCAAATAATTCCCGCGGTCCATCCCATACCCCCCCCCCCCCCCAACATCCCCCCCCCCCCCCCCCACAACAGATGCCAGACAAGCACACACGCACATACTCACATACTCCAACACACTCAACCCCCCTCCTCCACAATCCACCATAAAATCCGATACTCAACGGCTGTTATATCCCAGAGCCCAACTCGAGAAATAACTTGATCTACGAGTGCACATACAGTTAAAGCTGATTGAGAAAGCATGCAGATTGAGCAGAAATTGATAACAGTCCAAGACTTAGATAAACAATTTTATTCAGTGTTAGATTTCCAGGGGGAAGTGTTATTGGAGTAGTTATTCCTTGGGAAAGTGCACTGAACCCTGTACATATTAGAGCCATACCAAATACAGAAGAAAGGGAATTGAAGGAGCCGTTAAACAATGATTGGTATAGATGAGTACAATATATTGCATTAAAAGTAAATAAAAGAAAATAGTCTAATATGCACCACATCTCCATTTTAAACAGTTAACAGTAGTTCAACATCTTCACAGTTACTAGGACTGTGTGCTAGGATTCAATCATAACTTTTGTAATATTTAGGAAATTCTAACTATAAACAATTTTATGATCAACCAGGATGAGGAGAGAAGTGTAAGCAATTGTTAGAATAGGAACAAGGAAAAGAGAAACACCAGAGTAATGTCAAATAGATTATGAGCAAAAATATAGGAATGTTAAAGTAAAACAATTGGGTTATATAGAATGTGAAAATAGGGGGTGTTTAAACAGATAGCCTTTGGAATACAGGGACCCCTCAAAGAAAAATCTATCAGGCATTAGATAGAAATGGGTATTAAGAATGAGTGATGAAACATAAGACATGTAGACAATGTTAATAGGGATGTTTTGGATTGGAAATGAACTCAACTAAACTGTTATGATCTGTCCTTTCCTGAAGTTACTACGGATGGTGTCGTAATGCATAGCAGAAATAATTTGGTCCAGAACGGTGTAAACCTCAATAAAAACCAAAAACCCTCTACCCGGCTGAAGAGGAACAACAAAGGCGTTGAAGACGTTCCTGTCCGACACCACCTCTGCCAGGAGAACTGAATCCAGCATCAAATCAAAGCAATCAATTGCCTTCTCTTTTGTGCCTTTTCTCTCAAGAATGTGACAGGAGTCCAGGTGGAGTGAGCAGGAGGAGAGAGGTCTATGCAAATGCAACGTTCTTCCTAGTTTGGGTATACTGGTTTACTGGTATACTGGTTTGGGTATACTGGTTCAGGTGTGACATTGGAATTGGGACATTGCCATGGGTAATCCAAGATGAACTATGAAGCTATCTGAAGAACATAATGAAGACGCCAGAAGATTGAGTGCCGGTAGAGGAAGGGACTGTTAGTTGAGGTAGTATGTTGATTAAGGAGGTATTATACACTACTACATTTATAGTAATTTGGACTAGGAATGCATTAAGATACTGATCTGTTGTAATTCTCGTTATGAGGAAGTTAATGCTAGAATTATTATAATATAAATATACATTCTGCCAGTGTCAATATGTGCCAAGGTGAGAGTTTTAACTTTGAATGATGGAACAAAGGTGACTAACTAAGAATTGTCATTCCAAAGTTGTTTTGGGTAATTAATTTGATTATGATTATAAATTATAAGTGGACTGATTTGATCTGAATAGCTTATTAATATTAAAGCTTAGTGATATTGACATTGCAATTAATGGATTAGATATTGATATTGATTATTTTGATTGTTATAATACTTGTGATATGGGTGAAAAAAGGTTATGTAAGCTAAAGATATTGACACCATTCTTAACATGTCCTAGTTATTATTGTTAAGACAAAGTTGCATATGTTGATGTGATAGGATACTAACACATATATGGGAAATGCTATAACTAAACAAAAGTGGGGAGCAATGTTTATAAAGAAATACACTCAGTTCAGGGAGCGCCAGGACAGTACGTAAATGAATATGGGAAATTTGGGGAGTTTGGGAATCCTGAATGTTTGTATGAAGTTGTTCCTGGGGGTGGATGGGCCTGCCATGGTTACAAAGCCTAATAGAAAAACTTGGAGGTTAATTTAGAGGAAAACCTTCCAAACTTGTATTCGGGTGGGGCAGGTAGCTTAGTGGTTAAGAGCGTTGTGCCAGTAACCGAAAGGTCGCTGGTTCTAATCCCCGAGCCAACTAGGTAAAAAATCTGTCGATGTGCCCTTGAGCAAGGCACTTAACCCTAATTGCTCCTGTAAGTCGCTCTGGATAAGAGCGTCTGCTAAATAATGTAAATGTAAATGTATCCAATACCTGACTGGGCTCTGGGTCCTCATCAGGATGGGTCAAACAATGAGGAATTGGTTTAAATATATGCATATGAAAAGTAACCACATATGGCAAGGATAAGAATGAGTAAATGTGCATGCTTACATTCATTTAAAAATTAATCTTTGTATTATTTGGGACATTGTTGGAATGTCCCAAAGGGGGGATTATATGGTAATATTTTATGTATCATTAAGGAAAATGTTGGGAAATGTCAAAGATAAAATATAGTAAACATGATTGACATTTTATAAGTCCAGATGCATGTCTAATTAAGGAATATAGTCAATACAATGTGTAAACATGCTTTGATGAATGTATGTATTTTATTTGTAAAAGTGTCTGAGCCATGCCACCAATATAATGAGATAAGGGAAAGAGGCAAAAGCGCCCATGGCCTTTTGGAGTAAACAACATGTGTTATTGGACTTTCAAAGATAATAGTGGCGTGGCAGTTAAAGATGTTAATCAGTGATCTTAAGGGGAGTAGCTTTGTAAGCTATGTATACATGACTGTGCATTTGTGTGTGTATATAAGAGATCTCTAAGCCAAAGAGAGACAGCCGTTCCATGGAGTGGCTCGGCTTTGTTACGCAATAATAAAGTCTAATTTCTGGATTCACAAGCTCCAGTCTCTTGAGAGATATTTTTGAGTTGACTATTTTTTAGTCAAATATTTCTACGACACGTTCAACACCATAGTGCCCTCAATGCTCATCACTAAGCTAAGGACCCTGGGACTAAACACCTCCCTCTGCAACTGGATCCTGTACTTCCTGACGGGCTGCCCCCAGGTGGTAAGGGTAGGTAACCACACATCCGCCACGCTGATCCTCAACCCGGGGGCCCCTCGGGTGTGTGCTCAGTCCCCTCCTGTACTCCCTGTTCACTCATGACTGCATGGCCAGGCATGACTCCAACACCATCATTAAGTTTGCCGATGACACAACAGTGGTAGGCCTGATCACCGACAACGACGAGACAGCCTATAGGGAGGTCAGAGACCTGTCCATGTGGTGCCAGGACAACAACCTCTCCCTCAACGTGATCAAGACAAAGGAGATATTTGTGGACTACAGGAAAAAGAAGAGGACCGAGCACGCCCCCATTCTCATCAACTGGGCTGTACTGGAGCAGGTTGAGAGCTTCAAGTTCCTTGGTGTCCACATCACCAACAAACTAACGTGGTCCATGCACACCAAGACCGTCGTGAAGAGGGCACGACAAAACCCCCCTAAGGAGACTGAAAAGATTTGGCAAAGGTTCTACAGCTGCACCATCGAGAGCATCCTGACTGGTTACATCACTGCCTGGTATGGCAACTGCTCAGCCTCCGACCGCAAGGCACTACAGAGGGTAGTGTGTACGGCCCAGTACATCACTGGGGCCAAGCTTTCTGCCATCCAGGACCTCTATACCATGCAGTGTCAGAGGAAGGCCCTAAAAATTATCAAAGACTCCAGCCACCCTAGTCATAGACTGTTCTCTCTGCTACCGCACGGCAAGCGGTACCGGTATGGCAAGTCTAGGTCCAAGAGGCTTCTAAACAGCTTCTACCCCCAAACCATAAGACTCCTGAACATCTAATCTAATGGCTACCCAGACTATTTGCATTGCCCCCCTCTTTTACGCTGTTGCTACTCTGTTTAATATCTATGCATAGTCACTTTAATAACTCTACCTAGATGTACATATTACCTCAATTACCTCGACTAACCGGTGCCCCCGCACATTGACTCGGTACCGGTACCCCCTGTATATAGCCTCGCTATTGTTATTTTTACTGCTGCTCTTTAATTATTTCTCACTTTTATTTCGTATTATTATATATTGTATTCTTTCTTAAAACTGCATTGTTGGTTAAGGGCTTGTAAGTAAGCATTTCACTGTAATGTCTACACCTGTTGTAGTCGGTGCATGTGACAAGTACAATTTGATTTGATAGATATTGATTTTGAGACATATTTTCATATTTTAGTACACACTTTAAATATGAATGCGAAATTCCTGTTCTTTTTACATTTAATTCAGCTCGTGTCATGCTGATTTCGCTTTTTGCGACCCGCGGAAACAACTTGTCTATTTCAAATCTTCTCTCATTGATTGAGACAGGTGGGTGTCCACCCCAAAGTGCCACATGTCATGATGACACTCACCTGGGGTGTATTCATTGCGCCGATTCTGTTGCAAAACTTTTCTTAAACGAAAGCAAACAGCGAAATACGGAGGGACCTACCTGAATTTGTCCAATAGAAACTATTGTTTGTTTTGCAACTGTTTGGACAAATGATTACACCCCTGACTCGATCAATGAGAGAAGATTTGAAATAGACAAGATGGCAGCGTATACATTGTTGGATTAGCCTACTTCATGGAGCAAAACATTTTATTTAATTGAATAACAGCATTTTCTAAATTCAAACAAACCCCCTACAACTAGACATTTGAATGTCATGAATGAATTTGAAGACGTGTGGTCTTCTAAGTCGGGAAGTATCGCCAATTAAAGGTTTGTCAAAAGTTAACTGTGCTATGGTTAACATTACCTACCTAATAATGATACGATAGACTTTATTGTCCACTTACATGGAAATTCATTCTGTGACGTCATCATACAAATACACAAACGCAACACATTACATGAAGTACAGAAAACTGGAAAGTTAGTTCACAAGTCACACATTTCCATTTCCACATATTCAAAGTCTCTGCAGCCTACTGTCCGACGTGTATTGGGCCTGCATCTGTCCTATGTCCCACTGTTCAGTAGCTCGATGGCTGATGGAATGAAACTTGCCTTGCTCCTATTCTTACTGGACAGTGAGAACCTTCATCTCCTTCTGGAGGGAAGCAGCTCAAAACATCGGGCAAGATTGTGTGTGGGGTCCTCTATGATGCGTTTGGCCTTGTCCCTTGTCCATTTTTCATAGAGGCCCTGAAGCCCCCTGCACTGCAGCCTGCAGAGCTTGGACCCTAGGTTCACAGTCCTCCTGAGGATACCCTTATTAGCCACTGACAGCCGATCGTACCAGGCCAGAAAACAGAAAGTCAGCTCAGTGGGCACACTCTATATGGCAGGTGTAGGAGTTGGAGAGTATCCGGGTGTTGACATTCAGTTGTTTCAGTCTGCGCAGGAGGTACAGTTGTTGCCATTTTTTTGATGTTCTGAGTGTTGGTGTTAAAAGAGTGTGCTGTCCATGATGGTTCCCAGGTAATGAAAACTCCCCATTCTCCCTACCTCTTCACCACCCAGGACTAGGTGGCTCACTGGGGTCTAACTACCTCTGGAAATCAGTGAGCAGTTGTTTTGTTGATGTTGATTGAGTGTGAGGTAGTTATTGCACCAGTCATGAACCCTGTGTACTTCTGTTTGGAATGCCTATCAGCCAGCTGGAACAGTAATAATGGTCTGACTAGGTTCTATTTTTAATAGATAGGTTCAAGATGCTAAGTTACACAACACATGCTAGTAAATGAATGGCATTTCAAACATTTATACATCTCACTAACATCCCATCTATTCCATAATGTATTTTCACAAAAACATAAACTATTACAGGCTATGATAATAAGCTTGCACTTTTCTAAGCTATATTTCATTTACCTCGTATTTCATTATCTTAGCTGGAATTACCAACAATGAGCTGGACATTTTTACAGACTGTGGTTTTACGTCTTGTGTAGCCATTTTATCTCATGTTCGCTGACTGTTAGTGCTGAGCAATTAGTGCTTTTTGAGGTCATTTTGGTTAGATTATTAAAAAATAATCACGGTTTTCCGTTTAGATTTTTTTTAAATGCACTATGCATTATGAGGGTTGAATTCTTTAACACAGAATAAAACAATTAATAAAAGTTCCATGATGGTAGTGAATGCCCATTATCGCTTATCAACCATTTATTCACATTTACTTTAATAAACTATTTCAGTTCTGTATGTTACATTTGTTTTATTTGTAGACTTTGTATTATTTCATTCCAAGTCATCCTCATCTCTATGAACTATCAATCACTTATATAATATATTTGTAGGTATAGATACCTCGCCATGCAACTGCTCTCAATCGCTTGTTCTTCTCTCGTCTCTCCCCCTCAAAGTCTACCCCACACAGACTGGACAAAGAAGTGTGCAATGGATTATGGCCATTGTAGTTAACATTTTCTGCGCTAAACTATGTATTATATTGGCATGTTGGAAATTACAACTCTCTACTACATTGCACAATTCGTGCTTGATCTGATTTATCTCTAGAGAAACTGCACATTGAGGTCACAGAAAAAAACGAACGGAATGGAATTCATATAATTGAACCGATGTCGGTCAGTTAGTTCTTTAAAAACCGAAATGTTGGTTAATCGCTCAGCACTGCTGACTGTTCATCTTTTTGCAAGTAGAAGCGTTGAACTTAAGGCTAGGATGGTCCTATTACAGGAGTCGGCAACAGGCGGTCCACGGGCCAAAACCAGCATGCAAGTGTCTTTTTTTGGGGGGCCCTCCAACGTTTGTTTTGTTTTTGGTCAAAGAAGACTGTAAAATCACAAGGAATTCAGCTAAAAATGAGTTTAATTTACAAAATATTTTCCCAAGTATTCCCACTAATAAAATAAGAGATGTTATCATGTCTCAATGATAGCTTAGCTCAATGACACCGCTCAATTAGCTTTTTTTTTAAGGCATAGGTCTATTTATGCAAAGCCTTATTTAGCCAGGTAAGTAATTGAGAACAAATTATCTTTGACAATAACAAAATAAGTTGTGTGCTGTGTGCAGCGTTTACACTCATGTCAGTTTTGAATGTTACATTATACAACAAAGCATGATGCTGTCTGCGACAAAGAACAGCCCTGATTAATAATTGAGGGCTTAAAGAGAACCATGTTTTTCTCACTGCTTAAAGAACCAGTTTGTAGCTTGGCACACCTGTATTTGGGGAGTTTCTCCTATTCTTCTCTGCAGATCCTCTCAAGCTCTGTCAGTTTGGATGGGGAGCGTCGCTGCACAGCTGTTTTCAGGTCTCTCCAGAGATCTTCAATCAGGTTCAAGTCCGGGCTCTGGCTGGGCCGGTCAAGGACATTCAGAGACTTGTACCGAAGCCACTCTTGCGTTTTCTTGGCTGTGTCCATAGGGTCATTGTCCTGTTTTGAAGGTGAACCTTTGCCCCAGTCTGAGGTCCTGAGCACTCTGGAGCAGGTTTTCATCAAGGATGTCTCTGTAGTTTGCTCCGTTCATCTTTCCCTCGATCCTGACTAGTCTCCCAGTCCCTGCCATCCCCACAGCATGATGCTGCCACCAGCACGCTTTACCGTAGGGATGGTGCCTGGTTTCCTCCTGACGTGACGCTTGGCATTCAGGCCAAAGAGTTCAATTTTGTTTTCTTTCGACCAGATAATATTGTTTCTCATGGTCTGAGTCCTTTAGGTGCCTTTTTTTTGGGCAAACTCCAAGCGGGCTGTCATGTGCCTTTTACTGAGGAGTGGCTTCCATCTGGCCACTCTACCATAAAGGCCTGATTTGATGGAGTGCTGCAGAGATGGTTGTCCTTCTGGAAGGTTCTCCCATCTCCACAGAGGAACTCTGGAGCTCTGTCAGAGTGACCATCGGGTTCTTGGTCACCTCCCTGACCAAGGCCCTTCTTCCCCCGATTGCTCAGTTTGGCCTGGTGGCCAGCTCTAGGAAGAGTTTTGGTGGTTACAAACTTATTCTGTTTAAGAATGATGGAGGCCACTGTGTTCTTGGGGACCTTCAATGCTGCAGACATTTTTTGGTGCCCTTCCCCAGATCTGTGCCTCCACACAATCCTGTCTCAGAGCTCTACGGACAATTCCTTTGACCTTGGTTTTTGCTCTGACATGCACTGTCAACTGTGGGACCTTTTTATATAGACAGGTTGTGTGCCTTTCCAATCAATTGAATTTTCCACAGGTGGACTCCAATCAAGTTGTAGAAACATCTCAAGGATGATTCATGGAAACAGGATGCACCTGAGCTCAATTTCGAGTCTCATAGCAAAGGGTCTGAACACTTATGTAAATAAGGTAGTTTTTAAAATATATATACAGTGAGGGAAAAAAGTATTTGATCCCCTGCTGATTTTGTATGTTTGCCCACTGACAAAAACATGATCAGTCTATCATTTTAATGGTAGGTTTATTTGAACAGTGAGAGACAGAATAACAACAAAAAAATCCAGAAAAACGCATGTCAAAAATGTTATAAATTGATTTGCATTTTAATGAGGGAAATAAGTATTTGACCCCTCTGCAAAACATGACTTAGTACTTGGTAGCAAAACCCTTGTTGGCAATCACAGAGGTCAGATGTTTCTTGTAGTTGGCCACCAGGTTTGCACACATCTCAGGAGGGATTTTGTCCCACTCCTCTTTGCAGATCTTCTCCAAGTCATTACGGTTTCGAGGCTGACGTTTGGCAACTCAAACCTTCAGCTCCCTCCACATATTTTCTATGGGATTAAGGTCTGGAGACTGGCTAGGCCACTCCAGGACACTTTCACCCTGTTCTCCTCTGAATCATTCAGATGTTCATTGGCAAACTTCAGATGTATATGTGCTTTCTTGAGCAGGGGGACCTTGCGGGCACTGCAAGATTTCAGTCCTTCATGGCGTAGTGTGTTACCAATTGTTTTCTTGGTGACTATGGTCCCAGCTGCCTTGAGATCATTGACAAGATCCTCCCGTGTAGTTCTGGGCTGATTCCTCACCGTTCTCATGATCATTGCAACTCCACGAGGTGAGATCTTGCATGGAGCCCCAGGCCGAGGGAGATTGACAGTTCTTTTGTGTTTCTTCCATTTGCGAATAATCGCACCAACTGTTGTCACCTTCTCACCAAGCTGCTTGCCGATGGTCTTGTAGCCCATTCCAGCCTTGTGTAGGTCTACAATCTTGTCCCTGACATCCTTGGAGAGCTCTTTGATCTTGGCCATGGTGGAGAGTTTGGAATCTGATTGATTGATTGCTTCTGTGGACAGGTGTCTTTTATACAGGTAACAAGCTGAGATTAGGAGCACTCCCTTTAAGAGTGTGCTCCTAATCTCAGCTCGTTACCTGTATAAAAGACACCTGGGAGCCAGAAATCTTTCTGATTGAGAGGGGGTCAAATACTTATTTCCCTCATTAAAATGCTAATCAATTTATAACATTTTTGACATGCGTTTTTCTGGATTTTTTTGTTGTTATTCTGTCTCTCACTGTTCAAATAAACCTACCATTAAAATTATAGACTGATCATTTCTTTGTCAGTTGGCAAATGTACAAAATCAGCAGGGGATCAAATACTTTTTTCCCTCACTGTATATTTGCAAAGATTTATAAAAACCTCTTTTCACTTTATTATGCGGTATTGTGTTTAGATTGAGCGGGAAAAATGTATCTAATGTAATGTAACATGTGGAAAAAGGGAATGCGTCCCTAATACTTTCCGAATGCACTGTATGTCACCAGACAGTGCTCCAAATTGTCTGCAGACAATAACACTGCATTCATCTGCAAATGTAGAAGAGAAACAAGAAAGCGTATGAGGCCCTTCCGACTCACGGATTAACAATGGTGGAAACTCCCTCCAGCCGAAGCTGACCCCATTTCAATGCTTTCAAATCCTTGATGGGGAGTGTGCATGTTCACAATTCAGGAGAAGGGGACGTAGGCATGCCGTGTGAGAGCCATAGAAAAAGACTGAGGTGGGCAGACAACAAGAGTGTGGGAGAGGGAATAACATGAATGAATAGCGGAGGTGCTGCACTGAGAGAAAAGATCAGGTAGACAGAGAGGGAAGGTGAAAGAAAATCTACTCTGGAGATAAGGAGACTACGAGAGGGAAAGGAAGACGGAGAGAGATGTGATATTCCATGAGGGAGAGATGCAGACTTTATTGCAGACACACTGCAGAAGATTAACCGTATCACCACGAGCAGACTGGCAGAAGTAGGCCATCTCTTGCGTACGTAAAGAAAAATGTCTAGCCTATTAAAAATAACATTTCCCCTGCGGCTTCCAGCGGTAACACTACGTAAGCATGAAGTCTGTGATGAGTCATGTGCGGCTGTACGCCGGCTCTTAGTCATAAAGCAGACTGTCAATTGTTAAAATGTGAGAAAAAAAACTGATCACGAAAATCCATCCTCCCACCACATGGAGTATTCCCTGTGAAATCGCTCCACATCCGTCTGAGCGTTTCCCTGCAGGCAGGTTGTCGTGTTTGAGGGATTGGAGTGCGTCCATATTCAGCCATGTTCACAGCTAGAGGGTGCAGAGCAGACCATGTTTTGTCTTCAAACAGTACAGAATGCTGTATGCCTTGATGTTTGGCTTTGACGACACCTTAGTCTGTATTGTCATTGATCCATATTTAGTATTTGTCAGTTCAAGGCAGCCTGTTTTTTTTTCGACTTCTTTTGATTTCTTTCCCATTCCTCGTTCTAAGATTCATCAGGAGATCACTAATCACTGCCTCATGCTGTACTGTACTGTGGAGCCTCCCCCAATAGGGGTGTCAGTCATTTTGGTTCCAAAGGGGCCATTTCTGTCAACTCTAACATCAAGAATACCGCACATCAGTGCAAAAGACAACTGTGAGGCCATATTTGCGAACATAAGCAACCATTTCAATTTTAACAGATTCTACAGCTCAATGCGTATTGGCCAATTAAAATCATCGATTTACTTGCACGTGATAGAATGCTCAATTGTATCTGGCCCCATCAGATAACATGGCACACATATTCTGGAACAAATTCTTAATCAGCCTATCAAAGATCTTAGACTTTATATCCACCAACCAATGGCTGGATAAAAGTAGAGACTCAGAGCTAGAACATTTTATGTCATACATTGCAGTTGAGGAACAATGGGAAAGTAATTCTGCTTTAAAAGTTGATTAACACTTTTGAGAAAATGGCCCTTGAATGTTTTGGTAACCTACTGAAGATCGCTTCTTTGTCGACTACACCCATTCAGCATCGTTCACATCCTCTTAAGCCCCACCCATCTCTTTTAAGGATTCACATGTGAGGCCCTGTGCTAAACAGAGTGAGTAAGAGGTGTAGTAAACAACCAATCTGACTTTGGTGTAGGTCATGTTGTTCTTGTGACGTACTGAGGATGCGAAGAGGCAGGACGCAGACGCAGGAATCAACAATGTAAAGGTTTACTTAACACTGAGCAAGAGAACAACAAAGAGCGAGTACACGACATGACACTAACAATCACACACAACACAACACTGGCACAACACTGACAACCCCTTATTATTATTATTATTATTATTATTATTATTATTATTATTATTATTATTATTATTATTAACACTGAACAGTCGAGAGCTATATAGGGGTGGTGATGAGATGATGAGGTGCAGGTGCACTGGAGGTGATTAGGGTGCGTTGGGTTTCCATTCCGGTGGTGCGCTCAGACCGGTGGCTCAGTAGACCGGCGAATCAGAGCGCCGGAGGGGAGCAACGGGAGGAGACATGACAGTACCCACAAACCAGGGGGCAAGGTTTCTTGCAGGGCAGGTGGAGAGGGAGGTTTTTAGTGGACAGACAGACACGATCACCAGGCTAAAATACGGGTGCCTCACTGCGGTGGCGGTCGGCTTGGTCCTTCTGCCGACGAATGGCCCTCTGGAGATGGACATGGGCGGTGTCCCAGACCTGTCCGGCCCTGCGGAACCACTCATCGACAGCGGGCGCATCGGTCTGGCTGGGTGTCCAAGGGGCCAGGGCCGGCTGGTAACCCTGGACACACTGGAAGGGAGTGAGCCCCGTGGAGGAGTGAACAATGGAGTTCTGGGCATATTCTGCCCAGGGAAGAAACCTTGCCCACTCACCCTGCCGGTCCTGACATTGGTAACAAATGTAGCAGGACGCCTGTAGCAGGACGCCTCTACATTTCGTCGTTTTCCCGTCATAGTGCTCCGGCAGGGCAAGGGGTCCCTCAGACGTAAAAAATAGATAAGTGAAAAATAAAATAACAGTAGGGAGGCTATATACAGTGGGTACCGGTACAGAGTCAATGTGCGGGGGCACCGGTTAGTCGAGGTAATTGAGATAATATGTACATGTGGGTAGAGTTAAAGTGACTATGCATAAATAATAAACAGAGTAGCAGCAGCGTAAAAGAGGGGGGGGGGGGGGGGGGGGGGGGGGGGGGGGGGGGGGGCAATGCAAATAGTCTGTGTAGCCATGATTAGCTGTTCAGGAGTCTTATGGCTTGGGGATAGAAGCTGTTAAGAAGCCTTTTGGACCTAGACTTGGCGCTCGGAGGCCGAGCAGTTGCCATACCAGGCGGTGATGCAACCAGTTAGGATGCTCTCGATGGTGCAGCTGTATATAACTTTTTGAGGATCTGAGGACCCATGCCAAATCTTTTCAGTCTCCTGAGGGGGAATAGGCTTTGTCGTGCCCTCTTCACGACTGTTTTGGTGTGTTTGGACCATGATAGTTTGTTGGTGATGTGGACACCAAGGAACATGAAGCTCTCAACCTCTCAATCTTTTGTTTTTCCTGTGGTCCACAATCATCTCCTTTGTCTTGATCACGTTGAGTAAGAGGTTGTTATCCTGACACCACATGGCCAGGTCTCCGACCTCCTCCCTATAGGCTGTCTCATTGTTGTCGGTGATCAGGCCTACCACTGTTGTGTCGTCAGCAAACTTAATGATGGTGTTGGAGTCGTGCCTGGCCATGCAGTCATGGGTGAACAGGGAGTACAGGAGGGGACTGAGCACGCACCCCTGAGGGGCCCCCGTGTTGAGGATCAGCGTGGCATATGTGTTGTTACCTACCCTTACCACCTGGGGGCGGCCCGTCAGGCAGTCCAGGATCCAGTTGCAGAGGGAGGTGTTTAGTCCCAGGATCCTTAGTTTAGTGATGAGCTTTGAGGGCACTATGGTGTTGACGCTGAGCTGTAGTCAATGAATAGCATTAGGTGTTCCTCTTGTCCAGGTGGGAAAGGGCAGTGTGGAGTGCATCATCTGTGGATCTGTTGGGGCGGTATGTAAATTGGATTGGTCTAGGGTTTCTGGGATGATGGTGTTGATGTGAGCCATGACCAGCCTTTCAAAGCACTTGATGGCTACAGACGTGAGTGCTACGGGTCTGCAGTCATTTAGGCAGGTTACCTTAGTGTTCTTGGGCACAGGGACTATGGTGGTCTGCTTGAAACATGTTGGTATTACAGACTCAGTCAGGAACATGTTGAAAATGTCAGTGAAGACACTTGCCAGTTGGTCAGCGCATGCTCAGAGTACACGTCCTGGTAATCCGTCTGGCCCTGCGGCCTTGTTAATGTTGACCTGCTTAAAAGTCTTACTCACATCGGCTACGGAGAGCGTGATCACATAGTCATCCGGAACAGCTGATGCTCTCATGCAAGCTTCAGTTTTGCTTGCCTCGAAGCGAGCATAGAAGTGACTTAGCTCGTCTGGTAGGCTTGTATTGACTCTTTGCCTGTTTGATGGTTCGTCAGAGGGCATAGCGGAATTTCTTATAAGAGTCCGGGTTAGAGTCCCGCTCCTTGAAAGCAGCAGCTCTACCCTTCAGCTCAGTGCGGATGTTGCCTGTAATCCATGACTTCTGGTTGAGGTATTTGGAGATCAGCATCTAAGGTGCAGAGTTGAAGTACCTTGCGGTAGCCGGCTTGTGACTGTGTAAAGCCAATTTATGCTTGATCTGGAAATGCGATCCGGAGGCTCTGTAGTTCCTATAGTAGCCTACAAAAAAGGCTAATCAGCGGAGGTACTGTAGATTTTGTAAAATAGAAGTAATTCACCATCTGATACTGATACAGCCAAGTGTCTTCCTCCATTAAGACTGTCGGTTCGAGTCATCCGGACTGAAGTTAAACTTCTTTTAAATACTGCCATCTGTAGGATGATAAAGAGAGTACTGTGCACTTTGGAATGCTCATCCTCCTCGAGTCAAATAATGCTTATCAAAGCAGATTACAAAACAATGTAGGCCTACATTTTAGATTTAAACGTCCATGTAATATAGCCTATTGCAATATGATTATTAGGCAATAGCAGTATGTTTCTGTGCAAGACATCTACATTTTAGTCATTTAGCAGATGCTCTTATCCAGAGCGACTTACAGTTAGTGCATACTTTTTTTTTTTCATACTGGCCCCCCGTGGGAATCGAACCCACAACCCTGGCGTTGCAAATGCCATGCTCTACCAACTGAGCTATATCCCTGCCGGCCATTCCCTCCCCTACCCTGGACCAATTGTTCGCCGCCCCATGGGTCTCCTGGTCGCAGCCGGCTATGACAGAGCCTGGATTCGAACCAGGATCTCTAGTGGCACAGCTAGCACTACAATGCAGTGCCTTAGACCACTGCGCCACTCGGGAGACCACATGTCTCCTTGACAAAATATAGCTGTTTTAAAGCTAATTCCATTCAATGTTACACATTTTGTCATGTGGCAGATATAAAATGTTGCAGTTTTTAAACAAATTTCCTGCAATTCCACACATTTTGCCATGGCGTATGCTATCTGAGTGACTCAAACATTACAACAAAATCAATGGGGGCCCATGCCATGACAGAATATACTCCTAAATGCGTATTTTGTGGAATTTTAGAATCTCCCTGACTGTCTAGCTTTTAGTTTGGTGATTGTTAGTTATCAAAGATGATCGTATTTTAAAATGTATAGGTCCATTATCTTTTCTACATATCTGGTTTTAGTCATTTTATGTTAACACTGAAAATGGTTTTCCATCCCGCCACACCCAGAAAAAACCCTGCTATGTACATAGCCTTTGAACACTGGTCACTAGAATAATGTTTCCATAACATTTTACCCACTCCATATGTACAGTGAGGGAAAAAAGTATTTGATCCCCTGCTGATTTTGTACGTTTGCCCACTGACAAAGACATGATCAGTCTATAATTTTAATGGTAGGTTTATTTGAACCGTGAGAGACAGAATAACAACAACAAAATCCAGAAAAACACATGTAAAAAAAAATATAAATTGATTTGCATTTTAATGAGGGAAATAAGTATTTGACCCCTCTCAATCAGAAAGATTTCTGGCTCCCAGGTGTCTTTTATACAGGTGACGAGCTGAGATTAGGAGCACACTCTTAAAGGGAGTGCTCCTAATCTCAGCTTGTTACCTGTATAAAAGACACCTGTCCACAGAAGCAATCAATCAATCAGATTCCAAACTCTCCACAATGGCCAAGACCAAAGAGCTCTCCAAGGATGTCAGGGACAAGATTGTAGACCTACACAAGGCTTGAATGGGCTACAAGACCATCGGCAAGCAGCTTGGTGAGAAGGTGACAACAGTTGGTGCGATTATTCGCAAATGGAAGAAACACAAAATAACTGTCAATCTCCCTAGGCCTGGTGCTCCATGCAAGATCTCACCTCGTGGAGTTGCAATGATCATGAGAACGGTGAGGAATCAGCCCAGAACTACACGGGAGGATCTTGTCAATGATCTCAAGGCAGCTGGGACCATAGTCACCAAGAAAACAATTGGTAACACACTACGCCGTGAAGGACTGAAATCCTGCAGCGCCCGCAAGGTCCCCTTGCTCAAGAAAGCACATATACAGGCCCGTCTGAAGTTTGCCAATGAACATCTGAATGATTCACCCAACTTATTGTGGGAAGCTTGTGGAAGGCTACCCGAAATGTTTGACCCAAGTTAAACAATTCAAAGGCAATGCTACCTAATACTAACTGACCCACTGGGAATGTGATGAAATAAATAAAAGCTGAAAGAAATCATTCTCTCTACAATTATTCTGACATTTCACATTCTTAAAATAAAGTGGTCATCCTAACTGACCTAAGACAGGGAATTTTTACTGGATTAAATGTCAGGAATTGTGAAAAACTGAGTTTTAATATATTTGGCTTAGGTGTATGTAAACTTCCGACTTCAACTGTACCTACTCAGCACTCTGCCATATTTCAACGGATTCAAACAAATCACCTGGAACTTTTCTGAAAAGGCCCACAGGAAGGGGACACCAGATGGCATGGGTGGGGCTGTGAAACGTTGTGCAGACAAACGCATTCAACGGGGGGAGGATGTGCAGACTCCCAAGGAGCTCTTCGAACTACTTGAGAAGAGTGGATCAAGCATCAAGTTATTTTGGATTACAGACCTCGCTGGAGTCAAAGGAACCATGAAATTGCACCAGGTCACCTCCACAGTGGCAGGGAAAATATAACACTGAAGTGTCTTGCTTCTGCAGCAGACCAAGCATCTGCAACACCTGTTTCAGTGCTGTGGAAGTGAACTTCAATGAAGAACACCATCAGGAGAACACCATCACAGCAAGAGGAAGCTGCAGCTGTGGCCAAGTCAACACTTGCTGAAAGTCTAGGCAGATTTGTCATTGTCAGCTACGAAGACCGCCCCTTTGTAGGCCAGGTGCTGAAGGTGATTGGGAAGGAAGTGCAGATCACTTGTATGCAGCAACATGAAGTGAGGAATGTTTTTGTCTGGCCCTCTGTGTCAGACATTACCTTCTACTATGAAGGAGATGTGAAGTCAATGATCAGTGAGCCCGAGCCCTTCAGCTCAAGAGCATCTCGGCTGTCCGACACAGACTGGGCTGCTTTCATGTCACACTGAAATAGCCTAATCCACTAATTTGAAGGGGTGGCCACATACTTTATATATATATATATATACACACAACCAGTCAAAAGTTTGGACACACCTACTCATTCAAGGGTTTTTCTTTATTTTTAAATTTTTTACATTCTACAATAATAGTGAAGACATCAAAACAATGAAATAACACAAATGGAATCATGTAGTAAACAAAAAAGTGTTAAACAAATCAAAATATATTTTATATTTGAGATTCTTCAAATAGCCACCCTTAGCCTTGATGACAGCTTTGCACACGCTTGGCATTCTCTCAACCAGCTTCACCTGAAATGCTTTTCCAACAGTCTTGAAGGAGTTCCCACATATGCTGAGCACTTGTTGGCTGCTTTTCCTTCACTCTGCGGTCCAACTCATCTCAAACCATCACAATTGGGTTGAGGTCGGGGGATTGTGGAGGCCAGGTCATCTGATGCAGCACTCCATAACTCTCCTTCTCGGTAAGCTCAGCTAGTAGAGCACGGCGCTTGTAACGCCAAGGTAGTGGGTTCAATCCCCGGGACCACCCATACACAAAAAATGTATGCACGCATGACTGTAAGTCGCTTTGGATAAAAGCGTCTGCTAAATGGCATATTATTATTATTATTATTATTAAAATAGCCCTTACACAGCCAGGAGGTGTGTTGGGTCATTGTCCTGTTGAAAAACAAATGATAGTCCCACTAAGCCCAAACCAGATGGGATGGCGTATTGCTGCAGAATGCTGTGGTAGCCATGCTGGTTAAGTGTGCCTTGAATTCTAAAAAAATCACAGACAGTGTCACCAGCAAAGCACCCCCACACCATAACACCTCCTCTTCCATGCTTTACGGTGGGAAATACACATGCGGAGATAATCCGTTCACCCACACCGCGTCTGACAAAGACACAGCGGTTGGAACCAAAAATCTCCAATTTGGACTCCAGACCAAATTACACACTTCCACCGGTCTAATGTCCATTGCTCATGTTTCTTGGCCCAAGCAAGTCTCTTCTTCTTATTGGTGTCCATTAGTAGTGGTTTCTTTGCAGAAATTCGACCATGAAGGCCTGATTCACACAGTCTCCTCTGAACAGTTGATGTTGATGTGTCTGTTGCTTGAACTTTATTTGGGCTGCTATTCTGAGGCCGGTAACTCTAATGAACTTATCCTCTGCAGCAGAGGTAACTCTGGGTCTTCCATTGCTGTGGCGGTCCTCATGAGAGCCAGTTTCATCATAGCGCTTGATGGTTTTTGCAACTGCTTGAAAGGTCTTGCAATTTTCCAGATTGACTGACCTTCATGTCTTAAAGTAATGATGAACTGTCGTTTGTCTTTGCTTATTTGAGCTGCCATAATATGGACTTGGTCTTTTACCAAATAGGGCTATCTTCTGAACAGGCCGTGGCTCGCGTGGCTGAGATCCTTGATCTTCTTGGCCTTCCTGTGAAGTGTCTCCTGAAGGATAGGCAGTGAGCCCCCGGTGGTGCGTTGGGCTGACCACACCACCCCCTGGAGAGCCCTGCGTTTGTGGACAGTGCAATTGCCGTACATACCGACAGGATGCTCTCAATGATTCATCTGTAGAAGTTTGTGAGGGTCTTGGTCCCCCGTGTAGGCTCAGTTGGTAGAGCATGGCGCTTGCAACACCAGGGTTGTGGGTTCGTTTCCCACGGGTGGCCAGTATGAAAATGTATGCACTCACTAACTGTAAGTCGCTCTGGATAAGAGCGTCTGCTAAATGACGTAAATGTAAGACTAATTTCTTCAACCTCCTCAGGCCTACCACTGTTGTGTCGTCAGGAAAGTTGATGCTGAGACAATTTTTTTTGTTCCTATTTCTTTTGTGGAGAGAAACATGGATGTTCCCATTGAATAGAGCCTAGTGATTCCTTTCTATAGTTAGCCTAGAAACGTTTATAAGCCTAACTATCCACCTGAGCCAGCTAGCTTCCCACTGGGGTGGAAAATAGACTTGCTTGCTAGCGAACTTTGTTTAACATTGTAAGCGAACTGCAAAGCAGTCGAGGCTGGGGGGAGATTACTTCCCCATCAAAATGTAAATGATATGTAACCTCACTAGGTTAAAGGTCAGAACAGAAAATCTGTCAAAAACAGTCAGTGGCCAACCATCATCTGCAGTCTCGGTGGTGTGTTCCAGGGACCACCTACTGGTAGTGTTGATTCCAAATTTCCCAATTCAACATGTTGTCTTTCAACCTTGAGCCAGAGTACCAGGGCACTTTCCCCATGCAAAAACAAAAGTGAAACTTAAGAAAGGCTGTATCACAACTGGCCTTGATCGGGAGTCCCATAGGGCAGCGCACAATTGGCCCAGCGCCATCTGGTTTAGGGGAGAGTTTGGCCGGGGTAGGCTGTCATTGTAAAATAAGAATTTGTTCTTAATTGACTTGCCTAGTTAAATAAATAAAAATACTAAATGCAAATAAACTGTCAGCTAAACCTGGGGGGTGCGTTCCAGTGCGCTGGCTGAATTTCTCCTAGTGTTTTGGATATGTTAAAGCTTTTAAGACCTCATTCATGATCCTGATCTCCTTACATAAGAATAGGGGTATTCAGATATTTCCAGGGTCTAGATCTGGGCCTAAAACTGAATTATCCCAATGGTGCGGGAAATTGCCTTTGAATCAATATACTGTTGAGCTGCTTGCCCCTTTATTGTTTAGGGATCCAAACTCCCAGCGCAAGAAACTTCTCGAAACCACTTGATTAGAAAAGAGCCACATAACTCCAATAACTTAACTCTGTCATGTGCTTGCATTTCTGTAGGTTCTCCGCTAATCTGATGATTCACTTTTGAGTTTGTGATCCAAGGTTACTCACTCGGTGAAAACAGGAAGAGCCATTTATCTCTCTAGAACACTTGTCATTCTTCCTTCCATAATCTGGCTTGAGCTCCCCGTTCTCCTGTCACAACCGAACACGAGATGGAGAGATGGCTTTTCCAGCTGACCTGTAAGGCCACATCCTCAGGTTATTTTGATGAATCAGTTATTTTATCAAGGTCTAAATCATCATGATATGAAGAAAATATATTTCAGAAGAACAGAATATGACTTGCCTACTGAATGCTATCTGGCTATGCGCCATGCGCCAATTTATAACATTTTTGACATGCGTTTTTCTTGATTTTTGTTTTGTTATTCTGTCTCTCACTGTTCAAATAAACATACCATTAAAATTATAGACTGATCTGTCTTTGTCAGTGGGCAAACGTACAAAATCAGCAGGGGATCAAAGACTTGTTCATTTAGCAGACAAGAAATGCTTGTAAATCCCGTGCCATTATTTTATATTATGAGTTTATAGTAAGAAGAATATAATTGAATTTAGTGGAATAAAAGTATTGCACTCTGTTCCTAGCCTCAGGCTGCACACGCTGTCATCAAGTGATCATATTTTCACCCTTCAGACTATTCTCAATTTAATCTTGTCTTTACTAATATGTAAAATTAGTTAAGATTTAGAATGACCCATTATCAAATGGACAGGGGCAAGACAAAAAATACATGTCATCTGTATGTACTGGAATAGCGAATGGAGGCCACTTTCCCGCTGGTACGTTTTTCACTTATGTGGGGTAGGCTACTCCGGTAATTTCACGGCAGGACAGGTGATATTCCGCCCAAAAGTCTGTATGCCATGGGGTGTCCAACCCTGCTCCTGCAGCTACAAAGTGCTTCATTTGGGAAACCGAGTGAAATCTGTTTGGGAACATCTATAGTAACATGTTTTCACAACTAAACATATTTAGTTAAACTGTTGACAGCCCCTCTCTCTGCTCGTTGGAGAAAGGAATAAATGAGAGGGGAGGAGATGGAAACTCAAGGTGGTGAGATATTCTGTATCTAAAGTTAATGTTTCAGCCTATTAATTATGAAAATATTTTTTAAAAGCCTTATTACTAGGCTATTCAATATCAAATAGGCTACAAAATCATAATAATTGTAGGGTAACTCTGAATTTGTTTAATTTAGGCCAGACCAATTACAGTGAGGAAAAAAAGTATTTGATCCCCTGCTGATGTTGTACGTTTGCCCACTGACAAAGACAGATCAGTCTATAATTTTAATGGTAGGTTTATTTGAACAGTGAGAGACAGAATAACAAAACAAAAATCAAGAAAAACGCATGTCAAAAATGTTATAAATTGATTTGCATTTTAATGAGGGAAATAAGTATTTGACCCCTCTGCAAAACATGACTTAGTACTTGGTGGCAAAACTCTTGTTGGCAATCACAGAGGTCAGACGTTTCTTGTAGTTGGCCACCAGGTTTGCACACATCTCAGGAGGGATTTTGTCCCACTCCTCTTTGCAGATCTTCTCCAAGTCATTAAGGTTTTGAGGCTGACGTTTGGCAACTCGAACCTTCAGCTCCCTCCACAGATTTTCTATGGGATTAAGGTCTGGAGACTGGCTAGGCCACTCCAGGACCTTAATGTGCTTCTTCTTGAGCCACTCCTTTGTTGCCTTGGCCGTGTGTTTTGGGTCATTGTCATGCTGGAATACCCATCCACGACCCATTTTCAATGCCCTGGCTGAGGGAAGGAGGTTCTCACCCAAGATTTGACAGTACATGGCCCCGTCCATCGTCCCTTTGATGCAGTGAATTTGTCCTGTCCCCTTAGCAGAAAAACACCCCCAAAGCATAATTTTTCCACCTCCATGTTTGACGGTGGGGATGGTGTTCTTGGGGTCATAGGCAGCATTCCTCCTCCTCCAAACACGGCGAGTTGAGTTGATGCCAAAGAGCTCGATTTTGGTCTCATCTGACCACAACACTTTCACCCAGTTCTCCTCTGAATCATTCAGATGTTAATTGGCAAACTTCAGACGGGCCTGTATATGTGCTTTCTTGAGCAGGGGGACATTGGGGGCGCTGCAGGATTTCAGTCCTTCATGGCGTAGTGTGTTACCAATTGTTTTCTTGGTGACTATGGTCCCAGCTGCCTTGAGATCATTGACAAGATCCTCCCGTGTAGTTCTGGGCTGATTCCTCACCGTTTTCATGATCATTGCAACTCCACGAGGTGAGATCTTGCATGGAGTCCCAGGCCGAGGGAGATTGACAGTTATTTTGTGTTTCTTCCATTTGGGAATAATCGCACCATCTGTTGTCACCTTCTCACCAAGCTGCTTGGCGATGGTCTTGTAGCCCATTCCAGCCTTGTGTAGGTCTACAATCTTGTCCCTGACATCCTTGGAGAGCTCTTTGGTCTTGGCCATGGTGGAGAGTTTGGAATCTGATTGATTGAGAGGGGGTCAAATACTTATTTCCCTCATTAAAATGCAAATCAATTTATATCATTTTTGACATGCGTTTTTCTTGATTTTTTTGTTGTTATTCTGTCTCTCACTGTTCAAATAAACCTACTATTAAAATTATAGACTGATCATTTCTTTGTCAGTGGGCAAATGTACAAAATCAGCAGGGGATCAAATACTTTTTTCCCTCACTGTATGTACCAAAGATATCTTAAATCAGTCTTTTTTTTTAATGTTTTTCTGCCATGTGTAATATGCCTTAGGCTATTTGTATTTATTTGGGGGCCTGTTGTTGAACAACTTTCTTCAAATTGATAAATCACAGTGAGGTGAGTCTTAAAAGCACATACTGGGCCTCCCGAGTGGCGCAGCAGTCTAAGGCACTGGTCTAAGGGTACTCCCCCTACCAAGTGCTCAAGGTAGGGGGACTATACAGAAGATAGCCCTATTTGGTAAAATACCAAGTCCATATTATGGCAAGAACAGCTCAAATAAGCAAAGAGAAACGACAGTCCATCATTAATTTAAGACATGAAGGTCAGCCAATACGGAAAATGTCAAGAACTTTTAAGATTTCTTCAAGTGCAGTCGCAAAACCATCAAGCGCTATGATGAAATTTTAGCCTTTAGAAGCCTTGGGCCTACTTTTTTCACTTGGTGAACTAAAAATAAAATATCTTGCTCAGCCATGTTAAACAAATATTTTGCTGCAATGTTTTAAAGCAGATCCAATTTTACTGCCTCAGCAACTAATAATTTAATTAGATAATGCAAATGCACCTTAGACTCTGCAAATCAACATGTTATTTGTTCGCTTCAAAGCCCTTTTCCTGTCAGTCTAAACAACAATGCTACTTTTTCTTCAGTGAGCAACAGTTTTTTATATTGTCAACCACACCTTTTTAAACTGTCACCTGTTAGTTTTTCAACTGCTCCTCAACCGGTTTTGAGCTACCCCCCTTCCCTACCTACCCACTCACTCATTCTCTTTCGCACTCGCTCGTTCGCTCTCTCCTCATCCGCCACCTTCTTTTGAGAAAAAAGCTGGGTCCTGGCTGTGAGTAGGAGCTGCTTGTCAGTTAATCTCTCAGCAGAAGAGCCTCCCTGTGTGCCAGGAAGCCTCTTTGATCTTTGCATGGCACCGCACTTCCTGCCCGCTTCACACATACAGTGGGGAAAAAAAGTATTTAGTCAGCCACCCATTGTGCAAGTTCTCCCACTTAAAAAGATGAGAGAGGCCTGTAATTTTCATCATAGGTACACGTCAACGATGACAGACAAATTGAGGAGAAAGAATTCAGAAAATCACATTGTAGGATTTTTAATGAATTTATTTGCAAATTATGGTGGAAAATAAGTATTTGGTCACCTACAAACAAGCAAGATTTCTGGCTCTCACAGACCTGTAACTTCTTCTTTAAGAGGCTCCTCTGTCCTCCACTCGTTACCTGTATTAATGGCACCTGTTTGAACTTGTTATCAGTATAAAAGACACCTGTCCACAACCTCAAACAGTTACACTCCAAACTCCACTATGGCCAAGACCAAAGAGCTGTCAAAGGACACCAGTAACAAAATTGTAGACCTGCACCAGGCTGGGAAGACTGAATCTGCAATAGGTAAGCAGCTTGGTTTGAAGAAATCAACTGTGGGAGCAATTATCAGGAAATGGAAGACATACAAGACCACTGATAATCTCCCTCAATCTGGGAAGATCTCACCCCGTAGGGTCAAAATGATCACAAGAACGGTGAGCAAAAATCCCAGAACCACACGGGGGGACCTAGTGAATGACCTGCAGAGAGCTGGGACCAAAGTAACAAAGCCTACCATCAGTAACACACTACGCCGCCAGGGACTCTAATCCTGCAGTGCCAGACGTGTCCCCCTGCCTAAGCCAGTACATGTCCAGGCCCGTCTGAAGTTTTCGAGAGTGCATTTGGATGATCCAGAAGAGGATTGGGAGAATGTCATATGGTCAGATGAAACCAAAATATAACTTTTTGGTAAAAACTCAACTCGTCGTGTTTGGAGGACAAAGAATGCTGAGTTGCATCCAAAGAACACCATACCTACTGTGAAGCATGGGGGTGGAAACATCATGCTTTGGGGCTGTTTTTCTGCAAAGGGACCAGGACGACTGATCCGTGTAAAGGAAAGAATGAATGGGGCCATGTATCGTGAAATTTTGAGTGAAAACCTCCTTCCATCAGCAAGGGCATTGAAGATGAAACGTGGCTGGGTCTTTCAGCATGACAATGATCCCAAACACACCGCCCGGGCAACGAAGGAGTGGCTTCGTAAGAAACATTTCAAGGTCCTGGAGTGGCCTAGCCAGTCTCCAGATCTCAACCCCATAGAAAATCTTTGGAGGGAGTTGAAAGTCTGTGTTGCCCAGCGACAGCCCCAAAACATCACTGCTCTAGAGGAGATATGCATGGAGGAATGGGCCAAAATACCAGCAACAGTGTGTGAAAACCTTGTGAAGACTTACAGAAAACTTTTGACCTGTGTCATTGCCAACAAAGGGTATACAGTGGGGAGAACAAGTATTTGATACACTGCCGATTTTGCAGGTTTTCCTACTTACAAAGCATGTAGAGGTCTGTCATTTGTATCATAGGGTACACTTCAACTGTGAGAGACGGAATCTAAAACAAAAATCCAGAAAATCACATTGTATGATTTTTAAGTAATTAATTTGCATTTTATTGCATGACATAAGTATTTGATACATCAGAAAAGCAGAACTTAATATTTGGCACAGAAACCTTTGTTTGCAATTACAGAGATCATACGTTTCCTGTAGGTCTTGACCAGGTTTGCACACACTGCAGCAGGGATTTTGGCCCACTCCTCCATACAGACCTTCTACAGATTCTTCAGGTTTCGGGGCTGTCGCTGGGCAATACGGACTTTCAGCTCCCTCCAAAGATTTTCTATTAGGTTCAGGTCTGGAGACTGGCTAGGGCACTCCAGGACCTTGAAATGCTTCTTACGAAGCCACTCCTTAGTTGCCCTGGCTGTGTGTTTCGGGTCGTTGTCATGCTGGAATACCCAGCCACTACCCATCTTCAATGCTCTTACTGAGGGAAGGAGGATGTTGTTCAAGATCACGCGATACATGGCCCTATCCATTCTCCCCTCAATAACGTGCAGTCGTCTTGTCCTCTTTGCAGAAAAGCATCCCCAAAGAATGGTGTTTCCACCTCCATGCTTCACGGTTGGGATGGTGTTCTTGGGGTTGTACTCATCCTTCTTCTTCCTCCAAACACGGCGAGTGGAGTTTAGAACAAAAAGCTATATTTTTGTCTCATCAGACCACATGACCTTCTCCCATTCCTCCTCTGGATCATCCAGATGGTCATTGGCAAACTTCAGACGGGCCTGGACATGCGCTGGCTTGAGCAGGGGGACCTTGCGTGCACTGCAGGATTTTAATCCATGACGGCGTAGTGTGTTACTAATGGTTTTCTTTGAGACTGTGGTCCCAGCTCTCTTCAGGTCATTGACCAGGTCCTGCCGTGTAGTTCTGGGCTGATCCCTCACCTTCCTCATGATCATTGATGCCCCACGAGGTGAGATCTTGCAAGGAGCCCCAGACCAAGGGTGATTGACCGTCATCTTGAACTTCTTCCATTTTCTAATAATTGCGCCAACAGTTGTTGCCTTCTCACCAAGCTGCTTGCCTATTGTCCTGTAGCCCATCCCAGCCTTGTGCAGGTCTACAATTGTATCCCTGATGTCCTTACACAGCTCTCTGGTCTTGGCCATTGTGGAGAGGTTGGAGTCTGTTTGATTGAGTGTGTGGACAGGTATGTCTTTTATACAGGTAACGAGTTCAAACAGGTGCAGTTAAAACAGGTAATGAGTGGAGAACAGGAGGGCTTCTTAAAGAAAAACTAACAGGTCTGTGAGAGCCGGAATTTTTACTGGTTGGTAGGTGATCAAATACTTATGTCATGCAATAAAATGCAAATTAATTACTTAAAAATCATACAATATGATTTTCTGGATTTTTGTTTTAGATTCCGTCTCTCACAGTTGAAGTGTACCTATGATAAAAATTACAGACCTCGACATGCTTTGTAAGTAGGAAAACCTGCAAAATCGGCAGTGTATCAAATACTTGTTCTCCCCAGTATTGAGAAACTTTTGTTATTGACCAAATACTTATTTTCCACCATAATTTGCAAATAAATTCATTAAAAATCCTACAATGTGATTTTCTGGATTTTTTTTCTCATTTTGTCAGTCATAGTTGACGTGTACCTATGATGAAAATTACAGGCCTCTCTCATCTTTTTAAGTGGGAGAACTTGCACAATTGGTGGCTGACTAAATACTTTTTTTCCCCACTGTAGCTCAGGAATACCAGATAAAAGGTGTAACAGCCACTCATTTCCAGCCTCTTGCTTTCCAGTAAACGAAGAACCCCCCCTGTTATCCGCAACCCCTTAACTAGAAGGCTGATTAGCATCGCTTGGCATTCACACAACACAGCCCCTCGGCTAACAGCATTTTTCCTAATCAAATTTAAACAGGGGGTATTTCCCGCCGCCAAACTCTCTATATAAATGAGTCCTGTCAATGGTATTCTTTGATTTTATCATGGGAATTATAAAATGGGAATAGCAGACGCACAGAATACTTTGTGCATTGAACCAGATTTTGCAGGGGTTTAGCCTACTATGCATCGTTAAAGTGTGGCGTTAAATTAGGATTTTCCCCCATTTTGACCAGTGCCACGTTAATCAATTGCTTTAGATTTGTTATTGATTTGTATACTGAATGCCGGATATGTTTTCCTCGAGTTGTATGTGTATATTAATAATTAGTATGTTTTCATTCAGGATGTACACGTTGCGCCGGGTGCAGGATGCTTTCAGAGCGAACCGGAGTGTAGAAGACACTAAGATGGTGGAGCAGCTCTTAAACTACGGCAGGGATAACCTAGACATCATCCGAAGACAGCTAGGCTTACCATACACACGCACACACACAGGTTCATGGAAGAACAGAGAATTTCCAGAGAGGATTTTGATGCTCACAGCATCATCTTCTTTTCCCCCAACAATCATTCCTCCAAATAAATGTTTCTGTTAATCACCCACCAGAATGTCCCCTGGCCAGCATTGCTCTGGACTATAGTTCCTAAGAACAGTGGGGGTTCTTATTTCCCATCCTCCTACGTTGCTCACTCTCCCTCGGGTAACCCCTCTACACAAACATGTCCAGATGCATGTAGATGAGCACCTGTTCAGTGTCTACCTGTCGACTCTCCCGCAGCGCCACTGCAACAGATTGCTAATCACGGCTGATTCACTGCTGTTGGCTGCTTTGTCCCCTTAATGCACCTCCAAGACCATCCCAAGGGATCATGGCGAAGGCTGCAACCCTCTCTCTCTTGGTCTATCTCCATCGGTCTCTGTCTCTCTCTCTCTCTCTCTCTCTCTCTCTCTCTCTCTCTTTGTATATCATTCACTCTCTTTCTCTCTACCTGTAACTTCCTTCATACTGGACAAAGAGACATAAAAATGGTATCCACAAGTTCATCTGACTGGGGAAGTAGATGCCAAAATCTCAAAGTATCCCTTTAACCATCAAGGTACGTTTCAGTTTCAGTTTTGCTGCAGTTTGACTGACGGCTAACATACATTAAAATATGGCGTAATTAAAACAGCCACATAGTCCATAATCTACACAGACGGCCCCACACCCCATAATTAAAACGGGCAGCCATTGTCATATCTCTGTTGTAGTGATGGGGAAAAAATTGATAGTTACATATCGCAATATTATATTTGAACGATATATCGATATTTCACTCCATGTATCAATTCGTAAAAAAAATAAAAGATATACTGTAGGTAGCGTTTGTCTAGTCGGTAGGGCTAGTCTGCTGTACCTGTGCCAAAACGCCTGTATTTTTCATCCTTTAGCTTGTTCTCCATCTTCTAAAATAGTGATAATCCTCTTTTTCAGCATTTGTATTTCCTTGACTGATCAAAACTCGTTTTCTCATGCACTCTCGTCTCTCTGCAGCAGACATATAGTGAGCAATATGTTTGGAACATCAATTCGCAATAAAATCACAGTATCGAATCGCAATACGTATCATAGGGCTGGGCGATATCAAATTAATTAGAGGTTATGTTTTAGCACGATATTCCAAATGCCTGTTCCAAGAATCAACTTGTTTTTTTCTTAATTTGTATGAGCACTTATTCGCTTATTCTCATGTTGTATTTTTCGTCTCATCTCCTTCACTTCTTCTGCTGTGACTGTGCACCTTCCCATTTACACACACACCAAGCTCCTCCCCCTCCTGCCACTCACAACAACAAAGATGAAATATCACTTTTTCCTCTGACAACAAGCGGTTCCAACTCACTATTTGCATGAGGTTTGGTCCAACGGAATTGGTCATATGGACACAAACACATTGAGATTATTTTACTGTACCAGACAAATCAAAATTCAAAAGGCACTCGCACATCTGAGCTATCTTTGTTGCAGGTGCATGGTAACAGTATTGCGGAAAATAACCAGTATACTTTATTACAAATAAGGTCTTACAGAGTTTTTGTTGCATCAAGAAATGACTTTATTAAAGTTTCAACAAAGCCAATACCAGTCTGCAGAGTGGCACCCTGTTCTCTCTCTCTTCCTCCACTTTATATAGTGTCCTCCACACACCCTAGCTTTAAATCTCTCCCTCCTCATTTTCCCGCTCTTTTGTTGCTCCGCCCACTCCCTTTGACCCTTCGACTTTCATTCAGTTCAGAATCAATAGTAATACACTCAATCAATCCCTTATCTTGCAAAAACACTCATGTTTAGGTTAAACTCTGTCCAACCCTGGCACCGCTCTTTATCATTTTGTGTGAGGAGAGAGTCAAAAGGCCACAAGCTAGTTTCAGTCTCTCAATGGATAAGACAGCCATGGATTTAAGTAAGAGCAAGCAATTTGACCCTAGGGCAGATTCCCTCTCTACTCACCCACGCAGTGAAATTAAATGACCCAATACAATTCATGGCCCAGTAACAAATAATTCTAACTTTATGCTCTTGATTAACCCAGTTCTACCTCATAGTCCATTAAACTCTACAGTTCATTAATAATAATTCACCACATATCCCCCCTCATGGGATTACTAATCCCATAACCTTACAAAAGTATATTATGTTTATGCTATCAATCACCATCTTTGCATTCAAAGTTATACTCATAATGAACAATATTAATATTTCTACCTAAACCAATTCCAATATAAGTGTTAGTATCCTAACACATTAAAACTAACGTAGCGTTGCTAGGACAGGTTTAAGAATAATATCAATATCTTTAACTCACAACTTCATTCAGATCAATCAGTCAGTTTACAATTCATAATCATTCTCAGATTAATTACCCAAAACAAATTTAGAATGACAATTCTTAGTCACCTTGGTTCCATCATTCAAAGTTAAAACTCTCACCTTGGCACATATTGACACTGACATACTGTATAGTTATATTATCACAATTCTAACATGACCTTCCTCATAACAAGATTTACAACATATCAGTATCTTAATGCATTCCTAGTCTAAATTACTATAAATTTAGCAGTGTATAATACCTCCTCAATTCAACATACTACCTCAACTAACACTCCCTTCCTCTACCGGCACTCAATCTTCTGGCGTCCTCCTTATGTTCTTCAGATAGCTCCATAGTTCATCTTGGATTGCCCATGGCAATGTCCAAATTCCAATGTCACACCTGAGCCGCCCCACTTCTACCTTCATTCTGTTTTGTCCATTTTGCCAACCAGAATACCCAAACTATGAGAAATGTTGTATTTGCATAGATCTCTCTTCCTGCTCACTCCACATGGACTCCTGTCCCATTCTTGAGAGAAAAGGCATAAAAGAGAAGGCAATTTATTGCTTTGATTTGATGCTGGATTCAGGTCTCCTGGTAGAGGTGGTGCTGGACAGGAACGTCTTCAACGCCTTTGTTGCTCCTCTTCAGCCGGGTAGAGGGTTTTTTGTTTTTATTGAGGTTCACACCGTTCTGGATCGAATTATCTCTGTTTTGCATTAAGACACCATCCGCAGCAACCTCAAGAAAGGACAGATCATAACAGTTTAGTTCAATTCATCTAAATCCAAAACATCCCTATAAGCATTGACTATATGACAAATTATTATATTTCACCACTCATTCTTAATACCAATTTCTAATAGTTGATCCTGCTGCCTGATATATTTTTCTTTGAGGGGTCCCTGCATTCCAAATGCTATCTGTTTAAATGCCACAGTTTCACATTCTCCCTTGAATTCTCCCACATTATATAACCCAATTGTTTTATTGTAACATTCTTATATTTGCTCATAGTCTATTTGATATTACTCTGGTGTTTCCCTTTTCCTTGTTCCTATTCTAACAATTGCTTACACTTCTCTCCTCATCCTGGTTGATCATAAAATTGGTCATATTTAGGATTTCCCAAATATACCAAACATTCTTCTGGGCAATATGGTCTTTCCGAGTTCCTTAAATGACAAAAGTTGTGGTTGAACATAGCACAGTCCTGGTAACTGTGAGGATTTGGAACTACTGTTAATTATTTTACAGGAGATGTGGTGCATATTAGACTATTTTCTTTATTTAATTTTAATGTAATATATTGTACTCATCTATACCAATCATTGTCTAACGGCTCCTTCCTTTCCCTTTCTTCTGCAGTTGGTATGGCTCTAACATGTACAGGTTTAGTGCACTTTCCCAAGGAATAACTACTTCAACAACCCTGCCCCCTGGAAATGTAACACTAAATACTACATCAAATTGTTTATCTAAGTCTTGGGCTGTTATCCTTATGTCTATGATCCATCTGTCTTTTTCTTTTATTATTTTAAGGTCACCGTTACCCCATGTGATTTCCCCATAATCCTTGTGCTGGTTCCTCCCACACCAATAACCAGTTAACTCCTGTATTTTAGTTATGGTTCCTGCCTGTGCAGGAATATACATTTTAATCCTGTCTATATCCCTTCTATGTCTTGTTCTTCTGCTCTTTACCATTATCAGTACCCCATTCCCCTTATTCTCAGGGAACTAGTCAAGTGCAAAGAAATCAATGATGGGGATATCTGGTGCGTCTTGGATGTCTTGAAAGTCTCAGTGGTCTCTTAGTCATCAGTTCCCTCACTCTGGTAAAATGGTTTAGATGATATCTCTATTTGCACATAATCTCTTGCACATCTAGCATTCCAGTGTTAATACTATTGTAATTATTCTGCACTATAGCCTATTTACTGCCTTACCTCCATAACTTGCTACATTTGCACACACTGTATATATATTTTCTGTTGTATTTCTGACTTTATGTTTTTTACCCCATATGTAACTCTGTGTTGTTGTTTTTTATTGCACTACTATGCTTTATCTTGGCCAGGTCGCAGTTGTAAATGAGAACCTGTTCTCAATTGGCTTACCTGGTTAAATAAAGGTGAAATAAAAATAAATAAAAATAAAATAAAAAATACCCGATCGCGCTCCCCTCTACCGCCGTTGGTGTAACCTGGACGACGATGTATGGTCACTTTAGCTGTTAACCTTCTTCCGTCACTAGGGTCTCCGGATCAGCCAGAGTCCCTCTCAATCTATCGACATCAGTCTGCGAAGAGTGTCCTTCTATCAGCCTACCCATAGGGAAGCTCAGAGTTACTGCTGCAAGGACACACAAGCACAGACACACACAAAAGACAACAATGCTACCTAATGGTTTCCTGAGTGGCGCAGTGGTCTAAGGCACTGCATCGCAGTGCTAGCTGTGCCACTAGAGATCCTGGTTTGAATCCAGGCTCTGTCGTAGCAGGCCACGACCGGGAGACCCATGGGGCGGCACGCAATTGGCCCAGCGTCGTCCAGGGTAAGGGAGGGAATGGCCGGCAGGGATGTACCTCAGTTGGTAGAGCATGGCGTTTGCAACGCCAGGGTTGTGGGTTCGTTTCCCACGGGGGGCCAGTATAAAAAAATAATAATGTATGCACTCACTAACTGTAAGTCGCTCTGGATAAGAGCGTCTGCTAAATGACTAAAATGTAAAAAATGGCGGGGCCATCTTCCTCCTGGGGTTGGAACACTCCTATAGTGGGAAACATGGATCTAAGTATCTGTCTCCGCCACTTTTACCATCATTGAGGTAGCCAACAACACCTGGTACAGGCCCCTCCACATAGGGTCTTTCCAACTCTTTCTTCCGTAGTCTTTTACCATCACATAGTCTCCAGGGCGCAGAAAATACTCAGATTCTCCTACTCCATTGGGCAGAGTTCCCTTCACCCATGGGAAAAAAATCTTAAGAACATTGTTAAATTAGGTGAGACACAGTATGCTACTTATGTCCTCTCATCAGTCAGGAGAAGCCTTGAGATTATGAAGCGCACCTCCTTCCAGCTCGTTGTAGTCCACTCATTTCATAGACAGACCGTCTCAGAAAATATTTAAAAGAAAAGAGAATCACTCCCCCCTTTTTCCTGGAAGAAAAAGTACACATTTAGTTAGTTTCCATTTTGATACCTCTTAATCAGTCCACACAATACACATTCGAAATTCTCACTCTCTTGCCACATCTTTATTTTTTAAATATTTTATTTCACCTTTATTTAACCAGGTAAGCCAGTTGAGAACAAGTTCTCATTTACAACTGCGACCTGGCCAAGATAAAGCAAAGCAGTGCGATAAAAACAACAACACAGAGTTACATATGGGGTAAAAAAAACATAAGGTCATAAAATACAACAGAAAATATATATACAGTGTGTGCAAATGTAGCAAGTTATGGAGGTAAGGCAATAAATAGGCTATAGTGCAAAAATAATTACAATTAGTATTAACACTGGAATGCTAGATGTGCAAGAGATTATGTGCAAATAGAGATACTGGGGTGCAAAAGAGCAAAATAAATAACAATATAGGGATGAGGTAGTTGGGTGGGCTAATTTCAGATGGGCTGTGTACATGTGCAGTGATCGGTAAGGTGCTCTGACAACTGATGCTTAAAGTTAGTGAGGGAGATAAGAGTCTCCAGCTTCAGAGATTTTTGCAATTCGTTCCAGTCATTGGCAGCAGAGAACTGGAAGGAATGGCGGCCAAAGGAGGTGTTGGCTTTGGGAATGACCAGTGTGATCTCCTGATCCCTCCTTTCAGACAACCCCCAAGAACATCACTTGTGACTGCTCCCTTCTCCGGTGAATTCCACAATCCAGTGCACATAAAACGAAATAAAATCCCATAAGATTTAAACCCATAGGCTTTTCCCTAGCCAAACTGCTACCACTCAATCACCCCCAACATGCTTCATGACGTTGAAAACTCAAATATGCTATCTCATGCCTCGTTGGTTGTACTTTCCCACATGCCTGTTGCCCCCCTTCTACCAAAATAGTTTACTAATGTGATGATGGTTTCCCCATTATCTTCTGTGGACATACCCCTTCCTTAACTATTATTAGTCCCTCTGATCTGCATTTAATTTAGACCCCCATTCTACACAGTGTATCGCTTCCTACTAAATTAACCAGAATTTGTTCTGACACTAATATATGTACACATGTAGCTTTTTCCTGCTTCTTATTCTACTGGAACTGTCATATGTATTAACTGCGTTTGTCATGAAAATTCTACTGTCTATGCATCTTTGCCTGACATGGGGTTGGTGAGAGGCATAATTTGGACTTACACATGAGTAAGTTGCTCCAGTATCTATCATCATTGGGGTGCCTCTATTCCTCACCTGAACCTTTAGCATAGGTTCTTCATCAGCCTGCATAGTTACTGCCACTAGTTGACCCTCCCCTTTAGGATTCTCTGGGCATCCCTAGTATCCATGATCTGGTCCTCCCCACGGGTTCACTGGGCCATGTGGAGCCTGTGTATGAGACTGCCACCATGCATCCGAACTGGTGTAATTTCTTTGCCCATTACCCCGTTGTGGTTGTCTAGGCAGCCATAAATTGGTAGGGCAATTCCTTCTTAGATGTCCTGATTGCTGACACACCCAGCAGACATCTGGCGGTCCTCTTTGTCCTCCATTTTGGTATGTCTGCTGTTGTGATCGGTCTCCTGGATTCTTTGGTCTATTTCTATTCCCTTCGTTTTGCCACTGTCCAGGGGATTGTTGTGTATACACATTCACTACTGGTAAGGCAGGAGCTCTTTGGCCTTGCTGCTGAGGCAGTGGTTGTTGACCTCCCTGGATGACAGGTGCCATGGCACTCTCCTCCGGCGTTGCCGGAGTAATCACTGGAGCTTGTGTTCTCTTTTTGTCCTTTCTTGTCAGCTCTTCCAGCTGCATCTGTGTCAGTTTTCTTTGAATGTCTCTCCCTTGATCTGTCAGTTTCTGTTCGTCCTTCCTGTATTTCTCCACTGCGTGGATAACATGGTCGCAGAACTCTTTGTGTGACTTTGACGTTAGTCCCACCACATCTTCTAGTCTGCTTCTGACAGGCGTTGGCATTGCTTCCATTAATGATGTCCTGAACAGTGTTGTCATCAGGGGATCTCCCTCTGGATACCTTTCTGTTTCTTGTCGCCACCTCTTGAGCTGGTTCTCCAGGTACCCTGCCAGGTTTTCTTTATCCCCAAATGGCTCCCCTCTTAGTGCTTTAGGGTCTATTTTGGCTGGATACTCTATTCTCAGAGTGTGCCACAGTCCTGGCCTATAATTGTCAAAGGCCACTCCATCCAGTATCGTTCGCCGCACCGCCGGTATGAGGCCCCCCCCTGCAACAGGTCCTCCATTTTGGCCATTTAGTTACTATTTTCCTTGTCCTGTTTTCCCATTTGTCAGAGATATTACCAATATCTTCACTATTTTCTGGGAACCTTCTCTTCATGATTGCTACTGGTGTTCCTGCCATCTCTACTTAGTGTGTGGTTCAGTGTCTATATTAGGGTGTAAGGTAAATTATTCCTGTTGCCTTTCTCAGCTAAACGTTTTTATATCCCTCAGTTAATGGTATTTTCTCCCTAATACAGTGGGGGGGAAAGTATTTAGTCAGCCACCAATTGTGCAAGTTCTCCCACTTAAAAAGATGAGAGAGGCCTGTAATTTTCATCATAGGTACACGTCAACTATGACAGACAAATTGAGATTTTTTTTTCTAGAAAATCACATTGTAGGATTTTTTATGAATTTATTTGCAAATTATGGTGGAAAATATGTATTTGGTCACCTACAAACAAGCAAGATTTCTGGCTCTCACAGACCTGTAACGTCTTCTTTAAGAGGTTCCTCTGTCCTCCACTCGTTACCTGTATTAATGGCACCTGTTTGAACTTGTTATCAGTATAAAAGACACCTGTCCACAACCTCAAACAGTCACACTCCAAACTCCACTATGGCCAAGACCAAAGAGCTGTCAAAGGACACCAGAAACAAAATTGTAAACATTCACCAGGCTGGGAAGACTGAATCTGCAATAGGTAAGCAGCTTGGTTTGAAGAAATCAACTGTGGGAGCAATTATTAGGAAATGGAAGACATACAAGACCACTGATAATCTCCCTCGATCTGGGGCTCCACGCAAGATCTCACCCCGTGGGGTCAAAATGATCACAAGAACGGTGAGCAAAAATCCCAGAACCACACGGGGGGACCTAGCGAATGACCTGCAGAGAGCTGGGACCAAAGTAACAAAGCCTACCATCAGTAACACACTACGCCGCCAGGGACTCAAATCCTGCAGTGCCAGACGTGTCCCCCTGCTTAAGCCAGTACATGTCCAGGCCCGTCTGAAGTTTGCTAGAGTGCATTTGGATGATCCAGAAGAGGATTGGGAGAATGTCATATGGTCAGATGAAACCAAAATAGAACTTTTTGGTAAAAACTCAACTCGTCGTGTTTGGAGGACAAAGAATGCTGAGTTGCATCCAAATAACACCATACCTACTGTGAAGCATGGGGGTGGAAACATCATGCTTTGGGGCTGTTTTTCTGCAAAGGGACCAGGACGACTGATCCGTGTAAAGGAAAGAATGAATGGGGCCATGTATCGTGAGATTGTGAGTGAAAACCTCCTTCCATCAGCAAGGGCATTGAAGATGAAACGTGGCTGGGTCTTTCAGCATGACAATGATCCCAAACACACCGCCCGGGCAACGAAGGAGTGGCTTCGTAAGAAGCATTTCAAGGTCCTGGAGTGGCCTAGCCAGTCTCCAGATCTCAACCCCATAGAAAATCTTTGGAGGGAGTTGAAAGTCCGTGTTGCCCAGCGACAGCCCCAAAACATCACTGCTCTAGAGGAGATCTGCATGGAGGAATGGGCCAAAATACCAGCAACAGTGTGTGAAAACCTTGTGAAGACTTACAGAAAACGTTTGACCTGTTTCATTGCCAACAAAGGGTATATAACAAAGTATTGAGAAACTTATGTTATTGACCAAATACTTATTTTCCACCATAATTAGCAAATCAATTCCTTAAAAATCCTACAATGTGATTTTCTGGATTTTTTTCTTATCATTTTGTCTGTCATAGTTGACGTGTACCTATGATGAAAATTACAGGCTTCTCTCATCTTTTTAAGTGGGAGAACTTGCACAATTGGTGGCTGACTAAATAAATTTTTTCCCCACTGTACCACATTTATCACAAAATAGCTTTGAAGGACACAGATCTCACACGCTCAATGTAAATAACTTAGCAGTCAATGAGTCAAACCCACATTCATTTATTTGGAAACAGATATAACGACTTTATATTATAATTATATTTTCCCCCTAATATACTAAAATTCCTTGACTATATCACCTCTGCTTCTGAAATGATAGATAGCTATTATAATGCTTAACCTTTTCTACCACACGCTCTATGTACTGTCTCCCACCCCCCACGTAAGTCTACGTGTTTGGGCGCGCAAGCTAGCACTTATATATTATTCCACTTTTATCCACTCTCTATTAATCAATTACCCACATATAACATACATCACATGTCAATATTATTCATATCATCCACCGCATTCGTATTTCTAATGATTCTTTATTGCCACATGTTCATTTCCCCTAATCTAGTCCCAGCGGAACATCAACTTAACGACCTAGACCCCCGTCCCTCAGTCTTAGCATCCTCTCAGAATCCTATCGACTGGTCACTGATCTTACACTATTCTATTCCAGGCCACGTTGTACACCCCCCAAGATATTATTATATAAAAAAGCTTATTATCCACACCTATATAACATTATCATACACACCTCTTTATCTCTTCATCATATCACATTCCCACAACGTTGTTCTCAAACACGCTTCATCACTATTTGCATAACCTACAGGAATATTCCTTTAATATGGTCAATTTGACCATAATCCTATATCCCTTCTAAATTTCCCAACTTTAATTACCCCCTAAAAGCTTGACCGAAATTCAATGTGTCGACGTCATATGATCACCCCCGTACATGTGACCTGTTCCTTCAACAGGATTTCTCTCTCTCTCCTTTACGTTTAGTAAATTAATATCCACTTACTATTAATTCTTCTCTCCCTGATGCAAGATTGGGCTTTCCCTTTCTCCACCAGCCTTAGAAGCTTCAAACGACCTAAAATATAGTCCCTTTCCTTACACTTTCTCCACAAAGAAAAGGCTATTATTTACAGGATTTATTTTTGTTGTCCAATCACCCACACAGATAAGCCGCCACTCGTGCTTAAATAAATCACTGAATGACTCACAGCCACTCAAGCTAACCATTCACCGGTACGAGATGAGCAGACCTACTCTATCTTATTATTTCTCTATACTTTGAAGCCCTGGTGGCGTTCACAACCGTTCACCTACTAGGGATGAAAAGCGCGACTTCCAATTTATGGTGTCATCTTCTCAGGATGACTTACTTTTTTACCCGATTAGCTGTCTAATTTGTGCATCACCTCACCCAGGCTGATGCGTCACCTACCCCTGAGCAGCCTCTAACAATGATAAACACGTTGGAGCGGTAGCCGTAGGCCGTTTTAGTAACGTATGTCCAACCTACCCCCGAGCAGCATCTAACAATGATCAACACGTTAGAGCGGTATCCGTAGTGGACGTTTGGCTAGCCACCTACCCCCGAGCTGTCCTCTGGGGTGCTAATTTTAGCTCCCCAAAGCGGTATCCGTAGGATTTAACTCATCAACAATCAATTGCATGCATGCTTATTCCTCATTCCAACAAAAACTCTGCTTCTTCTGCTAAATCTGGTCCTTACATTTCTGGAGAGAACCCTTCCGTACCCCACCCTCAGATTCAGCTTGATCGAAACACACAGCTCAAGTAAGAACGCCGCTTACCTTTGTTTAAACAGTGGCCACTGAATCTGTGTGTGTCGCTCAAACTTTCTCAGACGGTAAAGCAATCAAAGATCTCTATAACCAGTCCCTTCGTGGTCGCCAAATATGTTGTGGAAAATAACCACTATACTTTATTACAAATAAGGACTTACATAGTTTTTGTTGCATCAAGAAATGACTTTATTAAAGTTTCAACAAAGCCGATACCAGTCTGCAGAGTGGCACCCCGTTCTCTCTCTCTTCCTCCACCTTATATAGTGTCCTCCACACACCCTAGCTTTAAATCCCTCCCTCCTAATTTTCCCGCTCTTTTATTGTTCCGCCCACTCCCTTTGTCTATGGTGGCGGCTACATTCGACTTTCATTCAGTTCAGAATCAATAGTAATACACTCAATCAATCCCTTATCTTGCAAAAACACTAATGTTTAGGTTAAACTCTGTTCAACCCTGGCACCACTCTTTATCACTTTGTGTGAGGAGAGCAACAAAAGGCCACAAGCTAGTTTCAGTCTCTCAATGGATAAGACAGCCATGGATTTAAGTAAGAGCAAGCAATGTGACCCAAGGGCAGACTCACCCACACAGTGAAATTAAATGACCCAATACAATTCCTGGCCCAGTAACAAATAATTCTAACTTTATGCTCTTGATTAACCCAGTTCTACCTCAGTCCATTAAACCCTACAGTTCATTAATAATAATTCACCACAACAGTTGAATAAGATGAGAAAAAAGAAGAAACCCACAACACTGCTCTTTATTAAGCTTTACATATCAGCCTCAAGGCCTTCGTCAGAGCTCTATCGCAACACTCCCATATTAAAATGCAACGGAATTCCATATGTTGCATTATGACATTAAAAATAATTAACAATTTACTGGTATAATCAGGTATTAGCAGTAAAGTGGCAGTGTGGAAAGACCAGCAAGAACAGATAGGGGCTGAAAATACAACAAGCCAGGACCAAGTGTGGAAGAGGGGAGACAAGTGCAGCGCAAAGTAGTAGCACCTCGTAAGACACGAGAACTCCAGTCAGGAAGCACTGGAAATCTCTCAGCATCCTTGTCACCTCAAGGCCGCAGGAGGGACCCATCTGATGCCACCCCAGAAACCCAAGGCCAACCAACAAGATAAATAATTCAATAGCCCAAGATTAGCGAAACCAAGGAATGGAACCAACTAGACCAAGACCTCAAAGTCCTAGAGCCACTAGCCGGGACAGCTGAATGGAAAGTTGACACCTTCACAAAAAATCACTTATAATCTGGCTAGAGAATGCTCTGGCACAGCGAAAAAGGAGAACATCAGAACTGCAAACAGCCAAACAGAAGGGAGATTCAACGCCTGAGGATTTCAAAAGAGGAGATGGGCAGTGATCTGGCCACCACTTTGACCTGCCAATGGGTGGGTGTTACAGTTTAGAGTCAACACCTGAGGAAAGCTAGACAATGTCTGAGGACATCAGCTTCTGGCCAAAGAAACAATAATTGATGACGGAGTCACCATAATTCACCAAATGATATTTTGAAGGAGGAAACAAAGTACTTTTAAGCATATGTTTTCGTTTGTCACCTAAATCTCCTCTAACTGAAGCTAATTGTAGAGATTTTTTTTCTATTGATAATGTAAAATTAACAGCCATACAGAAAGACTCATGTGAAGGTGAAATTACAGAGGAGGAACTTCTGGATGCAATTAAAGACTAAATCCGGGAAAACTCCAGGGTTGGCTGGCATACCAGTCGAGGTATACCAAACCTTTTTTGATATACTCAGAGGACCGTTATTAGCATGTTTTAACCACTCCTATGTAAATGGTAGATTATCAGACACTCAAGAAGAAGGTCTGATTTCATTATTACTGAAACAGGATACAAGTGGAAAATATAAAGATCCAGTTCATTAAAAACATTTTAGGCCCCTTACACTTCAGTGTTGTGATGCAAAAATTCTAGCAAAATGTATAGTGTAGAATTAAAAAAGGTATTCTCGGACATTATTCATTCTAAATCAGACAGGTTTTTTACATGGAAGATACATTGGAGATAATATAAGGCAAGTACTGGAAACAATAGAACACTATGAAAAATCTGGGAAACCAGGCCTGCTATTCATAGCAGACTTCGAAAAGGCATTTGATAAAGTACGACTGGGGTTTTATATATATAAATGCCTGGAGCATTTCCACTTTGGAGAATCTCTTATAAAATGGGTTAAAATCATGTATAGTAACCCTATGTCACGACTTCTGCCGAGGCTGCCTCCCCTCCTTGTTCGGGCAGGCTTCGGCTTTCGTCGTCACCGGAGTACTAACCACTGCCGCCCCAATCATCATATCAATTGTCTTGTCAATCACACACACACCTGGTTCTATTCCCCTAATTAGTCCATATATAAGTGTTCCCTCTGCCCCCTTGTCCTTGTGGGTGATTGTTTGTTGTGGAGGTTAGTAGCTCGGTGGAGCTCTGGTATTTGGTATCGACGGGAGTATTTGTCCGTGTGCCTTGTAATTTCCAGTGCACTTGTTTTGTGCCCTGATGTGTGTTTGACGCATTTCTGCGTAAACCTGTATTTTTTGGATTAAAGCCTGTTCCTGTGATTTTACCCTCCTGCACCTGACTCCTTCAACACCACCTTATCACACCATAGGTGTAAAATAGTAAATAATGGCTATTTCTCAGAAAGTGTTCAACTGTCAAGAGGAGTGAAACAAGGTTGTCCACTAATCGGCATATCTATTTATTATGGCCATCGAGATGTTAGCTATTAAAATCAGATTCAACAATAACATCAAGGGATTAGAAATCCAGGGCTTAAAAAGAAAGGTGTCATTGTACGCTGATGATTCATGTTTTCTTTTAAATCCACAACTTGAATCCCTCCACAGCCTCAGAGGATCTAGATACATTTTCTAACCTCTCTGGATTACAACCAAATGATGATAAATGTACTATATTACGTATTGGATCACTAAAAAATACAATTTTTACATTACCATGCAGTTTACCAATAAAATGGTCTGATGGTGATGTGGATATATTTAAATCCGAACTGGTTCTCTAGCAAATTAGTAAGATTATTTCACCCAATGTTCAAGAATGGCCTTTTTCCCTTTATTCAGATTACAACCTTTCACTTTCAGTTATTTGAAAAGGAAATAATCTCCCAAATATCACTATTTCTAAAACAAGCCATATATGAAGGATGGGACTAATAACAACTAACAACAACAAGATAACAAATAATGTAAGCATACTGTGTCCATAGTAAGTATATAGGTTGAGAGCTTTTGTGAAAGAGCACAGTTAGAAAGATATGGCATATAGAAGCAAACCGGATGGACATCATGAAAATGAGAGGTTGAGGAAGTTCAGGAGTAAAAACAAACAAAATATAATTATTGTAAAATTGACTGTGTCCATGAAATGTATATAGTATGTATAAGCTGGAAGTAGAGGCCTAAGCATTGTTGTTCACTAGTTTACTCCAATTAGGGAAGGGGTGGTGCGGTTGGAAAGTAATAAAGGAAAAAAAAGAAAGTAATTGAAGCAAGTGACTGAAGGTGAAGCATCCCTAGATATACACTATACATACAAAAGTATGTGGACACCCCTTCAAATTAGTGGATTCTGCTTTTTCAGCCACACCCGTTGCTGACAGATGTATAAAATCAAGCACACAGCCATGCAATCTCCATAGACAAACTTTGGCAGTAGAATGGCCTTACTGAAGAGCTCAGTGACTTTCAATGTGGCACAGTCATAGGATGCCACCTTTCCAACAAGTCAGTTTGTAAAATCTTTGCCCTGCTAGAGCTGCCCCGGTCAACTGTAAGTGCTGTTATTGTGAAGTGGAAACGTTTAGGAGCAACAACGGCTCAGCCGCGAAGTGGTAGGCCACACAAGCTCACAGAATGGGGGGCTGAAGCGCGTAGCGTCTGTCCTCAGTTTCAACACTCACTACCGAGTACCAAACTGCCTCTGGAAGCAACGTCAGCAAATAACTGTTAGTTGGGAGCTTCATGAAATGGGTTTCCATAGATGAGCAGCCACACACAAGCCTATGATCACCATGCACAATGCCAAGCGTCGGCTGGAGTGGTGTAAAGCTCGCCGCCATTGGACTGTGGAAACGTGTTCTCTGGAGTGAAGAATCACGCTTCACCATCTGGCAGTCTGACGGACCAATCTGTTTTGGTGGATACCAGGAGAACACTACCTGCCCCAATGCATAATGCCAACTGTAAAGTTTGGTGGAGGAGGAATAATGTTCTGGGGTTGTTTTTCATGGTTTCGGGCTAGGCCCCTTAGTTCCAGTGAAGGGAAATCTTAACGCTACAGCATACAAAAACATTCGAGATGATTCTGTGCTTCCAACTTTGTGGCAACAGTTTTGGGAAGGCCCTAGTGGAAAGCCTTCCCAGAAGAGTGGAGGCTGTTATAGCAGCAAAGGGGGGGACCAACTCCATATTAATGCCCGTGATTTTGGAATGATGTTTGACGAGCCGGTGACCATATACTTTTGGTGATGAAGTGTACTTCTACATGTACACATACATATAGTCCTAATGTGTTAAGAATCATACCATGTTCTGTTTGAGCCTGGCATTTGTGCTGTCCTGTAGCCACTGTTCTAGGTCATCCACCTCTCCCAGACTGCTCAGTGGGAAATGTGTAGGCTCTGGCATCTCTGGTTGGGACATGTGCTCAATCTTCCCAGCTAGGCTGTTGACCATTGCTGCAAGTTGTGACTGCTGAGGTTTCATGTACTCCATCAGTGTTAGGATGTGGAGTTCATCAGCTTAAAAAAATAAATAATGATTGATAGAATTTGAGTTCCATACCATGTTTCTACATTGAGTGAGATTGGGGGGAAATTATTATTAGCCAGTGTAATACTGTATATGAATATAACTGTTCCCTCCATTGGGAGTCACACAGTCACTCTCACAGTCAGTATCTACGGTATGTCTAACATCATAGACAACAAAATGACTTTTACCAGAGTAACTTCCTTTTCCCAGTGGGAACATCGGGTGTATAAATGTATAACAGCAACGTTCACACGGTACATGACAAGTACAGATACAGTACATCACACTGACCAAGGAGTAATATGGTTTATATGAATTGGCTATGTCGTAGCTAATATTTTAAAGATATATATTACAAGCTCAGCAAATCACCAGAAAGTACAAATTAATCCATGGGTGATGGTGATTTCAGAGTAAAGGTGGCGAGAGAGAAAACATTTGAAGAAAAATACTAACTTTTGCTTCTTCCTTCTATTCCCCCTGCCTCCATCCACCTCAGCTTCGGACTGTAAATCTGACGACTCACAAGTCAACAAAGCCTTCCATTTCTGCCTGGCTCTGTTAAATACCTATTAGCAGGACACATGGAAGATTGCAAAATAAAATAACTAACCAATAGCCACTTCAATTGAAATGTCAACTTTCTTTGTCCTAAAGGAACATTTCTTGAATAACATGTTATTGGAATATAAACTATTATGACATTAAACAGTCAAGCAAAATTATTGACCATAGTGATGTACTGTATATATCTGCCTCAACTTCCCTTACTAGGTGATGCTTCTAAGGGCAGCTGCACTTCCAAAACAGATCTTCAAAAACAGTAGAGCACACAACTAAAAATGCATTGTCAACATACCTGCTTTACCATAGACTCGGATGTCAAATTTCCTCCAGTCTTCTACGTGTCTCTCCCAGTTACTTATTGCAGTGTCAGTTCGGTCATCTTTCTTATAACTAGGCCAGAAGGTCACACCTTCTTGAAACCAATGAATTGTACTAACAAAAACATCTGAAAAGAAAGAACAGGAAGAAAGCATTCCATAAATACAGTGATACAAATACAGCTAGTGTTAGTCATATTCTAACATCATAGTGTACTTACGGTTTATTTTTGTCCAGTAGCAGAAGAAAGTGATGAACGTTGTGATTGTCAGTCTTTTGTCAGTCAGTAACATTAATTCAGTCAACCCTTCTAATCCATACTCAAAAAATACTTATTGCAGTGTGATTTTCTTTATTAAGAAATTAAACTTCATAAAAAATATTATAAATAAAATAATTAAAGTGACACCCACCCCACTACTCTTTTGGCTTTAGTCCTAAATATGCAGTAGAGGTATGGCCACAAATCCCTTCCTATGGGGCAGAACTATGCATTTCTGAAAGATGTCTGATACTTTGGCAAATATTTATGTTTCTGATGGTTGGGAAATTCTGGATATGTTCAGGAAGGATGAGCTGAATGGGTAACTGAAGAATTGTGACTTCTCTGAGAACTTTGTACACAACATACAGTACCAGTCAAAAGTTTGGACTCCTACTCATTCCAGGGTTTTTCTTTATTTTTACTATTTTCTACATTGTAGGATAATAGTGAAGTCATCAAAACTATGAAATAACACAACAGGAATCATGTAGTAACCAAAAAAGTGTTAAACAAATCAAAATATATTTTATATTTGAGATTCTTCAAAGTAGCCACCCTTTGCCTTGATGACAGCTTTGCACACTATTGGCATTCTCATCCAGCTTCATGAGGTAGTCAACTGGAATGCGTTTCAATTAACAGGTGTGCCTTCTTAAAAGTTAATTTGTGGAATTTATTTCCTTCTTAATGCGTTTGAGCCAATCAGTTGTGTTGTGACAAGGTAGGTGTGGTAAAATACCAAGTCCATATTATGTCAAGAACAGCTCAAATAAGCAAAGAGAAACGACAGTCCATCATTACTTTAAGACATGAAGGTCAGTCAATCCGGGAAAATGTAAAGAACTTTGAAAGTTTCTTCAAGTGCAGTCGCAAAAACCATCAAGCGTTATAATGAAACTGGCTCTCATGAGGACCGCCACAGGAATGGAAGACCCAGAGTTACCTCTGCTGCAGATTATAAATTCATTAGAGTTACCAGCCTCAGAAATTGCAGCCCAAATAAATGCTTCACAGAGTTCAAGTAACAGACACATCTCAACATCAACTGTTCAGAGGAGACTGTGATTCAGGCCTTCATGGTCGAATTTCTGCAAAGAAACCACTACTAAAGGACACCAATAATAAGAAGAGACTTGCTTGGGCCAAGAAACACGAGCAATGGACATTAGACTGGTGGAAATCTGTCCTTTGGTCTGATGAGTCCAAATTTGAGATTTTTGGTTCCAACCGCTGTGTCTTTGTGAGACGCAGAGTAGGTGAATGGATGATCTCAGCGTGTGTGGTTCCCACCGTGAAGCATTGAGGAGGAGGTGTAATGGTGTGGGGGTGCTTTGCTGGTGACACTGTCAGTGATTTATTTAGAATTCAAAGCACACTTAACCAGTATGGCTACCACAGCATTCTGCAGTGATACGCCATCCCATCTGGTTTGCGCTTAGTGGGACTATCATTTGTTTTTCAACAGGACAATGACCCAAAACACACCTCCCCACTGTGTAAGGGCTATTTTACCAAGAAGGAGAGTGATGGAGTGCTGCATCAGATGACCTGGCCTCCACAATCACCCGACCTCAACCCAATTTAGATGGTTTGGGATGAGTTGGACCGCAGATTGAAGGAAAAGCAGCCAACAAGTGCTTTTCTCCTGCAAGACTGTTGGAAAAGCATTCCAGATGAAGCTGGTTGAGAGAATGCCAAGCGTGTGCAAAGCTGTCATCAAGGGTGGCTACTTTTAACAATATAAAATATCAAATGTATTTTGATTTGTTTAACACTTTTTTGGTTACTACATGATTCCATATGTGTTATTTCATAGTTTTGATGTCTTCACTATTATTCTACAATGTAGAAAATAGCACAAATACATTGTTTCCAACGATAAATACATTATCCCCTATTGATACTTTAGTGGCCCATTGCTCGCTGTACATTTCCAGATATTGTGCTGTCACTGAAAGACCACTGGGAATAGGACCAACAAAGTGTTGCTTTTTCAAGGGACAGACAAACCAGTGTTCTTCACAATATGTTGTTGTTTAACTTCAGACAGTCTCCTAATGACCTGGGCGAGGGGTTATTCTGACTTCTTCACAAACTTCTTCACCTTGTGAAGGTAATTTTCAAACGGAAATGCAGAAATTGAGTCAAGGCAACCATGCCGTTGCATATCATGTGAAAGACGAACTAAACCATGCACGTTATAAACTAGTTGGTCTTTGCCATATACAGTGGGGAGAACAAGTATTTGATACACTGCCGATTTTGCAGGTTTTCCTACTTACAAAGCATGTAGAGGTCTGTAATTTTTATCATAGGTACACTTCAACTGTGAGAGACGGAATCTAAAACAAAAATCCAGAAAATCACATTGTATGATTTTTAAGTAATTAATTTGCATTTTATTGCATGACATAAGTATTTGATCACCTACCAACCAGTAAGAATTCCGGCTCTCACAGACCTGTTAGTTTTTCTTTAAGAAGCCCTCCTGTTCTCCACTCATTTCCTGTATTAACTGCACCTGTTTGAACTCGTTACCTGTATAAAAGACACCTGTCCACACACTCAATCAAACAGACTCCAACCTCTCCACAATGGCCAAGACCAGAGAGCTGTGTAAGGACATCAGGGATAAAATTGTAGACCTGCACAAGGCTGGGATGGGCTACAGGACAATAGGCAAGCAGCTTGGTGAGAAGGCAACAACTGTTGGCGCAATTATTAGAAAATGGAAGAAGTTCAAGATGACGGTCAATCACCCTCGGTCTGGGGCTCCATGCAAGATCTCACCTGGTGGGGCATCAATGATCATGAGGAAGGTGAGGGATCAGCCCAGAACTACACGGCAGGACCTGATCAATGACCTGAAGAGAGCTGGGACCACAGTCTCAAAGAAAACCATTAGTAACACACTACGCCGTCATGGATTAAAATTCTGCAGCGCACGCAAGGTCCCCCTGCTCAAGCCAGTACATGTCCAGGCCCGTCTGAAGTTTGCCAATGACCATCTGGATGATCCAGAGGAGGAATGGGAGTAGGTCATGTGGTCTGATGAGACAAAAATAGAGCTTTTTGGTCTAAACTCCACTCGCCGTGTTTGGGGGAAGTAGAAGGATGAGTACAACCCCAAGAACACCATCCCAACCGTGAAGCATGGAGGTGGAAACATCATTCTTTGGGGATGTTTTTCTGCAAAGGGGACAGGACAACTGCACCGTATTGAGGGGAGGATGGATGGGGACATGTATCGCGAGATCTTGGCCAACAACCTCCTTCCCTCAGTAAGAGCATTGAAGACGGGTCGTGGCTGGGTCTTCCAGCATGACAACAACCCGAAACACACAACCAGGGCAACTAAGGAGTGACTCCGTAAGAAGCATCTCAAGGTCCTGGAGTGGCCTAGCCAGTCTCCAGACCTGAACCCAATTAAAAATTTTCGGAGGGAGCTGAAAGTCCGTATTGCCCAGCGACAGCCCCGAAACCTGAAGGATCTGGAGAAGGCCTGTATGGAGGAGTGGGCCAAAATCCCTGCTGCAGTGTGTGCAAACCTGGTCAAGACCTACAGGAAACATATGATCTCTGTAATTGCAAACAAAGGTTTCTGTAACAAATATTAAGTTCTGCTTTTCTGATGTATCAAATACTTATGTCATGCAATAAAATGCAAATTAATTACTTAAAAATCATACAATGTGATTTTCTGGATTTTTGTTTTAGATTCCGTCTCTCACAGTTGAAGTGTACCTATGATAAAAATGACAGACCTCTACATGCTTTGTAAGTAGGAAAACCTGCAAAATCGGCAGTGTATCAAATACTTGTTCTCCCCACTGTATCTCACCATAGTGGCTGACAAAAGTTGTGAGCAATGTCTGTGCATACTGACTATGAGATGAGGAGAGGGTTGGACTAGCTAAAATGGAAATGCCACAAAAGAGAAGCATGAAGTTGTCGTACATGTTACTGTCAAGAAACAAAGCCAGAACGACCGGACCTGTGTATAGCAGAAACTGCATGAACTCCGTTGCCTTCCAGCAGTCAACTCCTCTGAGTGATCTGGGTTTTCCGGCAAATTCAACAGGTATATGAGGGTGCATTTCTATGAGACTGGATGATATACTGTCCACAACTTTGGCAGGAAAACGACATTTAAGGGGACCTCTAAGCCAAAAATGGAGCAGTCTTCTAAAAACACCTAAACAAACCAAATGCATGTAGTCAAGGGGAAATTGCGAAACCATACCCATATTTAAAGGATGAAATGGATTTGGACCATTGTGGTGTTCGTTTATTTGCTGTGCAAATGACTCATCTGTCCAATTTGGATGGTCAGTAGTCAGGGGGTAGGTCATCCGATTGTTTATATAGAGTCCTGGTTGAGAACATTTATCACAACCCGAATACCCATTGTGAGCCTTGGTGGTTTTTTTTTTTAAAGATCTTGCAGCGGTACAACATATTATACTGTCTTACTTAAAAAATAGCCTTTTCTGTTCCAAAGTAAGCTCTTGCTCTAATTCCTGAAGCTCTGTAACAAAATCTCTAAGGAACTCCTCTGCTGAACTGGGGTTTTTAGGGCCACAGTACAGTCCAATTACAACAGGTTCCTTCATGTTTGCACTAATTTAGAGTCCTAGGAAGGGCCATAGTTTAATGTTGGAGCTCTTAAACAATGCCAAGCCATCGATGTTGATTTGTAAGAGGGTACAGCCATCCGCAATGGACGCTATTGTTTTAACGATTGCCTTTTTTAGCAATGTAAGAATTCTGAAATAGTGATACTGACCTCCAGCCTTTTCAAGAATGGTGTATTGAGTTTTGGTCCTATGCACAGTCCTAGCATCTTTGGGCAGGTCAGGGTGGTAGAACCATAAGACTCAATAGAGCTGTCAAAGCAACCATTGAGATTCCAAAGGTGAGGGCTCAGTTGGATAGCCTATCAGCGAGGGTACTTGGTTGTTCTAAATCTGGTTAATCAGAATCCTGATCTGAATCATAGATTTCCTCATGCCAATCTCCATTATCCTCATCATAACCATCAGGATCTGTATCCATGTCCTCATTATCTATAGGATCAGAGTTGTCTGAAACTGATTTATCATATACAGCTAGGCCTATGTCACTTGCTACAACCATCCTACAGTCATCCCTAATGTGTCCAAGTTGCTTATCTTAGTCTAAACATGCCCTCCGCCGGAGAGTCGAGTTGGACACTGGTGCTGTCTTCCTATTCATTTCTTTTCTAAAAAGGAATTTTCAAAGACACGACACAGCAAGCTTTCAGCCTGTTGAAATGTTATGAAATAAATAACACATTTGAAAAACTAACCTCAAACAGTTGGAAGGAGAAGTAACAGCACAGAGACGAGGTGTTTGAGACTAGTAGAGAGAGAAAAACATGTGAATGACTAAATGGAGGTGAGAAGCATCTGCATAACAACTACTAGTTGTAATATCAATATTAGTAACTCACTCTGAAAGAGAGGAGAGTCGCAGGTCTTGGCACAGAGATGAGGGTTGATGACCGCTCTGAGATGTTCGAGACTATCAGAGAGAGAGAAAGAGACAGAGAAGACAACAAAATGTAACTGCACTGAATGACTGTAGGCTTCTGTAAAGAGAATCAACTGCTATGTACACTTGCTGAAATATTATTATAGTAACTCACTAAGGGGATGGAAGACACGGGTCTAGGCACAAAACAACACTAACACAGAGAAGACAACTCATGGAGAACTTCATGGCTGTAACGTTAGTGAACAATCAAATAATCAAATGGCTACTTAATGTGACCTAGGCTAGTGTAGTGTCTGCTCTGAACACAAGACAGAGAGAGAGAGACAGTAGACAGCATGTGCATGAATGGCTAAGTTAAGTTACACATGATGGTTTATGAAACTAGACACTTATCATGGTCTGTTACGTTACTTACTCTTTAGGTCAGAGGGGCTTAATCTGTAGCTAACGTTCTCCGTGGCCGACGTGAGTAAGACATTTAAGCGTGTAACCCTCGCAAGGCTGCCGGCCCAGACGGCATCCCTAGCCGCGTCTTCAGATCATGCGCAGACCAGTTGGCTGGAGTGTTTACGGACATATTCAATCTCTCCCCATCCCAGTCTGCTGTCCCCACATGCTTCAAGATGTCCACCATTGTTCCTGTACCCAAGAAAGCAAAGGTAACTGAGCGCCCTGTAGCACTCAATTCTGTCATCATGAAGTGCTTTGAGAGGCTATCCAATCTGGACAAGAGGAATACCTATGTAAGAATGCTGTTTATTGACTATAGCTCAGCCTTCAACACCAAAGTACCCTCCAATCTCATCATTAAGCTCGGGGCCCTGGGTCTGAACCCCCGCCCTGTGCAACTGGGTCCTGGACTTCCTGACTGGCCGCCGCCCATGTGTTGAAGGTAGGAAACAACACCTCCACAACGCTGATCCTCAACACAGGGGCCCCACAAGGGTGCGTGCTCAGCCCCCTCCTGTACTTCCTGTTCACCCATGACTGCGTGGCCACTCACGCCTCCAACTCAATCATCAAGTTTGCAGATGACCCAACAGTAGTACGCCTAATTACCAACAATGATGAGACAGCCTATAGAGAGGATGTGAGGGCCCTGGCAGGGTGGTGCCAGGAAATAACCTCTTCCTCAACATCAACAAAATGAAGGTGCTGATCGTGGACTTCAGGAGACAGCAGAGGGAGCACGCCCCTATCCACATCGACGGGACCGCAGTGGAGAAGGTGAAAAGCTTCAAGGTCCTCGGAGTACACATCTCTGACAATCTGAAATGGTCCACTCACACAGACAGTGTGGTGACTAAGGCACAACAGCGTCTCTTCAACCTCAGGAGGCTGAAAAAATTTGTCTTGGCCCCTAAGACCCTCACAAACTTTTACAGATGCACAATTGAAAGCATCCTGTCGGGCTGTATCACCCACCACCTGGTACGGCAACTGCACCGCCCGCAACTGCAGGGCTCTGCAGAGGGGGGTGCGGTCTGCCCAGCGCATCACCGGGGGCACACTGCCTGCCCTCCAGGACACCTACAGCACCCGATGTCACAGGAAGGCCAAAAGATAATCAAGTACATCAACCACCCGAGCCACGGCTTGTTCACCTCGCTCTCATCCAGAAGGCGGGGTCAGTACAGGTGCATCAAAGCTGGGACCGAGAGACTGAAAAACAGCTTCTATCTCAAGGCCATCAGACTGTTAAATAGCCATCACTAGCCGGCTACCACCCGGTTACTCAACCCTGTACCTTAGAGGCTGCTGCCCTATGTACATAGACATGGAATCACTTTAATAATGGATTTCATATGTAAATACTGGATTCTACCGACATTGCTCATCCTAATATTCATATTTCTTAATTCCATTATTTTACTTTTAGATGTGTGTATTGTTGTGAACTGTTAGATACTACTGCACTTTTGGAGCTAGGAACACAAGCATTAGGTGTTGTCGTGCCCTCTTCACGACTGTCTTGGTGTGTTTGGACCATGATAGTTCGTTGGTGATGTGGACACCAAGGAACTTGAAACTCTCTACCCGCTCCACTACAGCCCCGTCGATGTTAATGAGGGCCTGTTCGGCCCTCCTTTTCCTGTAGTCCACGATCAGCTCCTTTGTCTTACTGGCAGGTCTCTGACCTCCTCCCTATGGGCTGTCTCATCGTTGTCAGTGATCAGGCCTACCACTGTTGTGTCGTCAGCAAACTTAATGATGGTGTTGGAGTCGTGCTTGGCCACGCAGTCGTGGGTGAACAGGGAGTACAGGAGGGGACTAAGCACGCACCCCTGAGGGGCCCCAGTGTTGAGGATCAGCGTGGCAGATGTGTTGTTACCTACCCTTATCAACTCGGGGCAGCCCGTCAGGAAGTCCAGGATCCAGTTGCAGAGGGAGGTGTTTAGTGCCAGGGTCCTTAGCTTAGTGATGAGCTTTGTGGGCACTATGGTGTTGAACGCTGAGCTGTAGTCAATGAACAGCATTCTCACGTAGGTGTTCCTTTTGTCCAGGTGGGAAAGGGCAGTGTGGAGTGTGATTGAGATTGCATCATATGTGGATCTGTGGGGCGGTATGTGAATTGGAGTGGGTCTAGTTTTTCCGGGATGATGGTGTTGATGTTATCCATGAATAGCCTTTCAAAGCACTTCATGGCTACTGATGTAAGTGCTACGGGGCAGTAATCATTTAGGCAGGTTACCTTCGCTTTCTTGGGCACAGGGACTATGGTGGTCTGCTTGAAACATGTAGGTATTACAGACTCGGTCAGGGAGAGGTTAAAAATGTCAGTGAAAGCACTTGCCAGTTGGTCCGCTCATGCTTTGAGTACACGTCCTGGTAATCCGTCTGGACCGCGGCTTTGTGAATGTTGACCTTTTTAAAGGTCTTGCTCACATCGGCTACTGAGAGCGTTATCGCACAGTCGTCCGGAACAGCTGGTGCTCTCATGCATGCTTCAGTGTTGCTTGGCTCGACGTGAGCATATAAGGCATTTAGCTCATCTGGTAGCCTCGCGTCACTGGGCAGCTCGTGGCTGGGTTTCCCTTTGTAGTCCGTAATAGTTTGCAAGCCCTGCCACATCCGACGAGCGTCAGAGCCGGTGTAGTAGGATTCAATCGTAGTCCTGTATTGACGCTTTGCCTGTTTGATATTTCTTCTGAGGGCATAGCGGGATTTCTTATAAGCGTCCGGATTAGTCTCCTGCTCCTTGAAAGCGTCCGCTCTAGACTTTAGCTCGGTGCGGATGTTGCCTGTAATCCATGGCTTCTGGTTGGGATATGTACGTACGGTCATTGTGGGGACAACGTCGTCGATGCACTTATTGATGAAGCCGGTGACTGAGGTGGTATACTCCTCAATGCCATTGGATGAATTCCGGAACATATTCCAGTCTGTGCTAGCAAAACAGTCCTGTAGTGTAGCATCCGCATCATCTGACCACTTCCGTATTGAGCGAGTCACTGGTAATTCCTGCTTTAGTTTTTGCTTGTAAGCAGGAATCAGGAGGATAGAATTAGGGTCAGATTTGCCAAATGGAGGGCGAGGGAGAGCTTTGTATGCGTCTCTGTGTGTGGAGTAAAGGTGGTCTAGAGTTTTTTTTCCTCTGGTTGCACATGTAACATGCTGGTAGAAATTAGGTAAAATGGATTGAAGATTCCCTGCATTAAAGTCCCCGGCCACTAGGTGCACCGCTTCTGGATTAGCATTTTCTTGTTTGCTTACGGCCTTATACAGCTCGTTGAGTGCGGTCTTAGTGCCAGCATCGGTTTGTGGTGTTAAATAGACGGCTACGAATAATATAGATGAGAACTCTCTTGGTAGATAGTGTGGTGTACAGCTTATCATGAGGTATTCTACCTCAGGCGAGCAATACCTCAAGACTTCTTTAATATTAGACGTCGCGCACCAGCTGTTATTGACAAATAGACATACACCCCTGCCCCTTGTCTTACCAGACGTATCTGCTCTGTCCTGCCAAAGCACGGGCTCATTCAAGTAAAAATCTTTGTTCTGTAATCGCTGTTCTGATGTCCAGAAGCTCTTTTCGGTCATAAGAGATGGTAGTAGCAACATTATGTACAAAATAAGTTACAAACAATGCAAATAAACATGCAAAATAGTACTGTTGGTTAGGAGCCCGTAAAACGGCAGCCATCCCCTTCGGCGCCATTCTTTCCACTCAGAGGATGGAAGACATGGGTCTTGGCACAAAACAAGGCTAACACAGATGGAAGACAACTCGTGAAGGACTGCACAGCTGTAACGTTGGAAAACAAATAAAATGTCTAGTGTCTGCTCTGCACACGACAGAGAGAAAGACAGTGGAAAGACAGCATGTGCATGACTGGCTTAGTTAAATTACACTGGGTAAGTTACATTATGGACCTTGGCAAAGGTTCTCCTCTGTCTCAGGATTATTGTAGTTTAGCTCTGTAAACTGACAATTTTTTAATTTTTTATATTTTTGATTTCACCTTTATATAACCAGGTAAGCCAGTTGAGAACAAGTTCTCATTTACAACTGCGACCTGGCCAAGATAAAGCAAAGCAGTGCGATAAAAACAACAACACAGAGTTACATATGGGGTAAAAAAACATAAAGTCAAAAAATACAACAGAAAATATATATACAGTGTGTGCAAATGTAGCAAGTTATGGAGGTAAGGCAATAAATAGGCTATAGTGCAAAATAATTACAAATAGTATTAACACTGGAATGCTAGATGTGTAAGAGATTATGTGCAAATAGAGATACTGGGGTGCAAAAGAGCAAAATAAATAACAATATAGGGATGAGGTAGTTGGGTGGGCTAATTTCAGATGGGCTGTGTACAGGTGCAGTGATCGGTAAGGTGCTCTGACAACTGATGCTTAAAGTTAGTGAGGGAGATAAGAGTCTCCAGCTTCAGAGATTTTTGCAATTCGTTCCAGTCATTGGCAGCAGAGAACTGGAAGTAATGGCGGCCAAAGGAGGTGTTGGCTTTGGGAATGACCAGTGAGATATACCTGCTGGAGCGCAGACTACGGGTGGGTGCTGCTATGGTGACCAATGAGCTAAGATAAGGCGGGGATTTGCCTAGCAGTGATTTATAGATGGCCTGGAGCCAGTGGGTTTGACGACGAACATGTAGTGAGGACCAGCCAACAAGAGCGTACAGGTCACAGTGGTGGGTAGTGTATGGGGCTTTGGAGACAAAACGGATGGCACTGTGATAGACTACATCCAATTTGCTGAGTAGAGTGTTGGAGGCTATTTTGTAAAAACATCGCCGAAATTCAAGGATCAGTAGGATAGTCAGTTTTACGAGGGCATGTTTGGCAGCATGAGTGAAGGAGGCTTTGTTGCGAAATAGGAAGCCGATTCTAGATTTAACTTTGAATTGGAGATTCTTAATGTGAGTCTGGAAGGAGAGTTTACAGTCTAACCAGACACCTAGGTATTTGTAGTTGTCCACATACTCTAGGTCAGACCCGTCGAGAGTGGTGATTCTAGTCGGGTGGGCGGGTGCCAGCAGCGTTCGATTGAAGAGCATGCATTTAGTTTTACTAGTGTTTAAGAGCAGTTGGAGGCTACTGAAGGAGTGTTGTATGGCATTGAAGCTCGTTTGGAGGTTTGTTAACACAGTGTCCAATGAAGGGCCAGATGTATACAAAATGGTGTCGTCTGCGTAGAGGTGGATCTGAGAGTCACCAGCAGCAAGAGCGACATCATTGATATACACGGAGAAAAGAGTCGGCCCAAGAATTGAACCCTGTGGCACCCCCATAGAGACTGCCATAGGTCCAGACAACAGGCCCTCCGATTTGACACATTGAACTCTATCTGAGAAGTAGTTGGTGAACCAGGCGAGGCAGTCATTTGAGAAACCAATCAGGGAGAGTGGGGAGAGAGAGAAAGGGTGGGTGAATCTTTGAACCTGGTTGGCTAAAATCTGGACCATAAAGTTACACTTCTCAATGCTGTTTAACTTACAAATCAATCAGCTAATGAACATACTAATAGCATAGCTACATAGCTAGATAATGAACATACCTGGTTATATTATTGATACTAGCTAACTTATAGGCTACAATATTATTCAAACCTGGTCTTAGACAACTAGAAAACGATGTCTCTGTTTTAAGCTAACGTTAGCTAGCAAGTTAGTGAGGTTAATTGTTTCCTAGTCAAAACCAATTATCAATTTTCTAATACAAACACGTATAGTCGTTTATCTAGTGTAGTATCAGAGGAATTTATCACTTTGCTAATGGTTTCAAATTGTTTTAGAGGATGTTGACTCAGCTTAAAGGGAGCATCTGGGGAGTAGTTCTATAGGGGCACCATAAAGCCGAGGAAGTCTGTTAGGTGGCCTCCTGGGATTGGTTGGTAGGAAAAACCACCCATATTATATTACATAGGGCATAGGATATAAATACCATGTTTTGAACAAAGGAGGACAGAATAATCATATTTGAGATGGGGCGATTATTCTCCAGATATCTGCAGGTATCTGTAAATCGACGCTGTAACCCTTTGTTATGAATAAACCTTTATGATGAAAATACAGCGTCAGCGGTTCTCCTTGGTCTCACAGCATAATTAGCAACGTTTTCTCGACACAACACTAGCTACCTACCATTAGTTAGCTAACATTAGCTAGAATGAACCCAACACAGCTAGCTAACGTTAGCTAGCTAGCAGCCAACAAGTTCTTGAATGAAATTAACATGAATTAAACTAAAATTAGTTACATGGGAATTTAAGGGCTAGAGTTATTTTTATGTGCACTATGTCATCACACACAGCCTTTTATCTGCAAAAAAATCAGTATTATGGAAACATCTCTGGTGGGAAAATGTGCATATTGTTTTATGCAGATTTTTCAATAGTCACATGAAAATCTGTTGCAAATTGGATGGAAACCTAGCTCTAGTGACTGATTATTTTTGAAAAGCCCAATTTTGATTGAGTTTGGGCATATAAAGTTTATGTGAAAACTATTTCTAAGATGTGTACTTTCAGTGAACTCACTTGTTTAAATCACTTGCTCTGCTTGTGCTTTGGAGTCCACAATGTACGGGGAGGTTCTAAGGGTTATGCTAGATGCTGATGGACTGAGAGATTAGCCAATTAAAAACTGTGTTTTTTTCGTCCACTCCTACCATAGACTTTTATCAAGTCCCATTCTGAGGTGCTGTGAAACCAGACGGTTTGACAGAGCGAGATGGCTGGTGGACGATATTAACTAACACCTAACCTTGGTTCCCCAAGGCCCTATGTGCTGCGGTTGTGCTGATAACCAGAAGGAATTAATGACTATAAAGAAGAATCTGGCAATTGGTAAACACAGTAATGTTTGCTTGGAGATGCATGGAGCTCGTCTGATTATGTTTAAAAACAACATATATATCCATCAGAATATGTATTTCTATGGGCTCATCCCACAGGCCTATTCAATGAGAATATAGAATAAAAAAAAAAGATTCATACAATAATGTATCATAGCTTCACATCTTGCAAGCCTTCTCAAGCTACTTGTTGTAAAGAGAGACTAGTACTGTTAAGACAGTTATTTTCTGTACAGTCGGTGAATTGAACTGCAAGTCTGCATTAAACAGTGTGGTTTTGTTCAGATTTGAGTGTGTGTGAAATAAGTGCGTAAGTGAAGCTGTGTGGGTGGCACTGCCCACTGCTCTGTCACTGGTGAGCCAGTGCTAAGCAGCAGAACAGAGCAGCTGCATGTATGTGCGCATGTGTGTGTGCTTAAATATCCCTGCAGATGCAATACAGCCTTATGGAGAGGGCAAGGCCCACGCCTCCCACACACACACACACACACACGCATATGGATGCTCAAATGTACGTATACATACCAAGCATGTCGTGACAACCTCTAAGTTGTGTGCCCAAGGAAGTATGGCAATTTTGGCGCAGAGAATATTCTTGGCTCTCTGCCTCTCTCCAGCAGGCACCACAGTGTGGGTGCCAATGCAGGTGGGCATGAGGTGGGTAATGTGGAGGTGGCACCGCACTGTGTGTGTTTGGGTGGAGTGAGTCACACTACGCCCAGCCACCCCCTCAACCACACATACACACACATGCAGGCCCTCCTGCATACACATGAAGCCTTACACGACATGGTAACATGTAATATATTTTCTGTGTTTGATAATGACAGATCGGTGTCTTTGCCACATGCAGTATGTGTGCGTGGTGCATTGCTGTTGCCATAAGGATGACTAAGCCATAAGGATGACTGGGTCGTTCCACCAATTCGGTGCCTTTTGAGAAGTGTAACTAGGTAAAAAATCAAACTTTTGATTGTCATAAAGAGCACGTTCAACTTCATAAACATTTTCCCATCAAGAGGTTTAAAAATGAAGAAATTACTATAGTAAATACCTATTTAGTGCCAAATAAAGTAACAGGATTGCCCGTAACAGGGTTGATGATTGAATCTTCAATCAGCCATGAATCCCACTGTGACAGGGAATGGAAGCTTGTTGTGTGCAACAGGGAGTGACAATTGAGTGCAAGCTTCATGTTAACCCATAACTAGCGTACAGATAGTGTTGCACTCGCTTTTTCGGGGGTGCTAGGCCTAGGAACATGGTCCGTAACCTGAATGTGTGCATTTATGTGAGAAATCTGAGTTTGAGGACAGTGTTGGATGCCCAGGGAGACCGCAACCTTACCTTAGGTTCAGGGCCAGCTCTGTCTTGACTCCTTTTGGTTGGCCATTCCAAGCAGATTATTATTTGTTCAGATGGTGCCAAAAATAAATGTATACAAAAAGGAAACTAGGGATGCCCAAACTAAAGATTCAAAACCAAACGAAAGGCCTCTGGCCACCAAACCAACCAGCAGTCTGACAGCTCTCCAAGCTGGCAGTCTGACTGATCACCCTAATTGGCAGCACCTGATGTGCTTATCAACAAGGCTCAGCACCTGGGCAAGGTTGCTGCTGCCCCCTGGGGGAATGGAGTGTGGAAGTGGTAGTGCGCTGTACTGTGTTGTCTAAATTGCCTAACCTATTCCCTAACATGCACAAAAATATGTTTTATTGTTAAAATATTTCTACCCTGTTCTACCCGGTTTTCCACCACAAAACACCAGAAAATTGCAAAAAAGAGTAGAACCACGTCACCTGCTTCTACACTATGATTTGACTATTAGATGTTCAATGTTTCTTTTGAAAACATTTTAGAAAACAGAACAGTTTCACCATATTAAAATGAGAGTTCAGTTCACCTAACAGGGTTGACCTTAAAATGAGGCACAGATGAGTAAGACTTTTAAGCAGGTCAACATTCACAAGGCCGCAGGGCCAGATGGATTACCAGTACCCAACCTGACACACTGCATACAGAACAGAGCAGTGTTAGGGGTTAAGTGCCTTGCTCAAGGGTACAATGGCAGATTGTCTCATCAGCCTCAGGATTTGAACCAGCAATTCTCAGGTTATTGGCTCTCCTCTTAACCTCAAGGCTACCAACAGCGTTTATCGTTTTTTGTCGCTTTGGCTTTTTATTTTTGTTTCCAAATGCAGCCGTGGGTTACGTGGGCGTTTTTGTGCCATTTGTTCTTTTGTCGGCTCCACCATGATCCCTGCTTTTACATATTGTTACCAAAAAAGCCCGGGGGAAATATTAAAGTCAATGTAGGATATATGCATTATTAATATGCCCCCTATCTCAAAATGCACTTTAGTTGGGGCAGTAAAAATCATGAAATCTCTGGATTCAGGTGAAGCAATATCTCGCACACCACTACATTCCCATTCCTATAACGGCGTGCTTGGCAGTGTGTCCCCACCTTGAATATAATTTTATTGTGATGTAGGCAGGCTAATGTATTTCAGATCATTTTGGCGCAAGCTAACATTTTAGCCTACTCCATTTCCCCCATTGAGAAACAATGGGTGTCATTGATGAGCACTTTGGCTAACAACAGTATAACCAGCCACCTAAGTGAATTGGACAAAAAAGGCAAGTTTGTAGTATAGCCATGGCTCATTTTGCCACCCTTTGACTTGGCTGTGTGAATTTGGCAGCTAAAACCATGATAAGGTTAATTGATTAATGCTATGAAAGTTTCTGCCATGCCCCTTACAGTGCCTGTTTCGTTGGTGGCTGCTGTGATGACCGAGCCACTCTCACTCCCTCTTCCCAACATGCACTCTGAGTGTAGGGAGAACAAAATGCATTCTGATTGTGCAACATTTCAGAATGCAGTTACATGAATAATACCGCTTTGGAAGCATACTGTTAGTTGAAGAGAGGAAGGTCTCAGCTTTCTGGGGGTATCAAATGTATTGCTCAACTCTCAATATTGAGCAAAATGGCACCATTTTACAACCAACATTTCTGGCATGGCTTTGAGATGCAAAGTCCGCGTTGGCCATTTGCGGTGAGTGCATCTTTCCCGTGTTTGGTGGAAGGACATGACTCGCTGATTCCCCCCCTATCCCCAGTCAGTCCTATCAAACCCTATGGAAATATTTGCTCGGCTGTATTTCCAAAAACTCAATGAATTTGCTTTCAGGGCTACACCCATCTGTAAATCTGCCCTACAGTGAGGGGGCCAGGTTCAATGGGAGAGCGCGATATAACCTCCCAGGATATTCCAGATAGAGCCGTATAGGGGAAAGACGGGCTCTATTTCAGCCGGACATTTCGGATCAATGTCCTCGGCTCAGGAGGACACGATGGAGCTCAGACGTGGGTTCAAAAACTATTTGAATTCACTCAAATGCCAGACGGGTGGGATTTACAGTTTTGGAACTATTCTATTGGTCCATTAAACCAGGCAAACTGAATCAAGCACAGAAAAAGTATATTTGAAATGACTTCAAATAGCATTTGAACCCAGTCTGGTAGTGGAGTATAGGACTTGACAATCTAATGTTAGGATATTCTAATATTGCCATTATCCCTATATTGTAGTCCTTATCCATGAGATTTACACTTCAAACTTCTCATTCATAATGTGTGGCAAATGTGGCCCTATGTTCCCATCAATTTAGCCACCTAAGCCACTGTGGTGGTGTTTTGTTATCTCAGACAGACACTTCAGGCCCCTGATACCAGTCATGGTGGGCTAATCCTTCTTACAGGGCTGGGCTTTGGGGGTTTGAAAATGCCCCTTTCCTCATGTGAGTCATTTTTGCTCTTCTTCCATTCTTTCAAAGTTCCATTATTTCTCCTCTCTGCCCTTTCTTGTTCCTTTGCAGCAGTAAATTGTCAGTTTTTTACAAGTCGGCTTGAATATAATTATGATGGATGGCACCTGCAGGATGGTGTTTATGTAGGGAACCGCAGGATCATCTTGCCAAAACAAATGTGGCCTTTCTTTTAATGGGAGAACAATGAAAAAGAGCTCTTTGTACAAATGCCAGTAGACTAATCTGCTTGTGTACTTTCTGTTCACCCTCTTTTCTATCTCTATCTGTTATTCTTTTTGTGTGTGTGCGTGTGTGTGCCCCCGTGCACACTTCCACAAGTGCACGCGTCCTTGACAGACGTCGTCCGTCAGCCCGTATTGGAGCCTTGAGAAGGGATTTTGCCAGCGAGTGACGAGTCTATGACCATGATTCCTCTTGTTTTGAAATAAACTATTGATCTGATTTACCTCTCCAATGTTCCCGCTAATATAATTCCCCGCAGGGCAATCCATCACAAGTGGCTGCTACTAATGGCACTTGATGTCAAAGCCTTTCGACCATTCTGGGTCAATGAAGATGAAATGTCAGAGAGTTTAGTGAATTATATCTGACATGTACTGTGCCGTGACACAAAGCTCTATAGGCTAGCCACTACTGGCACAAGATGGCTGTCCTGTTGCCAGCAATTTAGTGATGTGATGTCACACTGCATGTACACTCAGTGGCCAGTTTATTAGGTACTCCACCCCGTTCACTAAAATGGTTTGCTCCTATTGACAGTGAATCACATGGCCGTGGCTTGCTATATAAAACAGGCATCAAGGCATTCAGTTACTGTTCGATTGAACATTAGAATGGGCAAAACGAGTGACCTAAGCGATTGAGCGTGGTATGATCGTCGGTGCCAGGTGCGCCGGTTCCAGTATCTCAAATGGCCGGCCTCCTGGGCTTTTCAAGCACGACAGTGTCTAGGGATTGGTGCGACAAACAAAAAACATCCAGTCAGCTGCAGTCCTGTGGGCAAAAACAGCTCGTTGATGAGAGGTCGAAGGAGAATGGCAAGAATCGTGCAAGTTAACAGGCGGGCCTCAAACAGGCAAATAACAGTCAGGATTTGTCGTAAGCAGCATAAGTCCATGGCCCCATCCTGCCTGGTGTCAACAGTACAGGCTGGTGGCAGTGGTGTAATGGTGTGGAATGTTTTCTGGCACACGTTAGGTCCCTTGATACCAGTTGAGCTACGTTTCCATGCCCCAAAGAATTCAGGCTGTTCTGGAGTTAAAGGGGGTCCGACCCTGTACTAGATGGCCACTGAGTGTTTTAATCAGAACCACAAACATGGCTCAGTGGAAGTCAGAAGGCAGATAATCATGGAGTGCAGCATAGATTGACGGTGTTTTCTTAGCTGGCAGGTTTCTCTTGGGTCACTTGTGGAGATCTTGGAAATAGTACAGAATCCATCTTTGGAGACCTTGAATATATTAGTATCACGTGTCCTTATTCAAATTTTGTCGTGGCTAACACAGTTTTACTTACTGTAAAACTTCAATTAATAGCCTGGGTGTTTATTTGCTTAAATCACTGAATATAACAGGCGCTTATTAGATACAGGCTTCTATTTGAGCCAGGCGTCTATTTCCTTAATGCACACAGCATTTGCTCATTTGTGTAGTTAATTTTTTAATTCCAGAATTCACTTCCATCATTTTTATCAATTTCTTCATTTCCTGCACTAATTTGTAATCATTTACACACAGTCACATTTATTGTCTTATTATGCCTCTATCAAAAAAAAACTAATTTTTCCTTGACAGTCATTATTATTTTCTGACTGTGCATTTTCAGGAGTTCTTACTTTCGGCACTAGAGGGCGATCTGACGATTTCTAGGGGTCTGTTTTTGACAGTTTTTGTGCTTCCCAGTTAGCTAGCAGTTTCTTACTGGCGATAAAAACGGATGATTGCATCATTCTTTCGAGTCATTACTAAATTATTTAATGTAACAAATCAGACATTTAACCTCGTAAACAATTCATGGTAATTCATGGTTACCTTGTAAACAATTAATTTTGAACCAGCATTCAGAGCTGCCAAATCTCACGCTTTCGCCGTGTGACACACGTGTTTGCCTGTTTTCACACGCACTCACGCCACACATCCAATTTCTCACGCAAAAAAAATTGCCCGAGACTCGTTTGTTCCTTTTTTCAAACTCCCCAACGGTAGATGGCGCTGATGAGCGCCACTGAACCATATGCGCTGCACCCCGAAGTTAGCGACAGAAGAAGAGATACCATTGCCGCGAAAGACAAAAGGAGAAGAAACGATCACTACCTCAAGAAGTCTGATAAGAAGCTGAGCTGAGACTAGGTATGTAACAATGAAATGTCGTCCAATTGAGTACTCACTCTCTTAAACTTTAAATCTTGAAATAAATTATTTGTTTGTGCGTGTGAACATGATTTAGTGTGGTGAATGTATTCCAAAGAATTTAACATAAATACAGGAAATGTGTGCAATAGAAGTGTACCTGCTGTTCTTCTAAGCCACCGTACCAACTTTCACTTCTTTCAACTTGCTGCTTCAGAGAGAGCAGTCATCAATATTTTTGTTACATGATGAGGTGTGATTGGATTTTGCTGTTTTTTTCCATTCTGTGTTTCTTGCTGATATCTGCAGGGATCCTCTACAACAGGTTTCAACTACTATTTTTGTAAATGTCTGTTATAGATGGTGAAATTCGAACGCAAGCTATGTTCCAAGTTTATGGTTCCAGCAGCTCTGCAGTGCCATGAGGAGCCTTGTGAAATTGCCTTTAAAGAAAAGGCAAACCATTTACCAGGTTAGTATTTGACTATTATTATGATCAAACACTGTGATATGTGATATTTAGCCTTGTACCTTATACCGATATGCTGTATCTGTGACAGGAAGAAAGTTGAACATTGGGTTCACAACCAGGGCTAAACTTAACAGATTACTCGACGAGGGTGACATCACACCACAGCAGGTGGATTCATTCCATGAAGCTGTGTTGTGTTTCCTGACAAGTGCTGGGGACTATGCACTTAAGAAGCTGCCACTGGAAGAGCCACTGATCAAGCACGCACAATTTGTAGATGTACGGCAGAGGGCTGAAAGTGACATCGAAGATGTCCTGTACTTTGTTGAAAGGTTAGTTTTTTTTCTCTAATTATTGTCTATCATCTTAGCTAAAATACCCTGTGTTTTATGATGAGGTGTGTTCACTCCTAAACTGCACATGAGATATTCTTATGTGGCTTCTCCTCAAAGATGTGTATGAACTGCTGCTGGTTGATGACTATATACCTAAAACGTAACAACTTGTAACTCTACTTTCATAAATAGGTTTCCCCATCTCCTCCCATACCATGGGCCAGAGGAGCATGACCTTCTGGGTGAGGAGTTTCTAAATTATCAGACCATGCCAATGATATCCCTGCAGGACCAAACTGAAATGGAAAGCTTCTGGGCTGAAATGGCAACCCGGAAGCATAAGGTACATTTTTTTTCCCTTTTTTGTCTTTCCTTTTGGCAGGTGTGGCTTGGCTACATCTGTTGCTTAAAATTGTTGCATGCATATGTGTCATGCATGTTGCAAATTATGCATGTTTTTATCTGAACTTTGTTAATGGATCAACCTACAGTATACTTACAGTATTAATCAATCAAAAATCAAGGTATGTTTTTCCATTGTGTTTTGGTGCATTTTCCATAGGTGACAGGAGCCAAAGAATTCGAGAGGCTTGCTGCCGTCGCCAAGCTTGTCCTGGTGTTGCCCCATGCAAACGCAGATGCTGAGAGGGTGTTTTCAGTTGTGGGACTGAACAAAACCAAGAGAAGAAACAGCCTAGCATTGGATGGCACCCTGTCCTCAATAATGACCATAAAGATGGCCAATCTGGAGCCCTGCTTCAAATGGGAGCCCCCCTCCGATATCATCAAGGCCTCCAAGAAGGCCACAGGCCAGTATAACCATGCCGACAGATCATAGACAAGAGGCTCATTTGAGATGAGCCCGGTCTGCGCAGAATCGATCACCGGCGATCACCACCCAATGCATGCTGGTTAGATTTGTGTCCGACTTGATCCCGACTTTCTCTGACGTCATGCACACGTGGGCAACGATAACCTCATGAGATCAAGGCGGCCGCAGTTCTGAGACACAGGCAGTGCAATTGCTTTTCACCGACTGCAGGACCCAGGCGGACCCAGGACAAAATCTCACTCCAAGGTTTTTTGAAAAGTTGGCAGGTATGAGCATTTATTTGAAACAGGCGTTTATTTGCTGAAATGTGTGCTGTTGCCCGGCTATTCAAAGGGACAGGTGGCTATATGAGACTCATGTTTAATATAATCTTTACGGTACTCAATTATTTCAATACAAAAAAAGCTTTCATAGATGCAGACACCTCATCATGATAATCACTTAATTTTCGTGGCTCAGATGAGATTCAAAAGACTTTAAAGCAAGCTCTAGACTCTAGATGAAAGAAAGATGCATCTTGGAAAACAACTTGCATCTCATTGTCTTGATAAATGAGCACACAGCATTTTTGTGTGTGTGAATATGTGCGAACTTTAGTGATGCACGAGTTGACTCATAACCCGCAGTCTCCGCGGTTATATCCGGGGGGGCGGGCTGGTTTAGGGTTATGAAATATTCTGTGGATGAAGGGTGTGTGAGTGGCGGTCGAGTTGAATAAAGAGAAAACAATACATACAAAAATCCATAAATGTATCATTCTTGTGCAATTTATATCTATAGGCTACATTGAGGTTTTACTTTCATTATTTTTAGGCTATGTCATTAATGCGTAAACCTAAGCTTTAGACCCTAACTTTACGCTCGCCAAATCGCCAAACGCTTTTGGGAACGGGCAGAAAAAGCTAACTTCGATCCACTGAGGCAAAAATGACAATGTCGGAGTTTAATTCAATAAGAGAAAAGCTGCGAAATGGAAAGTTGAAGTGGTTAAAGAGGACGATAGCAGTGCCTATGTTGTGTGATTTTTGTGAGGTGCTATACAAATTCGACAGTCACGACTTCAAACAGGCCTATGGCACGTCAAGGGAACTGTAGCCTACTGTTCAGATGGGTTAAATGGAAACTGAAATCTGGACACTGACTGTAGGTCTATAACCTCTCACATGGTCTTAATATTAACTCCTGCAGAATTTGGCATTTCTTGCAGTAAAATTATACACCAAATGTACATAAGTATTTGATACATCAGAAAAGCAGAACTTAATATTTGGTACAGAAACCTTTGTTTGCAATTACAGAGATCATACGTTTCCTGTAGGTCTTGACCAGGTTTGCACACACTGCAGCAGGGATTTTGGCCCACTCCTCCATACAGACCTTCTCCAGATCCTTCAGGTTTCGGGGCTGTCGCTGGGCAATGCGGACTTTCAGCTCCCTCCAAAGATTTTCTATTGGGTTCAGGTCTAGAGACTGGCTAGGCCACTCCAGGACCTTGAGATGCTTCTTACGGAGCCACTCCTTAGTTGCCCTGGCTGTGTGTTTCGGGTCGTTGTCATGCTGGAAGACCCAGCCACGACCCATCTTCAATGCTCTTACTGAGGGAAGGAGGTTGTTGGCCAAGATCTCGCGATACATGGCCCCATCCATCCTCCCCTCAATACGGTGCAGTCGTCCTGTCCCCTTTGCAGAAAAGCATCCTCAAAGAATGATGTTTCCACCGCCATGCTTCACGGTTGGGATGGTGTTCTTGGGGTTGTACTCATCCTTCTTCTTCCTCCAAACACGGCGAGTGGAGTTTAGAACAAAAAGCTATATTTTTGTCTCATCAGACCACATGACCTTCTCCCATTCCTCCTCTGGATCATCCAGATGGTCATTGGCAAACTTCAGACGGGCCTGGACATGCGCTGGCTTGAGCAGGGGGACCTTGCGTGCGCTGCAGGATTTTAATCCATGACGGCGTAGTGTGTTACTAATGGTTTTCTTTGAGACTGTGGTCCCAGCTCTCTTCAGGTCATTGACCAGGTCCTGCCGTGTAGTTCTGGGCTGATCCCTCACCTTCCTCATGATTATTGATGCCCCACAAGGTGAGATCTTGCATGGAGCCCCAGACCGAGGGTGATTGACCATCATCTTGAACTTCTTCCATTTTCTAATAATTGCACCAACAGTTGTTGCCTTCTCACCAAGCTGCTTGCCTATTGTCCTGTAGCCCATCCCAGCCTTGTGCAGGTCTACAATTTTATCCCTGATGTCCTTACACAGCTCTCTGGTCTTGGCCATTGTGGAGAGTTTGGAGTCTGTTTGATTGAGTGTGTGGACAGGTGTCTTTTATACAGGTAAGGAGTTCAAACAGGTGCAGTTAATACAGGTAATGAGTGGAGAACAGGAGGGCTTCTTAAAGAAAAACTAACAGGTCTGTGAGAGCCGGAATTCTTACTGGTTGGTAGGTGATCAAATACTTATGTCATGTAATAAAATGCAAATGAATTACTTAAAAATCATAAAATGTGATTTTCTGGATTTTTGTTTTAGATTCAGTCTCTCACATTTGAAGTGTACCTATGATAAAAATTACAGACCTCTACATGCTTTGTAAGTAGGAAAACCTACAAAATTGGCAGTGTATCAAATACTTGTTCTCCCCACTGTATACAGTGGGGGAAAAAAGTATTTAGTCAGCCACCAATTGTGCAAGTTCTCAAACTTAAAAAGATGAGAGAGGCCTGTAATTGTCATCATAGGTACATGTCAACTATGACAGACAAAATGAGATTTTCTTTTCCAGAAGATCACATTGTAGGATTTTTTATGAATTTATTTGCAAATTATGGTGGAAAATCAGTATTTGGTCAATAACAAAAGTTTCTCAATACTTTGTTATATACCCTTTGTTGGCAATGACACAGGTCAAACGTTTTCTGTAAGTCTTCACAAGGTTTTCACACACTGTTGCTGGTATTTTGGCCCATTCCTCCATGCAGATCTCCTCTAGAGCAGTGATGTTTTGGGGCTGTCGCTGGGCAACACGGACTTTCAACTCCCTCCAAAGATTTTCTATGGGGTTGAGATCTGGAGACTGGCTAGGCCACTCCAGGACCTTGAAATGCTTCTTACGAAGCCACTCCTTCGTTGCCCGGGCAGTGTGTTTGGGATCATTGTCATGCTGAAAGACCCAGCCACGTTTCATCTTCAATGCCCTTGCTGATGGAAGGAGGTTTTCACTCAAAATCTCACGATACATGGCCCCATTCATTCTTTCCTTTACACGGATCAGTCGTCCTGGTCCCTTTGCAGAAAAACAGCCCCAAAGCATGATGTTTCCACCCCCATGCTTCACAGTAGGTATGGTGTTCTTTGGATGCAACTCAGCATTCTTTGTCCTCCAAACACGACGAGTTGAGTTTTTACCAAAAAGTTATATTTTGGTTTCATCTGACCATATGACATTCTCCCAATCCTCTTCTGGATCATCCAAATGCACTCTAGCAAACTTCAGACGGGCCTGGACATGTACTGGCTTAAGCAGGGGGACACGTCTGGCACTGCAGGATTTGAGTCCCTGGCGGCGTAGTGTGTTACTGATGGTAGGCTTTGTTACTTTGGTCCCAGCTCTCTGCAGGTAATTCGCTAGGTCCCCCCGTGTGGTTCTGGGATTTTTGCTCACCGTTCTTGTGATCATTTTGACCCCACGGGGTGAGATCTTGCGTGGAGCCCCAGATCGAGGGAGATTATCAGTGGTCTTGTATGTCTTCCATTTCCTAATAATTGCTCCCACAGTTGATTTCTTCAAACCAAGCTGCTTACCTATTGCAGATTCAGTCTTCCCAGCCTGGTGCAGGTTTACAATTTTGTTTCTGGTGTCCTTTGACAGCTCTTTGGTCTTGGCCATAGTGGAGTTTGGAGTGTGACTGTTTGAGGTTGTGGACAGGTGTCTTTTATACTGATAACAAGTTCAAACAGGTGCCATTAATACAGGTAACGAGTGGAGGACAGAGGAGCCTCTTAAAGAAGAAGTTACAGGTCTGAGAGAGCCAGAAATCTTGCTTGTTTGTAGGTGACCAAATACTTATTTTCCACCATAATTTGCAAATAAATTCATTAAAAATCCTACAATGTGATTTTCTGGAATTTTTTTCTCCATTTGTCTGTCATAGTTGACGTGTACCTATGATGACAATTACAGGCCTCTCTCATCTTTTTAAGTGGGAGAACTTGCACAATTGGTGGCTGACTAAATACTTTTTTTCCCCACTGTATGTATTTATTTCAGCATCTTGATAGAATGTGAATGCGCAGTTAGATACCATCAGTATGAGGTGCTATCTTTATCAGCATCATAAAATTGATAGTATTTCAACCACATAAAATATACATCCAGGCCAAACTGAAATCTTATCAGAAACATGCCGGGTCGTTTCACAGCTTTCTATTTCCTTACAACTGGTCAAACTGATGCCATTTGGACATTTTGCTCAAATGTTTCAAATGTTTTGTTGTTGAGTTATTGCATTTTCTCACAAATCCCTAAACGTCTTTGCTCTGCGAAAGAAGCAGCGATGACTGAGTGAACTTTACCGACGTCAACTAAATTGAAGCATTCATTCTATCATTTATGACACTCTGGCAAGCAAGGGTTTATTTAATCTTCTATGGCAACACATAATGACAGAAAATAAGCTGCATGTATCTAATTATAGACAAGTTGACTAACAAATAGCCTACCAAAATTTCGTAAATTATAATCAGAAACCTATCTAAATTAGGCACACCAAAAAACCTGCACCCGCTGTATAAAAATTGTTCCGCCATCTCTGACTAGCCTACATCACATGTTATATATTTGCGGGTTAGGGTCGAGTGCAGGCCTCAGATTTTCACTTAGTCAGGCGGTTGCGGGCGGGTGGTGGTGGTGATCAAACAGCTCTCCCGCGCACCACTAGTGCATGTTTGTATGTGCGCAAGTGTGTGTGTGTGTGCACGCTTGTATGTGTATGGGCCTTGAGCGGAGTGACTGGCATAACCCAGTAAACACATTAACACATCCGTAGGAGGCAACACCAAGCCTCTACAACACTCCTTATTCAGGGCTAAACAAGATTTAAATGGCTCTTCATCCTCCCTCACTGAGTGGGAAAACAGGGGAGGTGGGGGGTGAGCAGGTTCGAAAAGCAAGAAGGTATTGAGAGAACAACAGGATGTCACCTGTGAGTCATTACCCATGCTGCCTAGTCGCTGCCCTCGTGAGGTCAGTTAACCTCCCACATAGTCGCAGAGACAGTTTTGTGTCCTGTGACTAAACGTTGTCACCCACAATTGAAGATGCTAAACAGTTACAAAGGGGGAGGGTGATAAGGTGTGTGTGAGTGGGGTGCTTTGAGAATAATATTAGGGGTGGGGGTGAGGGAGAGGTCGCTAAAGAGAAGGAGAGAGGGGTGCTGTAGTGGGTGAAAAATAAACAGTTTGAATTTGAGAGTGCTGGCAGAAATGGCATGTTTGAGGGGATCAGTTTGAGTTAGGCGAGGTGCAGAATCGCTAATTTTGATCACATAATGAGTAGTTATTTGTAGATCTCAAACATGTATAATATAGGCTACATTTGCATTTGCCATACGCTCTTATCCAGAGCGACTTACAGGAGCAATTGGGGTTAAGTGCCTTGCTCAAGGGCACATCGACAGATTTTTCACCTAGTTGGCTCGGGGATTAGAACCAGCAACCTTTCGGTTACTGACACAACGCTCTTAACCACTAAGCTACCTGCCGCCATCTGTCCATGTGGAAACAAATGGTCAGAAGTGGGGTCGTCTTGACCTGATTCGCTACTGGTCGCTATGTTCCTTCCGTAACTCCACTACAGAGTCCAGGAGTTAGCTACATTGCATCAAAGGTTCAATGAATGGAAAAACGTGGCTCACACAAACAGTTTCCGTTCAGGTACATTGAGGAACCCAATATAATTCTCCCATATTGATCCAGCTGTGTTTCTCTTTCTGTTTTAATAGAGTTTTGACAGCGGGATCCGGACCGCTAGCCTCTTGTCCAATAATGCCTTTGAGCACCTGTGGGCCGTGAGACTGTAAAGTGCCCAATAAAAGTGGAATTGTTTGCGGAGAGCCTGGCAGGCACAGCCAAATACCAAATATACTGCAGAGCAAGCTGGGCGGAGGCAGATATTCTTCCTGATCCTCCACCACCGAACGTTATTGCTGCTGCTGCTTCAATGCATTGTTCCTCCACCTATCTGTTCTTTTTTTTTTTTTGATCTATCTCTGCCAGAAAACTTAACAGATACAGTGACATTTTTCATAGTGCAATTAGCATTGTGCAAAATATACCATAAACCTCATTATAATCTGGCAGCGTGATTTAATTAGGACTGTTCTTCAACAATGTGCATTTATAAGATTTATTTATTGCTCAGTTTACTGAACTTTAAAATAATTGCGTCCTTATAATGCACATTGTTTAAAAACTTTTACGGTAAAAAGGTTTACGGTAATTTTAGCACTTTGCACAATGCTTTTGCACTATATGTACACTGCTCAAAAAAATAAAGGGAACACTAAAATAACACATCCTAGATCTGAATGAATGAAATAATCTTATTAAATACTTTTTTCTTTACATAGTTGAATGTGCTGACAACAAAATCACACAAAAATTATCAATGGAAATCAAATGTATCAACCCATGGAGGTCTGGATTTGGAGTCACCCTCAAAATTAAAGTGGAAAACCACACTACAGGCTGATCCAACTTTGATGTAATGTCCTTAAAACAAGTCAAAATGAGGCTCAGTAGTGTGTGTGGCCTCCACGTGCCTGTATGACCTCCCTACAACGCCTGGGCATGCTCCTGATGAGGTGGCGGATGGTCTCCTGAGGGATCTCCTCCCAGAGCTGGACTAAAGCATCCGCCAACTCCTGGACAGTCTGTGGTGCAACGTGGCGTTGGTGGATGGAGCGAGACATGATGTCCCAGATGTGCTCAATTGGATTCAGGTCTGGGGAACGGGCGGGCCAGTCCATAGCATCAATGCCTTCCTCTTGCAGGAACTGCTGACACACTCCAGCCACATGAGGTCTAGCATTGTCTTTCATTAGGAGGAACCCAGGGCCAACCGCACCAGCATATGGTCTCACAAGGGGTCTGAGGATCTCATCTCGGTACCTAATGGCAGTCAGGCTACCTTTTTTTAGTCATTTTTTAGCAGACGCTCTTATCCAGAGCGACTTAAAGGAGCAATTAGGGTTAAGTGCCTTGCTCAAGGGCACATCGACAGATTTTTCACCTAGTCGGCTCGGGGATTAGAACCAGCGACCTTTCGGTTACTGGCACAACGCTCTTACCCACTAAGCTACCTGCCTCTGGCAAGCACATGGAGGGCTGTGCGGCCCCCCAAAGAAATGCCACCCCACACCATGACTGACCCACCGCCAAACCGGTCATGCTGGAGGATGTTGCAGGCAGCAGAACGTTCTCCACGGCGTCTCCAGACTCTGTCACGTCTGTCACATGTGCTCAGTGTGAACCTGCTTTCATCTGTGAAGAGCACAGGGCGCCAGTGGCGAATTTGCCAATCTTGGTGTTCTCTGGCAAATGCCAAACGTCCTGCACGGTGTTGGGCTGTAAGCACAACCCCCACCTGTGGACGTCGGGCCCTCATACCACCCTCATGGAGTCTGTTTCTGACCGTTTGAGCAGACACATGCACATTTGTGGCCTGCTGGAGGTCATTTTGCAGGGCTCTGGCAGTGTTCCTCCTGCTCCTCCTTGGAGTTACATTGTGTTGTTTAAGTGTTCCCTTTATTTTTTTGAGCAGTGTAATTGGAGTGAGCTAAGCCTTAGATGACATTGGTAGTTGGTATACTTGCATGTTAGCCGCAGGCTCGGCATCTCAGAAGTGTATGTGTAACACACTCACACACAAACTTTTGATGGAAAGAAATTCAATTTTCCTGAAGGATTTCTCTCTCTACCTTTCATTTCTCTTTCTGCTTCTTCCTCTCCTCTTCACTACTCACCCTCTCTTCTCATCTCTCTGCCTCTTTGCCCATTCTTCTAATATCCTCCGTGGATTCTTTGTCATTAATTTTTTCAAATGGCCTTCCCCAAACTGTTGCCACAAAGTTGGAAGCACAGAATCGTCTAGAATGTCATTGTATGCTGTAGCGTTATGATTTCCCTTCACTGGAACTAAGGGGCCTAGCCCGAACCATGAAAAACAGCCCCAGACTATTATTCCTCCTCCACCAAACTTTACAGTTGGCACTATACATTGAGGCAGGTAGCGTTCTTTTGGCATCCGCCAAACCCAGATTCGTCCGTCGGACTGCCAGATGGTGAAGCGTGATCTATCACTCCAGAGAACACATTTTGACTGCTCCAGAGTCCAATGGCGGCAAGCTTTACACCACTCCAGCCGACACTTGGTATTGTGCATGGTAATCTTAGGCTTGTGTACGTCTGCTCTGCCATGGAAAGCCATTTCATGAAACTCCAGACGAACAGTTATTGTGCTGACGTTGCTTCTAGAGGCAGTTTGGAACTCGGTAGTGAGTGTTGCAACCGAGGACAGACGATTTTTACGCGCTACATGCTTCAGCACTCAGCGGTCCTGTTCTGTGAGCTTGTGTGGCCTACCACTTCGCAGCTGAGCCATTGTTACTCCTAGACGTTTCCACTTCACAATAACAGCCCTTACAGTTGACCGGGGCAGCTCTAGCAGGGCACAAATTTGACAAACTGACTTTTTGGAACGGTAGCATCCTATGACGGTGCCATGTTGAAAGTCACTGAGCTCTTCAATAAGGCCATTCTACTGCCAATGTTTGTCTATGGAGATTGCATGGCTGTGTGCTCGATTTTATACACCTATCAGCAACGGGTGTGGCTGAAATAGCCGAATCCACTATTTTAAAGGGCCGTCCACATACTTTTGTATATATACTGTATGTTAGAGCTGCAATCTGATTTTGTTGCATTACAGAAAGCACTTGTTGATTTAAAACGTGTACTTAATGAGGGCAAAACTAAATATGTTCTGTAATTCACAGCAAGATTTCTCAGATGGGCTACATATTCACTCATTGGATGGCTCTCTCATCAAGGGGGTTCCAGCCTATAAATAGCCTATCTGGGCGTTTGGATTGGATCTTGCCTCTCCATGAACAGCAGGTAGTAGATTGTGCAGTCAACTTACCTTCCAGTTCTTGACTACGGTAACACCATTTACCAGAATGCAGAAGCCACTACTTTTAAACCATTGGAAGCCGTCTACCGTTGCGCCCTTCGTTTTATTACAGGTGGCAGTTTTAATACTCATCACAGCGTTCTGAATCAGAAGGTCAGCTGGACCTCACTAAAGTCCCATAGATCACATTACTCCCTTCTTGTTTACTAAGCTCTGCTCCACAAGCTTCCAACATACCTAATTTCCCTGTTGAAGTATAGAAATATGAGATACCAAACCCGTTCGCAGGGTTTGGTGGACTCTTGAGGTCCCGTTTGTCTCCACAAAGTTTGGTAAATCCACCTTTAGTTTTAACACACCACAGTTATCGCATACCTTACAAAACAGATTACATCTGGATTCCCTGGTGCCGATAGGGCATTTTAAAACTCTTTTGTTCAATGAGTTTACTGAAGTGTGGAATTGTTTCAATGTACTATTATAGCTTGTTGTAATAACCTGATGGTAATGTCTTGTAGTTTTTTGTATTTTGTTGTTGTACTGATGGTATTTTTGTCCTCAGGGCACCATTGCAAATGAGACACTGGTCTCAATTGGGCTCTCCTGAATAAATAAAAGTACAAAAAATAAGGGGTTTATTTTGGAGGATTTGCATACCCATTTGACTAATCATGATGTCGTGGACCTGAGGCTCCAAATGAGCCAGGGATTTTACATGTGAAGAACAATATGAGGCAGACGTCAGGGGAGAGAATCGTATGTGAAAAGCTAGGTTTAACCAGATGTTGTGGCTAAGACACACAGTTGGTTCAAGCTACTCTACCTGGAATCCACAAAAACGTGTTACCTCAGTAGCCTTACACATTCTAAGCACACATGATTACAAAAACACAGCAAATGACGCACTGATGAGTTTCAGACGACGTTCATTTTGTGGGCCTACGAGACAGAGACGTTTGATTAATCACAATGATTATACTAGTGGTGTTAGCGTAGCCTCCGAGTAATAACTCTGTAATGGGGCTAATAACTTCTTTAGCGTGTGTGATTGGACTACGTTAAGAGTGAGTGAAATCGGCATTAGCAGTGTGGCTAGGACTGAGGCTCGAGGTAAGAAAACCAGTAGTGATACCCTGCTGAAAAATGTAGTAACAGCAGCAACATGACATCGGCAAAATGTATAGCCTAACTCCAACTCCCTGTAAGGGTATCAAGACCTATCTACAGTATATCTGGGCCTAAAAATAATGTGTGAATTCAGTCTGTGTGTGTGTGTGTTTGTTTGTGTTTAATGGTGTGTGCCTGTACGGTTTACCCATGTGTGTTTGTGCCTGAGCTTGTGTGTCGACTTGTTTGCTATGTACATTAAATATGTTTGTGTCCTTGTGCGTGACTATGTAGGCTTATGTGTGAGAGAAGGAGAGTTGGGACATATGGAATAGGCCAGCAAATGAGCTAGGCCTAGCAGTAGTTAATGCCATATTAACAGCCGAATACTCCATAAAAGTGAATGATTGTGCTCTTCGGAATTCCATCCACATGAATACAAATGGACCCATCTGAGTGGAATGAAATTCCAATGGAATTGACTTACATTAAGTGTGCTACGGTATATCCGTCATTCGAGGCAGGGGTGGACGAATTGGTTGGCTAGATACCTTTTCTTTCTTTCTTTCTTTCTTTCTTTCTTTCTTTCTTTCTTTCTTTCTTTCTTTCTTTCTTTCTTTCTTTCTTTCTTTCTTTCTTTCTTTCTTTCTTTCTTTCTTTCTTTCTTTCTTTCTAAAACACAGTTTTAATGTTTCTCATCCGTTGACCCAGAGATTGTTGTTCACCACACTGATACAAGATTGCAAATGGAGTAGCGCTAGGTAGTGTGGGGAGAATATTTATTTTTGACTTTTGTGTTTTTCTCAAAAGCCTGAAATGTTCCTTTGTGCATGGGGTGGGGGAGTTACGATTTGAAACGAAACCCAGGGTTTTTGTTTTTGTTGTAGGCCGAGGGTGAAAATTGCTTTGTGAGTATATTGGGCGGGTTGCACTCGGTTTTCACCGCGGCCGGTTGAACACTGCCAGCGTGTGTTGCCTGGGTCGACATGTCTCATATGGACCCCCACCGCGAGCAGCGCCAGAGAAAAACTCAAAGTCACGCATGTCTCGCTTCCTCACAGCTTGGGCAAAATGCAAGACCGCTCCATGAGTCACCATTAATTAATTCTACCCGTCTATCTATTCTACGCTCATATGTTCTGTTCTGTCTATCTGTTCTAATCTACATACCTATTTTGTGCCCAGATACAGTGCATTCGGAAAGTATTATAGTGTCCACATACTTCTGTATAAATAGTGTATGTTAAAAGATCTACTAATTACTGGTCCAAATCACCATACCACTTTGTGCAAAATCAACCTAGACACTGCAGCCCAAGGCTTTGACCTACACTCCAGAAATACAGTCCTTTAGATTGTCCTATTTCCTGAAATAAATCCCCTATGAGACGAACCCTGACTGCACTAAGCAGACAAGGCCACAAAAACAAAAATAGGTTACATCCTGAAACTTTTTCACTAAGCATCAGATGTTTTTACTGTGGAAATTTGAGGTTATTGATATGGCAAATGGCACTTCAAAATGTTCCATTCATCCGTATGGAACGACCCCTGACCTCTGTATAAAATATGAAGACAGTAGTAGAGACGTGTTTTGGATCTCTCTCTGTCTCTCTCTCTCTCTCTCTCTCTCTCTCTCTGTCTCTCAATCTCTTGTGGTCTGCCAATCTCTCTCTCTCACTCTCTTTCAGTCTGCCTCTCTCTCTCTCTCTTTCGCTCTCTCTCTATCTCTCTCTTTCTTTCTCTCTCGCTCTCTTTTTCTCTTTCGGTCTGCCCATCTCTCAATCTCATTCTCTTTCCGTCTGCCCATCTCACTCTCTTTCGGTCTGCCTATCTCTCTCTCTCTCTCTGACTCCCATTCAGTCTGCCCATCTCTCTCTCTCTCTCATTCTCTTTCGGTCTGCCCATCTCTCTCTCTTTCTCTCTCTTTCGGTCTGCCCATCTTTCTCTCTCACTCTGCCCATCTCTCTTTCTCACTCTCTTTCTGTCTGCCCATCTCTCTCTCACTCTCTTTCGGTCTGCCCATCTCTCTCTCGCTCTCTTTCGGTCTGCCCATCTTTCTCTCACTCTCTTTCAGTCTGCCCATCTCTGTCTGTCTGTCTGTCTGTCTGTCTGTCTGTCTGTCTGTCTGTCTGTCTGTCTGTCTGTCTGTCTGTCTGTCTGTCTGTCTGTCTGTCTGTCTGTCTGTCTGTCTGTCTGTCTGTCTGTCTGTCTGTCTGTCTGTCTGTCTGTCTGTCTGTCTGTCTGTCTGTCTGTCTGTCTGTCTGTCTGTCTGTCTGTCTCTCACTCACTCACTCACTCACTTTTGGTCTGCCCATCTCTCTCTCTCTCTCTCTCTCTCTCTCTCTCTCTCTCTCTCTCTCTCTTTCTCTCTCACTCACTCACTTACTTTTGGTCTGCCCATCTCTCTCTCTCTCTCTCTCTCTCTGTCTGCCCATCTCTCTCTCTCTCTCTCTCTCTCTCTCTCTCTCTCTCTCTCTCTCTCTCTCTCTCTCTCTCTCTCTCTCTCTCTCTCAGTGCATGCTGGGAGTTTTTTGTAGTTTGAGTGTTTGGTGTGGAGGGCTCTGTCCTAACTTATTTCTTGATTCTTTCCTTGGTCCTTAAAATTTTTATTTTCTATGGTGGAGGGTTAATGCACTGTTTGTTTTAGTGGTACCCACTTTTTTTTTCAAAGTTAGGGAGGAAGAGGACAGAGGTTTCGTTTCCTGGGGTTTTGAATGGTGTGGTGTGAGCGATGGCTTCGCAGCCTGGCGCGGAGGAGACGCTGTCGTTACGGCATGGATTCAGGTGTGTTCCCGAGAATGGAACTAAGGTGGAGGAGGTTCTGCTCGCTGTCGGCGAACAGGTAGGAGCTGAATTTATACATTCCGCTTCCAGAATGAACAAAGCTGTGGTTGTATTCATGAAAAGAGCAAATTTGGTGAGTAGGCTCATTTCTAGTGGAATATTTGTAAGGGGTGTGTTGGTGCCAATTTCTCCTCTTTCTACCCTTTCGACTAGGGTGGTAGTTGCAAATTTGCCTCCGTTTATTATGGATGATCAAATCAGGAAGGAGTTGAGTCGTTTTGGTAAGTTTGCTAGTGGTTTTCGTGTACTGTCGGCAGGTTTTCAGGCAGATGCCGTAAAGAATGTTGTTTTGTTCCGGAGGCAAATGTTAATGTTTCTGAATAACAATGAGCAACAGTTAAATGTTAATTTTAAAGTGAGGGATGGGGAGGGGCTCTACGCAGGTTTTGCCAGCACAGATAGTCTACGGTGCTTTGAGTGTGGGGATTTGGGGCATAAGAGCTTTGCGTGCCCACATAAAGGCCGTAGACAAAGTGAGGGTACAAGCACCAGTGGGGGAAATCGAGGTCAACGTGCAGGGGGCCATGAGATGCAGGCAGCAGAGGCTGGGCATAGTCATGCGACAGATGGTAGTGTAGCTAAGGCTGGGCCTAGTCATGCTACAGAAGGTGGGGTAGATGAGGCTGGGTCTAGTCATGCTATAGATGGTGGTGTAGATGAGGCTGGGTCCAGTCATGTTATGGATGGTGGTGTAGATGAGGCTGGGCTTAGTCAGGTTATGCTAGTGGATGAGGAGAGTATAGTGGGGAAGGGTAAGCAACTGGGGGGGTGGAGGAGGATGTCAAGCGGAAGAGGAAAAAGGGGGAGAAGAAAGGAGGTGGGAGGGCAGAGGCTGGTGTGGTGAAAGGCACCAAGGAACCTTTGCCTGGTGCTGGGGGGGAGGCCCCAACTAGAGAGGAAGGGCAGGTGGTCAGGTTGGGAGATGGAGAAGAGGAGGAGGAAGGTCAGTCTGAGGAAGATGACGATGAGGAGGATTTCTTTTCAGACTCCTCCTCAATGGGTCCAGAGCTGACAGCCAGTCAGTCAGAGGGGTCAAAATACACGGTGAGGGAACTGTCAAGGTTCCTGAATGAGACTAAGGGGAAAAAACTTAATCTTGAGGCTTTTTTTTGTGATCCGGGAAAGTTTGTAAGATCAGTAAAACATGCTATGAAAAATGAGGGGCATGGTGTCCTCTCACCCAGGAAACGGTTTAGGTTGAGGAAGTGGGTCACAACCGTGCGTAAAGGTCCACCTTCAGACACTGTTTAGATGAAAGTTTTATTTCTGGCACTGGGGCTTTTTGAGCTTTGCTATTGGTCTCTTTCTTTGCTGGCTTTTCTCCCACTTCTTATGGAGACTCTTTGGGTAGGCTCACTTAATATTAATGGCGCCAGAGATGCGGGAAAGAGGAGTGTGTTGGGTGAATATGTAAAACAAAAAAAAGTACAGGTGTTGTTTCTGCAGGAGACGCATAGCGATGTGGTGAATGAAGTTGATTGGGGGCTCTGGTGGAAAGGGGCAAGTGTACTGAGCCATGGGACAAATGTTAGTGCAGGGGTGGCAGTCCTTTTTGTACCGGGTCTATGTGTAACAATTTGCTCCTCAAAAGAGTTGTATAGGGGTAGACTGCTTGTAGTAAAAGCAGAAATTAACAACAAGGGTTTTGTCTTTATAAATGTGTATGCGCCTAACACAGGGAGAGAGAGGGGGCTTCTATTTGGGTGTCTTAGACAGGAACTCTCACAGGTATCGCCTGAGGAGACGCTGGTGGTCGGCGGGGACTGGAACTGTACGATGGATTTTACAAAATACAGAAATGGGGAGGAGCCTCATTCAGGCTCAGTGGGGGTGTTAAGGGACATCTTTAATCAGTTTGACCTAGTGGATGTTTGGAGAACTAGACATCCAAACACAAGTCAGTATACATGGGTGAAGGTCTTTGGAGCTAGGGTGAGTGCAGCCCGGCTTGATCGATTGTACATGTCCAGGAATCAAAGCAATAGGCTGTTGGGCGCTACCATTCTCCCGGTGGGTTTTTCGGATCATCACATAACCATGGCTCGGCTGTCTATTTCACCAGGGCCTCGGCAGGAAGTTTAATGTAAAGCTCTTACAGGATGCCACTTTTTGCTCAGGTTTCCAGACTTTCTGTGAAAGGTGGGGGCAGCAAAGAGAGGAGTATGAGTCTGAGTCAATGGTGGG